>NC_087289.1:5410000-6010000 GCF_015220805.1 Pogoniulus pusillus | reverse complement strand
GCTCGAATTAAGAATAAAGCTCCTCCTCTGGACTGGCCACAGGAAGGGGAAGTTGTTTTTGAAAATGCAGAGATGAGGTACCGAGAGAACCTCCCTCTGGTACTCAAAAAAGTGTCCTTTACCATCAAACCGAAGGAAAAGATTGGCATTGTGGGCAGGACAGGCTCTGGTAAGGAAAAGCATCAAGCAGAGTTAAATTGCTACTTGCAAAGAATGGGATGGGAGTGGAGTGGGCACTCATATTGGTTCTCCTCTGTCTTTTGTGTTTGAATAAATTGATGGCACAGGAGTGCTCCAGCAGTGTCAGTGGTGGCTGCTGTTCATATGCATGCATAGCCAGGATCCCTGTAAACAACAATGAAAACAAGTTTCTGTTGGAGGTAGAGGAGTATCTGCTGTGCCTGAGCCACTGTGCTCATAATGTTGAGGTGCTGGAATGTGTCCAGAGAAGGGTGGTGAAGCTGGTGAGGGGCCTGGAGCACAAACCCTGTGAGGAGAGGCTGAGGGAGCTGGGGGTGTGCAGCCTGGAGAAGAGGAGGCTCGGGGGTGACCTCATTGCTGTCTACAACTACCTGAAGGGAGGCTGTAGCCAGGTGGGGTTGGTCTTTTCTCCCAGGCAACCAGCAATAGAACAAGGGGACACAGTCTCAAGTTGTGCCTGGGGAAGTATAGGCTGGATGTTAGGAGGACACTGCTGTCAGAGAGAGTGATTGGCATTGGAATGGGCTGCCCAGGGAGGTGGTGGAGGCACCATCCCTGGAGGTGTTCAAGAAAAACCTGGATGAGGCACTTGGTGCCATGGTCTGGTTGACTGGATAGGGCTGGGTGCTAGGTTGGACTGGATGATCTTGGAGGTCTCTTGCAACCTGGTTGATTCTATGATTCTGTGTTTTAACACCTCAATCCCCTTGCCATCACAGAATGCTACTGAGAAGCTCATTGCAGCTTATTCATCTTTTTTGTAATTTTGTACTGATGCTGCAGCCAGGTTTGGCTCTGAGCTAACTCACAAGTCTGTAATGTGAAGAATTCATCCACCTGTTTGTGAGAGGACTTAAATCAAAGCCAAGATGTAGTTTCTAAGCAAGCAATTAATGTTGCTATGTTGGGTTTATGAGGCAAAGTTTTGGTAGTGGGGTTGGGGTAGCTTCTCTGAGAACTTATTAGAAACTGCCCCTACAATTGCTTAAAGTTTTAAATGCTGAACCCCAACACTTACCAGCATTATTTATCTGGACTTTATGGTGTTTTAAAACACTTCTCTGACATATGGGCAGCTTTTCAAGTGCTTTATCATCTCAAAGCTGCTGTGGCTCTTTAGAAACACTAATGTGGTTTTCTTCCTGCCTCAAATGTATAGGGAAATCTTCCCTTGGAATGGCACTCTTCCGTCTGGTCGAACTGTCTGGAGGCTGCATTAAAATTGATGGAGTGAAAATAAATGACATTGGTTTGGCAGATCTTCGCAGCAAACTCTCAATAATTCCTCAGGAACCTGTGCTGTTCAGTGGCACTGTGAGGTTAGTGAGACCATAAGGAGATAAGAAGGCCTAAGCAAGCTACCAGCAGGTACTTGAACTCAAACAGTTGCCTGATGAGCTGTTACATCTCAGGCATCCTGACTTCTCTGGGTTTGTATCAAAGCACAGCTAAATGATTTTAGCTGGCCCAGTGCAGTCCAGTTCTCTCTGGAAGCATTTCATATGCTTTAGAGTTGACTGAAGTTAATCTATTTTTGTCTTCCACCTCTACTCGTTTGTTCTTTGCCTGTTTTAACCTTAGTGTGCTGGGAACATCTGATTTCCTTGGCAAATTGATTCTGGCAGCAGAAGGCTAGCTGGGAATCATCCATCTGGATGTTTTGCCACTCATTGCACAATAAAAACTCTGCCGATGTTTTCTCTTCCCCTCCCACTCCAGATCAAACTTGGATCCTTTCAATCAGTACAGTGAGGAACAAATCTGGGATGCATTGGAAAGGACTCACATGAAGGAGTGTGTAAGTATTACATGCCCTAAGAGTTAAGTGTTTGTGCTTTGGCTTCCAAATCAACCTATTCTCTCAGTAG
This sequence comes from Pogoniulus pusillus, assembly GCF_015220805.1. NCBI lineage: Eukaryota > Metazoa > Chordata > Aves > Piciformes > Lybiidae > Pogoniulus > Pogoniulus pusillus. The sequence goes on along the minus strand of NC_087289.1, from coordinate 6,007,931 downwards.
CTACTTCAGAGACCTTTAGTAAAGCTTTTTCTTGTTGTCTATGCTTTGTTTGATGTTTGAAATTTGCTTTACCCCCCCACACAATTTTCCTGATTTTATCAGACTGATACTTTTTGAGTACATGCCATATACTGGGTGTGTAGTTTTTAACGTAGCACAGCAAAGTGCTGCTTCATCACTTGGCCTCCAGGGATGTTACAGTATTTCAGGTGATATTTTTCTATGTGTGTCTTAGGTGTGCATTCTGCATTTACATTTGTGAGTGTAAATGTCATACACACACAGAGTTATACTGAACTTAAACCCTGCCCTTTGCAAGGTCCTCTGCAGCAAGTCTGACTGCTTTGACATTTCCAGCTCTTCTCTTGTAAGTCAAGTGGCTGTGGTATGCAGGCTGCAGAAATTCCTGTGAGGGCTAGGTTCTCTCTTCTCTTCATGAGATGTGTATTTATGTTGATAGGATTTTGTACATGGCCCACTTGCTTTCAGAAATTAGATACATTTTATTTAAGTTGTTCCAAGATTGATAACTGAGATAGGTATAACTCCTTTAGCTTGGTCCTAGTGGTATCTGAGGAGCTGTCATTGAGTCACAGGCATTTAGTGCTGCTGTTCTGGCATTTGGGGCTTGTTGCTCATTTCCCCAGCGGGGACAGGGAGAGATGGACAGCAAAGTGTGACAGTCAGTGGTTGGTCAGTCTCTTCTCCCAAGCAACCAGCAACAGAACAAGAGGACACAGTCTCAAGTTGTGCCAGGATAGGTCTAGGCTGGATGTTAGGAGGAAGTTGTTGCCAGAGAGAGTGATTGGCATTGGAATGGGCTGCCCAGGGAGGTGGTGGAGTCACTGTCCCTGGAGGTGTTCAAGACGAGATGAGGCACTTAGTGCCATGGTCTAGATAATTGGCTAGGGCTGGGTGCTAGGTTGGACTGGATGATCTTGGAGGTCTCTTCCAACATGGCTGATTCTATGAGAGAGTTGGATCTGTTCAGCCTGGAGACAAGGCTTTGGGGAGACCTTATAGCAATCTTCCAGTACTTAAAGGGGGCTTCCAGGAAAGTTGGAGAAGGACTTTTTATAAGGGTATATGGTGATAGAACAAGGGGCAGTGGTTTTAAACTAGAGCAGGGAAGGTTTAGATTGGACATTAGGAAGAAGTTCTTCACTATGAGAGTGGTGAGACACTAGAATTGGTTGCTCAAAGGAGTTGTGATGTCTCATCCCTGGGAGCGTTTAATATCAGGCTGGGTGAGGCTTTGAGCAGCCTGGTAGGAAGTGTCCCTGCCCATGGCAGAGTGGTTAGAACTAGACGATCTTTAGGGTCCCTTCCAACTCAAGCATTCTATCATCCTAGAGGTCTCTTCCAACCAAAACAGTTTGGTGATTCTGTGTTTTGGTACATGGGCAAATTTTGAATTGCAGAAGGGGTCACTGTTTGTCTCATGCCATAGAGGTACAAAAAGTCTGTGCCATGCTCTTATGACTTTTTTGTCTCTTCTATCCCATACAGATTGCCCAGCTGCCCATGAAACTTGATTCAGAAGTGATGGAAAATGGGGAAAACTTTTCAGTTGGAGAGAGACAGCTACTGTGCATAGCCAGAGCTCTGCTGCGCCGTTGCAAGGTGAGCCAAGTGATTAGAGAAATAGCTGGAGACACCAGCCTGGTGAGATTGAGATGCAGGTGAGCAGGTTTTTGTGCTAGAGGAATCACACTAATGCTTCTTGTGACCCAGAGAAGGGTAGAGTTGGAACAATGAGGAAGGGATCTGCAGCCAGCTGCTAGCTCCTGTAAGGTCCTGCTGTCAGGAAGGTATTGCTGCTTAGTGTTAACAACAGGCTGTCAGGCTGGCCTCATTTATTCAGTGTCCTGTTACTGGTTAGCATCAGATTCTTTCCCTCCACTTTTCTTGTGAATGTCAGCCAAGTATTTTCCTTCTATACAGTGCTCCACTAAAACGTCGTCTTCGAGGGCAATTTGAGACCAGTGAGTTAAAGGTCTTACAGGAATGGAAGACAAATAATAATTACAGTGAGAAAGGATTTTTGCCTTGAGACTGACAAGGATTTTGATTTTAACCTCTTTTTTTTTTCTTAAACATTGCACATCATAATATTTCAAGGTTCATTCTGTATCTGTTTTAAAGCCAGACTACTCAGCAGATGTTGCTGCTCTCTCTGCAGTACCTGCACAAAGCCAAGGCTTGTTTAACTTTGACATGACACTACTCCAGTTTGAGTCTGAGAGGGGGTAATTGTTTTCTGGCATAAGAAAGCTAGTCAGCACTGACTCCTTCTGGAAGGAATGTCACCACCAAGGATGTGTCAGATGAGTTTACTAGTAAGATCTGTATTTCAGATCTAGCTGCTGAAGGCAAAACTGAAAGTAGTGGAAACTTTTGAGGGCCAGGTCAGAACTCAAACATCTTGTGGCTCCAGAACGTGACCATAAAACACAAGTGTGATCTGTAGGGTAACTCTGAGGGCAATTACATAAAGGGTGCTTGTGAAAACTACCTTTGTGACCACAGCTCAGCAGGCATTGCCAGTTGTGACAGCTCTCGGTCACAGTAACTCTACATATTTGTGTGTTCAGGGAGGGAAAGCAGTACTGTGGGTAACAGCCAGGATTATGTGCTGCTTTCAGATTTTGATATTGGATGAAGCAACAGCTGCTATGGACACAGAAACCGACTTACTGATCCAGGAGACTATCAGAGAGGCATTTGCAGACTGCACTATGTTAACAATTGCTCATCGCCTGCATACAGTACTGGGCTCTGATCGGATCATGGTGCTAACACAGGGACAGGTAAGCAGAATGGCTTTTGTGGCTGCAGTTCCTGTTGCAGTCTTGTGATGCCATATGTGCAGGCTCAACTTGAAGGAACAGCTAGAACAGCAGGGTAGAAAATCCTCTGTGTTCATTCACATTCTTGGTAATAATACCCCAATAAAATCAGTTAGTACCTGACCATACAAGATCAAAGAGGGCAATGTACTCCAAGATACAGTAACAGTCTCTTTTATTAAAAAGTGTTATTCAAACTCCTTTTGTAGGTTAATTCTGAGATTGGGTAATAATGTAAGCATCTCTGCTGGGGCTCAGTGGAAGTTTCCAATTACTTTGATGTAGCCCTGTCCTATCAACCAGGCATAAGAGAGATAATTTACCCACCTCTCAAGCTTCCATATGGGAATCATAAACAGTCAAATCAAATATGACAGTTGCCTTTGGTGGTAAGGCATTTGGGATAGGTAGAGAAGGCAAAAACCTCATAGCATCTGCCTCTGTCAGAGCAACCAGAGATTGCTTCTGGCTGGGAAATGCCAGTGTTTGAGCACAGTGTCTGAAGCATCCACAGCTACAGTGTGTATGCATAAAGCTGCATACTTCCGTTGCCTGCTGTCTCTTCTGAAGATGAATGCCATGTTTGGCTTGACTGCTGCATCACAAGCCCAAAGGGTGGGAGTCCATTTGCTGCCAGACTTTACTGACATGCTTTTTACCTGCCTTGTTTGCTTTCAGGTAGTGGAATTCGACACGCCATCTGCCCTTCTGGCCAACGAGAACTCGCGCTTCTATGCTATGTTTGCTGCTGCGGAGAACAAGGTTGCTGTCAAGGGCTAAAATTCAGGGCAAAGTCACTTTAATTTTGGAGAGCTACATTCCCTGTCTGTGGCAGGCCAGCTCTTCCTCCTCCTCCTCCTCCAAGCAGATTATTGCCTTCTCATCTTTTAATTTTTAGCACAATGTGTCAAGCTGAAGTTTTTAAAACGGCATCAGAAGATTTCTTCATTGGTTTTTATTGTTGTATTTATTCCCTCATCATGTTACTAACTTTTCGTTATTGAATGCACTCTACAAGTGGCTCAGGGAGCCATAGTTATAAATGTATCAGAGGCCTATAATGAAGCTTTATACATGTAGCTATATCTATACATAATTCTGTACATAGCCTATATTTACAGTGGAAATGTAAGCTGTTTATTTTGTATTGAAATAAGCACTGTGTTAATAACAGTGCATATTCTTTTCTATCATTTTTGTACAGTTTATGGTAGCAGAGATCTGGCTCTATCAGACTGTATCAGACGCCCTTCTGTCTCTTACAGTTGGTCTTTTCCTAGTGCTGGATTTTCTGCGTGTCTGAGTGGAAGTGAAGCTTTGCAATAGTGTCCTTTTCTTGTCACATCTTCGTTGTCTCGCGCAGGGGGGAAGAACTCTGTGGTGTAACTATTGCATTGTAATCTGTCGAAGCTATCTGGAGCATCGCTAAGGTTCACCACGGCAGCGGCTGCTGCTTCCCATGATGCTTTCCCAAAGCAAGGTCTTTCTGTGCTCTCCTGAGTGGAGAACCACTTCAGGGTTGCATGAAGACCTCAGATTCTCTCAGTGTCCTGATACAGTATTTCTTACTGTATCAGTAGGGATAACTTTAATGCAAGCAAGCCCAAGCTCTTCCTGCTTCGCTGATCTAACACAACCAAAACCTAACTGTTCGTGGAATGATCTGTAACAAATTAATCATAAGGTTCAAATCATACCCTCTGTGCTAGCAGGAAAGCCTTTTCAGAGTTGCTTCAGCTGACTGACTCCTTTATCTTGAAGCTGCTAACACTCCTCAGAGGTTTAGGGTGGCTTTCATTGGCATGGGTAACACTTAACTCTTTGTTCTTCTCACTTATACTAAGGTTAAACGACATCAATATTTCCTGTTTCTTTATTGCACACTCATTAAGGAAACAGTCCCCCCACCCCACATCTTCTGGAACTTTAGACACGTTCCTGTGGATCAGGATGTAACACTGGTGTAGGACATTGTCTTCTTACTGTAAAGAGACCTACCTCAGGTTACTGGGTCCTGCATAGTGCGTTGCCATGATCACTGTACACTGTCCCTGTTTGGCGGGATCTGTGGCCCAGGTGGGCGCAGTCGCTCCTCTGATAGCTGTGACTTACTGAATGGTCAGCGTTGCATGTCTTTGTCAACTTGGACATTTTGTAGCCTTAGCATGTTTGCAAAATGTCTCATTGAGGCAGAAATCTGAAAAGTAAATAAAACTATTTTGGGTTTTGTAAATTTTATCGCCTTGAGTGGTTTGCTTCGGGCACACAAATGACTTCTTCTCCTTCTTTTGAGCCCTGGGGGACAGGTTTTGCAGGCTTGAGTGTGTTGGGGTTTTTTGGTCTGGTTGTATTTTTTTTGTCTTGTCTGTGCACCATAGCCCAATTCTTCTTCCTTCAGAGTGGAAGTGTTTGTTTAAAAATCTAGTGGGTAATTTTTGTGCCCTCCAGCATGGCGGTGACATGCAATATATGTATGTTTGTGCTGAGTAGTACAGTGAGTAATAATTCATAGTGCAAGTATTCAAGCCAAGTATTGAGGGAGGAGGTCAGACAGAATACAGAAGATCCTTCTTAGGCTCAGGTTTTTCTGCTTTCTCACCCTTCAAGCATTACTGTCTCTGTGACTGCAAATCACAGCAACAACCATCCCTACCTACCATCATCACAGGCAAATCATAGCATTAACAGAGTTCAGACCACAGCTTCGAGATAGCACAAAAAGCACCAGTTGTCGCAGTTTGTTCTTTGTCTTGTCCAAAGCAAGAATGAACTAGCACAAATCTTTCTCTGCTCACAGGTTAGACACAGGCTTACTCAGTGTCAGGAACTGGCCACCGTTTTACTCAGTATTACACACTTCAAGGAACAAAGTGACTATGTTGTGGTTAGGAAAGGGAGAAGTAAAATGCCCCTCCAGAGAACACCCAGCTAAGTGGAGGGTTCTTTTTGGATAAGAAACTTCAGGACAAAAAGCAACTAGGAAGCAGGGGCAGTAGAGCAAAGAGGTAATGCCCTGCTTTCCCTCAAAGTAGGGCTGGGTAGAATGTGAAGATGAAGGCTCTGAATACCTTATGCGGAGAGGGAGAGAACATGAAATGCATCTGCTTAAGAGGGTTCAGTTTAGCTTATGAATGCCAGTACTTCCTTTTGACCAAGGCAAGCTAATGTATCTAGTCTTCAGGAGCCTCTGGGCTCAGAGCGTGGCTTCATTTTGCAGTTAAGGCTAAGCTAATGGCATTCTGGACAAAAAAGGAGCCATCCTGATCTTCTCCTCCTTCTTTTTCCAGGCTGGGAATTCCTACCACTTTTCCTGAAGCCAGCAGTGGCTCTTGCCTGGTCCAGCAGTGGCTCAGTTCAGAAAGCTAACTCGCAGAAAGTTCACCCTCCAAAAGCAGAAATGCTGTGCAAAGAAGGAGACAGGAAGGCACACCTGGAAGGGAGGTGAAGTGGGGCTGCTCTTTTTAGTAGGTGCTAACTGTGACACTAGCATAGGCGCAAGAGAAAACTTCTGCTTCTCAGTTATGCTCTCCTAAAAAGGTCAATCTTTTCCTGCTGCTTCAGCAAGCTGAAATAGCTCAGCGAGGTGTCAAACAAATGCCTGAGATATGGAGCAGGCAAACAGTCACCTGTGGACAGCAGGGATTAGCTCAACCATTTTGTTAAACCTTAGCTTCTGCATTGCTACTTTGGAATTGAGATAGATGGCCAGAAGGAAACATTCTTCGTGCTGTAATCACTTACCTGCTTCACTTGGCACTTTTCTCACAGACACTACAGTAGTATTGCTTCTTACATGAGCAGCAGTGACTTCTTTTTTTAAATTGGCTTCTATCCTGAGCCACAGGAGCAAGCTGAGACCTGGTCCAGGGCTCTGCCACAGAGGTGGAAAGAAGAAACATCAGTATTTACAAATGAGACTGAAATATCTGTCTTTGAAGCATTCTGCAAGAGGATGATGGTGTGCATTTTCAAGAACTGGATCCTTCTTTAGAATGTATAGCATTTATTGTACAAGGAATAGCATAGGAGTGTGGGATTGGGCCAGAGGCTTTCCTCAAGGAAATCCCACCCCAAAATAGCATAGAGATAACATGTCCTTCTTGGGACAGAGCAAAGGCTGTGGCTCAAGACCCAGAGGTGTCTCTAAGTGAGACAGATATGCCTGTGATAATTAGTCTGCTGTATTACCCTCAGGAACTGCAGCTGCATTGGTTTTACTTACTCTGTCCAAATGCAGTGAGTGCAGCCCACCCCCATTTGTTACCATAAGCTCAGAGACTTTTAGAGTGTGTCTGTGTGATGTGTGGAAACATTTCACCTGCTTGGGACTTCAGAAGAATTCTACCTCTGTTTTGATTAAAATCACCCAAGGGAGTTAGATTGGTGTAATTGAGTCCAGAGACAGGCCCTGAACTTGTGCTAGCTTGAACACCTGAGAAAGATGTCACCATTATTCTCAGAAGGGACTCTATAGGGTCAGATCTTGAGGTTGCTGGGACTGTGGTTTGAATACTACCCCTAGATGAGAGCTGGAGGGAGATCAAGTAGTCTTAGTGTGTGGCTAGGAGCAAAAGTTAGAAGAACCCACACTGATTTCAAAAGGCAAGTGATAAGAGTGAGGGAAGGTATCAGAAGGAAAAGATAAAACACAGAAACTTGATTTATAAAAGGAGAGTGTGGGGAGAAAAGGTGTCAGGACAAAAAGCTTCCCTTAGTTAAAAGGGGATTAGGCAAAATAAAACTGCTTCTTGTAGGTGCTTCCAAAGAACATGCCAAGATGCTGGGTGGCTGTAATGCTGGCATTAATGTTGTCTGGAAAGGAGCTTCCCAGAATGCTGCTACTGTAATTGTAGTGTGAGTTTTATTACATATAAACAACTGCACAAAGGTTTTCTTTTCAGTCCCAGCTTCAGGTCAGTCTATGATAATACTGTAGTTGGTTCAGCTGGTGATGGCAGCTGTCTTGTGCTCGGGTCACTGTTTCTTCCTGCAGGGAGAAATACAGTGTGACTTCACTTGGAACTTGGTGCAGATGCTGCTGTCATTACTGTAAGGCTTGGGAGGCTTCTAGAGTGTACCACTACGGGTTCATTAGAAGCACACAGTATAATAAATGTTCTAGCATCATCTGTCACAGAGGCTGATCAGGCAGCTGAGGAAGGAAAAACATCAGTGAAAGTAACTTACAGAAGTGTCACTACATGGGGCAGAGATTTCTTGTGCTGCTTTTGGGCTCCATGGAGTTGGAATCACATTTCCTTTCAGTGTACTGTCTCCTGCTGTTGCCATGCAAAGAAACAAGCGGTTGTATAAAGATAGTGATTTTGTGGTTTCTGTCCGTCCTGATCTGGGAAGGCAGCAGTGGATGGTGTGTGATTGGTTGCCTTGAGGGGTGGGGAAGAGTAAAGTGTGTTATGTGTGAGCTGGGATCTGGGGGCACTTTGGGGTAGTGAGCGTTGGAGGCAGATAACTGCGGGCACTGAGATGGGAGGAAAGAGATTGAAAACGGGGGGTATATAAGGTGCTCAGAAAGGGAAGCTAGGGTTAGACTGTAAGCTAGAGCTGAGGAGCGTGACCAGGAGCAGGATGGAGGAAGCCGAAATAGGTACTGGTGGGATGAGGATGCGTGCATCAGCCGTGCTGGGAGCCGCGGTGTGGAGGCTTTGGGGCTGATTATCCTGGAAGCGAGGGGGAAGGTGAAAACGTAGCATTTAGGCAGTGCGGAGGAGGCAGAGTTGCCTGCGAGGATGAGTGGGTGGGGGAACGGAGCGGGGCCCCGCGGCCGTGCCGCCGGCCGTGCCCAAAGCGGGGCCGGCCCGGGCCGAGGAGGGGCGCAGCGGCGGCTCCGAGAGGAGGCTCTGCCGCGCGGGGCTGCGCGCGTGGGTGCGCACCGTGCGCGCGCTGCCTGGGGGCGGGAGGGGGGGCCGGACGCGGGCACGCGCGCGGGGCGCGCTGGCTCGGGACGGTGCGCGTGCACGGCCCGCCCGGGAGCTGGGGGCGGCGCCCCCTGCTGCGCGCGCAGCCGGCAGGCTGAGCTGCCCTCCGCGCCCCCCCCGCCCCCGCGGCGCCGCCTGGCGGCCGTGCTCGCCGCTGCCTATTCCGGGCCGGGCCCTGCGCTCCCTCGGCCGGTGCCGCCGCGGGGCCTGCGCGGCCCTTTCCAGCCCCCCCCGCCTCCCCTTTCCCTTCCCCGCCCCGGTCGCTCCGGCCGCCGGGGCCTCCCTCCTCCCCGCCCGCCCATGGATTTCACATAGCAGCCGCCGCCTCCACCACCTCCTCCTCCGTCGCCGCTCCATGGCGGCTCCGGCTCCACGGCCGCCCGGCCTCTGCTGCTGTCGCAAGGGTTCTGCGGCCGGGCCGGAGGCGCCACCGGCCCCGCCACCGCCTCCTGAGCCTCCGCCGGACGTGGCGTCGGCCTCCAGCTCGCAGCTCTTCAGTCTCCGCCACCTGCACCTGGGGCTGGAGCTGCGGCCCGAGGCGCGGGCTCTGGCGGGCTGCCTGGTGCTGGAGCTCTGTGCGCTTCACCCTCAGCCTCAAGCCCTGGTGCTGGACGTCCACCCTGCCCTGCACGTCCTCTCGGCCGCCTACCGTCGCGCCCCGGCGGGAGAAGAGCCCTGCTCCTTCGTCTTCTCGCCTGCTGAGGCCACCGCCGCTACCCCGGCCCCGCTGCCCCCGCCACCCTGCCCGCCGCCGCCGCCGCCCTGCGTGCCGCCCTGTGCCGCCAGCCCGCCCTCCACCGCCACCTTTCTTTCTGCTCCCTGCATCGCTGCCGGCCCACTGCCCTCCGCCGCCGCCTCCTCCCAAGGGGAGACGCCTGTCAGCCCCTCGACTGTGGCCGCTGAGCCGCCGCCGCCGCTGCCCCTCTTCTCCCAGCCGCCCTGCGCCGCCTGCCCGCTTGGTTTCAGGGTGGACCCCTTCACTGACTATGGCTCATCTCTCACTGTCTCCCTGCCTGCTGCCCTCCAGCCGCACCAACCCTTCCAGATCATCGTCCGCTACACTACTGCCGACGGCCCCGCCGTGAGTATCGCGGTGGCGGGGAGGGAGAGAAAGATGTGGAGGGAAAACAGGGAGCCGAGTCCCGGGGCGGCTGGGGGAGCTCCCACGAGCCACTCGCGCCTTTCTCATGTTTTCCCTCCTCTTCCAATTGACCGTCGGGGAAGTAACCTGGCCCCGCAGCACTGTCCCGCCGCAGCCTCTTCCCTTCTCTGTCCGCTGACCAGCAGCATCTGTTGCCTTACCGTTGGCCGCAGGAGCGCTCGGTGCCGGGCTTCTGGCCGCTGCCACCCAGCTCTGCGCGGTCCCACGCCGTGCTCAGCGGTGATGCTCCTGCCGACCCGGCCAGCCACTTTCCTTAGCCCGTCGCCCTGGTCCCCAAGGCGGTAGTATTTTTAAATTTGTAGTCCTTTAAGGGCTTTGCAGTCTGGGGGGAGGGGCGTGGGAGTTTGAAAACTCCTGCCTGGACCGAGTTCTTGAGGACAAGTGACGTCATCCACAAATACAGGAGTTTCCCTGTGGGTTTTGCCAGGTGCTTACAAAATCAGGTCTTGCACACCTTGGTTAAGGTTCCAGTGAGCACGATCAGAAGCTTTGAGAAGAGCTGGGAGAAATTGCACTTGTTTCTACAGGTTTAGTGTCGAGAAGGATATGAGAAATGGCCCAAACCACCCATTTCAAGTGGGATTAGCCTTGTGAAGCTGTGAGATGCTTTGTAATTGTAATTTCTTGTAAACCTCTGGCGTTTAGAAGCACTTAGTTCATGGACTTTAAGGTTCTGTTTAGCAGATCTCGTGTTTGTGTTTTCACTGTCATAACTTCATAAAACGTTATCACTGGAACATCAGTTCTTCCTGTTACTGTGTTGGCTGTTCAGGTTGGAATTGAGCTATCATGAATCTGGTTGCAAAGGGAATGTTAGGGGTTGGTTTGGTTTATTTTTGAGAGTCTTGCAACTTCGATGCCCCTGTCGCACCTAAGGGAATTGACTCTCAGCCTGCTGGTTTGGTATTGCTGTTGCACTGATCCAGTAAATGGGTGGATCTATTTGACTATTACAATGTATTTAACAGGACCAGGAATTAAACATAATGTGAGTAACCCGATAGCAAGTCTGTATTTTTCCTTAGGAAAATGTTGCTGAGTAGAATGATTTAGGATCTTTTCTTGTCCAATTTAAATACCATATTGAAGCTTACAAAAGTAGTTTAATTCTGAGAATTATCTGGATATTCTTAATACATTTCCTCAAGATAGGGAATTTTAGGTGGTGACCTTTTAACGTGCTGGTCCTTCCCTAAAAGTGCAGATATGAGATGAAATTCTGGCACTTTAAAAGTTCAGATGTACTTGTAAGTAAGGATATTTTTTTTCCCATCTGAAGCTCTTGGCTTTAGTATTTCCTTGTACAATACTCAGGTGTAGTTTTTTTTGCACTCAGGAGGTACAAGGAAACTGTCTTGTAGGGCACATAGGATGTTCTTTATTTTTATTCCAAGACTTTATAAAGAAACCTGTTTCTTTTGTCCACTCTATGCCTTGTTTCTGGTAGGAGAGCATTAAAGCTAATTTGGTGTTGCTGTGTGCTGTGTAACCATTCTCAGTCCGCCTGAGCTGTACCTCTCAAAGCATATGATAACATACTTTGCTCCTCCTGAACAAGCAGTTTTGTCTTAGGCTAGCCTGTGCTCTCTCCTGGGTTTTGCTAGCCCAGTTGCCAAAGGGGTCGACAGTTCCGCTGCCTGTGGAGAAATGATCTCAGATGTAACAGCACACTGATTTGAGACACAGTTTCAGTAATGACCTGAAAAGTGTGGGTAGGTGGTGGGCGCTGACTGATACAAAATCCATTTAGTCTCCCTGGTGTTAACATGTTGCCTCCTTGGCCCCACACACTGTCCAGGATGGATGTTAAGTATCTGAAGATGCTGAGAGTGGAGCACTTTTTCCGTGCCAGCTGTTGTTTGCCTTACTTCCTCTGGATCAGACAGGAGCTAGCAAAGCTTTACCCTGTCTTTTGAAGTCCTTGCTATGTCTTTAATGGCATCTACTGCTTCAGTCAAAATGAAGCTACAAGGACTAGTGTCAAAAGATTATTGATGGCTACAGTGTCAGGGGCGTGTACTGCCCTTTTCAAGTGATACTGGAAAGCAGAAGCAGGCTTGCTCAATGACATAAATCATACCAGATTTCCTCACTCACTATTGTAGATTTTGGCTGGCAAAATATTTGTCCTCAAGCACCTGTTCTGACCCTTCATGTTCAGCACACTGAACTGTTACAGGTTTTTTTTTTTTTTGATCCAAAGTGATTTTGTACTATTGTAGTGCAATGTCACTGCTGTTGTTTATCCTTGAATTTTAACAGGGACAAGTAACCCATACATGTAAGAGACTGAGCCAGATAATACTCACATTTAGTGTATTTCCTCACAGAACTTTGCATAAGCGAAGCAACTTTACAGTTAGACCTCCCTTCCCTTCTGAAGTTCTGTTTTCTTTGGCCTTTCTCTGAATATAATCTTTCTGCATCAAGGTTTATTTTCCATGGGATTCTTAGCCTACTTGTGGGACCTCCAGAATAGTAAATTGATGTTACAGTGCAGCATGGATGTGTTGGCAGCAAGCTCAGTAGCAGAAACAGTATTCTGTTTAAAACTGGAATCTTGGTATACTTGGTTTGAGCCATCAGGATGTGTTATTTGACTGTCCTATTATTCTTGCGTGGAGGAAGGTGCCAGGATCTTTGGTTGTTTGATGGACATTGAGAGACAGCTGAGAGATTAAATCTGCCTTCCACGGAGCATTCCAGCTCCTTGTGCTGTTAGGAAACCATATGCTTGGTACATCACCAGTTTGCATCAGAAGCCAGACTGTCTGTGTATCTCTTATGGTGTGGGCTGAAGGCACACACTGATCAGGTGTGTCAGTGGCAGCAGTCTTGCTCTTTCTCTCCTTATTTTCCTTCACCTCTTACTTCTTGGTCCTATGGATACTATTTGAGATTTTTTTTTTCCCTCTAGAGAGAAAAATCTGCATCTGTCTTTTGCCCATTGTGCTGCACCTCTGATTTGGCAGCACATGGCAACATCATTGCTGTTTTCTTTTCATGGCAACCTTAAATGCAAACTCTGCTCTGTGTTCTGGTGTGAGAAATGATAGCATTTCCTCATAATTCAGCAAAAATGACAGCTTGTTTTGCAGTGCTGGAAGCTTCCCTGTTGTTCTGTTAGACTTAGCCTGACTCCTCATTCTTCCAAGAGTGACTTGCTGACCAGTTGGGCCTTGCCCTTGTCACATCCTCTGCATCACAGATGTGCAGTTTATTTTGCCATCTGATGGATTGGCTCATTTGTCTAGAACAGAAGCTGTGGCACAGCAGCATCATCAGTAATGCGGGTAGAAGCATGGAGAGATTTAACATCGAGAGAGTATTAACTAATTGCCTTTGTCATTTGCTGGATTTGAGTAAAAGACTCTGAACACTATGATGCAACTCTGTAAAAATCATATTCTTGGCAGGTGCCTTGTAAAGCATGAGCTGCTTTGCAGTATGAGGCTAGGGGGAAACTTGGACTGCCCAAGAACTCTTGTTCAGCAGAGGAACTAAGCAGGTTGGGTTTTTTTTTTTCACTTGAAATTCATCATAGAAAGCTTTACTGTGTGAAAGAGTTCTCCAGAATCTGTGAAAAGCTAGATAAAGATAGTGAGCATTACTACGAGGTGGTGTATATTTCTGAAGGTGAGCACAGGAGGGATTTGGATGCAGGGTGGATGATATGGCCTCCCTTGCTGCTCTGTGTCTGTGGACTGCTCCACCCCCTCAGTACCCAGCTCCTTGCACTCCTTTCTGGGATGCTGCTTATTTTCCCCAGGCCATAGTCCTGCCTCTGTCTGGCAGCACAGCCTGGTCTATTTATATTGCAGATCTATTTATATTGTTTCAGGATAACTTTCATCATTGTTCCAAGTGCATCTGGAAGGAGAGAGGGAGGACTGCTATGTAGCTGCAGACATTAGGAAAGAGGGGAAAAAAAGACTTCATCCTCTACAAATGTCTTCTCTCTTGGCCTGTGGGTTTGGTGCTTCACTTAGCGTCAACCCAACGTCACAAAGGGGGACTGGTTGAAAAGAAATGGTCATTAATTTATGGATTTCCCTGTAAACAAGAATTAGCTTCTTGGTTCCTGCTTGTATTTTGTTCCTACAGTGGTTGAGAACTTCCCCTTATCTCTCTGCTCTAAAGGCATCATCTGTCAACACTCTTTCCTTCCTACTCTAGTGTTGCAATTTAGGTCTGGTGGTGTTTTGTCTCCTTGTTTTCTTTGTTAGCTCCCAACTGCAAAGGAGACAGAACATTTTGAAGGTGATTCTTTATAGCAAGGCCAACGACACAGTTTGTAAGTCAAACTTTTTGTGATAGGAGCACAGAGTTGCTGGACAGAGGAGTGTTTTTAAAACTTGGTACTGGGGCATATCTTAAAACTTTAATTTCTGAGCCTCCTTTTGTCTCTTTAGAAAAGTACTACCAAGGACAAAATCATAGCACTTGAGTTTTCATGTAAGTGTATGTTCTGGGCAGAAGCTGTTGTTTCAGACTGTGAGTTTGAATGAGACGTGCCCTTAAATGCCTTCTGGAATAGCTGTCTCCAGTTCCACAATGTCACATTGCAGAGATGTTATTTGTTGCTGTGAAATGCAGGTATCCATGGAGTGGAAATCTGTAGCTGTGTAATACATCTCAGCTGTGGCCTGGGGGTTTTGTTGGTGATGTGCTGAAATGCAGCACATGGATATGAAGAGTCACACAGCCTTAGCTCTTGCTGTGTAAGTTCCTCAGAAGTCGTGCTTGAAGCATGTTTCTGGCCCAACAGAATTGCAAATAAAAAGGGTAATCTTAAAACAAATTTAATATAAGAATGTTGCTCTGAGATTAATTTTACTTCTAGATAAAGGTTTTCAATTTTGTAATGCTTCCCATTAAAAAAAACAAAAAAACAAAAAAACAACAAAACACCAAAAATCAAAGCCCAGCATTTGCCAGTGGAAGGGTGAACCTCTGCGTGAATAACTGAAAGCTGCTACTGCTGCTGTGTTACCTGATCCACAGGAGTGCTGCTGGAGTGGATGGTCTGGGAGAAGAGCACACTGATGTCTGAGGAAAAGGGTCTAAAGGCAAGGGAAGATGATGACAAAGAATAACCTTACAGGACAGAGGGGAAGAGAGAAAAATTTGACTTGTAGAGGTTAACAGAGAGAATTGTAATATGTTGATAAAATGACAACAGAGAGAGTAGAGAAGCAGAGGCTTCTTTTCTGTATTTCACTGCTGTCTCTTGAGGACCAGAACTAAACTAGTGTCTTCACAAACTGCTGTTCCCTGAATTCAGATTTATTGGTTGCTTTGATCTAAGAATCCAGCGGGCTCAGAAGTTTTGTTCCTAACTGCTCCCAAGAGTTCCAGTGGTTGCAACTTTTATTGCAAGTTTCACAATACTTGATATTTTCTGTAAAAGTTCAGCTCCAGAGTTCTAGGATTACAAGAAAATCCTTATTTAAAATTGTTCTTATACTTCAAAGTTGGAGGCAGGGAGCATGTGAAAGGATAAACATTACATTTTAAACAGAAAAAAACCAAAAAGGCAAATATCTGCACTTTTCCAAGTCCTGTTGTAATTATTTGTTGAGGCTCTGCCTCTTGATTTATTTGCTGTTTGGTACTGAAAATTGACATGCTTAATGATGGGGTTTGTTGTTTTATTTGGGTTTGGGGGGATTTTTGTGTGTGTGTGACCACCTAGAATATCCTTATCCACTCTGTAAAAAGAGGCCTTCAGTGCCACTGACCAGATGTTTCTTACATATAATGACTTCTTTGAATAGTGTCAAAACATTTGATGCTTCAGCCAGCAGGTCAGGGCCAAGGTCAGAGATAATGTTGTGTACACTGTTCAGACTCAGGGTTCTTTTGTTTGTGGGTTTGGATTTGTTGGTTGTTTTGTTTTGGTTTTCCCCCAGCTTGAGTTACCTGACCCGTGCTACTCCTGTTCACATTGAATTAAAACCATGAAGATATTCAGAGTGCTCCCTCTGAGCATAGATCATATGGATGTTTGTTAGGGCCTTGTCATTAACCAAGCAAATTGGTAGAACAGAAATAGTGGGTGGCTGGAAGATACTATGTGGTGTGGCACCACTCAGAGTTTGGACAGTAAAGGAATTACTCTGAGTAGTCATGACAAACAAGCAGGAGTAGAAAGATGTATTGTTAGAAATGGAAACGTGCCCTCTGTGAGGTGTTCATCCAGGGAGCTGCACAGATGAGATGTTTCTTCTCCTTCACCACCCTACTGATTTCAGCTTTTGGTCTTTGCCAGTTCTTCCTTGTGGTTTCATCTCTTTCCTTCACCTCTTCTCTTCATGTGTCCATAGATCTGGTGGCTGGATCCAGAGCTGACATATGGCAATGCCAAGCCGTTTGTCTTCACACAGGGCCACTCGGTGTGTAACCGGTCCTTCTTCCCCTGCTTCGACACGCCAGCAGTGAAATGCACCTATTCAGCTACTGTCAAGGTGAGTGACAGGATGGTTATAAATGGTTCATGGAGCACTTAGCTGCTGTTAGCTGGTGAAAGCATAGTGCCATTGTGTGTGTACACATGATATAAAATGTTAATGGTGACATTTAGGGCTGTAAAATGTGCTGGATTTTTTATCACCGTATCACCAAGGTTGGAAGAGACCTCACAGATCATCAAGTCCAACCCTTTACCACAGAGCTCAAGGCCAGACCATGGCACCAAGTGCCACGTCCAATCCTGCCTTGAACAGCCCCAGGGACGGCGACTCCACCACCTCCCCGGGCAGCCCATTCCAGTGTCCAGTGACTCTCTCAGTGAAGAACTTTCTCCTCACCTCAAGCCTAAATTTCTCCTGATGCAGCTTGAGGCTGTGTTCTCTCGTTCTGGTGCTGGCCACCTGAGAGAAGAGAACAACCTCCCCCTGGCCACAACCACCCCTCAGGTAGTTGTAGACAGCAATAAGGTCTCCCCTGAGCCTCCTCTTCTCCAGGCTAAACAATCCCAGCTCCCTCAGCCTCTCCTCATAGGGCCTGTGCTGGCTAGGGCTGGGTGCAAGGTTGGACTGGATGATCTTGGAGGTCTCTTCCAACCTGGTTGATTCTATGATATGTGGGCAATTTTGAGGCAGCTGGGACAAGAACCCATGCAATAGAAGAGAAATAATATTTTTTGTATGTTTTCACAGGCTAAGTAGCTTATGGTATAAAAACCTCAGAGAAATCTTACATTTTAATTTGCTTTTAATGTGCATCTCCAGGCAGAGATGAAAAACCTCATCAAGATCTGTGCTGTAGTCATTCATCTGTGATCATCTAGTGTGATGATGTGTATGATGTTGATCTTCCAGGCTCCAGCAGGCATACAGGTGTTGATGAGTGCCACCCAAAGTACCTATTTAGAAGAGGAAGGTGTATATCAATTTTACATGGAATATCCAGTTCCTGCCTACCTAGTGGCTCTGGTGGCAGGAGACCTTATCCATGCAGATATAGGTCCAAGGTAAGATTTGCTGAGAGTTGCTTGAGTTGATTCTGCTGTTTGTATTTCTGTGCAGTTCTTTGTGTTATACGTAGTAAATATGTTGAGTTACTAATAGGAGTAACTATCAACAGAACAGTTTGGAGCATGAGCTGTGAGTGTGCAGGGAGTGTGAGGTTCAGCTGGGTGCAAAAAAATTCCTGACATTGCCCTGGCAAACATGTTTCCCTTCTTCATAAATATTGCTTGTTGTCTTTCATAGTCATTATGGCTACTGGTCTCATGGCCTTATGTAAGGGATCTTTGATTATCTGTTGCCATCTGGCTATGGAGTGCTAGCCTAAAGAAGGCCTCAGCCTCTATTGCCATACATGGAAGCGTGGTGAGAAGTCAGGCTATTTTTTCTAAGAGATAATTCAGTTTGCTGAAGTATCACCTGATGTTTTCTGTTTTCTGACAGGAGCAGAGTGTGGGCAGAGCCTTGCCTGCTGCCAACAGCCATCAGCAAGCTTTCTGGCATTGTTGAACGCTGGTTGACTGCTGCAGAGAGTCTTTATGGCCCATATATATGGGGAAGGTGAGCTTGAGAAGTCTCCCAGGAGTGTGTAATGGGAACAAAATAAAACAACCTTGAAAAATGATTATGCTTTCTCCCAGTGCTAGCAGGGGCAGGACAGGTAAGCCTTTCAGCTGGCAGCACTGTGGTAGCTGGAAACAAATGCTGGAGTTTTGTCTCTGCAAGTGGCAGAAAGGACCACAGAGGCACAGTGGTGTTTTGCCTGGTATGGTGGGCAGAACTTCAGGTTTCTAAAAAGTCGATCCTTCCCTGAGGGGTGAAGAAGTTTCATACTGTAGTGTTTTGTGATGCAAGTCCATGCATTTTAAATGTATGGTGGTTTTATTTATCCTAATTATTTTTAAGTATGGTACTTGGCACATATTTGTTGTGGTATGCCTGAGGGTGTTGAAAGCCTGACTCGGTGCAGTTGTTGGGAGCCCTAATCTCTAAACCTAACATTAATAATTTCTGAAGTTAAGCTTGACTGTGTATTGAAAGAGAATGCTTTTAAGAGGATGGCTTAATCTTTTGGATGGGAGAAAATGTTTACAGTAGCTTCCTACATTTCTTTGCTAAAGGTAGGCAGGAAGAGTGTGCTGTGGTTGTTAAATCACAAAATGTTGCTTGACATAATCTGAGAGCATGGCTGAGTGTGCCAGTGCTCATCACTGGTGGAGAACTTTAGAAAACAAAACAAACAGTATTGTTATGTTCTGAAGCAGACAGACAGAATCATTTTGCTGACACTGCAGGTGCACCAGATCGATGAATTCATTCGGTAGCTTCCCAGCCTCTCTCTTTCCTGGGAGTCTCTGGGAACTCGTTGCTGTGTATGTAGAGTAAACTTAGTGGTCCTGGCTTGCAGTCAGAAAACTTGTGATAAATTTCTGTGTGTTGAAGGGAGCATGGTGCTTCTGGGCAGTGCTGGATCCACTGCACATGAGGAGACTGTCTCACCACTATGTCCAAATGCAAACAGGTTCTTGGCCAACACAATGAACTCTGTGATCCTATGACCAGAAAAAATAGGCACAACTGGACTAGAAAATTTGTTCCTAAAGTCAGAAAGTCTCACAAAAAACTTCCTTTAAAAAAAGAAAGTTGCTGTGTGTGTCTCTTGAGTAGCTGTAATTTACAGATCTCCTTTCTCCTCTTTTTCTTCTCTCTCCCTAATCATAGATATGACATTGTTTTTCTTCCTCCCTCCTTCCCTATTGTTGCCATGGAAAACCCATGCCTGACCTTTATCATCTCTTCCATTCTGGAGAGCGATGAGTTTTTGATCATTGATGTTATTCATGAAGTTGCTCACAGCTGGTTTGGAAATGCAGTCACCAACGCCACGTGGGAGGAGATGTGGCTGAGCGAAGGGCTCGCCACGTACGCACAGCGCCGGATCACCACCGAGACCTACGGTATGGATGTAGAGTTGTTCCTCCTTGTGCTCTGTCTAGCCAATAATGGAGAGTTGCCTGCATAGAGCATTTGCTTTGGGAGCTCTGAAGTCTGTAGGGAGGTGTTTGGTTTCTTTTTTTCCTTATTTCTTGAACAAATACCCCACCCACCTCACCTCCCCCTGTCAGCACTTGAACACACCCACGGCACTTGAGTGAACACACACAGAGCACTTGAACACACACACAGAGCCCCATACTTTGTGTTAGACATCTTAAATGTTTGGAGTTTGGCATCATCTTGGCTATGGGTGGAATTAATACCTGATAAAGTAACAGGGACTTTGAGTGGGGTGTGTTAGCACAGTGTTGTAAGGGTGTTTGTAGGAACTTTGGAACTACTGTAGGGTACCAGGGAGGTGTTCATAAGTCAGAACAAGGTGAGCAGAGGATGCTTCAAAGAAAGATGTAAGAAATGTTATCACGGTTACACTGTGAAGAGCCTGTTCTCTGAACAGGTGTCTTTCTAGTCCTGATCAGTTAGTAGTCACCTGCTCTTGGAAAGAATGATGGAAAGAGCAGATCTGTGTAGTTGTCTTTATCTACTTGAGGCTTCCTGTAGAATTGCAGAGCCCTGCCTTTACTTTCAGCAGTGAATTTCACAGGCCAGTTGTATGGTAGTGTCTTTACAATATGAAGTAGTAAATCATTCCTACCGCTTTTCAGTTTAATTGGATTTTCACCAAAGTGAATACTGGGAACATACACTTCTCTAGTTTGTACTGTTACACTCTCAAAAGCCTGTGGTGTGTTTATTCTCATGTGTCCACTGTCTTGGAAAGATTCCTGGAAATGTTGGCAGTGAGAGTGTTCAGAAGGATGCTTTGGCTTTTATTCACACACGTTGTTGTTTTTGGAGGTGGGCTGATGACAATAAAGTTTAGGTGAAATGCTCTGAGAGCATATGGAGATGTGACAATGTTTATTATATAACTTTGCAGCTGTTTCATGTCGAGTAATTCGTAATGGTTAGGATTGTTTTTAGCAGTTACATTGTATTATACATAGCAGTGATATGAGTAGATCAGAAGGTACTGAGGTGTTCTGTATTCCGTTGTAGTCTGTCTTTCTGACCTAGGACAAAATCCTTGCTGATTTTGATCTGTCTGCTTAAAATTTAGAACCAGCTGTTTCAAGAAGCAATGGTTTGGGAAACTAAGAAATGCCTTTTCCTATGGCATTCTTTAGACAGCTCTTTTTGCATTCTGTTTTGTTTCTGAGATAAACCTCTCATCTACATCTTGCAATTTCAGATGTTTCTGCAGTATTTTCAGCTGTCAATACAAACGTGTTTGTAATGATGCTGTTTACAGAAATTGAAGTCCTCTGACTACTATGCCTCCTGGACCTTGCTTAATTCTCCTCTTTAGCCTGAAGGAGTTGCCTTTAACACTAGCTACCTTGCTTCTTGCTTTCCTCTGTGAAGCACATCTGCCCCTTTCTCTGCCAGTACAAGTTCTTCTGTCTTCCAAATGCATCCTGGTTCTTAATTCTCATTTTGCTTGTATCAAATTCCTGTGTACATGCAGCTAAACTCTGAGGTCGTTATCTGTGTAACAAGCCCTATCACTGAAGACTCAGCAAGGAAAGCCAATGTTAATAATGCCTAGTGTTGAGGATCTTCTGAACCTGAAAATCCATTTTCCACAGTGTTTTGCAACTGCAAGGGCATAGAAAAGATCTCTGCTGAGTTTCCAGTGTAATACAGCTAGCTGGGCTTGAAAGCAGGAATGCTTTACCCTGCAGTTAAAACAGAGAGAGGGAGTAGCCTACCCAAGTCACAGCTGTAAAATGAGTCCTAATGGGTAGAAGGTGGTAACTCTATGATACAATGTGGGTAGGATGATAAAACTTAAAAGTCATGTGACTTGTAATATACCAACTAAATGTAATCCTTTGCCACTTTCACCAGAGAGGGAACATTTCCTTAGTAATACCCTTAGCACTGAATTGTGTGTCTACTATTCAACCAGTGGCAATACTTTTTTGTAGCCCTTGATTGCTTCTTGAAAGTTACCTGTACAATACTTATTCCACTGGTACTTTGCTTTTCTTGTAAGGACTGATAAGTTGATGGCAAGGATGTAAAGTACAGTTTTCATGCTGCTTTGTATTTCACTTCAGCCTGCTGCATAATCAGAGTAAATGCAGTGTTTTAATTTCTGGATTTCATTATAAATTACAGGGAATTTTTGCACCAGAATTCCTCTGCCATTACAGTACTGTGATTCTATCTCACTCTTGTGTCCTTTATACCTTGTGTTTTGTACCTGTGCTAGTTCTGCAGAGGTCAGG
Organism: Pogoniulus pusillus; assembly: GCF_015220805.1. Taxonomy (NCBI): domain Eukaryota; kingdom Metazoa; phylum Chordata; class Aves; order Piciformes; family Lybiidae; genus Pogoniulus; species Pogoniulus pusillus. Next base: position 5,986,223 of record NC_087289.1, on the reverse strand, counting down.
TTTTGCCAGTCATTTTCCCACAACTAATAAGTTTCTTTCTGGGATAGGAGCTGCCTTCACATGTTTGGAGACTGCATTCCGCCTTGATGCTCTCCATAGACAGATGAAGCTCCTTGGAGAAGACAATCCAGTCAGCAAGCTTCAGGTTAAGCTGGAGCCAGGTACTGCTTTTGGCTGAAGCTGTTGTACCCAAAATTCTCTATTGATGCTGCCATGTAGACCAAAAAAAACCTAATTTGTACATAAGTTTTATAAGAGAAAGAAAAAAGAAATATAGGCTTTAAAACCAGTCAAAAAGCAAATAAGGAAATTTACCTTGAAGCTTTTTCAATGTTGGGTTAAGTCATCTATTAGAAATACTGTCTAAGAAGAGACCAGACAATAGAAACAGAGTGTGCAAAACTGCCTTGAAAGTTGTCTGGTTTTGAGCTTCTTAATATGTAAAATAAGGTAGCTAATAATGATGTAATATAAAATATTACATATAGAATCATAGAATGTTGTGGGTTGGAAGGGACCTCCAAAGGTCCAATCCTCTGCAGTAAGCAGGGGCATCCTCAACTAGATCAGGTTGCCCAGAGCCCTTGTCAAGCCTCACCTTGAATATTTCCAGGGATGTGGCCCCAACCACCTCTCTGGGCAACCTGTTCCTCTGCTTTAAAATCTTCTGTGTTAAGTTGTTCTTCTTTTTGTTTTCACTGAAGAACTACATGTGTAAGCATCAGCATGCAGATAAAGGTAGCTACTTGTTCTCCTGTTGTGTGAGCAACACAGAAGCACTTTGGTTATCACCTGAGCCAGGTGTGCATTTGAACTTCAGCATCACATATCTGCTTCACCGATAATTCTCTAGTTCTATGGTCACCATTGGAGGTGTGAAGCAGTCTTCAGTCTAGATGATATTTAAAACAACCTATAGTGCAACTGGAGATTATATTTGAACCAGATGAAATGAAAAAGCGTGTGTTGGAAGTCTCAAAAAAGGAGGAAGTTGTGATTACTTAAAACATTTCTGATATGATGATGCCCTGTGTTTGGCACACACACACAAAAATTCTTCCAATTCCAGATGTGTTTTTAGTGATTTTTCATTTAAAGTGACTGGTTCCATTGGGAATGAATACTTAGCTTACAGATAGTGAGGTCTTTTAGGTTTTCAGGCTGTGTTCAGACTGCTCCCATCTAATTTACTGCAGTAAATGACATGTGCTGACAGCAGGCTCATTTTGGTTTTAAGTCACTATATCTTGACTTGCTGATCTCCAAAAGATCTGTATATTTGGAAGGGTTGGATATTAGTGTGTCTTACAGCATCGTTGTCTTCACCTTTCAGGTGTAAATCCTAGTAATTTAATGAACCTCTTCACCTATGAGAAAGGCTACTGCTTTGTTTACTACCTGTCCCAGCTCTGTGGTGACCCAAGACACTTTGACTCCTTCCTAAGAGTGAGTATGAGTAAGCAGGTGTTTCTCTTGAGGTTTAGAGCTGCTTTAGTGTTAGTTTGACTTTTTCTTTTGTTGGGGGTTTTGTTGGCTTTTTTCAGGTTTTGTCATGGTAATTGATAGGGGTAAACTTTAAAGATGGAAGAGTGCTGTGGGCCTGTCTGTCAGCCTAGATGATTCTTTCTATGAGATTTCTCTTAAGTGATTGTCCTCATGCTCCTCTTCTCTGATTTTGAGGTTACGAGGCATTAATTACACTGGAGTGGTATATTTTTGTTAGCTCTTGTTCTCTTGCCAAATAATTGGAAAGCTGTTCCAGCATAGATAGTCTGTGACTCTACAGTGTTAAAAGCTATTAAGCCTGTGGGGTTTGTTCAGCCAGGGTGACAAAGGGCATGGTTTCCTGGACTGGGACAGGTCTGGCTCCTTGGACCACATTTGCAAAATATATAGAAAATGAAGTCAGTTATTGACTGATTTTTTGAAAGATGGCACAACTCATTTCTTTTTCTTTTTGCTGCATGCACCTTTTCCATCTTCCCATTCATCCCCTGTTCCATCTTTCTCTTTATTCCTGTAAGTATGATTTGAGTCAATAATCTATCAGTGGATATACAGTGGCCATTTCTGTTCTGGTGTTTCAATAGTGCTGAGTATGAGGAAACCTCCCTGTCCTTGATTTATTTTATGGATCTGTGATCTGTATCAGAAAAAAAATCACTCTACTCAGCTCTCAAATGTATTTGCAACTACTCAATATTTTTTTCTTGTTAGGGTGCTTTTGTCTTCTCAGGAGGTGGAAACTACTTGTTCTCACTTTTCCATCTCTACTTTTTTATTGCATGCAGTGCTTCTACATCCAAAGGAAGCTGTCATTCTCCTAACCATAATTTGCCTTTTTTGCTGTTTCAGGCCTACATTGAGAAGTACAAATTTACCAGTGTTGTGGCTCAAGATCTTCTGGATTCCTTCCTGAATTTTTTTCCAGAGCTGAAAGAGCAATGTGTTGAGAGCAAAGCAGGTAAGAAATGTAGTTAGGCAACGGTGAACACTGTAGAAAATCTGGATGGTAATTTCTATGCTTGGTTTGGATGATGTACAGGAAATTGCTAAGGGGAACAAAAAGTTTTAGTAACAGCCAGGTGTTCATGATAGGAATGGTTGTGGTGATTTGTTGTTACTGGCTTCATGCTGAGGGAATCACAGAATCAACCAGGTTGGAAGAGACCTCTAAGATCATCCAGTCCAACCTAGCACCCAGCCCTGTCCAAGCAACTAGACTGTGGCACTAAGTGCCTCATACAGGCTTTTCTTGAACGCCTTCGGGGACAGCAACTCCACCACCTCCCTGGGCAGCCCATTCCAATGCCAATCACTCTCTCTGTCAAGAAGTCCCTCCTAACATCCAGCCTAGACCTCCCCTGGCACAACTTGAGACTGTGTCCCCTTGTTCTGTTGCTGCTTGCCTGGCAGAAGAGACCAATCTGCACCTGGCTACAGCCTCCCTTCAGGCAGTTGTAGACAGTAGTGAGGTCAGCCCTTAGCCTCCTCCAGGCCACACACCCCCAGCTCCCTCAGCCTCTCCTCACAGGGCTGTGTTCTAGGCCTCTCACCACCTTTGTCACCCTTCTCTGGTGAGGTCTCTGCAGGACTCTCCTACCCTCCAACAGATTGACATCTGCTCCTGTCTTCTAGAATAAGAACATCTTAAATTGCTGGCAATTTTGTTATTAATTATCTCTGACACTGCAGGCAGAATGATCAGTGTATGCTGAATTTTCATGCACTCAAATATAAGGAAATGGTGAATACACTTCGAAATTTCACCTATTTTAGTTGGAGAAAACATGCTTTGAGAACTATAACTTTTTCCAAGGTCCTATCCATGCATATAAAACCTCTTCCATAATGTTTCATTCTACCTTATATCCCCTATTTATAGCTTTTGGGAGATTTCTGAAAAGACTGTAATCTACTAGGTGTTTGCTAGCCCACCTGTTTAAATAGATGAGACTAATGTTATTCTGCCCTGTTTCCACCCTTGGAAGTTGTTATTGAACCCATTGGTCAGTTGAAACCAGAGTGGCAGTGGAATACAGCTTTTAAGGTTCCCAGGTTCCTACCCAGGCTGTGTGAAGAGATGTAGATAAGTGAGTCTGCTGTGGTAGGAGCTGCAGCCTGAGCTCAGTGGTTGTATGTTTTGTTTGTCCTGCTGTCTGGCTAATGAGTTAACCATAGCATGTGCAAACGTTTGCCCAGCTAATATTCAGGGGATGCAGGAGAAAAGAGTTTTAGGGTAGATGGTGTGGAACAGGATGCATTACCAAGTGTTGGGAAAGTGCTGAGGTGGTAAAGCATCAAGAGAAGAGCTCTCTTGGAAACTCAGCTCTGCTGCTTGTGGAGAAAATGTTTGTATTTTGTATAAATGAATTGTATAGACTTAAAATTGTTCTGTTTTGCTTATAGATAGTAGGAGTTTAGTCGACCCTCTCATCTCCTCTTTCTTTTTTATTTCTTTTTTTTTATTAAGCAGATTTTCTATTTATTCTTCAGTCTTTCTGAAGATTCTGAGAAAGAACTGCATGCATAAAAATAATTGTATAGCAAAACATAGTTTGATCATAAATACTTGTTAGTCTGGCTGTCTTAACAGCACACTTGATTCCTGTACTTACTGTAACGCTGAGCTCTAGAAAACTCAGGGAGAGGTGTTCCTAGCACTCCTCCAGGTGTAGCATAGGCTACCTCAGTGAGACTGCTAAGACTGTTACGTTGCTGTAACTGTAGGTTGGTCTGATTTGCTGTTGTTAGAACCTCTTTTAACTGTGCTAGAAGCAGTCCTGAACCTTGAGGCAGGCAAGCCACTTGAAGAGACTCCTGCTTGACCTTTCTGATGCTCCTCATTCCAGGACTGGAGTTTGAACGTTGGCTCAATGCTACAGGACCTCCGTTAGCAGAGCCAGACTTATCTCAGGGATCCAGTCTGACCAGACCAGTGGAGATGCTCTTCAAACTCTGGACCACAGAGCCTCTAGATTCTGTTGCTGCTGCCAGCAGCGCTGACCTCACTAAATGGAGAACGTTCCAAACTGTGCTCTTCTTGGATAGATTGCTGGATGGGTCCCCACTGCCACATGGTAAGTACTGCATCAGGATAGCAGAAAAGTAGTCCTGAAATAATTAATCAAATTCTAAAGAGCCATACACCTCACTGATGTTATCCATGCAGAGTCAGGTTGGACAGGGCTTTGAGCAGCCTATTCTAGTAAAGATGTCCATGCCACCTTACAGGTTGCTCAGTCCCATCAAGGATGGCCTTAAAAACTTCAGGAGATGGGGCTTCCACTACCTCCCTGGGCAACCTGCTTCAGTGTCTCGCTACCCTCATGGTGAAGAACTTCTTCCTGATATCCAATCTGAATCTACCCATTCCTGGTTTTGCTCCATTCCCCCTAGTCCTATCACTACCCAACAACCTAAAAACTCCCTCAACAGCTTTCTTGTAGACTCCCTTCAGATGCTGCAAGGCCACAATAAGGTCTTCTGGGAGCCTTCTTTTCCCCAGACTGAATAACCCCAACTCTCTCAGTCTGTCTCCATAGATGATCTTCAAAAGTCCTTTGCAACCCAAACTATTCTACGATTCTGTGCTTTTTATGGTTCGTCACTCTCTGATGACCTTCAGACTTGACACAATAGATCATAATCCTTCTTCATAGTCCTTCTGCGTGTGTGTGTGCTCTCTTCAGAGGTGATAAAAAAGCTTTCGGAATGTTACTCGTCTCAGCTGGACTCCATGAACGCAGAAATCCGTATCCGCTGGCTGCAGATTGTAGTCCGAAATGACTACTACCCAGACCTTTACAAAGTCCGTCGCTTCTTGGAAAACCAGGTACTAAGTGCTGGATTAAAATCACTGCACTTCTCAGTGCATGAGACGTGTGCATGAGACATGCGACGTGAAAGACCTTGGAACTTCTGCTTCCTGGCCAAGTGTAGACCAGGTGTGTTGCGAAGGGGCTGAGCATGGCTCACCTGCTAGCGGGTGGGGAGGAACCGGGCAGATGTCATTTGAAATGCCTACAGATACTCTCTGCTTTTCTAGCCTAACTCAATATCCTTGTCCCAGCTCTGCCCAGTGCATTTTTTTTTGTGTTGCTTTGTAGCAGCCCTGGCTCTTCCAGACCAGAAATTTTCACACTACTAAATGATGTGATTGTTTAAATATTTAACACTTTCAGGCAAGGCTAGGGCTCACTGAATCCCCTTCAGGAGTTCACTATGCAGGAGCAAAAGCTTAATGCATGTGCTCATTGTGGCCTCTTCTCCTTGGCCTTTGAAAAATAGTTCTGTTACTTGTGGAAGTAGCTCATCCTTGAGAACAAATGTTTTATGTTATCATTCATGACAAGCTTTGCACTAAACTTATGTAGAACAGGCTCGTCTGTGTTTTGAAGAAATGTGTTGCTTGTGTCCAGTTTAAAGTCATTCAGGGTGTTGGAGCATAGCTGTAGAAGAGGTGAACCTCTTGACTTTTACTGAAGTGATATTATCCAGCTTTCCTTTTTTGCAGATGTCTCGGATGTACACAATTCCACTTTACGAGGACCTTTGCACTGGCACCCTCAAGTCTTTTGCCTTAGAAATTTTTTGCCAGACCCAAAACCAGCTGCACCCCAATTTGCGGAAAACCATCCAACAGATCTTATCACAGGGCTTGACTCCACTTCCTGCCATAAACACTACAGCAGTCACTACAGACACACCAGCAATGGTGCTGGAGGACAAAGTCTCAGAGGCCACAAATGGTGCCATTTCACTCAGGGATGTTAATGTGTCTGCTTAGATCACCAGCTCATGCCAGCCATGAAGCTTGAAAATCGGGACAGAACAGCGGAAAGAGACCAAGCGTTGCCTCCTTTCCCTCAGCACATCAGCTGTGGTGTGTTGTTGTAACTGGATTTCTCTCCCAAAACACAAAGCAAACGTGCCTTCAAGTATCCAGCATGTGACACTGCCAGGTTCCAGAGATCTCCTTCAGCTGTGGGATGGATATTTTGATTCAGTTTATACCGGGCAGGGATGCCTGGGCAGTTGCTTCTCCATGGCAAGTGGGTAGTTGCCTTTCCTGAGGCTCTTGTGGATGGTTTCTCCAAGTTTGTTGTTTGGTGGGTTTTTTTCCTTTTTCTTGTTTTTTTTAATTCTGTCTGAGGCCACGAAAGCATGTCCTGCTTGCTGTCTGTATGTTGCTGGGGACTGTGTATGTGCCAGGCCACCATTACTCTGATATTTGGGCTGTAGTTCTGCAAGAGAGAGACTCAGGAGTTGTCAGTGGCAGCAAACATGTTTTCATGTTGTGATTTGGGAGATAGGGAACTAATGTTTAAATAATTAAGAAACTAATTTTAAACTGCTCCTGTTTCACCCTGCCCCCAGGTGACTAAATAATAATGGTTTATATATATATGAATATATATATATAATAACAAGGAAACCTTATGACGAATCTGAAATCCTTCTACAGTTAACCTTACCCACAGATTTTCCTTTGCACTCGATGGGAAAAGCAATAAAGAAATGTGTAGACTCAAATTTTCAAAAATAGTTAAATTTAGGTCCCCAAATACCATCGATTCTGTTTTGACAAGTTTAGCTGCAACTTTTCTTAGTGTGGTTCATCAGTGTTCATCAGATACACTGTGTGTCTTCTGTGCTTTTGGAAAAATCATCAGGACTTTTTATTTTTCAAAGCTCTTTAGCATATGTTGAGCTTGTCAGTCAACCTTGGAGATATCCATGCTCAAATGTTACTGCCTGGAATAACAGTTGCCCTGTAATACGATAGTCTGAGGGAAGCCCCCTCTTTCTTAAGTGTGAAACTTTAAAGCCCCGCTTTACCCGAATCTGGTTTCTGACATCTGGTGGTGGTAAGATGCCATTTCATTTACACAGCATGTGATTCCTCTTGATCAGGCACATGAGATGGGGAGGTGCTCTGTTCTGTGCCATTTGGTTTCAGGAAACTAAGGGCAGAGCATCCTTGAGTATTACAATGCAGGTCGTGGTTCTTAGACTCTGTGCCACATTCATTTTAATGTCTGGGAACCTGTGGTGCCTCTCAAAGAGCTCCCACGAAGCACCTCAGAGGTGACCACCAAGCTTGAGACTAGTTTGAATAAAAGGTAAAATATTTGGAAGAGGCTTAGCTAAAGGAGATGTCAGAGAGAAACATATATGATTTGGGGCAAATTGTAGCCCTGCTATGGGGATCTGCATAGCACAGGGAGAGGGGAAATTCAGGAGATTTGTTTGTTGTTTGGTTGTTGTTGTTTTTTTTCACCAAAAGTATCTGTTTACACCCATGTGTGAATGGGGACTTAGGTGCTGTTACTGGATCTGCATTTTCTGGCTTTAAATTAATTTGGACTTCACCGTAGCCTTAGCCTGGGCTGATCTGGGATAAAGCAATAATGAACTCAGGCTTTTGTAGTTTTCAAAATGGGCCATCAGCATTGCTGGGCTTCAGAACTCCAAGCTCTGCTCTTTGCTCCTTGAATGGGATTATCCTTTTCATTCTGTTTTGTTTTCCCAGAAAGGATGGAGAATGGTGTTTTTTATACAACTCTCTTTCCTTTTATTTTGTTATTCTATTGAAAGAGATTTGTACAAGCTGACTTTACACTTCCTGAGTTGTCGCTGCTGGTGCTGCGTCTCCTGAACCCACTGCCAGCAGCAGCAGCCTGGCCAAGACCAGTAACCACTAGCATCTTTTGGAACCCCCAGCCTCTGTTTTAACACGTTCTGTTTTGTGGGAGAATGTATCTGACCCCGGTGGGAATTTTTAATTTACATGGATGCCTTATGATGATTGTCAAATTAAACTCAGCTTTGTGACAAGTGCAGCCTTCTGGGCATTTTTTTTTGGTGTGCCTGCTATAGACATGTAGAAGAGCTGACTTGGTACATGGGCTTTGCATTGTCCTTTTCTGGAGTGCAGCATACAGGGACTTTGGGAACTACTTAAAAGCTGCACAGCAAGAAGTTGGAGAGGTGGCAAAAGCAAACAATCAAAAGTAAATATTACCTATTGTTACTACAGATCAGCTGTGAGTTTGTATAAATATGCATCGGACAGGGAAATGCTGGCTGAACCAAACAGGCTGTTTCCTGATTAAACAGGAGGTCTAAGTGTTTCTGCTCTCATCTCTGTGAGATCTCATCAGATGGTTGTTTTCATAAGACAGGTTCTCTGAAACACAAAAGCAGAGCAAGATTTGTTGAAAGTATTCTCTGTGTTGTCCTTCAGGTGCTTTTGCTACTTGTGCAAGCAAGAAGTGCATTTTTATTTAGAAGAGAGGTAAAAATTGGCAGCAAGTTTGGAGATAAGCTGCCTTTTGTTGACACAAAATAATACTTCAGGCTACTTTGTAGCAAGCTTCACATTGACAGGCAAATTAGACTTAGATTAAATATAAACTATTTCTTTGCCTTATCTTTGGTATGTTCATTTTGGAGTTGTTAGAGTAAGATTAATGCAGCAAACTAGTTTTATTTAAGCAGGTGCTAAGAGATGAAGTTACCTTCTTGATTTTGAATATAAAGGCTTTTTATGTGATTGCAGCCTTGAGCATAGTGACACAGGACCTAGAAATACTACTGTGGAAAAGTTCTGAAGAGCCAAACTCTTTAATAAAATGGAATATTAATAGCAATTTTTTCAGCAAGCAATCGGCATGGCGGTCAATATGTTAGGTATGGTTCTTGTTAGCTGCACACATGACTCCATTTTGCTTGTATCAGTAATTTTGCTGCTATAATCCATTGCTTGATCCTAACCATGCACGCCATTAACCAAGAACAGTTCTAGCAAACACCTCAGACGTTCTGGTTCAAACAATGTTTTCTCATACTGCAATGACCTTGGCCATTGCCCTTCTCAGATAACTCAAGATCTTCTGTATGTCTGTACTGAGCACATGTGCTGCACAATTCACTGAGGTCAAGTCTGCTTTACCTGCCTGTGTTTGTCCAGAGATAAAACAGCACAATATAGCCAGCACCTGTAAATCCCATGACACTTGTTTTCACGTTATGTACGATAGATTGTTAAAAGCTGAAAGCCATTCTGACCATAGCAGGACTTTGTGCATAAAAGAAACTACAGCAGAAACCACACTGAGGGTTTATCAAGCCACTACCCCCTGAGACTCAGAATTACTTTTCTGTTAGAAGGACCCAATTGAAATGACACTAAATTTGTTGAAGCTCCAGGTAAGTTCAAGCTTTTGAATACATGCATTCCTACAACTGCATACCTATTTTCTAGTTTGGATTTGTCTATTTTCAATATCCACCTCTGGAAGCTGCTGCTTTGTGAAACAAACTGCTTACTGTTACTAACCTCTCTCCCGTGTAAATATCTTTTAATTCTTAAAGGGAATGGACTGAGCTGTTTGCTTTCTTGCTGCAAGGTATGTCCTCCCACACAACATGTACTGCTTTGGCTCTGGGGTGGAGCATGATGTTTCAGCATCCTTTTAAAGTGGAAATTGTCCATTTTCTCAAAGACTACCTCACATGCTGCTGTGTATTCTGCAACATTCACTTTTGTGAATGTAGGGTATTTATCTTGATTTTTCCTGGGAGCCAGTGAGATGTGTCTTAAATGGATCTGGCAACCTTTTCTTTTATAGATGAGGGTAGAAAAGCTATTCCATACTCTGGAGGTGACTTTCCAATCTATACAGAACTAACTGGTTGCATTGAATGATAGGGCTTGTGTGACCACTTCCCCTGATGACCTTATATGCATGCACTTTCTGCACTGAAATATTTATACCTTCGAATAAGAGGTCAAGAGAATTAGGATTATGTTGAGCTGCATGCTCCCCACAGAAGATGTTCTAATACATTGAAGAAAAATCTCTCTAAAATTTAAGAAATGGCATTAATGAATTTTGCAGAGCATTGGACCACTTTCCAAAAGCATACTTACTGGGATCCAAGGTCTTAAGGAAGAGCAGGAGGTGACAGGAAAGAGTGGGAGATGGGATATTCTTAATATTCCCATGATTTGGTGGATAGTGTCATGAGGGTTAAGTCATAACAACTGGTTGACATTCCAGGTGTATGACTTAGGCAAGCATCAGCTTTATGTATTGCTTTAATTTTGGGGTCTGGTATCACCTTGTGATTCCTGCACTGGTTTCTGCTAAAAAGGAAACTGACAAGCGGGGTGTGTGTGTGTGTGCTGTTGAGAACTGTTGAAGTTCCCGCAGGGGCAGCTGCTCTCAGCCGTTTCACAAACAGCGATTCTTCAGTTGGAGTTTGTTTTGTTTCTTAAATTAAGGACCTTTTCACAAAGTGAGACAAATATGCCAATTAGTAGATGGCTATGCCTTACCCTTTAGGTGTGGCAGATCTTCCTTTTAATGCAATGATCATAGCAGATACCAGAATTTAGTGGAGTGCTCTTCAGAAGGTAATTGTAGTGAAATACAAGGAGTTGTTTAGAGCTTCTAACCTTCCCTTATTGTTCAAGTTTCTAAACATCTGAACTTAATATCCTTTGTAAGTTAGCTGTCCTTTAGCGTAGCTACACTGAGATGAGAAGTGCCCTCTCTGAGATCTGTATTCTGATAGTAATATTCCATTTGGGTTGTCTTGTAAGCCAGGTTGGATGGGGCCTCAAGTAACCTGATCTAATAGAACCACAGCAGTTGGTTGGAACTAGATGATCTTTAAGGTCCCTTCCAACGCAAACCATTCTGTGACACAGATGAGAGCTGCACTGTTCTTCAGACAGAGGCCTTTTTTTCCCGTTTCCCTCCCCCAACAGACCTCTCCTGTGTCAGCTTGCACACAGCCTGCACAGCTGCAGCTCTTGCATGAACTGTAGACAAGAGGAGTCATTCTTATGGATGGTAATGTTTCTTCTACTCCTGAAAGGGTTGAAATTCAAACGTAGAAAGTCTTGTTTGTTGATTAGCTTTGCTGTATGCAGGGGAGAAGCCTTGTGTGTCTGTCCAGCAAGCATAAGCAAGGGGCAGAGAACGTCAGTGGTTGGACAGATGCTGCAGTGACCTCTCAGTGTTTCTACTCTGCTAAGATGCAGGTTTGAGAGGATTCCTGAACTGGAAATCCCCACTCTGCTAAGGTGTAGGTTTGAGAGGATTCCTGAACTGGGTATTCCCACTCTGCTAAGGTGTAGGTTTGAGAGGATTCCTGAACTGGGTATTCCCACTCTGCTAAGGTGTAGGTTTGAGAGGATTCCTGAACTGGGTTTTCCCACTCTGCTAAGGTGTAGGTTTGAGAGGATTCCTGAACTGGGTATTCCCACTCTGCTAAGGTGTAGGTTTGAGAGGATTCCTGAACTGGGTATTCCCACTCTGCTAAGGTGTAGGTTTGAGAGGATTCCTGAACTGGGTATTCCCACTCTGCTAAGGTGTAGGTTTGAGAGGATTCCTGAACTGGGAATCCCCACTCTGCTAAGGTACAGGTTTGAGAGGATTCCTGAACTGGGTATTCCCACTCTGCTAAGGCATAGGTTTGAAAGGATTCTTGAACTGGGTATTCCCACTCTGCTAAGGCTTAGGTTTGAGAGCATTCCTGAGCTGGGTTGCTGGTGAAAAGGTAACAGGGAAGATCTCCCTTAACTAAAAGACAACTTCTCCACTGAGGGACTCTGTGACATAACCCTTAGACTCAAAATCATCTTTGTGAGCGTGAAAAGTAGCCTTCCAGACACCCCTCATGTCCTCCCAAACTACCTCAGCCTGTTTGTCTCCTTTTGAACTTACTGAGAGACACTAACATAGGAGATCTACGCGAGAAGGCAGCCTGTGTCTTGGCTCCACAACCTGTGGCAACGAAGGAGGGCCAGTAAGGGGCCTTGCATTGCTGCATGTCTTTCCTTTGCTGTTGTTGTTAATAGTGTCAGTAACTTTCGATGTTTTTCTCTTTGGGCAGTATCAAAGTATGAGAGCTGACTTGTTTCCTCTATCCGCCTAGCCCTTGGACAGCGCTTTAGCGATAAACTCTTCGGAAACGTGGTCTTTGGCGTTGTTTCAGGACACTGCTTTGTGAGGGTCGGCAATTTCTCCGACGGTTTCCGTCAAAACCATCGCGGAGACAGTTTGGTTTCGTTTTCTGTGGCTTCCGAGAGCTGCTCGGGTGTGCACGTCAGAGCTGACCGCTGAGCTTTCCTCCCCCAGCTCTTCTCGGAGCCTGTGCAGCGCCCGTGGGCGCCACCGCGCCCCAGCCTCCCGGCGCCCACCCCACAGGGCCGCCAGGCACGCCGGGACCTGCCCCCTCCCCACTCCGTCGGCCGCGGCGGATTGGTGGAGCGCATATCACGTGCCCAAGCGTCGCCTCTTCATTGGCTGGCGGCGCAATCCGTTACCTGTGGGCTGGGCAGGGCTTGAGGGGCGGTCAGAGGGTGTCCGGCGTTGCCGCGGTAACGGCCGCCCCGGGCATGGCGGCGGGGCGAGCCCCGCGGTGAGGATGTGGCGGGGAACGGGGAGGCTCCAGGGTGGTGCGGCATGTGCGCAGAGGTGGTCTGGTCGAAGCATATTGTGGCGAAGGGTGTCTGCGGCGAGGAGGGGGAGGTTGGGTGGGAGGAGGGCGTGTGGAGGGGCCTAGTTGTGAAGAAAGGGGTGTTGATAGAGGGGGCTTTGTGGGGAGAGGTACAGATTGCGTTGGGTTGGAAAGGGCCCTCAAAGATCCTATTGTCCAGCCCCGGTGCAGTGAGCAGGGACCTCTCCTCGAGGAAGAGATCTAACTGGGTTCCTGCATGTAGGTCACTCCTATTTTCCAGCAAGCAGGGAACCTCTAAGGTGTTATCGGATGCTGATCAAAGACAGCAGTGGCGTGGTTCAGGGTGCTCCGTGGAAGAAAGGAGAGGTCTCCTGTTACTAAATAAATCTGTCTTGCCTATTTGTTTCCTGGTCATAATTCTTAAGTAATGCTTGCTTATATTATAGGTTGGTGGTTGGCAATATAAAGTGGAAATAGCAAAGCTACTTAGGATTGTGCTGAAAATGCTGGGAGAGAAAAATCAAGACATTGTGAAAAGAGACCTTTACATAGACCCCACGTTTCCAGCCAGTGATACCTCTATATTTTTTGACTATTGTACCCCACTTTCCCAATTCAGAGGTGAGATAAGTTGGTTGAGACCTAAGGTGAGTTGTAAGATGAAAATACTGTGGTTTTAGCAGAACTTCACTTAAAAATGGTGTTGAATGCTTGCTTTTGGGTGGTTTTAATTTTTAGGAATAAAGAAGTTGTGAAGCCAGTGAATGTCAATGTTAAATATATTAGTAATGTTAACAATATTTTTAAGTCTGAGTGCTTTGTAGGTTTGAATTAAACCCTGTGGTAGAACTTCTAAATTTCATGACACTAGTAGCAATTCAGGTATTTTTTAATGGATATGTTTCATTAGGCAGGTAACTTGCATACCAGCTTAAAACCCAGCATTGTGTCATTCCAAACTTTCAGATATATTGTGTAACTGTCTTGAAGAACAAGTAGCTGGATTTTAGAGTTTTTCAGAAGTGTGTTGCTGTTTGTGTGTGTGATTGTTGCTTTCTTTTATAATGAGACAAAACTTCTAAGATTCTAACTTTGCTCGTGACTTGCATTGTATTTTAAACATAACAAATGGATTTCAGAGTAAGCCAGGTGAGAGCTGAAAAGTTTAGAATGCATTTCTGCAGTGCTTTCTTTTCAGGTGCAGTATTTATGGTACTGCCTTTGTGTAGAGGGGAAATTAAAAGGTGATAAAAATGTAAGGGGGAAAAAATGCCTTGTCTTTTGTGGCATTGTTTTTATGCCATGCATCTGGGGATGGCTGTAGAACAGTGATTGAGCTGTTGGTTGTCAAATAGAACTGGCAAACAAATGACTTCACAAATCCCAGTGTGCAATTTTCTGCCTTTGTACCTCATACCTTGATTACTACTGAGGACTGAAAGTCTCCATCTCTTGCAGTGCTTACAGGTGAGAGAAGAACCATTTAAAAGACTCATTTTCAGGCTTGATTAAGTGTTCAGACTTTGCTTTTGAAACTACCTCTTTTGCTACAAACAATCTATTTTTATTGCCCTGGGAAAGGTTTTTCTCTCATGCTAATTTGGAGATTTTTTTTGAGCTGGAGATGTGCAATTCAATGTGAATGACATCAGTTCTATCAGCTGATCATGCATCTATCAAAGAGCTGATGGATTATGTTGCGTTCCACTTATTGGTGCCTCTGCTACAGCTGTGTTTGATGGTAACATTTGTGTGCTGAAGTTCATGTGGGAACTAGAATTGCCTCACTTAAAGTACTTGTAAAATAGCTGCAAGGCAGTAATTTCATACTGTTTGCTTAGGCTCTATCGGAAGAGGAAATGTTCTAGAGGTAAAAATTCCCTGATTTTGTGGGAGGTTTCTGGAGGCCTCCCATTCCCTGAAACACAGACTTCCTTGGAATGTCATGCAGGATTTAGCTTAACTTGTTTTCTTTTAATTTTAGGACATTTGTTCTAGCCCTCGGTTATTTTCAAATGACCTGCAGGATGTGCAAGTAAAGCAAGGGATTTTGGGAGACTGTTGGTTCCTGTGTGCCTGTGTAGCTTTGCAGAAGAGTAAATACCTATTGAATAAGGTATAGAGAGGTTTCTTGTTTCACATTTCAGAATTCTAAGCCTCCATATGAGTATCAGTTTTGTTATGATTAGTTTTACTGGTTTTGCTGTGGTTTTTTTTTCCTGTTGTTATTACATATGGTTCATATTCACCATATTTTATACTGGCTTTGTTTAAAAAAATATAATAAAATTGCACTATTTCTCTTGATTTTTGGCTTTTGGCATCTAGGTAATCCCTCCAGGTCAGCCCAGCTGGACAGATGAGTCTTATCAAGGCTGTTTCACCTGTCGAATCTGGCAGTTTGGACACTGGGTAGAGGTGACCATCGATGATCGCTTGCCTTGCCTTGGTGGGAAGCTCTGCTTTTCCCAGTGTCAGACAGAGGATTTGTTTTGGCTTCCACTACTTGAAAAAGCTTATGCAAAGTATGTGAATACAGTTATCAAGAAAAGGGAGTTAAAATACTTGTAGTCCTTCTGCTTACTTTTCTCTGACTACTTTGAGCATGGATCTGTGGATTACTCCATATTAAGTACAACAGCTGATATCATTCCCACACTGGGTTGTGCAGAAGTCACTCTTCAAATTGTAGGTCTGTAAGATGTGTTCCCAGTTGCACGTGAGGTATGATAGTCTTAGGAAGAGAATTATGGAAAGAGCTGCAATGAATTGCCAGGATTCAAGTGGTGGTCTTCAAGTCACTACCCATTGGTCAGTTAATTTTGTTATGGGAAATATTTTACTGGTGTATCTTTTGAGGGCAGCTGAGGGCTCAGTGAAAAATAGACAGCATACAAGTATTTTCATGGAAAGCAATGATATTATCTAAGTTTATGCTAGTAAAACTCCGGCTGTATATGAGTTTCACTGCTCTCTTCTTTGATTGTTAGTTTGTTTTTTAAGAAGAAGAAAACATGTAGCTGCATTTTCAAACATATTTATGTTTTACAATATGTCCATCAAAATGCTCTCCAGATGGCCACAGCAATTTGGAGGCAAAGCACACTGGAAAAGTAGCAGATGTCCAAAGAGCTTGGACAAAAGATTGTGTGGTTGTCAGCAGAGGGCAGAAAAAGACTTTTAAGTATGAAGTAATTGATTCAAGTGTAGATACGTTTTGCTGAAGTTGTGAAGCAGCATGGTAAAGCTTCTGTGTAGACTTGAAAAATAATATTTGCTCTTTTTGGAGATTTTTATCATTCTACCATATTTTATAATTCTGTTAACAGTTTTGGGTTCTTTTGCATCCACTGTGTTGGATAGGGTAGTCTCTTGATTTAATTAAATTATTGAAGGAAGCACCATTCTGGTTTGTCATGTGTGGTGAATGAAGAATAATTGAAGAAGAGGAAGAAATGTCATTTATTTATACAGAATGCAGTTAGTATATGAGAAACCATGATGTGCTATACAAATAATAAGGTACAAATGACTAGCAGAAGACTAGAGCAGTTTCTGTATAGAATGGAATGAATTGTAATAGAATTCCCATCAAACAGTGGAATGTCTGATGGCTTACATAGTTAGATGCTGTATTCTATATGAATAAAAGAATATGTGCTTTCTCTTGCCTGCTTGGAAATAAGAAGTAGGGCATAGTCATGATGGTGATGCAGGGTAGGGTTGAAAGTGATGAAGAACCATATTTCTTTAGTTCTGCTGTATGTAGAAACACTTTTTGGTTGCTGGGTTTATTTGTTTGTCTTCTTTTTTCTTAAAAATAGAGTACATGGGTCTTATGAACAGCTGTGGGCAGGACAGGTGGCAGATGCATTGGTTGATCTGACTGGAGGAATTGCTGAAAGGTGGACTCTGAAGGACCCTGGAAGAAATGCAGAGAAAGAGAAGACTGGCTTGGTTTTGGAGAAAGCAGTGTTTAGAAGACTGATGAATCTGAAGGAACAGTGTGTAATAAGCTGTGCAGTCCTTAATTCCAGACAAGGTAATAGTAAAGTTCTAGAGATTTTCAAAGTAAACATTCCTATTTAACAAGGTTCAGAGCACAAGGCAGCCAGCAAGTGCATAGTGCTGATTGTAGCACTCTACTAGTTTCATAGTGCAATTTGATATAACCTTGGATAAATAAAGATTTAATGATGATACTTGGTTGAGGTTGAATGATTTCTATATTTGATGCTGATACGGTCAGTTCTCAAAAACAGATGCACACTCCCCACCCTTTGAAGAAGCACCTTAAAAAACGTGATGAATTACAACCCTAAGAATTTGTAGATGTTTGAGATCAAATAGTGAGTTCTTCCAAATTTTCATTTGCTGTGTTTCTGTGTAGTCACAAATAAAGTGAACTGTTTGGGTTTTTCAGTGCTAAATTTCCTTTTGTCTCAAAATGGCCTTCTTTCATAGGCTAGTTTAATGTCTATCATTGTAGAATATGGACCAGACTTTTGTTTACTCTCAAATACCATTTTTTTTTTTCTATTCAGGTACAAGTGAACTAGGAGAATTTCATGCCTTCATTGTGATAGACACGTTGAATCTGTCTGAAGTGTCAGGCAAGGAAGTCTTTCTACTACGAATACGAAATCCCTGGGGGAGGCGGTGCTGGAAAGGTCCCTGGTGTGAGGGGTGAGTAAGCTTATTTTCATCTGGAAAATGGAAGTTTTGAAACACAAAGCACATCTGTGAATAGACAAATACTGCCAATAGGCTGCAGCAGAGAAGAGACACTTCAGTTAATGTGCATCCATCAGAGAGAATCACAGTATCAGAGAGGATCATCCAGTTACAACTCCCCTGCCATGGGCAGGGACACCCTACCCTACATCAGGCTGGTCAAAGCCTCATCCATCCTGGCCTTAAGGACCTCCAGGGATGGGCCTCAACCACCTCCCTGGGCAACCCATTCCTAGGTGTTGCCACTGTCATGGTGAAGAACTTCCTCTTCACGTCCAGTCTGAATCTCCCCACCTCCAGCTTTGTTCCATTCCCCCATTCCTGTAATTACCTGATATCCTAAAAAGTCCTTCCAGCTTTTTTGTAGGCCCCCTTCAGATACCTCCTTCAGAGAGGTCATTAGTTTATACTTCTTGTTGGTTCTAAGGCTAATAATTTTAATATTTACTTCTAGAAATTTCTGTTTTCTTTTCATATTTTTTTTTGTTTTATCGAAGCATCTTTTTGTAGAGGTAAACTTAAGACATTGATTTATTTTCTTTCTGTGATTTTTGTGGTCCTTTTTTGTTTTGCAGTTGATCTAAATATTGCTTTTGATGTTTGTGACATAATTAGTCACTTGGCTTTACTCAACTTTTGTCTTTTGAGCTTGTTTCAGTTGCTGAAGACAGAGAAGTATTCTTAAGACAAAATACAGCGTAAGGAAGGATGCCTATTTTTTGTACTTCTGTGCTTTTGTTTCTGTAGATTAATATGAGTAGGAGAAGCTGGAATCCATTAGATACATGAAGAGATCTGTGTGAAAGGAAATGCTGAAATATGTTCAGCTATTCATATAGCAAAATAACAGGAATGAAAGGGCAGACCCTACTAGCTTATTTTGAAAAGCATTAGCATATTTTGACTGTACAAAAGAACATTCAATTCTTGACCCAAGGAGCAAGCTTTCTGCATTCAAATATGGTAACAGTAGGATCCTGCTAATAAAACATGTTAGAGAAATAGGGTAGATTTTTTTGGTTTCCCCCCTGAGTTAGGAAGATTGCTTAATCACATTAATGGAGACTTCAGTTTGGTGTTTTGCTTTCAGCAGAGTTTTGCTTATGCACTCTGTCTATTGTAGTTCCGTTGCCAAATGGTAAGTTGCCATGATGTTGCAAGAGGGTAGCATTGCACTGGGTGGCCTTAGAGCCCAGTTTTATTCAAGTGCAGATCTGTTGTTTGCTATTAATGAAACAAAAAAAATTGAGAGTATTAGCTTTTAATGGTCTCTAAGCATAATGAGGTGTTTTAATTCTTGGTTTATCAGAACTTAGCCAGCAGATTCTTGGGGTTAACCAGCTGCTTCCCACAAAGTGGGCTTTATACTCACTGTGCAGCTTTACAATTCTTTCAGTTACTGTACAGCTTTTACTTTTTTCATTGCTTTTTAAAATAACTGTTCAGATTTTTATTTTCCTCTCAAGCTTCAGACTGCACTGTGTTGTAAGCAAAGTATCTATTTCACCTAGAATTAGGCTGCTGTATCCAATCTGGTGTTAGGTTGTTTCTAAGTTTTCTTTGATATGTTGCAATTTATACTTCATTATCCCTCTCACTGCCTAGCAAAGTACATACAGAAATATTCAGTTCAAGTATTTGACAGTAAGATAAGGAAGCTTCTTTGTTGCCCTACTCCATAGGGTATTTGATGGAATGTGCTTATGGAACTTTATTGGGCAAAGAACTAAATGTTACGTTTTGCCTTCTGTGCCAGTGGTCAAGGATGGAATCAGCTAGATCCAGTGCTTGCCTCACAACTGCTCTCGCAGATCCAAGAGGGAGAATTCTGGGTTGATGAAGATGAGTTTTTCAGGGAATTTGATGAGATTACCATGGGCTTTCCAGTCAATGAGGAAGGACAACTTCAGAGCCTCTATACAGGTGTGGTATGGAAAAACATCTCTTTCATTCAGTAATATGTCAGTAGGAAAGACCAATTTGAATTGCGAATTGATACAACTAGACCATTATTTCTCAGTCCTTCCCTCTGCTACAGACCTGTAGGCCTTTTCTGTACCTGCTGTGAAGAATAGAGGCACAAGAGAAACTGAAGGTCTGTACAGGGGTCTGTGGTATTTCTCTGAGATCTGGTTACTTGCTAGTTTGTTAGTGTTTTCTATGTAGAAGGCTGCTCTTTTGGACACCTTTGTGACATTTTTTTAAAGGTTAATGTTTAATTTTAAAAAAAATCTTATTTCTAGAAACACTTTAATTTTATAAAGATGATATCAATCTGCCATTATCAGTTGGGACATTTAATTCTCACATCTCTTAAAATCTTGGTCATATCTGCTTGGAGAAAGTTTCAGGACTACCACAACATGATTTCTTTGGCTGGGGGATCTCTGTCATGTATCTGTTGTATAAAATTAAGTAGCCCTTAGTGTCTGAAATCTGTATTGTGTTTTTCTTCTTTTGTTAGAGAAAGTGCTGCATCACTCACAGAATCTTTTTGGATCCTGGGTGAGAGGCCAGTCTGCAGGTGGCTGCCGTAACAACAGCAGCTTCCCTACCAACCCTAAGTTCTGGCTGAGAGTCTGTGAAAAGAGCGAAGTGTGCATTGCTCTGCTGCAGAAACATAGGAAATACAGTGCCGACTGGGCTGGAAGGATTCAAAAGCTGACTGACTTAGTAGAGGAAAATCTGTCTTTGACTGAGGGCAGACAGAGGAAGAATTACCAGGCTGTGGGACTGCATGTCTGGAAGGTAATAGGGGAGTGACTTTTTTGTTGTGGCAAACGAGTTTTAAAGCATTAAGAAACATCTGAGTAAAATCATTCACTCCCTGTAGCAGTGACGTGATTCTGCTGTTCACTCATTTTATATCTCTGATTTACATGGAGTGATCCTGTTTTGCTATGCAGCTACTGTGTGTATGAACTGTTAGTGGGCAAGTACTTTGTTCTTATTGTTAAGTGCCAAGTAAGGGAAGTTACCAAGTTCAACTTGGCAACATAAGTGCAAAGTTCCAAACCAGTGCATGACGTTTTGGGCTGATTGTTTGATGACTATAACTGAATTAATTTCTGCTTCTCTCTGATGTTCCTCATATCTGCTGATACTCTTCTCCTTACTTGTTCCATTTAGTAAATATGTGCATGCCTGAAAATGTTTTAAACAATATTTGATCATCTTTAGTTGTATTAAAAACTCCTTATTTTTCCTAAAACACCACACATCATTATGCGTCTATTCTAGGTGGAGAAGAAACGATTTAACCTTCCAAAGACCCTCTCTGCTCCTCCAGTTGTAGGTACCGTCTGCCATTCCTATGATAGAGAAGTGCATGTGTGCTGTGACCTTTCACCTGGCTTTTATCTTGTTGTTCCCAGCACTTTTCTGAAAGATGCTGTAGGAAATTTCTTGCTTCGTGTATTCTCAACAGGAAGGATCTCTCTCAGGTAGGTTTAAAAGAGAACAGAAAATCTCTCGAGTTGTTGCTATAAACCGGTAGATGAGATATAGCCCAAAGTGTAAATATCCACAATGTTCTGAAGGGTTGTGTCAAGCTCCAAACAGCAGCACTGCTTTGTCATTTAATTTACCTAAGTAGTGTTCTATTGCCTTGACTTTTTTGTGAAGCTGCTACTACCTCTTGTTAAAAGTCATAAGTAATCAGTTGAGTAACTTCTTGACTCTGAACTGCAGTGTTTTGAGAAAGTGCCTGTTTTGTAAAAGCACTGAAAAGATTTCAGCAGAACATGTTTCTCAGTGTGTGGGAGTTCTAGCTGGAATGTATTGAAAAATTGAAGATGTACCACAGAGGTTAAAAGCAGCTGTGGTCATTATTGCCCCCAGTGACAGAGGAGGAGAGGAGTATTTTATCAGGTATGCTGGAAAACAAATGCTAACAGATCGTGTGACATGTGAGCATTAAAGCTTTATCTGCAAATAGTGTCATCAGTGGACTCATGGCATAATGCTCACAGCTCATTTTGGAGCAGGTGTACAAAATAACACTGCTGTTTTTGCTGTCTTCTTCAACTGAACCAAAAATTGGTTTTTGAATTAAAGCATTCAGTGCTGACAGTACAGCTGAACGTCTTACTTTTGAGTGCCTCAAGAAATTTTCCAATATTATTATAAAATTCTTGGAAGGATCTCTGCATATTGTGTTCTGGTTGATCTTTTCTTATAACTTCTGACAGAAAAATAGACCTTTATAATACATAGGGAAGATTGTTTCTAGTCCAAGAATGCCTACTTATCCAACAGAAAACATCAGCAGCGTCAGTCCAGAGCTTCTGATAACTTGAATCTTTTTGAACTGTAGCAGACTCAAACTTTAACCATCTCAACATTTGAGTCAATTATTTGTGAGCAATTCTGTGCTAGTGGCAATGGCCCTGAAATAAATACTTAAGAAGATATAACAATGAGTAGTTGTGTGCAGTAAGCAAAGTTTTACCTTTTTTCCCAATAAGCCTGTAAAAATCTGCAGTTTTCTAACAGCTCATGCCAGGTAAGCTGTGTACAGAGATAAAATGTACCTTTGGCAACATGTTTCAAAGCTATTCAGATATTTTTATATTCTGCTAGTACACTATCATCTCCTATCTCTTTGGAGAGAACCTAGCAAATCACACTACAGAGACAGATCATACATTAATCATTTACTCTCCAGAATTTGGGAGCAAGGTGGCATCAAATTTTAGACTCAATAGAAATCTGCAAAATTATCAAGGCTAGTTTTGCTGTTTTGGTGCAAATTGTGTACTTTTAGCATGGCTTCTGTACATGTTTAATCTGTAGGACATGTTATATCTTCAGTGATGGATACTGGAATGGGCTGCCCGGGTAGGTGGTGGAGTCGCCGTCCCTGGGGCACTTCAAGGCAAGGTTGGACGTGGCACTTGGTGCCATGGTCTAGCCTCGAGCTCTGTGGTAAAGGGTTGGACTTGATGATCTGTGAGGTCTCTTCCAACCCTGATGATACTGTGATACTGTGAAAATTTCTATTATTGCTGTTAAGTACAACACGTCTTGGACTAAAACAGAGGTGCCAGTCTGGATGTGTACTTGGAATGGGCAGTTGCAGAATACCCTAACAGCTGTTTTGTGTTCTTAGCTGAAGCTGAACTGGCAATAAGAACAGACAATCTGTTTGAATTTATGCTTAAGTATGGTTCCAAAAGTTGCATAACTGATAATGATGCTAAATGGTTCACATGGCTGTGAAATGCAGTGCTGGGCTAGGATTAAAACAGGGTTAACATTACAATGATCAAGTTGTTAGGTACAATGGTAGTTTCCTCTGACTAAAGACAGAGGGAATACAAAAAAGAATGCAATGTATGCTTTGGATTTGCTGAAGTGCTCATGCCTACTCCAGAAGTCCCTGCCAGCTATGTTGCATTCAAATAAGACAAGTGGCAGAAAGGTATTGAGGAAAAAATGTGGAGGCTGCGTTGCTTCATCAGTGTACAAAAATTTGAGCTGGTTGTAGTGCATGGTTTGTATGGGCTGTGTTCTTGTGGAGTGTTCTGAGTTTTCTAAGGACTTAGAGCTGTAGAACTCTGCTTTTTGCTGTGTTGAAAATTTGGAAGAATTTAAGCTTATGCACTAATCGTTATTTTTTGTGAGCTGTGTTCTAGATTTAGTGAGATTGTGCAGGGTTTGTATGTTTTATTTTCTCTTCTCTTTTCCACTTGGTAGTGAGCTAAAGCTGCCACCCACCAACGCTGCTCTCTGTGAAGAACTCCCAGCAGGTGAATGGGAGACAGTGCAGCTGCACGGATGCTGGAAAACTGGGCAAAGTGCTGGAGGTAGCAGGAACTTCCCCTCCTTCTGTATCAATCCCTGCTTTCCCCTCTCCATTCCTGCAGGACAAGGAAAAAGCAGTGTGAAAATTACCCTCCGTCAGCACTGCCAAGATAGCAAGTGTCGTCCTATAGGTTTCCATATTTTCCAGGTAAGACCTGTGGCCAGTTTGCTGATTTGCCAGGGTGTGAAGGTGAGAGCCTGTCATTTCTGTGCTCCTTGAACTTGGCAAGGGACTTGCTGCTTCTAGGAGAAACACCGACTGGTCCTGTGTTGCATAGCATAGTAACCAGATAACTGGTTCCACTGGATTCTTCCAACTCTATAAATTAGTTTTAGAAACGATGAACTCTTCTGAGGATTGGCAAAGAATTTTCAGTGTCTTAGCGACTCAGGGTCAGACTTCACCATCTAAAAAACTTATATTTTTTCATCTCTAATTCGTTCATTTGTTCATTGGCAAATTGTGTTGGAAACTTAGACAAGGTTAGAACTCAGAAGGACTGTATATGTCGAGCATGTGATCTGACAAACAAAATATGAGTTGATCTGGGCAAGTGTAGGTTCTACATGTGTGTGCCAGTGATCAGCTGCATGAATGTAGGATGGGAAGCTTCTGGTTAGGTGGCTGCTTTGCAGGGAAAGAAAGTTTAATTTCAGAAAGAGTGCTTCAAAAAAAGTGTGTCTTAAATAAGCATTCCTATAGCTTCAAATAAATGATATGTGGAGAATGATTAGCATTTTTCCTGCTTGTAGAGACTGAGAGAAGCCTAATATGATTTTTTAGTACAGGAAATGCCACTGGAAGGAGGAGGAACATAATGTTCACCTTCTCTGTGAGGTGAGAAACAAGGGCAGTAGGCTGTAGCAAGGAAGAGTGAGGTTAGACAACAGAAAAAGCTTTTAAGCTAAGTGGGTAGTGGGTTGTGTAAACTGTCTACAAATATGCTAGGAATGGTTTATCTGTACTTGATACTGCCATCTGGGTTTCCTGGAATCCTTCCCATTTCTCTTCTGTAGCTCTGTGCAGCACAGTGAGTATTTGAAGGTGGAATAGATATAGAACTTACCATGCTATGGTACACCAGGCATTCATTGTTGTGGAGACTGAAATATATGAAGAGATAGGAATGTTCTTACTCCTTTTTTGTAGGTGCCTAACAGCAGTTGGAAACCACATACTTCCTCTTTTCTACACTTGGAGCCACTGATTAGCTGTGTACCTCATTGCTACTCACAGGAAGTGAGCCAACTTTGCAGACTTCCTGCAGGAAATTATGTAATTATACCTTCTACCTACTTGCCCAATACAGAAGGCAATTTTACAGTGACCATAGCAACCAAAATAGACAGGTAAAAATATGTTGCTGTCAGTTTGCATTTCCAGTATTTCTAGTGCATGTATTACAGAGTATTTGGAAGCAATAACTGTAGTGATATGTTATATCACTATCATTATTATATCTGGGTATTAGGATTTATGCTGAAATCTTCCTAAGCTTTTTAACAAACGCTTGTTTCTGAGAAAATGCAGTGAATAGCAGGCAGTATTCCAGGCAGTTCTTCCTGATGTGCATAATAACAGATCCAAATCAGAGTTTTGTAGATTCTAGATTGCATCAAAATTCCATAAGAGAAGGGATGTGGAGCAAAGCTTAGCATATAATGGTCTACTTCTCTGGAGACTTTCACAGCCAGCCTGGACATAATCCTGTGTGGCCTGCCCTAGGTGATCCTGCTTTGGCAGGGGGGTTGGACCTGATGATCTCCAACCCCTAACATTCTATGTTTCTGTGATTCTATGATACTGCTTTTGAAGTGGGGTAAATTAATAATGTTTACAAGATCATTACATTAGAAGTAATAAATTTGGTTTGGGTTTTCAACAGGAAGCGGATTCACAGCCGGGAGACACTTGGACAGGTATTGCAAGAAGTAAGTGATAATGTTTTTAACTTTGAGTGTTCTAAAGGTGCTGCAGAGGCATCTTCAGGTATTAATTAATACTGAGAATTGTACTGGACTGGATTGGAGTGGACTGGACTTTGAAAATACACCATTACTTGCTGCAAACTGATAATCAGTGAAGTAGGTAGTCTTTGATGTTTTGTTTCTCAGCCAGAAAAGTAACAATTGCTATCAGCTAACAAAATTTGTCTTCTCACGCCACTCACATATGAAAGCTTCTGTGTGGCTGTTTTATTAAGTCATTATTTACTCCCTCAAGTCATTCCACAGTACCTTCTTCTGCTGTACCATCTGTGAGAAGTTGGACTATTAGTGAGTAGGTGATAGTACTTGACTTGTACATTCACTTTCAAGAGTGTAAACACTCCTTATGCAACTGGATGTGTGTATTCATTCTTGATGTCAATGTAGAACTGCCAGCTTTCATTATATATTGTATTATTCCTCCCTCTGATTGGCTTTGATACTGAGTTCCTACACACTGTGATTTAGAAATTTTAGTTAATAATATGATGTTGTAAAACTTAAGAAAACACCACTAAAAGAGAAGAGCAGAGGAACAATCCAAAGCTTAGCACTCACCACGCTAGAGCTTAGATTTTCATTTGTTTTCTCACAGCAAGCCCATAAAGCATCCTACCCTTAGAATCCTTCTCAGTGTGTGAGCCATTCTGATCAAGTTAATGCCACCTATTTACTGTTTTGATGTTGTCTTTGCTCATTTAAATGTGCATGTAATAGTGAAGGGATGGATGGTGATTGCTGGGTGCCTAACACTTAAAGTGTTTTTACTAGGTAGGAAGGAGACTATTGAGTGTATTATTTTAACAAGTATTTATGAACCTGATTTGGTTCAAAGCATGTCCTTGATGATACCCTGCATATTAGGTGAGAACAAGACCACCCAGATAGTTGGCTCTCTTATTTTGAGGTTTTAATAAAAACAAACCAAAAAACTTAAGGAAAAGCTTTTCATCCAGGATTAGAACTGGTTTACTAATTTTCTCAATGTAGGTCATTGACCAATGACTACATTTTGTCCTTAAAACCACACAGTGTGGATTTTATGTGCTTTGCAAAAATGGGTGATGACCTGAATGTGCTTTCCCCATGGTGGTTATTTAAATATTTAGGAGCTGAAGTATGTCATGAAGTCCTTCATTGCTCCTGTTTTGCAAGTCCATTATTGCTTAAGGATATATTGAAAGATAACACTTATGTTATCCCATGAAAGTGGTTGAACTTGGACAAAGGGTGCTTTTGGCAACAAGGGAACAAGCGGATTCTTTCAGACTTGAAACTTTGAAGACTTTGGAAATGGCAGTTACAGTTGTCTCATCAGAGGCAGAAATTAATATCTGAAGCTAATCTTCAACAGCATAGTCTTTTCTAAAAGTTGGATTTTAAATCATTCTTGGGACTGGCCCCAAAGTGTGAAAGAACTCTGCCTTACAGAGCAGCAGGGCAATTGATTCCTAAGGGGTGATGATAACAGGGCTGGATATCAGTCTGTTTTTCTGAGAGGTAGTCTATGTGTTTTCTGTTGCTGAGATGATGGGGTTTATGAGGATTAGGGTGTTTTAAGATGTTTCATAGGAAAAGCTTGCATTTTTGCCTTAATTTCTAAATCTTCCTTTTCTCTCATTCACTTTGGTTCCTTAGGACTTTCTTTTTTCTTAATGAAAGAGTTAATTCATGAAATGTGGTGGGTTTTTTTTTTACACTGCATTGTTCATTTTCTTACAGATTTCGTTTACAACTGTGATGAAAAGATAATCTGGAAATCTCATGCTGTCCTTTTGAGAAACATCAGAAAGGTGAGGAATGCCTCACCTCTCACCATTGTCAGTTTCAAATGGAATAACAAGATGCTTTCAGCCCAGCTGATTTTTCATTGGTACGAACTATCAGGCCTGCAGTCACTTCTTTGTAAAAATACCTCCTTAATCATGTAAACTCTGCATACTTGCTCTTTGTGTGGTTTTTATGCAACCAGCATTTTACAGTAAATCTTCATAAGGTACCTCAGTTCTTTAAAAGTACAGGTGAAGAATGCGTGCATGTTCCAGCGGTTTTAGAAGAAACCCAGAAGACATAGGTGCATTATTAAATAATCCTTGGGGAAAAAAGAAACAATAATAATCAAGCTGACAGAATAACTTCAGGGGACACAAAGGAAAGAAACTGGAATCTTTTTTTTCAGGTAGGACTTACCTCAAGAATGATTAAAATACACTGGAGCAGAGAAAGTCCAAGTTTGTATTTTACACTGCCAGTCATGCTGCTGAGCACTTTATTATATGGGCCTTTCATTGAGCCATGCAAATGGTGAGTTGAAAAGAAGGATTTTTTTGGGGTGAGTTTTTCTTTGATGAACACCACAAAGGAGTAAGATAAGACTTGAAAAGTTACTGTTTATGAATTATCCCATCAGACTGCTTTTGTAAATCTGCAAGAATGTTTTCTGCAAGGTCTGCCCTCACCCTAAGAATATGAAGTTTGAGAGTTTTTTCTTAATTTATGCTTGAAAATATTTCTTACTCAAGGAGGATTTTTTAGATGTTATATTTTCCTCAATAAAAATGGAGTAATGTTGAAAGCTTTATGGTGTCTTTTATTAAAAAGGTGAAAGCTGTCAATGATGTCATCTGCATTTGTCCTGCATAGCAAACTTTACTGTGTTAGAGGGAGGGAACAAATGGAAATATTTGAGAGGAGAATCAGGGTTTATGTTCAAGAAACATAACATTTTACTTCTGCTTTTAACTAAATCCTAGCATAATTTATGCTTGCTCCTGTTGAAGTTTGAAAATTCAAAGCATCTGGGATGCTTGCAGCTGAATTTTAAGTGATCAAAACTTTGAGCATCTCTTGTGAAATGATGAGACAACAAAAGAAAGCACTGTAATAAATCTTTACTGTGCCTGCTCTAACAGCTGTTGGCATCTTTGTTTATTTGCTTCATTTCGTGATAGGCTGTTTATTTCCTTTCCAAGAGGGAGTGTATAAAAATCATTTATATATAATAATATATTAATTCCTTCTCTGGACACACTCTGGAACCTCAATATCTGTCCTGGGCCTCCTCTGGTAGACTCATTTACCACCTGTGATAGGAAGTTATATTCCACACACTCCAGGAACCTCTTGGATTGTTGCTCCTCCACTGTGTTGTATTTCCAGCAGATGTCTGGTAAATCCAAGTCCCCCATGAGTATAGGAGCTGGTGATTTGGAGACTTCTGCCAGTCACCTGTAGAATGCCTCATCAGCTTCCTCATCCTGGATGGGTGGTCTCTAACAGACTCCCAACAGGATATCTGCCTTGTTGGCCTTTTCCCCTAATCCTTACCCATAGGCTCTCAGCCTTACCATCGCAGCTGTTGAGTCTACACAATGCAAACACTCCCTAATGTACAGTGCCACCCCACCGCCCCTCCTTCTCTGCCTATCTCTTCTGAAGAGCTGTTCATTGCACTTAGTCCAGTCATGACAGTCATGCACCACATGTCCATGATGGTAACTGTCGTAGCTATCCTGCTGTACAATGGCTTCTAGTTCCTCCTATCTGTTGCCCATGCTGTGTGCACTTGAGTTGGGCTTTTGATTTCACCCCTGACACCTCTAGTGAGCTTGGGTTTATTTCCTTCTCCCTCTGAATGTAGTTTAAAGCCCTATCAATGAACCTCAACAACTTGTGTGAGAATGCTCACATCTTTTGAGATAGCCCAGTGCTGCATCGATGTTCCCATGATCACTGAGACCAAAATTCCTCTTGTGGCACCAGCCCCTGAGCTATATGTTCATCAGCTGTGTTTTGCTGTTCCTTTCGGTGTTAAGTGCAGTCTTCCCTGCTACTAAAGGTGCTGAAGAAAACACCACCTCTGCTCCTCATGCTTCAACCAATTGCCCCAGTGCCCTTAAGTATTTTTTGGTTGCTTTTGCACTTCTGTACTTGGCCTCGTGGCTTCCAACCTGTATGACCAGTAATGGATAGTAATCAGAGGGCTGTACCAGACCAGGGAGTTTCCCAGTAACATCTCTGACCTGGGCTCCATGGAGACAGAAGACTTCTCTGTGGGATGGATCTGGTCACCATATGGGGGCGCCTGTACCCCTTGGAAGGTAATCACCTACAACAATTACTCTCCTTTATTTTCTCAAGTAGTCCTAATTCATATATCTAAACAGAAGGACAAAATGTTCATAAACCCCCTCTGGATCCAAGAGCTGTGATAAAGAATACAAACAGATACTGAAGCTTAGAAAAAAGGCATAAAGATTTACAGATGGGCTTTGTTTACAAGAGGCTCTATTCTGCAGTCATCTGTGTATGTGAAGTTTATACCACGATATATAGTGCTTCAAGGAAGTATGAAAGCAGGAGTCAACACTGTATACTCACGTCCATCTTCAAGGACATGCAAGACAAGATCTGTGAATGCAAAAAAGCAGCACCATACTGAAGGTTTGGGTTTTTTCATTCAGGCATCCTTGCTCCATCAAAACAGTTGTGTCATTTTCAGAGTGTGACTGAGCAGGAAATTCTGCTTGATACAGATCACTTCCCTAAAATCCTACATCTGAGACTTTGCTACTGTGAGTGTGAAAATACAAGTTTTTGCTAAGATATTATTGTATGTTTGTATATGCCTAAGGTATGATTATATGAGCTTTGGCAAGTTCCAGATAATTTTAAACAGTTCAGCTATATGAGGCCAGACCTCCTAAATAAAGCACTCTGCTATGCTGAGCTACCTACAGTTGAATACAAGTAAGAAAGTGATACATGGTTTTAAAGTATCTACAATTATTGACTGGTTGAAGGCCCTCTGCACTGTGTTATGTGGTAGTCTAGCGTGGAATAGCACAGAGCTTATATGGATGTGGCTGCAGTATTGCACCCAAAATGTACTCGGAATTGATTTCCTTCACTCCCTCAGGGAGCTGGAAGGTGAATGCCCGAAGGAGGTTGGTGAAGAAGATGAACAGTTCAACTCGTGCCATCTGTTCCCCCAGACATACACGGTGCCCTGCAGAGAGAAGGTAAAAAGAGTTAGCTGTAACAAATTAAGTTCTGAGAAAGACCTAATTATAAACTCTTTGGTTTTGATGGTTAAGCTCCTAGTTTTTATTTTCTCCCTGGAGCACGAGATTCCCCTTTTCCATCTTTGCTTTCTTGCTCAGTGAGAACCACAAATGGCTTCTCAGTTAAGCCACGTTTTAAAAGTCTTTGTTTACTTCAGACTCTTTTCTTTGGTTGTTGAGGAGGGAGGACTGGAGCACTGTGGGATGCAGTTCTGAGGATAAGTAGAAGGCTGTAATCAGGCTTTCTTCAACAGAAATTAAGGTGGCTTTATTGAGTCCTTATGGATGTCTTTGATACTGTTAAGGAGCAGATATATGACTCAAAGGAATGAAAGATGCATGTGTAGTGATGGATAGACTCAGTGACTCATTTTGGCATACTGTTTTCACAATATATAGTGGGATATCTATCTGTATATTCCAGACTAAAACATCACAGAACAAGGGGACACAGTCTCAAGTTGTGCTGGGGGAGGTCTAGGCTGGATGTTAGAAGGAAGTTGTTGCCAGAGAGAGTGATTGGCATTGGAATAGGCTGCCCAGGGAGGTGGTGGAGTCGCTGTCCCTGGAGGTGTTCAAGAAAAGCCTGGATGAGGCACTTAGTGCCATAGTCTAGTTGGCTAGGGCTGGGTGCTAGGTTGGACTGGATGATCTTGGAGATCTCTTCCAGCCTGCTTGATTCTGTGATAAAGAAACATACTACCTTCAGGATATATAAAAGCTCTCATTGTAGAAACAGAGAACAACCAAAGCAAGTTAAAACCCAATTCCTTTTACAGATTGAAATGTTAACCTAAATTAGTTGTCTCAATTCATGTGAATTAGTGGACGTTTGGTGAGTAAAGGAGGCAAGATGCTAAGTACCTGTTCCTGCAAATACAGTTTTATGATTTACAGGCAGTTTGGGCAAATGCTTTTAAAATCTGGAATTACTGTGTTTAATCTGACTGCTTTGCATGTTCTTGTTTGCTTTTTGTCTGCAGCAAATGGGTAGTAGTATAATGTGTCACAGCAACATGAAAGCCCCTTAGTATTTTTATTGCTTAATTTTTATGTACTAATTTTCAGTAAATAATGCCAGTAATTCCTGTTCTGTGCTGCTTTTCTTCATAATCTGTTTATTGGAGAAACTGGTAGCCTAGGAAAGCTTTTGGATTTATGTTTTAGAGTGCTTTTCACTTTCTTTTTTCCCTCTCCCATGTCTTTGTGTTGCTGCATTTTGCATTGTAAATTAAGTAAACTGCACATTGTGATATGCTTTTTAAAAGTCACAAATTTGTTCTCGTTGCTGAGTAATATTCTATTGAAAAGACTGGATTTTGCTGGGTTTCTGGAGATAAAAAAGAACCTGGTACTAGACTATTACTGTAGGATGTGGGAGACTGAGGTTTGGTTTCCTGCCGTGTCACAGGTTTTGATAAATCACTTTGACAAATCACTTTGTCTTTGTGTTCCCTTTTTGTAAGGTGAGAATAAATTGATTTTCTGATTTGAGGTTGTGACCAGGATTTAATACATTAGGGACTAAGGAACTCAGATACCCTTATAGAAGGAACCATACATCTGCTAAGGAGACAGCATTATCTCTCTTATACAACCCAACAAAGGATTAGTAAAGATAAGAAACATAAAATGCAAGGCAATATGTTCTTGCAGTAGAACACTTGACTAAATCTTTGTGTCAAACATGTTTTAATAGAAGCATGTTTAAAAAGTTTTAGAACCTAGAAATTATGTTTTGGGTTGGGTTTTTTGGTTGTTATTGTTGTTTGCTTGTGTTCTTTTTTAGTTTTGCTGCAAGACACAGCAAACAGGAATATTCAGTATCAGAGTATTACCTGCTGAGAAGGGTAAAAATGCATCTTTGTTCACAAAGTTGCCATCCAAATCAAGGAAATGATTCGGGTTGAACTTCCATGGAGTCTCCCAGTGCTCAGAGTCATAGACAACAGAGTGCAGGTTGGGCAATATGAGTGTGCCCTGCAAGAGGAAGCAGAGGTTATATTTTTCATGTATGATGGATTCTTCTTTTGGACTTAGACAGATAATATACCATCCTATGCCTGCAACCCAGTGTTTGGCTTCAATTTGTTCTTTATCAGTGCACAGGCATAATAAACCCTTGTATCATCTGCTCATCATAACACACTACATGTTTGCCTCTTCTGTCATGGCTACTGAAGTGTCTTCATGCTTAGGCTAGAGTGGAGCATGGATTGTTTTACATATTTACCATAACACCTTCCTTTTTGTTTTTGTACTCTTCCCAGGAGCTTTCAATTCCTTTAAAGCTTAGTATATTTGGGATGTTTATCCATGCTGATGTGACTGTCAAATCTCTCACTGTACTGAGCTGCCACCACCTTAATAGTGTAAGGTGCTCTTTTTTTTGTGTGTGCATGTGTTTTGTCAGGGATGACTATAGGTTGCTCCAGGCTGTTTCCTTGCCTGTGAAAGTTAGTTAGCTTGACAGTCACTAAACCTCATTTCTTTGTAATTCCTTAGAAAACATGTTTGATTTTGATGCCCAGACATCATCCATATTTGACTGGTGGGAATGAAAAAACAGTTTTGTTTCTGTCTGTTTGCTACTTGTGTTGTTAACCTTTCCCAAGATTTCTTTTGCATCTGGTACTGTAGGCTTAGTCCTGGTTCAGAGCACTCAGTTTTGTTTGTGACTTGCTGCCGCATGCGAAACTGGGAACTGTAGAAGCTAATGTGATATGAACCACAGAACCACACATGAAATATCAATAGCACAAAGCTTTAAGAAACATGGAAGGTATACCCTGTACCTTTTTAATGTGAAACCCCAGCAAAGTTGTATTCCTCACACATTGTCGAGGGACCCCCACAGAAGTGATATTGCTGTACCGCAAAGCCTCGTGAATCACAGCGTTCGTGTATGGCAAACGCTTACGGTCTTCGTAGCTGATGAGGTGGGAGGGTTCCAGAACAGCCTCTATCTCTCTTTGAACTTTTTCTACAGAAAAATGGAAATATTTTAACTTCCCCCCCCCCACACACACACTTTTATCCTGCAGGTTTTTGTATGAGTAGGGCTCCAGGACTGAGTTAAAACAAAGAAATGGTGCTTCTGTGAAACACATTGCTGTGTGATTTGACTGCTCTCTTGAGTTTGGTTCATCAAAAAAGTGCATGTCCCCAGAGCACAAGGTGATCTCTCATTTAAGATAAATCCCACTTGGTGATGGAGATAATGCACTTCTGTGTTTCAGAAAAAAAGAGGATTTAAATTTGAAATGACTATTGTAATTTCTGTTATGTTTCTAAATACACATCAGACCAGGTATCTCTTTAAAGCTTTTCCTCTTTGAAGGTTAGGAGGATTCTAAGCTGCATATGAAATGCCTGTAGTTTGTTATTCTGTCTTTGCCATCTCTTTCCAATGAGATAAAACAGTGGCTGCTCCTCAGTTCTGTTAGTGTTGCTTCTTAGTGACCTAGTGAGGAGGCACACATTGGTTTCATTAATTAAACTTTCCTTTTCCTGAGCTCAGTCGTTGATATACCACCATTTATAGTAGTTGTTCTGGGCTGTTTTGATGTGTTGCAAGTGACTGAACCAATACTTACACTTTGGTGATGTTTGTTAGATAATCACAGGATGTTAGGGTTTGGAAGGGACCTTGAAAGATCATCTAGTTCAACCCCCCTGTTATGATGTAATGTTGAATGTGGTTCTCTCTGATTATGCTATTGCTTACCCTGTATTTCTGGATATTGTACCATATACAGCAGTGCCCAGAGAAGGGTGGTGCTTGTAGTTTCTGTGCCTCCCAGCAAAAGATCAACCACAGTCTGAACCATGTTGTCTTCATTAAATGTAGAAGCAGGATCATCTTTGGTCTGTAGGGTATATTCACAAGAAGACTATGAAGTGAATAGTTTTGAGACATTTCATCAGTCAGGGAGAAGTTGTCATTGTTTGATGAAAACAGTGAGCTGCCCACCAAAATAAAATTCTTCAGTGCTGAACAAATGAAGTATCCATATGAGAATTCTCTAGGAGTTACTTGTACAGCAAGTGTTTGTAGTAGGCATTGAGGCCAAGGGGAAAATAGTGTGATAAACATATACTTACTTTTGTTATTCGAGCCAGATAGAAGTCAATGAGATCTTGTGGATCATCTGTGTCCTTTCTTTCATGGGTCTGGACCTCCTTCATGACTAAATTGTGCATGAAGTCATTGTATGAGAACACTTTCTGATGAGGTCCTGGGAGATGGTGCATAAGCCATGGGAAAGCATCATACATCTGTGATTTTAAACAAAAAGGAAGGAAGATGAGCTCCTTCCAATTGAGAACCAGTTCTGACTTCCTGATAACTCTGAAGTCACTGCAATGCATGGGCTCCTATTGAGGATGAGAGGCAGTAGGCACAAGTCAGAACATGGGAAATTCTGGCCAGACATAAGAAAAAGTTATGTAGTTATGTACTTTGGTTTTTTGTCCTTTCTTGTGTTTTGTCTTGTCTTGCCTTTTGGCCCTTCTGTCTTGTTTTCTTCTTTATGGGTTTTTTTGTTTGTTAGGGGTTTTCTGTGATTGGTTGTTTTTTTTCCCTCTGGTTTGGCTTTTTTGTTTGTGTTGTTTTTACTGTTAAAAAAATTAATTTTTACTAGAAGAGAGATTAAATACTGGGAGGAAGGTTTGCCAAAGAGTCTGTGTGAAATCTTCATCTTTGAAGACTCAAAGACTTGACTGGACCAGTCCTGATACAACCTGATCTAATTTGACCTGCTTTGAGGTCATTTGAAATAATGAGTTGTACAAGGTAAGTATTTCTTACTGCACATTGGCTCATAATGACATATTGTTGGAACACAAACCCTATGAGGAGAGGCTGAGGGAGCTGGGGTTGTTTAGCCTGCAGAAGAGGAGGCTCAGGGGTAACCTCATTGCTGTCTACAACTACCTGAAGGGACATTGTAGCCAGGTGGAGTTGGCCTCTTCTCCCAGGCAACCAGCAATAGAACAAGGGGACACAGTCTCAAGTTGTGCCGGGGAAAGTACAGGCTGGATGTTAGGAGGAAGTTGTTGGCAGAGAGAGTGATTGGCATTGGAATGGGCTGCCCAGGGAGGTGGTGGAGTCACCGTCCCTGGAGGTGTTCAAGCAAAGACTGGATGAGGCACTTAGTGCCATGGTCTGGTTGACTGGCTAGGGCTGGGTGCTAGGTTGGACTGGATGATCTTCCAACCTGGCTGATTCTATGATTCTATTCTATGACATGGAATGCTTGCAATAATCATCACTAACTTAACTTCTTTGTTGTAATGCTTGAAGCACAAATGACCTTTAGGGAACATGAATGAGAAAACCAGACCTTTAGGGAATACGAATGAGAAAATCAGGTTCTTACCCTGCCCCAGATAGTAGCTTGAAAGTAGATCACAAAATAAATGGCTTTGATCAGCTTGTTGAAAGCTTCATCATCGCTGGAGAAGCGGTGACCAAAAACTACAGCGCAGATTATGTTTGCGACAGCACGGACAATGAAGGTGCGGGGGTCGAAAGGTTTGCCTGGGAATGTAGGAGGTGCCATGACTATTTTGAATAGACTCAGTGAGAAAAATGAAGAGGAAGCCTCTCTTTTTTTTTTTTGTTTTTCTAAAAACTAGAAGTATTAATAGTTCAGAGAGTGTGTTAGACGAGATACATTTCACACAAGTGAACTCTGATATAGATTACCTGGCTGGATTGTAAGTGCAAGGAATCTGTGTTTTCAATCTGCTTTTTACTCTTGTAAAAGACAGCAATTACTGCTTTTGAGGAGAAAAGTGTTAGGTCTCTTTTCTGACTTGTAGGACAAGGGAGGTTATTCTTCCCCTGTACTCAGCACTGGTAAGGCCACACCTTGAGTACTGTGTCCAGTTCTGGGCCCCTCAATTCAAGAAAGATGTTGAGGTGCTGGAACATGTCCAGAGAAGGGCAACAAAGCTGGTGAGGGGCCTGGAGAACAAATCCTATGAGGAGAGGCTGAGGGAGCTGGGCCTGTTTAGCCTGGAGAAGAGGAGGCTCAGGGGTGATCTTATTGCTGTCTACAACTACCTGAAGGGGCATTGTAGCCAGGTGGGGTTGGCCTCTTCTCCCAGGCAACCAGCAATAGAACAAGGGGACACAGTCTCAAGTTGTGCCAGGGTAGGTATAGGCTGGATATTAGGAAGAAGTTCTTCACAGAGAGAGTGATTGGCATTGGAATGGGCTGCCCAGGGAGGTGGTGGAGGCACCGTCCCTGGGGGTCTTCAAGAAAAGCCTGGATGAGGCACTTAGTGCCATGGTCTGGTTGATTGGTTAGGGCTGGGTGATAGGTTGGACTGGATGATCTTGGAGGTCTCTTCCAACCTGGTTGATTCTATGATTCTATGATTCTAATTGTGCTCTGGGTTGCATGAAAACACGAGCAGTTAATTAGACTGTGTGCATTCAAGCAGGTTTTGCAATTAAAAACAAAAAAGAACTCCTCCTTCTCTCTAACCAGAAAAAAAATGCATTCTAGAATTTCAGTTTCTTAGAGATGCTGAAGTGATTTGCCTTTTGGTTTTCAGGTACAGCTTAACAATTCAACTACATAAATGATTCTATGAAGGAAGTCTGTAGCCAGGTGGGGTTAGGCTCTTCTCCCAGGCAACCAGCAATAGAACAAGGGGACACAGTCTCAAGTTGTGCCAGGGGAGGTCTAGACTGGATGTTAGGAGGAAGTTCTTCACAGAGAGAGTGATTGGCATTGGAATGGACTGCGCAGGGAGGTGGTTGAGTCTCCATCCCTGGAGGTGTTCAAGAAAAGCCTGGCTGGGGCACTTAGTGCCATGGTCTAGTTGACTGGATAGGGCTGGGTGATAGGTTGGAGTGGATGATCTTGGAGGTCTCTTCCAACCTGCTTGTTTCTATGAAATGTACATACATTTCCCCTCTGCCCCCTAGACAGGAGAGGCAGAACTCCCACAATGCTTATTTTACAGGATTAAAAGCAGTTCTCTAAGTAGACAGAGGCTAAATCCAGAGAAAAATAAATTAAGTATGCATTTCAATGTCAAGGACAACCTGAGAAATGTACTACTATGGAAAATGGTGGATGATAAATCCTGACTGCAGTCCAACATTTGTAGCCCTTCTTGGAAAGAGCAAATATGATTATTGAGTTTAAAACTGAGGAAGGATTGCCTTCATGGAAGGTAAATATTGGGGCTGTAGAGGGATTCAGAGTTGGTGGTTTGTCCATCTCTTGTATTTTAAGACCTGTGTGTATGTTGCTGTGAGAGGAGAGAAGGACCATTTTGCTGTGTGTAGCGCAAGAAGAGATGGAGAGAGACCTTAGGCAGCTCCTCCTTTTTTTTCCCCCCATCAGTATGGGACATGATGTGGGTGAGGGATTTGGCTGGTCAGATTATTTATATTTAATTGCTTTATTTTGGCATCTTGCTAAAATTCTACTGGTTTTTATTTCATCCAAACCTCAAAAAGAAGTTTTGTTGGACAAGTGAATGATGCATTCCTTGTGCTGGGATTCTTTCTTTGCCAAATCCTAAAGGCCTGCTGTCCTAGAATGACTTGTGGCAGGTCACAGATTGTGTATTTCATAGAGCAGAACATAGGGTTTTTCTTATAGTCCTTGAATGTAAGAACTGTTACCAGCTGTCCCCAAGACTGTTGATAATGAACATTTTTGTGCTATCCTTATTAAAAATAAAACACAACAATTTTACATTGGCCACTTTTGCAGACAAAACATTTTTTCTTGCAAGGAATGCAATTAAGAAGCCAATAAAGGTTCCACGGATATAGAAAGTAGTTATATTGCTTGTTAAAACGTATTGGGGAACTTCTTCTTCCCTAATCAACTGCATTTCAGAGAAAAAAACCAAACTTCACAAGTGTTGTTCTTCTAGAGAGTTTACCTTTTGTGTTTGCAAAGATATTCACGAGGTGACAGGCTTCTGTTTGAATTTGCTGCTCCAAACTGTTCTTACCAAGTGCCAGGCGTCTTATAACCGTCATGCCAAAGCGTCTCTGTTGCTTCCACGTGTGCCCACTTGTCAGAAAAATACCTGAAGAGCACAGGAACATATATTTTGTTACTGGGAAGGGAAATCATTTCACTGAAAGAGGTAATATTTGATTTAGATTGGGGTGCCAGGCTTCTTATAACTGTCATGCCAAAGCATCTCTGTTGCTTCCATGTGTGCCCACTTGTCCGAAAAATACCTGAAGAGCACAGGAATGTCTATTTTGTTACTGGGAAGGGAAATCATTTCACTGAAAGAGGTAAAATTTGATTTAGGTTATGTTTCAATAAAAAACAGAATATGCCTTGATTTCAGGTATTGACTTGTGGTCTCTCACTTAGGTTTTTATGACTCCCAGCTCTACAGCTGCTTAGCAATGTGACCCTGGATGCTGAGTTATAGTAGGTTCTGGTAAGAACAAACCAGTGTTATGTGTAGATGACCTGAACATCATCTAGACACGAACACATACTTGAACAGTCTTCTGTTTGAAAGTGATATGACTGAAGGGCAAGTCCTCCAGAAATATGTTCCTTTGAATCTATTTAAAATAGAAGAAAGGAGGAGAAATTTGGGGGGGTTTGCTTTTCTTAACATGCCAGCTCTGCACGGAACCCTTTTGCTAAGTAAGCCCAGTTACATACTTGTGTAGCAGTAACTCAGATATCTCATATATAGCAAAGTGTCTTATGTTTCAGTGTTGTTAAATCTTGTACCTTTCTCACCCATCATATCCCTGTAGAATGGGGTGAGAGGTCTTCCAGAAGTTTCCTCTGAATGGGTGATGATGCCATCTTTTACTGCTTTGTATCCATTGAGTACAACCATAGGTGTCTGTCCCATCCACAACGTGAAGATGTTTCCATAGATGTTGGTTAACTGAAGAGTTAGTACCACCAAATTAGTAAATGTAAACCAGGGAATGCATTCACTCAAATACTAATTTAAAGAGTTTTCTGTAGCTACAACTAAACCTGTTTGCCAGCACTGAAATGAATTACAGGATTCAAAAACATTTAGCAAAGTGCTTTGGGGACACTTCATGGAACAGATACTAAAGGCACCTCTAAAAAGTCCACAGAAACAGAAATGGAGGTCTTCTCTGTCAGCTCGGAGTCAAAGAAAGAATGAACATTGGCAAACCCCCAGAGCTTTTATGTTTATTTTTGGTGGTTGTTGTTTTTATTAATGAACCAATATTATTTTCTTGCCTCTATTGAAGAAAGCAAAGAAATGCTTTTGCCTTCTTTCTTATAGCTTCCATATGATTCTTATTTTTCTCTATTGTCTTTCCTCAGATTGTGCTGATATTTTCCCCTCTAAAATAGCTTTAAGCAGGTTTATTAATTTTCTTTAGTAGTTTGAATTGGTTTGTAAAGGAATCATGCTGGGAACATAACAGCAATCAATGTTTCCTGCTCTGTTTTAGGAATAATTTGTTAACTGCTGACCATAATTCTTTTTGCTGTACAAATAAGGAAAAAAAAAAGAGTCAGTTTAGAGTATATGTTTGGTCTCCTAATAAGGACTGCACCACTTGTGGCCTGGAGATGT
Organism: Pogoniulus pusillus; assembly: GCF_015220805.1. Taxonomy (NCBI): domain Eukaryota; kingdom Metazoa; phylum Chordata; class Aves; order Piciformes; family Lybiidae; genus Pogoniulus; species Pogoniulus pusillus. Next base: position 5,946,075 of record NC_087289.1, on the reverse strand, counting down.
CAGGCAAAGGAGGTACAGGGTTAGCTACCAGCGCAGAAGTAGAGAGTGAAACTGTCAATGGAGTGTTGTGGTACTGACAGTGCATGTGATAATGTTATGCAGGATGTTGCTGTATCCAAAAGAGAAAGAAAACAGCAAGGAGCAGAGCAATTATGGTCTTCATTTCTCAGGAGTATTTTTTCAGAATACAAAGTCTTTGGATTCTTTGAAATTGGCAGGTTGTCTAGCTTGATGCTAAATGCAATAACTCCAAGTTTAGGCTATCCCTATGCAACGTACAACCTCAGTTAAAACAGATCCAGAGTGATTTTCAGCTGTAGAGATAAATAAATACCTTAGTGAGAGTTTCTCGGTGAAGCTTGAAGTCCAGCAGCCACAGGTTTCCAACGATGGGGAGAGGAACTGGTCCTGGAGGAAGCTGGGTCCGCATCCATTGCAGCTTTAAGAGCTGCAAAATGAGGAGACATGCTGCTAGAGCTACACAAACCTCAGCAATCCACAACATAGCAAAAGTTTAGCTTCTCCTGGTTTGAGGTTTGGTTGATTGTTTGGGGTTTTGTTCGCGTATCACTTCCTCTGAAAGTTCAGAGCTGTGCAGATGAGTTTGACTTCAACAGAGACAAACTCAATCTGAAGAATGTGTGTCTGCTTTAACCACCTCTCTGTCTCTGCCAGTCTACCCTTTTCCCAAGCTGAAGTCTTTAGGAAACTGAACTGTGTGATCCCTCAGTTAGCCAAGCCACACCTACTCTCTTTTATCATCTGTAATTGTGATCTCTCTCTCTCCCTCCTCCCCCCCCCCCCCCCCCAACTTAGACTGTTGTTTCTTTCCTAGTCTCGGTTCTGGGTCCAAATGCTGATGATTGAGCAGTTATTGAAGGACACTAAGTGTCTTCTTTGATGGTACCACTTCAGTTTCCCATAGTTAAACACCAAGATACCAAGGGTGAATGACTTGTTCTCTTTCTAAAACACTACAATTACTATGTGATTTCTTTTCTAGAAGAAGAGGCATCTACACAATGCCTGTCTGCTAGGATATGGTCTCTGAGATGAAAAAGAATTAATTAATATCTTTCAAAAAAAGAATAATTAGGTGTTAGGTGAGTATTGACTTTGCCCTTTCATCATATTTTAGGTGAAGTTATGATAGTCTGTGGAGCACAACTGAGAGATTATTGTCCTGGCTAGTGGATTGCATGATGTTTTAAAAGTTTAGTTTTGTTTTATTTTATTGGAATTAACATTTGGGAGGTGAGAAGATGAACAAGTTCTATCTTATCTGTGAAAAAAGACCAAATAAACTGAAGGTAGAAGCAACGCTTTTGGTCTTTATTGATTTGTGGACCCTGTATACCTTTTGAGACAGGTTTGTACCTGTGACAACACAAGAGATTTACATAATGCCTTCAGTCACAGGGATTTAGTTGTTATTGTTCATTCAGGAAAGGATTTCAGACCTCATCTCCCATGCTGGGATGGCAAAATTTGTTTTCTCATAAAGCTGCTTCTACTCCTTTCTTTTTCAGCCCCTAGGCGATGTAGCAATTGGAGTTCTTGCTGATTTAGAAGTGCCAAAGCAAACCGCAGTAGTGAGATAAATGGAGTTGGCTTAGGATGTCTCTGTCTGCTGAGTGAATTGTCAGGGAATGTTTGCCCCTCAAAAGTGTGGGAGATTTCCCAGGTTCAGTCATTTTAACATCTATGGTGCCTCAGACTTCGGTCCTAAATATTGTTTAGCTGAACACAAGCCTTAGCTACAGCAGTTTGCATCCCTTATACTGTGGCTGTGAACCAGCTTGCTTTATCACTTGATTATTTGGTGCTTTGTGGATCTCTACGTGAAGTTTTACTTTGTATAATTTAGTGGTTGGTTTGCTCGTGGTTTTTTGTTTGTTTCTATTAGCTGGTGCATTTCTTGATCAAATAGTTGAAAAACCCACTGTACTCAGTTATGTTGCAGTGTGTCTTCCAAGAAGTGCAGGAGATTAAGGGACTCCACGCAATTGCAGATCTGCCTGCTTTAGAATCATGTCATGGTTTGTCTCAGAGCAGGCTTGTTGAACTTTCTAGTCTGCAGCTTCCATCTCAAAACCTTTCAGCAAAACCAAGGATTCCAACGATGGGGAGAGGAACTGGTCCTGGAGGAAGCTGGGTCCGCATCCATTGCAGCTTTAAGAGCTGCAAAATGAGGAGACATGCTGCTAGAGCTACACAAACCTCAGCAATCCACAACATAGCAAAAGTTTAGCCTCTCCTGGTTTGAGGTTTGGTTGATTGGTTGGGTTCAGAGCTGTGCAGATGAGTTTGTTTCTGTTGAAGTCAAACTCAATCTAAAGAATGTGTGTCTGCTCTAACCACCTCTCTGTCTCTGCCAATCTACTCTTTTCCCAAGCTGAAGTCTTTAGGAAACTGAACTGTGTGATCCCTGGTAGCCAAGCCACACCTACTCTCTTTTATCATCTGTAGTTGTGATCTCTCTCTTCCCCCCCCTCGCCCCCCAGTTAGAATGTTGTTTCTTAGTCTCGGTGCTGCGTCCAAATGGATGTTATGAGCACGAAATAGGAAGGTTTAATGGTACCCACGGGCTTTGCAAGAACACCTGTGAATTCCTTTAAACTTCGAGCAGCTGTCTGACAGTTGCAGGCTTGGATACTCATTTCAGTTTGTTTTCTAATCAGTTTGGTTTCTATAGATTATTTTTATCTGGTAATAGAACTATAGAATCATTTTGTTTGGAAAAGACCTCTAAGATTACTGAGTCCAACCATCACCTAACTCTACCAAGTCAGATGCTAGATTGTGTCCCTTAGCACCACATCTCTGTGTCTTCTAAACACCTCCAGGGCTGGTGATTCAATTACCTCCCTGGACAGCCCGTTCCAGTGTTTGAGAGCCTGTGCTGCAGCGTATCCCCTGTGACCTTTTGCAGTGACCCTGTCCTGCTTACTGTCTGTTCTCTTAGACCTTTGTGCAAGAGAAATCTGGGTCCTTCTGAATAAGGCTCCACCCAACAGGAGATTTAGTCTGCGTGTGGCCTTTTGGACACTGTGGGCAATTGTTTTCCTCCTGCTGATTGCTGTGGGTGTGCTGAAGTATGGTGAGGCAAAGTTGTTTCAGAAAAGCTTAGGCTGAAGCTCACAAGGACGGGAAAAGCGAGGGAAGTGATTTAGCAGAATTCAGTATTCCTGATGTTAATATTGTCAGTGTATGCAAGCAGTAGCTCTTCACATAAATCTTGCTTGCTGTCCTGTGACACAAATTCTATTACGAGAGCTCACCAGTCAAGATGACAGATGTTAAGTTTAGTTGTTCCGAACAGAGGAGGAAATCTGCTTTTTGTAATGGAGGTTTCAGGCCATAGGAGTGGGAAGAAAATGCAGCAGTTGCAGAGGACAGGGAAAGAGCAACATCTTCAGAGAGATGTGAAGTAAACAAATGATCAATGTGGTGTACTGGCCGTGGAAAGAGTTCCTGATTACAGCTCTGCCTGAGATGTGTGTCATCTGTTATTCCATAAGTACCAGGGCTTGGATTTTTCCTGCTGCAGGAACAGGCTCAGTGTGTACTAGAAAACAGTGGCTGGTTGCATACTGTGCATATATTGCTTGCCTCGGTGGTGTTTGCTTGCTGATTGGCTTGGTGTCAAGCTAAACAGAGCAGAAATTGCTGAGCAGATGGGTTGGACTCAATGATCTTGAAGGTCTTTTCCAATCTAAGAAATTCTGTGATTCTATGATTCTGGTTTTTTTCAGTGGAGACACTAATTTGTCATTTTTCAGCTTAGCTCTTCCTTCTTCCCTTGCACCCTCTGGTCTTTCAAAAGCTTCATAACAGGAGCTGTTGATTGGTTGGTGGTGTTAGAATTCCTCTGTGGGGAGAGAATTAAATAAACACAGTATGTCCAGACAAGCCCTGAGAGAGGGAAAATGTTGCTTAGAACACAGATCTAGTGTGACCATGAGACTGGGAAATGTGAGCAAAGGAGTTCCCTATTCTGTGTTTCTATTCAGTTTGGGAAAAGAGAATCATAGAATCAACCAGGTTGGAAGAGACCTCCAAGATCATCCAGGCCAACCTAGCACCCAGCCCTAGCCAGTCAACTAGACCATGGCACTAAGTGCCTCATCCAGGCTTTTCTTGAAGACCCCCAGGAACGGTGCCTCCACCACCTCCCTGGGCAGCCCATTCCAATGGGAAATCACTCTCTCTGTGAAGAACTTCTTCTTAACATCCAGCCTATACCTACCCTGGCACAACTTGAGACTGTGTCCCCTTGTTCTATTGCTGGTTGCCTGGGAGAAGAGGCCACCCCCCACCTGGCTACAATGCCCCTTCAGGTGTTATGAATAAGCGAGATAGGTTTTTGCCCCCTACTGTCATCTGTGTTGTTGAGACCTTAGAATCATAGAATCAAGCAGGTTGGAAGACACCTCCAAGATCATCCAATCCAACCTATCCCCCAGCCCTATCCAGTCAACTAGACCATGGCTCTAAGTGCCTCATCCAGGCTTTTCTTGAACACCTCCTTGAACACCTGAAGATTGATAAGCTGTTAAGGCTGCATCAAGTACTGGAATGAAACCTGGGAGCTTCATATTCTGTTCCTAAATCTGGTCTTAGCTTGCTTCTGACTCTTTGGAACTTGTATTATCTCTTTGAGCCTAATCAACCCTGGCATTCACTCTTCAAAGGAGGGTTAAGACCGACTAATGAGAGCCAAGATGTTGATGGCAGCTATGGCTGTTTCTGTTCTGTTCTTTCCCTGTCCTCTGTGTTTCCTTCACTGGAAAAGAAGATTCTCTGAGCTCTATTATCATAGAATTATTGAATTGTTTCATTTGGAAAACACCTCCAAGATCATTAAGTCCAACCTTCAGGCTAGGACCATCATGGACATGATCCCATGACCCAGCCATGGTGGGTCTGAAGTAACCCTTCTTGATCTCCTTCACCAAGCATCCTTTGCAGTGTAGGGAACTATGTGAGGCACTTGGCTGGCTTCTTCCAGGCGCACTGTGCTTGCAAGCTGGCTCCTCTGCTGTATAGACCTGAGGAGCTCAAAAAAGCACAGATCAGGGGTGCAGCCAGGCCTTTGGTGAGTGGAAAGAAGTTCTGATTCCACCAGAATCTCCAGAATCTTTCCAATGTAAGCTCAGTGACGTCCCCTGAGAGGAGATGTTGTTTTGCATAGGAGATCTGCTATGCTTTTTGTCAGTAGTTGTAGGTACACTTGATTCTTCACTGTGCCTTTTGCACTTCACCTCTATTGTTTACTAATGAAACTCGGATTACCTTGCTCCTCATTTCCAAATCTGCATTTGCAGCCACTCTTATACAAGGCTTCCTTTTGCCTCTGGCTGATAATGCTGCCTAATGAGTTTTGTCTGTGTATGTAGTGCACAAATGACAGTTGCAGCTTTGTGTCTGAGCTCTTGGCTTGCATGTAGCCAACGCTTTGAGTGCCATGCACCATCAAAGTGATTACTCAAAGGGGTATTTCTGAATGAGCTGCCTGCCTTCTAGCCTCTACTAGATGTTCTTAAAACAATGGTAGCTATTAGCATATTGCAGCATAGTGATGCATTAAATACCCTCAAGAGTGGGGTCACTAATTATTTTCTGGGATCAGGAAGTGTGGTAGGATAGAAGGCAGGAGCAGAAAGCAGAAAGTTTAAATGTGCTAGGGGAGAGTCAAGAAGAACAGTACAGGTTCACTTCAGCTGACAGATTCATAGCAATTTTCTCAGAGTAGTTTTGGAGGTGTGAAATGATGCTAAGTGTAGTTCTCATTTCCTTGGGTTTGTTTCTTTTCAGTGTGCAGTTCCTGAACTTGCAATGGAGAAGTCGTGGATTTCCTCCTGGACCAACTCCGTTTCCCATCATCGGAGGCCTGTGGCAGATAAATTTTAGAGCTGATCGTGGGAGTCTGAAAAAGGTATGCATTTGCAGCTGTGAACTGAAAGAGCTACTGAGGCACAAGCTGTAACAGGCTAGTGAAGGCTGTTGATAAGCTAATGTGGTAGCAGGGAAAATTTAATCCTGAGGGAAGGTGAATTGTGGAAGTTAAGTAAGTCCCTGAAAACATGAAGTAAAATTTGCAGAGAGTCTGTCTCACAGGAAAGCTACTATGTGTGCAAGCTAAGCAGAACTGAGGACAAGAATTTTGCCTCAAAAAAGATTTCATTTTTTAAGGGAAGTTTTTTACCTTGAAAGAAAAAAAACATATCTCAGATTTCCCATCACAGTCATGTATGGAAAATCTCCTGAAACTAGGTGTTTTGAATTCAGGAGGTGTGAAAAGCACACTAGTATGTCTCCTGCTGTAATGGGATGGAAATGAGATTGCATCCCATATGCAGCAAAAACCTTAGATCTGTTGTTTTTCTGAAGACCAGTCTGGGAATTGCCTCTTGCAGATAAGCTAAGGATGTAAATGATGGTGAAAGGAAGGACTTGGTGGCAATATATAGATCCATGCTAAACATGTTAATAAAGTCTCTTTCAGTGCTCTTCTTCTTCCACTAAGCCAGAACTTCAGGAAAGAACCTAATGTGTTGATGTATTTTTCAAGTTGAAACCTTTCCTTGGGTGCTAAATACAAGCTACATGTCAGAGGATACCTGGCTGCAGCTGAATAATGTTGCTTTGGGGAAAAGAAACTTAAAATACCTTGATATTAAGGTTTGCTAGTGGGTACACATTCATCACTGGGAAAGGTCAGTGCTCTACTGTTTCTTTATCATAGAATCTGGAGTCAAAGGCTTTGTGCTTGCTGACCACCCCGAGGGTTGTCTGAGACCAGTTCCCATCACTGGTCAAGCTGAAGTGGGATCTATGTGGGAGTTGGTCTCTTCTCTGAGAAAACCAGCAACAGAACAAGGGGACAAAGTCTCAAGTTGTGCCAGGGGAGGTCTAGGCTTGATATTGGGAGGAAGTTCTTCACAGAGAGAGTCATTTGCCATTGGAATGGGCTGCCCAGGGAGGTGGTGGAGTCACCATCCCTGGAGGTGTTCAAGAAAAGCCTGGTTGAGGCACTTAGTGCCTTGGTCTGGTTGATTGGACAGGTCTGGGTGCTAGGTTGGACTGGATGATCTTGGAGGTCTCTTCCAACTTGGTTGATTCTATGGTTCTATGCCAGTGGAAATTAGTTCTGTATAAGAGAGGAAGAGGTCCTACCATTGAAACTTGAAATCTGCACTACTAGAAGAGGAGTTACACCCAGAACATGTAATTTAAAGAAGTTCTAGCTGTTGGCTGAGGAAGTGAAATGGAGAGTTGAAAAATGTAATCAAGAACAGGCAGGTGGGTGAAGTTTTGTGTGAGATCAAAGATGGACCTGTAAGCACTTGGTCAGGGGCATTTCCTAGCTGTTAATACTGCAAAGGCAGCATAAGGCAAGTATTAAAAAGAGGAAGAGCATCCATTCTTTTAGCATTCACCATGCTGGGAATAGTGGGCTCCCAGAGAGCACCCAGAACCTTACTGTGGTAAGAACTCACTGCAAAACAAAATTAGTCTCTTTTCACTTCCTAACCCCGCTCAAGTAACATCATGTTGGAAGAGAGCCTCACATCATGTGTGCATTTTGATTGATACTTCTCCAATAGTGATTTGTTTGGGTTTTTTTGGCATTGATCTAACCTACAGCTGGCAAAAATCTATGGCAACATCTGTACCCTGTGGCTGGGTCACACACCTGTAGTGGTGCTGTACGGGTTCCAAGCCGTGAAGAATGGTCTCGCCACCAACTCAGAGGATATTACTGGGAAACTAGAGTCCTTTGTCTTCAAAAGAGTGACAAATGGAAAGGGTAAGATGTTCATACCTTAGGAAGAATTTAATCCTAAGTTACCACTTCACCCTTTCTGTCTGATTAGGGTGAATAATGTATTTCTACAGCATTATAAGTCCCACTGTCACATGTGTTTCGGAATCTCATCAGAAGACCAATATTTGTACCCAGGTCTTACTTGTTCATTTGTACTGTTATTGAAGTGTGTGTCCTGATTTGGAATAATCTGGAGATTGCAGACTTCTCTGCCTTCTCTTTATGCTCCTAGTTGTTTGCTTATAGCAGAGCCTTCTGTAGGAAAAGCAAACCTGTTGAACAAGGTCTAGCCTTTTGAGAACGCCAAAGACAGAAACATCCCTGGATTTGTCAATGTACTGATCAGATTGTATATGCAACACATCTTTGTTTAGAGCTTCTTGTACCACCATTTACATTAGACACTGCTGAATTATGGTGGATGGAATATAAAGAAGGTGCTGTGTTTAAAGCAGAAATGATTGAACATGTTTCCACCTCTTAACCAGAGCATAAAGATGCTCTTATCCTCAGTCAGGCTTTGTTGCATGTGGACTACAATCTGGAAAGATTTCATTTATAATGCTAGCTAATGTAAGTAGAGAAAAGCATGTGTAAAGAATAGTGATGTTTAAGTCTGGGGCCATTTCAGTCCATTTTGAAGGGTCTCTATTGCCACCTTTTGTCTGGGTGATCTGGAGTTAGCTAGCTGGGCTATGACAAGTTGCTAGTGCTATACTAGCAATCTGTAGCAGGGATGGCTTTAACAACCGCAGCACAGCTGCAAGTTGGCAACTCTCTGCAACATGAACACCTGTCTGTTGGGCTGCCTCCTTTTCTGCTAGCCCAGGGTCCCATGATAACAAAAGGAGTAGGGGAGAGCTATTCCAGACTGGGACCAAGCTGGCTTTCCAAGGGGAAGTATAGGCTAGACTGGTAAAGGGAAGTGTAGCGAATGGTTTATGCTCTTCTATTTTCTAGAACACAGGCTCAGAGCACTGCAGCCTGTCCTGCAGCAAGACCTCTGATTCTAGGAAGCCATTTGTAGATGCTCTGCTTCTTGCTAAGTGCTTCTTGCCTTGGCTTCATTGTCTTTCTAGAAAGGATCTGGAATAGAACAAGAGCTCATTCTTTGGTGCAAAGAGCCTGGTAAAAGCAGGATCCCCTGAGCTACAGAGACTCTGTAGCTCAGAACCATTTATTGAGTGTAGTCATCAAAGAGGTTTTGTTTTCTGCTTTTCCTTTTTTTTTTTCCTTCTTATTTTTCTTTTTGTCTCCCAAGTCCTACCAAGAGGGAGATGTGTTGATCTGCAAAAAGTCTGTGTTAAGTTAATCAGCACAAGCATAGGTAATGCTCTGACCTCCACAGTGAGCTGCACTGTTGGCTGTGAGCAGCTGGGTGAGAGACACCACTGTATTTCCAGATGGTAGGAACTTGAACTTAGTTTGTTGGGGAAAGCTGTCATTGCCCCTCCTGCAAAAACACCATGTCCATGTGGGTATGTTGGCAAGCACAGCTTACAAGTAAGGATTAATTGCATTAATGGCAGAGTTTTGAGCATTGACCACTGCTTTTGGATGCTTCAAAAAGAACAGGAATAGATCTGGAAGGCAGATGTGTGTCAGTCCTGAGATTTGAGTCTGCATAATGCAGGGGTGGGAATGTATTAGTTGAGATGTTTTCTCTGTCTTTAACAAAAACAATTAAAAGAAGGCTGCTCTGATGTGGCTGCCCTCTTCATGAGTGGCAGCATGATGGGAAGGTGACTCTTAGTGTGCATGCTCTTTGTTATTGTATGAACATTAACATGACACGAAATTGATTCATGATGGCTGCAGGTCTCCTGGCCTCAAGTGGTCTTGTCTGGAAACATCAAAGACATTTTGGAACTGGAGCTCTCCGAAAACTGGGAATGGGGAATAAAGGAATAGAACGTGGGATACAAACAGAGGCCTGTTTTTTGGTTGAGTTCTTCAGGAGCAAAGAAGGTATGTCCTAGATGAGAGGAATGGGAACTGCATTTGGGCTTTTTACATGGTCTACATTACTCTAAAGGTAAACACTAACTATTTCTGCTCCAGAAAATAAGGACTTTGGAGCACAGTTTGGATTTAAAGTGCAATCAAAGCTCTAGAGTGGACTCCAGCAATGTGTTTTTTGATCCAGAGAAGGGCAACAAAGCTGGTGAAGGGCCTGGAACACAAACCCTATGAGGAGAGGCTGAGGGAGCTGGGGTTGTTTAGCCTGGAGAAGAGGAGGCTCAGGGCTGATCTTATTACTGTCTACAACTACCTGAAGGGACATTGTAGCCAGGTGGGGGGTGGCCTCTTCTCCCAGGCAACCAGCAATAGAACAAGGGGACACAGTCTCAAGTTGTGCCGGGGTAGGTATGGGCTGGATGTTAGGAGGAAGTTCTTCACAGAGAGAGTGATTGGCATTGGAATGGGCTGCCCAGGGAGGTGGTGGAGGCACCGTCCCTGGAGGTGTTCAAGAAAAGACTGGATAAGGCACTTAGTGCCATGGTCTGGTTGACTGGCTAGGGCTGGGTGCTAGGTTGGACTGGATGATCTTGGAGGTCTCTTCCAACCTGGTTGATTCTATTCTGTGATTCTATTCTATTCTATCCCAACACCAAGGTCAAGGTTTTTAATTCTTTCGTTTTAAAGCAAACAGAACCCCAAGGCTGGAAGCTGGAACTTGAGGCCTCTTCCTTCTCATTTTGAATGGGGTTTGTCTGTTGTTACATTTGCCAATGAATTTTGGACAGTTTTGTCTAACAGTCTAAATAACATACAGAATGTCTGATAGAGAACACCTCTTAAAAAAATAATGTTGTGATCTTACTTCCAAGCTAGCAAAGGAAGTCAAGGAAGTGCTTTGGAGCTAAATGCTTCTCTCTGTCTGTAGGCAGAGCTGTCGACCCTTCCTTCCCCATTGTTCATGCTGTCGCTAATGTCATCTGTGCCGTGGTGTTTGGACATCGGTTCTCCTCAGAGGATGAAACCTTCCAACAATTGGTTGAAGCATCCAGTTGCATGTTGGCTTTTCTAAACACCCACTATTACTATGTAAGAAAATGACATATTTAATATGCAAATTAGTTTTCAGAGCATGCTATCTTTTCACTATTATGCAATAAAATTCTGTAGTTGTAGTTGTTATTATGGATATTGCATTACTTGATATACATTGAATGCTCATTTAAAATTCTGACTCTGAGTGTGAGTGCTGCAGTGCTTTGGGTTTGATTAGTCTATTGCTGTCTACAACCACCTGAAGGGAGGCTGTAGCCAGGTGGGGGGTTGATCTCTTCTCCTAGACAACCAGCAACAGAACAAGGGGACACAGTCTCAAGTTGTGCCGAAGGAGGTCTAGGCTGGATGTTAGGAGGAAGTTCTTCACAGAGAGAGTGATTGGCATTGGAATGGGCTGCCCAGGGAGGTGGTGGAGGCACTGTCCCTGGAGGTGTTCAAGAAAAGCCTGGATGAGGCACTTCGTGCCGTGGTCTAGTTGGTTGGACAGGTCTGGGTGCTAGGTTGGACTGGATGATCTTGGAGGTCTGTTCCAACCTGCTTGATTCTATGATTCCATGTTACTAATCTTTAGTAGAGTTTCTCAGCTTGAGATGCTGAACCTTGAGATGCTGAGCTTGAGATGCTAGTGAGCCTTGTTGAGGTCAAAGCATGATACTCTTTGCATTAGAACAGAAGAGAATGATACTTTTCTGTGTGCTAAGGTAATATATATAAACGTTTATTGACATTAAATTTGTTAACATTAATGCATGTTAAATCTATATAGGAAAGCTGATTCTTTTGTTGGTGAATTAATAGGGCAAATACAAGTAGATAATAAAGAATCCAGGGTGGAAACTGCTTTGCCTTTACTTTGTGGTTTTAAAGTTTGTTCAGGTACTCAACACTTTGCTTCAATGCCACAGTATTTTTCCTAGAGGCATAGATTAATCAAATTAGCACCAAAAATGCCCCCTCTGTATCTCTATAATAGCCTTGCTCATGCTATCTAACTTACATCTGTATCATTCACGTATCAAATACTTGCTCCACAGATATGTGAAGTTCTCCAAGATGTTGTAGAGTACCTCCCTGGACCTCAACACAAGGCATCGTATTCTTGCGAGTTTCTTCGGTCTTTTGTAAGGCAGGAGATCAAAATCCACAGGGAAAAGGGCAAAACAGATGAACCAGATTTCATTGACCTTTACCTGGATCAGATAGAGAAAGTGAGTCATGTATGCTGTTTGTGACACAAATCCTATCACAAAGGATTCCCTGTGCCTTTCCTACTGTTGTCTGTACATCACAGAGCGAATGACAGAGCTCTACAGAAAGCCTTTAAACACTCTGCTGTCAACTTCAAATATGAAGTTTCAATAATGATTTTAATAATTTGGTTTAGAAGTGTAAAACACATTTTTTTCTTGTTGTGCTGTGGGATCTCTAGTGCAGGCTGGGCAGTGGGTGGTAGGGAAGAGTTTGAAGAGATGCAGATATTTGGGTGGCTAATTCTGATTCTTTGTGGTTTAATATTTGCATTTATTATCTTTCTGCTCTTTACCAAGCTTTTGTGTGCTTAGTACTGTATGGTTGTCATCATAATCTTAAAATGATGGCAGTCTTTGCTCTGAAGGAAAGCATAAACTGTTTAAAAGGTTGTTACATTCTTTAAGTGATAGCTGCCATCAGCAAATCTGCACAAAGTGACAAGGGTGGAATAAAACTGTTTTTTTTTTTTACTCATTCTGGTGTGGAAGTTTGCAGCAAGACGAGAAGTCATTTTGGAAGGCAGCATAACAGGATCTCAGACACCTGACAGTTTCAACAGCACCTGTAATTTAACAGTATCTGTACACTTATCTGGGGAATACTGTTGTATAAATCTGTGGTTTCCTGTATTTTCTCTGTCCCCTAGAAATACTGTTTGTGTAGCTCCAGTGATTGCTCTCTGTCTCAGTGCTGTTACACATATACACCTCATTTTACCTTTCTCATTGACTCCTGCAGGCTAAAAATATCCCAAATTCTGCATATGATGAGGACAACATGGTGCAGTGTGTTTTTGACCTGTTCCTGGGTGGCACAGAGACCACTGCCACCACTCTGCGCTGGGCTCTGCTCTATATGATGGCTTATCCTGACATCCAAGGTGAGCTGTAAACAATGGACCCAGGAATGTTTGAAGTAGAACAACTGTCTGTTAAAATCTCTGCCCAGGGAGGTGGTGGAGTCACCATCCCTGGAGCTGTTCAAGAAAAGACTGGATGAGGCACTTAGTGACGTGGTCTAGATGACTGGACAGGAATGGCTGCTAGGTTGGACTGGATAATCTTGGAGGTCTCTTCCAACTTGCTTGATTCTGTGATTCTAAGATCAAGATTTTTTTGAGGATCAAGCTTTTTCTTTTTAAGAGCATGGTTTTGAGCATTGCTTTTAAGAAGCCAGTGTAGTAAAAAAAAACAACCCAAATCAGTGTTATTCAGCTTCTGGTGCTGTGTTTTGTCTAGTGGATTTTTGTCTATTTCAGTACTGTAAGCATGTAGTGGAAGATACAGTCCAACTGAAAACACTCAGAGTGGAATATGAGCTTGGATATTAGGAGGAAGTTCTTCACAGAGAGAGTGATTTCCCATTGGAATGGGCTGCCTGGGGAGATGGTGGAGGCACCATCCCTGGAGGTGTTCAAGAAAAGTCTGGATGAGGCACTTAGTGCCATGGTCTAGTTGACTGTCTAGGGCTGGGGGATAGGTTGGACTGGATGATCTTGGAGGTCTCTTCCAGCCTGGTTGATTCTATGATTAGGGAACAATGATGCTCTTCTGGGCTCCAGAATGTATAATAAGAATGTTTTGTTTGCACTCATTAACTGAGGCACCAGTTGGATTTCTGTATAATAGGTGTATCTGTTGTAACCTATGAGAATGCTAAGCAGAGATGAGGACAACACTGAGCAGACAAAAAGACGACTGGAAAATTCTAGATAAAGCCATATTTGTACACTGGTTTCAGAATTATTTGAAACAGGCCTTTAGGAGGTGATGAATGGTTAAGCCAAGTACATGCTTTCAGCTCTCAAGTTTAGAGCTAGACACCCTTCTTTTTGTGCTTTTGGTTTGGTGCTAGAACCATGGAAGGACAGAATACCCTGCACACAGATACCTTTCCAATTCTAGTGGCACACAAAGCAAACAAAACCTCTTAGGTTACTAACCTGGTTTTCAAGCATGAAATCTGCCCCTGAACCTGGGGACTGTATAACCCACTGTCCTTACTGAAGCCTAGATAGCAGCCAAAAAGATGAGCAGTTGATCATAGAATCAAGCAGGTTGGAAGAGACCTCCAAGATCATCCAGTCCAACCTAGCACCCAGCCCTAGGCTCTAAGTGCCTCATCCAGGCTTTTCTTGAACACCTCCAGGGATGGTGACTCCACCACTTCCCTGGGCAGCCCATTCCAATGGCAAATCACCCTCTGGCAGTTTTTGTCATATTATCCTGCTCCAGTTCTCAGCATTACATAAATGTATCAGCTTAACAGAATGGCTTCCTCGCATCACTCTGATTAATGTGCTGTAAGCCTGTGTTTACCTAAAGCAAAAATAATAGCTTGAGTAACTCAGTTGATCTCTTAAGAAGTTATTGCTTTGTCCACAGTTAACTGCCCTTCCTTTAACAATGAGCTCAGTAAACCTGTTGGGCTTGTGGAAAGATGAACTGAACATAGAATCTATAAAGTAGGCCATAGTAGAATGTAGTGAAACCATAACTAGGTGGTTGTGTAAAAGCATTTTCATTTAAGATATGATAAGCAGAAGTTATTTACATACTGTATTTTTCCTATGACAACTATAACCTGAGAAGGAAAGGAAAGCTTTGTTTCATGAAAACAGTGTGTTTTTTGTATCTGTGATGGACTTTTTGTGTGTGCAGAAAAAGTCCAGAAAGAGCTAGATGCTGTTCTGAGTCCCTCCCATCTCATCTGCTACGAGGACCGGAAGAAACTGCCTTACACAAACGCTGTGCTTCACGAGATCATGCGCTTCAGCAGCATCATCTTGATCACAATTCCCAGACAAGTGCTGAAGGACACAACTTTTTTGGGGTATCAGCTTCCAAAGGTTAAGATTCTTTCTATTCTTTGGCCATGCATTAGGCTCCTTGCAGTCATGTTTCACATTTCACTCCAGTTTAGGTCAAATGAGTGATGGTGACACAGCAGCTTTACCCTCCGGTGCCCCCTGGCCCATGGCTTTGTTTCATAGAGGGTAAAATATAGATAAGACACTCACTTCTCACACACATCAGAAGAGATGTTGAGAGACGTGTCCAGAGAAGGGTGATGAAGCTGGTGAGAAGCCTGGAACACAGCCCAGGAGCTGGGGGCACTTAGCCTGGAGAAGAGGAGGCTCAGGGGTGGCTTCATTGTTGTCTAGAACTACCTGAAGGGAGGCCTCAGGTAGCCAGGTGGGGTTTGATCTCTTTTTCCAGGCAACCAGCAACAGAACAAGGGGACACAGTCTCAAGTTGCACTGGGGGAGGTCTAGGCTGGATGTTAGGAGGAAGTTCTTCACAGAGAGAGTGATTGGCATTGGAATGGGCTGCCCAGGGAGGTGGTGGAGTCACCATCCACCATCCCTGGAAGTGTTCAAAAAATGACTGGATGAAGCACTAAGTGCTTCTAGTTGACTGGCTAGGGCTGGGTGCTAGGTTGGACTGGACGAGCTTGGAGGTCTCTTCCAACCTGGTCGATTCTATGATTTTATGTAAATGCTTTCCAGAGCACAGGTCCGCTCACTGTGAGAGTGCTACAGACTCTTACAGTCCAAGAACCTGTGTTTTTTAAATGCTTTATAAGCTTTTGGGCTCTTATACTTTCAAAAGACCTCAGAAGAAACTTATCAGGAGCATACAGTGTTATCAATAGAGAAGGTGCAGCACACTCTTAATAATCCTGGGATGTTTTGTGCCAAGTGGACAAACAGGAGATGGAATGTTTTCTCCATTGGTGATGTCTGAGACAATACCAAATGTCCACTCACCTTCACTGAGCTTCTGATTATCACCAAGATGGTATCACATTTAAAATCTAATGAGGATGCTTCCCCACAGCTTCTGAACTGCCACCTCATCTCAAATAAAAAGCTCCTGCTAGGTGCTTTTAAGGTGTCCAGCCTTTTCAAACTTAACCTCATCAGAGGGACACAGGGAGGCATCTTGCTGCACACCCCTGTTCCCTAGTGGTTGTCACACACACCTTTCCCTCCTTCACCTTGAGGAAGATAATTTGAAATGCACTATTTTGTTTTCAGAGTGCTTTGTTCTTCCCCTGTCAGAAACTGTCAAAGCTTGTCAGAAGTGGGAAAATCTCTGCTAGATTCCAGATAAGTTGCTAAGGGGTGAAGGAATACGGCAGGGAAACTCCTGAGCTTGAAATACTGATGTTTCTTTTTTTTATTATTATCATAGAATCAAGCAGGTTGGAAGAGACCTCCAAGGTCATCCAGTCTAACCTAGCACCCAGCCCTATCCGGTCATCTAGACCATGTCACTAAATGCCTCATCCAGGCTTTTCTTGAACACCTCCAGGCATGGTGACTCCACTACCTCCCTGGGCAGCCCATTCCAATGGCAAATCACTCTCTGTGAAGACCTTCCTCCTAACATCCAGCTTTTTTTTTTAAAGACAGAAAGCCCTCAGAGCAGTATGATTTAAATTCTTTTTCCTAATAAAACAACCTTTCACTTCTGCTGCTGAATTATAGCTGGAATCCCTGTCCTTTTCTTCTTGATGTGTGAGACAGAACTGAGCCAATGCATCTTCCTTTCAGGGCACCCTTATTATGGCAAACTTAGATTCAACTCTTTTTGACCCTGAATACTGGGAGACCCCTCACCAGTTCAACCCTGGTCATTTCTTGGATGAGGATGGAAATTTTGTGATCCGAGAAGCCTTCTTACCCTTCTCAGTAGGTAGGTGCACTGATAACTGAACCCATTTGAGTGGGTTAGGTTGTGAACATGAAGCTGTATATTTCTACTGCAGAGAAGGCCAAAGACTAATCCCAAACTATAGGAGCTTGTGGTTTTCCCAGCTGAGAAAAATGTTTGCCTACCAAAATTAGCTGTCTGGTAATTGTATATATGCAGATCTTCTGGTGGAGAGGAAGTAAAAGGAGTAAGGCTCTAGAATTGTCAATAATTAGGGGATTTGGGTCCTTAGAGCGTTGTCCTCTGCCATCCTCTGCATATGCCACACAATGCTATTGCAGTGGCTGTTCTGTGGCAGGCTGCTCTGCTGGACCTGATTTATTTGGTGTGAATAATTTAATACTCATTGGTGCAGCAGTGGCTGTGTCTTTCCCGGGGAGCTTCTAGGGTCACTCTTTCCCTCAGTGTGTGAGTTTTCAGAAGGTTGAACAAATCTTCTCTTGGAGATGGTGCCAGGATGGAGTAGCATGGTTGTCAGAGCTTCCAGCTGACATTTAGAAGAGTCAGACTGAGTTTCCTGGCCTAAACTGGGCAGAAGAGAAATTTGAACATTGGTTCTTCACATCCAAGTTGAATGGCCTAACCACTGCATTTCAAGGTCTGCCATGGTCTTTGCCTGACTGGAAATTATATCCTGGACACAGTTAATTGATAAATTGAGAAAAGTGGTTGTGGGTTTTTTTTTTTTGTGTGTGTGTGTTTTTTGTTTTTTTTTCTTCCAGTTTTCAGGGAAATTGAAAGCATTATACAGGAAAATGTTTGGTCAGATGTAAAATGTCTTCTCTGTTGCTGTTAGTGAGGAATATATGCCTGTACTAAGTGGAATCTGTGAGGGACCCTAAAAATGCCTTCTTGTCATTCTCATTTGAAATCAAGAGACTGAAACTCAGGTCACAGAACTGGGGAGTCCTACAGGTGAGGAAGTAAAGCATGACACTCTGAGAAGCACCTCTGGTATCTTTTTCTATTGCAGACATCTCAGCTGTTTGATTAGTTGGATTGGAGAGGAAAATGTCACATTGAGCAGAGCCTTTCGTTCCTTGATGAGGCTGAGCTGCACTCTTTTGAGAAGCTGAGATGCAGGTGCTGGTTGCAGAGCTCTGTGGGGACTGACTGCTCTTTTCCTTCTCCCACTGCAGGCCAGCGGGTGTGTCTGGGAGAGGTGCTGGCAAAGATGGAGCTTTTCATCATCTTCTGCAACTTATTGCAGACGTTCAAGTTCACTCCACCAGAAGGAGTTAAGGAAGTCAACACAGAGGCGGTCCTTGGGGGCACAATGAAACCCCATCCGTACAAGCTCTGTGCAGTTCCTCGCTAGCTTGCAGAGTATCAGAGCTCTGAGAGGCAGGCATCAGCACAGGTTTGCCAGGCTCCTGCTCTTCTGCATAGGCTTTCATTTCTAGCTCAAACTCAGTGTGATCTGTCCCTGTGTTACATGTCAAAGAAGCCAGCCCTGAAAAACATTCTGCTGTTCTAGTGCCTGCAAAAATCCCTGTGCATTGGTTTTCTGCTGCTTTGCAAATTAAATAAACATAGCAAACTATTACAGTGTCTACTACTCTTGCTAGAAACTCATCAGGAATCTTACTGGAGAGGGGGACACCGTTAAAGGCAGGTGTTCATGGGAGGACTTCCCCTCACTTCCATACGTTCTTAAATCAAGAGTGGAGTACAGAAATGCTCTGATCACTGAGTGATCAGTGTTGTATAAAATGAAAGAACTCTGCCCTTAGTCCAGTGAAAGCTTTTTTGCTCATTTCCCACCATGGCCAGCCCCAGCATCCCCTGTGTGCCAGGGAGCATGCTTCCAGCCCGAGCAGATGCGCTGCTTTTCTGGGCTTGACTTTAGGGGATGGCACACGAGGGCTCTGGTCAGGTGAAGACATTGGTCTCAGGTCTGTGGAGGAACTGTGAATGTGGCTGCTCTCTCTTCTTGTTAGAAGCACAACCTGAAGCTCAGTGTCTAAGTTGACAGTCGGGTGATGCTCTTCCTCTCTTCCCTCTCTCTCTGACAAGACACCTGCCCTCACTCAGAATGGAGTATAGCAGAGGAGCACATCCTGCTCCTGTGACTTCCCCTGGCCGTGCATGTCCTGCTGCCAGATGCTGTGTGGCACCGCACAGGTACTTCAGGTTCACAGAAAAGGTGCTGGGTGCAGGACCCTTTCCGACCTCAGTTTCTCACAGGTGCCTTGCAGGCGAGGCAGCTCCTACAAAGTGGTGGTTTGGTTTGGGTTTTTTCCTTCTAGAGCCACTCTGCTGTGCCCCCAAACAGTCAGTGGTGAGCACTTTTGCAGTGGATGAAAAAGTGTGATGAGGAAGTGGGAGAAGTTTGGCTTGATCCTGTAGGGGGGCCCTCTGCTCTCGCCAAGGACTGTGTGAATCCAGGGTACTGCTGACTGTCCCCTTCCAAGTTATGGGAGGCGTTGACCCTCCTCAAGGGTCAAGTCTTGTTTGCATTGTTCAGCTGCCCTGCTTCTCTTATGGCTGTTGAAGCTCATCCATCTCAGGTGGTATCTAAAAAGATGTGATTTCCTAGAAGCACTCCTCAGGGTAGAGTGAGACACAAGCGAGTTAGGGAACGTGTCCTGAAACCCTGTTAATAGCCCGGGAGCTTGAGCTCCTTCTCTGAGTAGCTGTCTGTAGCACTTGCCTGGCAGACACACTTGCAGCTGTATGCTTTGTGGGTGGGAGGTGGAGATTATTCCTGAAACTGAGTTTGGGACATAGAACATAAGTGATGGGATGCAGACAGGCTGCCCTCAGGCTGCTAGGGCACAGGTCACAGCATCTTTCTTTCTGAAAGTCTAAGTAGAGGTAAACAGATCCTTTGAGAGCTGAAAGGAAGATGGCAGAAGAGAATGGATCAGCAACTGTTCTGGGGAGAGGGAAAGAAAGAGGTGTTGCTGTTAAGAGGGGAAACTCTTCTCAGCTTGACCCAAATTCTCAGTTCAATCTCTGGCCAGCAAGGCTGTGTAAATATTATATCTCTGCCCCACGTCTGCAGTGATCCAACCTGCTCAACATGTTGCAACTTTTGTGTTTAGCTGTTCCAGCTCTGTAAATTTGGCCAGTAAAAGCAACTCAGCCAGCTAGGTGACTTCCCAGAGTGCCACATGCTGCTGTATAAGCCGGATGAGCTGAGCCTAGGCTTGTGCCCTGCCTGAGCAAGTGCTGAAGACATGCCAAAGCCTAACTGTCTGAAATGACCCTGTTTGCAGGGGCATAGGCTCTACTTCCATCAACAAAAAGCAATCCACAGCTCCTAGTTGCATGAGTGCTTGTGAAAGAAGCTCACAGAGACAAGAGTATGTAATCTTTACTCCTGCTGCAGGCAGTACAGTGGGAATTAGCTGGGGTGGCTGGGAAGGTGAAGAAATTTTGCTCACTGCTTCATCAACAAGGACAAGTGCAGAGTCCTGCATCTGGGGAGGAATAATAAACTCCACCAGTACAGGCTGGGAGGTGATCTGCTGAAAAGCAGCCCTGTGGAGAAGGACCTGGGGGTCCTAGTGGCTAACAAGTTACCCATGGCACAGCAATGTGCCCTTGTGGCCAAGAAGGCCAAGGGGATCCTGGGGTGTATTAGGAAGAGTGTGTCCAGCAGATCAAGGGAGGTTCTCCTCCCCCTCTACTTTGCCCTGGTGAGACCTCATCTTGAGTACTGTGTTCAGTTTTGGGCTCCCCAGTTTCAGAGGGACAGGGATCTGCTGCAGAGGGTCCAGTGGAGGGCTACGAGGATGATTAGGGGACAGGAGGACATGGCTTGTGAGCGGCTGAGGGACCAGAAGCATTTCAGTCTGGAGAAAAGAAGACTTGGAGGGGATTTGATAAATGTCTGTAAGTATCTTCAGGCTAGCCAGGAGTGGGGGGACAGGCTCTGCTCACTTGCTGCCTGGGATAGGACAAGGAGCAATGGGTGTAAGCTGCAGCAAAAGAGGTTCCACTTCAACACAAGGGGGAATTTCTTTACTGCGAGGGTCACAGAGCACTGCAACAGGCTCCCCAGAGAGGTTGTGGAGTCTCCTTCTCTGAAGACTTTCAAGTCTTGTCTGGGTGTGTTTCTGTGTGATCTGTGTTAGATAGTATTGTTCTGCTCTGGCAGGGGGGTTGGACTCAATGATCTCCTTGGGTCCCTTCCATTCCCTAACATTCTATGATCCTGTGATCCTATGAAGACCTTGCAGCTCCACTTCTCTGTGCAGCTGAAGAGGGACTATGTGAACACTTGAGTGTTATGCCATTATAACCATTGTCACCCAATGACATATTAAAGCCTTTTTTTGGTTGTTGTTTTGTGTGCTCTAGAAACAAAATGAAAAGGTGCAGACATCTCCTAAAACCTTTACAGTTAAAAGCATACTGAAAAAGGAACTATTAAGGGAAGAGCAGAAAACAACAGAATCAAGGTGTGACATGAGGAGAGAAAGGAGAAGTGCCATGTGGTTGATGCATGTGATGGCTGCTGGTGAGTCTGAGCTTTTCAATGATCTCAAGGGATGGGTGTGTAGTCACCTCTCAGGAAATCTCATTTAAATGTCTCTGCTCTTGCAAGAGGCTTCTTATGAAAGCAGTACTGTGGGCAGGGATTTTTATCATGGCACCTGTCACGGCACAAGGAGGCATATAATTAACCTGCATTTCTTATCCCTTGAAGAGCTGAGGATTGTTACATTTGTAGCTGCAATAAGAGGGATGATATCATACATGCTTAAGAATAAGAATGCTTTGCTCTCTGGGATGGGAAAGTAAAGTGATAGAAAGAGAAGGGCTGAGAGGCACAGAAGCTTCAACATCTTTTTCTCTTTAGGGAGGTGCGAGCAAAGCAAGACAAAGTGGATCTATCCTCTGTCTAGAGGATACAGAGGCAGCACAGCTTTGTAAGTTAGAAGTGCAATGTTGGCAGTAAGTGTGGCTCTGCTGTTTTTTGTGGTGTCTCTGCTGGTTGCACAGGTTCTGAAATGGCAGTGGATACGAAGACAATATCCTCCTGGACCAACTCCATACCCCTTCTTCGGAAACCTGCTGCAGATGAACTTCAATATTCACCATGAGATCCTTAAAAAAGTAGGTATTTTCTGGCAGTTTGTGAACAGGCTTGTCAGCTCCTTGCACAGCAAGTGTGTGAGTGTTTCAGCAGGCTGTTGCTCTGAGTGCTAGGGAGGGTTTTATTCTAAAGTGTATAAACGTTAAAACAGGCAAGGACCATTCAAGTCATCGATTCTTGATATGAACATTTCCATCTTATTATGAAACAAGTCCTGAAATCCTGATGTGCATGCAGACAACACAACGCTGGTGATAATATCCCTGTCTTGCACATAGGAAAAAGATCTGTTTTAAAGCAGAGCCTTTAATCCTGTGCAGTCTTTTGCATCTTTATGGCCGTTGTTGCACTGACAGGTTCTGAATGTCCCACTACTACAGCTACTGAGCGCCAGTGTGTTTCCAGTAGAGAGAGGATGATTGTTTTAATACTTATTCAACAGAATTTTTGAGAGATCCTCAAATACTATTATTTTTTTTCCTGACATACAATTTGGTCAGACTTGAGACTTCAGTTTGCTGAGTTTGACTGAGCTTTTAAGTAGCTGAATTAATGTGTTGTGTGCCAGCACTCAAACTCTTCTTACTGCAGTTGTAATAAGCAGCATGTCCAGAGTGTTTGTCCTAGTGTTCTATGTTCCTCATACTTACATATTTAAATGTTAAGTAATTAATATATAAGTAACAGCACTTTCACTCTTTGTTCCCAGCCTCCCTTTCCCCTGGTTCTTTCCTGTCCTGCCAGTTCTTTTCTCCCGAGTGGCATATTGCAAGGCAAAGCAGTGTGGTTGCATGACATAAAATTATAGCCAGCACGTCTATTGTGTTTTCTCCTACTTCTGACCTCCCAGGCCTGAAACCTGAAGATTGCTCATCCCAGGACCTCAAAAGCCATGAATTTGCCCTTCCAAAAATGAAATACAAATGCATGAGGATGTGTGTATAATTTTTTGCTGAATGTGCAATCACTTCCCTTTTGTTTACTCCCAGAGAGCAGTCTGGCTACAGTTAATACGCAAAAGGGGTTCTGTAGATGGTTCACATAAAGCTCATGAGCAAATGTTTTGGTCTTACAGACACAGAAGAATTTATCTGCAGTGAGTTTGAATTGTAAGGCCTGCTTTAATAGTGCCACAGACACTGTCAGTATTGTCTGTCTGGCATTTTGGAAACGTTTTCCTCTTTAGGGGCTTCAGATAGAAACTTGGCTTCAAGTTCTGTTACATGTAAGAACAGGTTTGATGCTGTCTTCTCAAGGTTAGTCACTCCCTGAGGCATCTGCCAAGGGAAAAGATCTGATTGGCTTTGTTTGATTTAACTACTCTGGTTCTTGCCTATGTGGGTCTGACGCTGCTTTGTTCTACAGATGGCCAAAATTCATGGTAATGTCTTCACCCTATGGCTTTCAAATGTTCCTGTAGTTGTCCTGCAAGGGTTTCAAGCAGTGAAGGAAGGTCTGACTGTTCATGCTGAAGACGTTGCTGGAAGGCCAACAAGCAATGCATTTAACATTTTGACTCATGGGAATGGTAATTATTATCACCACAGATTCTTTTCATGTGTCCTAACCCTGGCTTTGGAAACTGATTCAGAGCCATAAAGTAATTAAAGTGGAAAAAAGGCTAATATTTTCATGAATTTTTATACCTCTTGTTAAATTTACTGAATCAGAACCAAAAAAAAAAATGGCAGAATGCAGCTGTTGTAAGAGCTTCTCTGCAGGGGCTAGGTGGCTGGACTAGAATAAGAAAGGAGAGGAGAGAGGAAGGTGAGGAAAAATGTGAAAAAATAAAACTGAGAAGCTTCTTTGACAGATTGAGAGCATCAATTCACTTTTAAAACATCACCAACGTAGTTCATTGTGATTCTAGGTGTTATGTTCTCTAATGGCTATCTCTGGAAGCAACAGAGGCGTTTTGGACTTGCAACAATGAGGAAAATGGGAGTAGGGAAAAAAGACCAGCAGCACTGGCTGCAAGAGGAGGCCCATCACCTGGTGGAGTACTTGGAGCAAACAGCTGGTATGTGACTCAGTGTGCAGGTCGGGCTCTGCAGTGGGTGCTTTCCCTGAAGAATGGCTCACCTGTAGCTTTTGAAACTGATGACAAAGATGAATGTGAAGTGTGCATGCAGAGCTGAGTCCCGTAGCTCTGTATCCTATGATCTGCCTGAGACATTTCCTCACAGAAGTGCTCCATGTGAAACCCCACAGCGTGAACCTGGAGCTGAGACTTCATGGTGTCTGTCTGTTGGTGATGTTACCACTCAGTCAGTTGTCCGTGGCTTGTGGTCATGGAATCAGGGTGACAGCAAACCATAGCAAGTGTCACTGCCCCCCATATCCGTCTGCAGAAAAGAAAATCAGGGCATGGAGCATTAAAAGCTTTGGTCAGGCTGCAGTCTGGCAAGTGCAGTGGAAAAGGCTCACCTCAGATGGCTTGTGGAAGCCCCTTCAGAAGAGAGGGAATCTATTCAGACTGCAGTGCTGAGTAGCAGGCTGGATCTCTAGGTGTGCTCAATTATTCTGTTGTTCAGGTGTAAAGGATATGAGCAAAGAATTGAAGGAGTTCTCTTCAGTTCAGCTGCTTATTAGTGCAATGTCTCAGCTGACCTTTTAGTACCCTGGTTATTGCCAAGCACAAGATCATTCAGTGAAACCTGGTCATTTTTGGGGCCACTGCTCCTCATTCCATTGCCACCAGCAGTCTTGCCTGTTTTTAACCAACAGCGCTGTTAGAGATCTGAAGTGGCTTTTTACTTGTGACTTTGGCCAGCAAATTGCAGTTTGCCACCCAACAATCTAATTAATGCCAGAAGTGTTTGTAAGATGCTATCAGGTCTGCTCAAGGTCCTGTACCTGGGTGGGGCCAGTCCCAGGCAGAAATACAGGCTGGGTACACAGCAGGTTGAGAGTTGTGCTGATGAAAGAGGTGTAGGTGTATTGATTGATGAGAAGCTCACCATGAGCCAGCAGTGCACCCATGCAGCCCAGAAGGCAAATCGTGTCAAGAACAGTGTGGCCAGCAGGTCCAGAGGTGATTCTGCTCTTGTGAGATCCACACCTCGAATATTGTGTCCTGTTCTGATGTCTCCATCATGAGAAGGACACAGAGCTGTTGGAGTGAGTCCAGAGAGGGGCCACAAAGGTGATCTAAGGGCTGAAACATTTCTGTTATGAGGATAGGCTGAAGGAACTGAGATTGTTCAGTCTAGAGAGGAGAACACTCCAGGGGGACCTGATAACTGCTTTCCAGTATCTGGAAGGATTCTACAGGAAGGCTGCAGAGGGACTTTTCATAAGTGTGTCTAGCAACAGGACAAGGGGAAGTAGTTTGAAGCTGAGGGAGAGCAGGATTAGGATAGATCTTATGAAGAAGCTCTTAAGTATGAAGGTGGTCGAAATAGGCTGCCGAGGGAGTTTGTGGTTGCCTTCTTATTGGAGATGTTCAAGGCCAGGTTGGATGAGGCCTTGAGCAGCCAAGTCTAGCTGAGAGGCATCCCTGCCCATGGAGGGGAGATTGGAGTAGATGCTTGTGCTGAGCGAAATAGACAGGAGTGGATTGTGCTAGTTTGAAGCTAGTTAGAATATTTTAGTGAGAAGAATTGGATTGCAGGCTGTGAAAAGGAAACAGTGGTGATGTCTACTTCACTCATAGGCTTGCTGAGATGTATAAAACCAAGAACACAAACATAGATAACAGAGTTGCTCTTTGGCTTTGGCTGCCTCCCTTCTCTCTCTAACCTGCTGTCTGTGTAACTAATCTGTCTGCTTCCTAACCCCCCTGGCTGATTCTCCAAACTCACCTTGAGCGTAAGGCAATGGCTGAGATAAGGTAGAGGGGTGGAAAGGTGGTGGAAGGGTGGTTGGGAGCCCCTCTTGGGGACTTTAGTTTCTGGGAGGGCTGTTGTGTTTCTGTATTACTTTTTAAACTTGTCTATTTCTGTCTATAGCTGTAAACATTGTAACTATCTGCTTGTATATTGTGCTAAGCTGTAAATACAAAGGTTCATTCCCTAACTCCCAGCTTGGCTGAATCTAGCCTGGGTGATTTCTTAAGTGTATGTGTGTGGGGTGAGTAACACCCAAACCATCACAATGCTCTCTAAGGTTCCTTCCAACCTAAGCCATGAAGCCATTCTGTGATTCTATGCAAAGCTGAAGCAGTAAGCATCGATGGTGATTGCTGTTCCCTGTGTTGACAGGCAAACCTCTGGACCCCACCATGCCTCTTGTTCGCACTGTCTCAAATGTGATTTCTTCTGTGATCTTTGGGCACCGCTTCTCTGAAGATGATGAGAATTTACACCGCCTGATTGACTCCATTGACATTGTAGGAGCCTTTGGGAACAGCATCATCTTTTTTGTGAGGAAATTCATTTGTTTGTTTGTTCATTTCATACAGATAGACAAGGAAAAAGGCAGCTTGTATGGGGCTTTTATAACAAAAGTAATTATTGCTACACCTGGAATTGCTGCTGTACTCTCCAGAACAATACTTCCAGGTTCCCAGTTCAGAACTTGTTCTAATTTCTTCTGCTTTATCATAGCACAGAAGTTTCCCATGTTTGTTGGGCAGGGGTGGAAACAAAAAGACCTGTTAGATGTTTAGGAGATGTACAAAGACTTGTTATGTGTTTAGGAGAGCTTTTCTTGCAAAAGCTCTAGCTGTACAGCTCCTGTGTTTGAAAGTAAAACTGAAACTCAGTAGTAAAACGTAGCAAAAAATGTCAGAAAAGCTCTGAAGTAGGCTCCTCTTGGCTTCTGGCTGACAAAGTGGGTTCCTGCACTATATGAAGTTCTATGGCTGTCATTGAATGTCAAGAGTAATATGGGACTTCACTGCTTCCTCCTTCACTGCTGTTTGCTAGCTCCACAGAAACTTCAGTAGGGCAATGGGTTTGTGTAAAGGTGACATATCATGGAATTGCTTAGTGGTAGCTTTCTCCCTGTAGTTTTTGGCAGCAGCACCTCTGTACCACCTCTGTGTGTCCTTATGAGAATTCAGCAACACATGCTGGAAGCCCTTCTCCATTAGCTGCTGGATGGTATTTGTCTCCATTCAGGACAACAGCTCCTAACTTCACATCTGGTCCACTGGACACAAGTTGCTATCTTGATTCTGTGTGAAGCTGTCACTGCAGCTGCAAAAACAATGGGAAGGGTTGCCACAAACAAGGGCAGTTTTATCATTGACCATTTATGAGTGGGAACCACAACACTGGCTACAGCCACAGAGTCCATTTTTCCAATGTACAGGGCAGCATGCTTCTACAGAACTTGCTGGAGCTCACCCAGCTTTGTGTCTTGCATCGTTTCTCATCATCTCTTACTGAATGAAAACTGCAGTTTGCATGGCCTAGAGAACTGGAGGACTAACCTGATAATTTTGGGTAAAATAGAACTACTTATGATATTTCTCTCCCAGAAAATGCAGGTGGAATGATTCCTGGAACACAAACCCTATGAGGAGAGGCTGAGGGAGCTGGGGTTGTTTAGCCAGGAGGAGACTCAGGGGTGACCTCATTGCTGTCTACAACTACCTGAATGGACATTGTAGCCAGGTGGGGTTGGCCTCTTCTGACAGGCAACCAGCAACAGAACAAGGGGACACAGTCTCAAGCTGTGCTGGGGGAGGTCTAGGCTGGATGTTAGGAGGAAGTTGTTGCCAGAGAGAGTGATTGGCATTGGAATGGGCTGCCCAGGGAGGTGGTGGAGTCTCCATCCCTGGAAGTGTTCAAGAAAAGCCTGGATGAGGCACTTAGTGCCATGGTCTGGTTGATTGGACAGGGCTGGGTGCTAGGTTGGTCTGGATGATCTTGGAGGTGTCTTCCTTGGTTGATTCTATGATTCTAAGCTATCTTTAATCAGGGCAATCACAAGATCAACTATTTGGGAACTGCTCTTAGTAGGTATTGTGTAAGCTACTCTTTAGAGCTCTTAATACTGTGTCCACAGATAACACAAAACATTCAGGTGCAATATTTCGTTCTGTCCTGCTCTTCACAGTGCTTGCAACGTGTTGTACAATCCTTTAATGATGATCTGTGCTAATCTAGTTCCTTGGGAAATGGACACTTAGTTTTAAGCAACGCTGTGCAGTAGGACCAAGAAGAAATGCAAGCTAGGAATCGGAATAGGTTTGTGGGGAGAGAAATCTTTGTAATGGAGCTGCCATTTAAATAGGTGAGCCCAGGAGTTATGACCTAGTGCACAATTTAAGATGCAGTAATTCTGTAAACTGGAATCTGTACCTAAGGGAAAAAGAGAGGGAAATGGAGCAGAGGACTGGAATGAATGTAAAATGCTTTCTGTTTCTTTTCTGCTGAGATGGGGGCTTATAGTGGTATAAATGCAAGAATGTGAGCAGGTTTAGAACATTCAGCAGAGAATCCACAGGACTCAGTATTTCTACTTTGTCACATTGTTTTGCACATCACACAGGTGTGATCTGTTTGCTTATCTATGAGAAGGTGTATCACAGTCTCAAGTTGTGCCAGGGGAGGTATAGGCTGGATATTAGGAAGAAGTTCTTCACAGAGAGAGTGATTGGCATTGGAATGGGCTGCCCAGGGAGGTGGTGGAGGCACCGTCCCTGGAGGTCTTCAAGAAGAGACTGAATGAGGCACTTAGGGCCATGGTCTAGTTGATTGGACAGGGCTGGGTGCTAGGTTGGACTGGATGATCTTGGAGGTCTCTTCCAACCTGGTTGATTCTATGATTCTATGAGTAACATCCCTGTGCATTCTTCAGTAAGAAAACGAGCCTGAGTTTGGAGATTTCTGTTTTCAGTTAACAAATGTGCCAAGGAAGTCAGCCTGGATCTGGTTTTGCTGTGAGATAGAGAGGAGAACTGAGAACAGGGCAAGTTTTATATGAGGTCCTTACTACTGAAGTTCAGCCTAGCAAAGAAGTGACAGAGGAACTTCATTTATTCTTTGTACATCACAGTGCAAAATTTATAGCACTGAACTAGGAGACATTCTGCTTAGTGGAAAAGTGGAAGGATTTAATGAATCATGGGACAGGCACTATCTCTTCAAGGTAATGGGGAAGGTGCACTCATCAGAATTTTTCATTTGCCTTCTTTCCACTACCCAAAAACCTGTATTGGGATTCAAATTCAGTTTGCTAATGTCAGTAAACCCATGCCTGTGAAATATCTCTTTTATAGGTGTATGAAATGTTTCCCTGGTTTTCAAGACTTTTCCTAACAACAGTTAAACAGTTTGTGTCCAGCATAAATTTTATGAATGGGCTTTTAGCAAAGGAAGTGGAAAGCCACAAAGGAAAAAGAAAATCAGATGAAAATAAAGATTTTATTGATTACTATTTGGATCAGATAGATAAGGTGAGTACCTATGAACTCTTCCTATGCTCCACTACAAGAGATTTTAAGGGTTTACTTAGTGCCATGGTCTAGTTGATTGAAAAGGGCTGGGTGCTGGGTTGGACTGGATGAGCTTGGAGGTCTCTTTCAAACTGGTTGATTCTATGATTTCTTCATAGAAAAGCTTATAGGTAAATGGATTTAATAATAAAAGTAGACACCAAACAATAGCAAGAGAAGGGTGAAATAATGTAAACAGATTTACAGGTAGATTATAATAACAGACCTGCCTATTGTTAAGGTACAGCAGGAAATGACAGTTATAGGGTTTGCAGCAGGAGCAGAAAGAACCTGCAGTTAGTAACTTTGTCATAGCTGATAGCAAAAGCTGTGTGTGAGTAGGATAAACTGACAAATGCCTTCATATTATTCACCAACTTTCATTTTCTAGCCCTGTACATTTTAGTTTAGTTTTGTTTTCATTTTGGATGGTACCAATAAATATTCCTGTGATGCAGAGAGGTTTACTTCTTTTTTTGTTGTGTGTGTGTGTGCCATAACTTGATCTTTCCAATTCATGTCTGCAGACCAAAGGAGATGCTGATGCTACTTATGATGAAGAAAATTTGATCCAGAGTATTTTTGACCTCTTTCTGGCAGGTACAGAAACTACAGCCAGCACTTTACGCTGGGCATTGCTCTATATGGTGGTTTATCCTGATATCCAAGGTATGCACACCCAAACCTTTTAGAAATTATCCATGTTCAAATGGTAGTAGAACTTGTTCAAAGAATAGCAGAGGAACTAAGTAGTAGGTTATGAATCAGGTGAACTGCAGCTGTCTGTTTCTTGCTGTATTCTTTCTAACATACAGGCCAATCATTTTGGCTTTCATTTCTAAGAGATGTATCCAGACTGTGGCATCTGATGATTCTAGTCTCACATGAGATGAATTGCACCACTGCCCTTCCAATGACTTCAAGTCATCATTTTCAACTTGTGACTGCTATTCTTTGGTATGCTCTTGGCTTCTCTGCAGCAGAATGCAGTGGGAGGTTGCTCATGTGTGTGGCTATTCCACAAAGCTTTGTATTTCAAACATAGCTATCTGCCTGTAAATTAATATTTAAAAGAAAAGGAAAAGTATTGGGATGAGTAGGCTGAAGCTGTTTGCTTTTAATATTGATATTCACATAAGAAAGATACAGGCTGGCAGAGCTAAAAAGGGAAAAGTCAGAGTGTGCAGGATAGAAAGGATTAAAAGGTATACAAAAGGTATACAAGGCCTCATAGTTCAGAGGACAGCAGGAAGCTGGCAGTTTAGGAGGAAGTTCTTCACAGAGAGAGTGATTTCCCATTGGAATGGGCTGCCCAGGGAGGTGATGGAGTCTCCATCCCTGGAGGTGTTCAAGAAGAGACTGAATGAGGCACTTAGTGCCATGGTCTAGTTGACTGGATAGGGCTGGGTGCTAGGTTGGACTGGATGATCTTGGAGGTCTCTTCCAACCTGGTTTATTCTATGATTCTACAATAAGAAGAAAATGGTGGAAGTGGTAAGGAGAAAGGCTCTCTCCCACTGTTCAGAAGACTTGATTGCACATTCTGAAGGTTCACAACATGATCATTCACCCTCTCAAGACATATAAAAAGAGTCTCAATGACAGGGTCAGTCTAATTGCAAAGATAAAAGCTGTACTATTAATTAGACCATTTCAGCTCAGAAATTAATCAGATATTTAGCATTTCAGCTCAGACTGTGAGTGAAAAGTAGGTCCTCCAGGACAATTAATTTGTGTGCTTCTCAAAGCAGGTAATCATGAAACAGCAAACAGGCCATCTGTAGATGTGGTTTTGAGTGAAGAAACAATCCTCAGTCAATTACTAAACTGGTGTCTGAAGAGATAATTAACATTTAAATTTCCAGTTGATTCCCTGCCTCTGAAAATAAATACTAATTGAAGTATAGTTATGAATTACCTCAGAGCAGCACACATAACAGAAACTTCAATATTCTTATAGAAGGTCTTTGTCTCCTACCATTATTTTTCAAGTGTTAACATATGTATGGAGCCTATAAAAACCTTTCAGTGTCAAATTCTGTTCAGGTCATCTGCATGGGAATTTGGAGGCATTCTGATTTTAGCAAATACCTTTTTCTTCTTGTTTGATGCCATTATTACTGCAAAAAGAAATAGGAGAAATTATGAGTATAGAGTTTGTAGATTGTTTAATGACCTGGATTGTTTAGTGGCTGAAGCACCTCTCCTACAGAGACAGTCCAAGAGAGTTGGGGTTATTCAGTCTGGAGATGAGAAGGCTCTGAGGAGACTTGTTTGTGGCCTTCCAGTATCTGGAGGGGACCTACAAGAAAGCTGGTGAAGGACTTTTTAGGAGGTCAAGTAGTGGTAGGATTGGGGGGAATGGAGCAAAACTAGAAGTTGGTAGATTCAGCTTGGATGTTAGGAGAAGTTCTTCACCATGAGAGTGGAACAGGTTGCCCAGGGAGGTGGCTAAAGCCCCATCCCTGGAGGTCTTTAAGGCCAGAGTGGATATATCTCTGAGTGACCTGATCTAGTGTGAGGTGTCCCTGCCCATGGCAGAGGGTTTGGAGCTAGATCATCCTTGAGGTCCCTTTTAGCCCTGACTATTCTGTGATTTTATGAATGTGTATTTAAAACTGAATATTCCTCCTTAGAGAAAGTACAGAAGGAGCTGGATGCTGTTGTGGGTAGATCTCATTTGATTTGCTATGAGGACAGAAAAAAGCTGCCCTATACAAACGCTGTGATTCATGAGATCCAGCGGTACAGTAACATCATCTTAGTTGCACTTCCCAGACAGAGCGTGAAGGACACACAGCTGCTGGGGTATCCTGTTCCAAAGGTACAAATGTGCTGCCTCTCTGAATGTCTGCTATCTGGTATGCTTGGAAATGGATCTAATGTGACTTTTTTAAACAACTGAAGCCACCTCAGCTGGCAGTTCCCCCAACACAAGGCTTTTCAAAGGTCCTTTTTGTTTAATTGCTTGTCTATCTGAAGAACAACTGTGATTGAGAGCTGCTGATATCAGTAGGGCTTGGATACATTAAATTAACTTCAAAAGCCTTTGGAAGGTTTTCCTGAGTGGGGTCATGGACTCTTGGTTTTTATTGGTTCTAGCAGTGCCCCTAAGCTGTGATTGTCTCTAAGTCTTTTCCTTTTGCAAGGAAATCTGCACTTTGTCCTGAGCATTTCTGTTGACAGAAAACTTGTGAATGGTGACTGGAAATAAACATCAATTTCCAGCAATCTCAGGTCTGCCCTGTACCAAAACTCTGTATCTGCTGGTGAACAGAGGCTGTTCTAGAGTGGAATAGAAGTGTGGCTGAAAAAACTAACAATTAGGAAATGATTTTCATATCACAAGCTTTAAAACACAGCAAATTTCCAGTGTTGAAATGTAACTGAAGTGTTTTCAGGTTGTGTAACTGAGAGATACATTAGGGTTCCTTTTTAAATACTCACCCATCACTGCTTTTCATGTTCATTCATTTTTTTTCTGGACCTACTCAAAGCACCTCCAGTGTTGCAGAAAAATTCAGCTGATGCTCATGAAACTCTGTGATCCAGAAGCTGAATATGAGATAAAATTACTTAGTGCCAATGGGGAAACTAAAAGCAACTCCTATTAACAATATGAACACTGTAAAACTCTATTTATTTTACTGCACTTGTTGGCAGCAAGTAACAAAGGAGAGGAAGTTGCAACATTCTTAGAAGTTTAAACTTCTTATGAAATGTTTTAAAGCTTGACCTAGTTTTTGGAGGAAGCCATGACTTCAAATCAAGACTTTAAATTCTTTGCTCCTTTGCCATTATTTGCTTATCTGATGAATATGAATGATAAGACAAAGCTGAAGCCATCATTCCTTTTTCTTTTTTTCCCCCCAGAACACCATCATTTTAGCAAATATTGACTCTGTTCTGTCTGATCCTGGAAAATGGGAGACACCTGATCAGTTCAACCCAGGGCACTTTCTGGATGAAGATGGAAACTTCATAAACAGAGATGCATTCTTAGCCTTTTCCGCAGGTATGTGCACTCAACACACTCCTTGTCATAAGATGTTATGGTCCATTTGTTCCCCAGCATAACTAGGAATAGGTATATAAACACTTTCCACTGTATTAAAGATTTCAAGGAAGAAAGAAATGCAGTGGGGCTGGAAGGGACCTTGAAAGCTCATCCAGTCCAACTTCCCTGCCAGAACAGGATCACCTAGAGCACATTGCATAGGAACGCATCCAGGCTGGTCGTGAATATCTCCCAAGAGGGAGACTACACACCCTCCTGGGCAGCCTGTTCCAGTGTTTGGTCACCCTCACGGGGAAAAAACATTCTCATGTGCATGAGTTTACATGAATGACACAGAGAAAAGTTTCTCTTGGAGGACAGAGTGCATGAATTTACATGAATGACACAGAGAAAAGTTTCTCTTGGAGGACAGAGTGCATGGGTTTACATGAATGACACAGAGAAAAGTTTCTCTTGGAGAACAGAGTGCATAAGTTTACATGAATGACACAGAGAAAAGTTTCTTTTGGAGGACAGAGTGCATGGGTTTACATGAATGACACAGAGGAAGGTTTCTCTTGGAGGACAGATCCTTTTTTTCTTGGAGGAGAGACCTTGTTATCAAAATAGTAGCAGCAAAATGCATAGTGACAGGAGGACTGTAAATGTAAGCCATGCATGGCTAACATGCCATGTATAGAGATGTGATTATCTCTATAATGTCTTGCCTCTTGCACTAAATCCAGATTAAGCCTTCTGGTGGAAATGCAATCAGCCTTTCAGTTCTGAATTATTAAATGAGAGTTAGCTAAGGGAAAAGAACACAGTCTGCAGAAAGCAAGCAGAAATCCTTGGTCTGATGTCCTTTCCTGTTTTTTCCACAGGGCACCGTGTGTGTATGGGGGAGCTGTTGGCAAGGATGGAGCTCTTTATTGTCTTTTCCACCCTGTTACAGGCATTCAGGTTCACCCTGCCAGAAGGAGTGAAAGAAGTCAGCACAAAGTTAGTTTTTGGGAGTACAATGAAGCCACCTCCCTACCAGCTCTGTGCCATTCCTCGGTAGGAATTGGTGTCCCACAGATTCAGGGAAGGCTCTGCAAGATTGTTTCTTTATGTGAATTCCTTTTTGCATGTCTTAAGAGTTTTGCTTTCCTCTCCATTTGGTTAATCACTACCCTGAAGGATACTTTCCAGGCAGTTGCATCCTGCAGATTCTACGTTCAAAGAGTTAATCTTTCATTCTTGGCTTCTGTTTGGAAAACCTGGGTGAATTTCTCCTGATGCATAACAAATAAAGACACTGAGGGAAGGATTACAGTTGAGCCTTATTTATTGCTAGCTGGAAAAAGGATTTACAGAGACAGATCTTGAAGTGAAGTCTGTACATTAAAAGCCTCATAGTTAAAGGTCTGTTCCTTCTTTCTCATAAGCCACAGTTGCATTTGAGGAGACAGACTTACAGGCCTTTCAGTCTGTTCCAGGATATTAATGAGTGCCAGAGCTGAAAGAAGCTCTTCAAGGAAGGCTTCTAGAGAGGCAGATAATATGATCTGAGATCATCCGTGTTGTGCAAACCTGATGTGTACAACTCCATCATTGACACCTGGCAAGACATTTCAGGGTATCAACCACTATAACAGCCCTTCAGAGGAAGAGAGGAGTGGCTTTGTTGGCCAGCTTTTCATACAGGCAAGGAGCAAGGACTGGAAGACAAATGACAGCAGGGAGCAGACAGAAAGTGATGACAAATTGTTCATTTTTTTGGTGAGCTCACTGGCTGACAGCAACGTGAGCACATGGCTTTTTCATGGCAGGTAATCTTCTGACACTGCTTGCTCCAGATCCTCCAGTAATTTATTTGGCTTCATTTACCCTCTCAGTTCTTTCCAGGGTTCTTTATCACAGTTAGCTGCCTTCAGCTGTCAGCAGAAATTAGCAGATCACACACACTCAGCAGAAGATTTGGTCCCGTCAAAGACTTCCTGAAGCCTTTTATGACCATGGTGCTTAAGGACTTGGCAGAAGTGGATATTCAACGTTTTGCTGGTTTGGTTACTGACAGTTAGCATGGGAATGTTTTTGTTTTGACAGCATTAAGAGTGTGTTGTTCCTGTGTGACATACAAAGTGGATAGTGTATGCCAACACAGGAAAGATTGTTTTTATCCACTGGTCAGCTGAGAGTTCTGCTTATAGCTCTGAAGTCATTGCCAGCTGCATTTTCTCCAGCTGCCTTTGCCAGCCTTGTATTTTAAAGCACTCCAGTCTAACAGGCAGAGATGTGTGAAAACAGTGATCTGGGTGCAGGACTGGTTGATAGTTTCTTCACCTCCAGGATTACTTTTGTGGAATAACTCAGCTCTTTTTCGTGGCTGTGTGCTGGACTGCAGTGTGCTCAGAGAGGTGGGCAAGTGGTGTGAAGTCCCTTCCGTGCTGGAACTGCAAACACCTCCCTGAGAGTAGTTTCACACTGGTAGGGAGATGCTTTGTGTGCCTCCAACTGGGCAGCAGAAAGAGAGGCAATATAGCAGCAGTTTCTTGTCTTTAGCACCAAAGTATAAAATCACTAATGCTAAAGAATAGCTGGCAGATAGCACTGAAGTAATGCTGCTGCTGTTGGCTGCATTTAGAACTTGCAAGGAAAATGGAGCCTCAACAACCTCATGAATATATTTTTCATCAAATAAAGTAAACCAAATCCAATGTCTCAGATCTAAACGAGCCCACAGTCAACTTCCTTTTCTAGTATGAAAGAACCATACTCCAGGCTAGGTCTGGCTGCACAACTCATCATCTACTGATCTCAAAAAAGAGTAAGGTTTGAAGCTATTGAGTGTCAACAAATGCTTGTGGGTTTCTTCCCTATATGTGCAACACTGGTTCCCTCCAGAAGCTCTGCTTTCTCTTCTTCCCTACATTTATCTCACCTCTCCAAACTGTTCCATTATGACTGTGGGTTTCTTTCCTATATGTGCAACACTGGTTCCTTCCAGAAGCCTCTCCTCATAGGGCTGTGCTCCAGCCCTCTCACCAGCTTTTGTCACCCTTCCCTGGACACATTCCAGTACCTCAACATCTCTCTTGAATTGAGGAGCCCAGAACTGGACATAGCACTCAAGGTATGGCCTGACCAGTGCTGAGTACAGGGGAAGAATAAGCTTCCTTGTCCTACTGGCCACACCGTTCCTGATGCAGGCCAGGATGCCACTGGCTCTCCTGGCCACTTGTGCACACTGCTTGCTCATGTTCAGCCTACTGTCTACCAGCACTCCCAGATTCCTTTCTTCCTGACTGCTCTCCAGCCACTCCATCCCCAGCCTGTAGCATGTTGTGGTCAAAATGCAGAACCCTGCACTTGGCCTTGTTAAATCTCATCCCAAACACAAGGCTATAACTGTTGTAGTTCCATAGTGCTCAGAATCCTTTTCATGTGGTTTTCACTGTGTAATTGCAGGCCTGTAAGTTCCCCTGATGATGCTTTGTACTTCCTGCATGCGTTGGGGCTTGGCAAAGAGCCTCGGCTGCAAGCTGCATTTGCTCTTCAGTTAGCAGGTATGGCACACACATGCCATGACTAGCTCTTGCTGGGGCTTGTAGTTCTGGTTGTAGCTCAAGATCCCCAGTAGGCTTTTCCCATGTGCTTGTTTTGGTTTTTAATGTGTGTGTTTGGTACAAGATGTACTTTCTATATGCATATGGTTTGTTTTTTTCTGGCAAGCTCTCTGGCTATTACTCAACTTTTCCTTTAGGGTATCCACACTTGGATGTCAAGATTGAAAGGGAGAATTCAGAGTCAGGCAAAGCCCTTGGAGAAGTTAGCTACTGCAGATAGGTTAGGAAAAGAAAAGAAGTTATGCATATTAAGCCAGCTATGTCTTCAATTAAACTTGAAAGCCTAAGCAATGTTGCTTTTTCGTGTTAACCATCTGACAGTTGTATATGCATCCTGAGATAAATGTGGGCTTTTACATTTTACCAGCCTTGCCATTGCTGGGTACCCTGGATTTAATACCCACTTACACTGGCACGCCTGAGCTGTATGTATGGCTATTGCCTTTGCAAAAGCATTCATGAAAGGTTTGTGGGAGCATGTGCCATCCACATCTCTTTTCCCCCCACAAAAAAAAAAATTAGATAGGAATTTGCATGTGGATAGATTAAAGGTCACAAACATACAGAAACGTCCAGATTAGCAAAGCCTCTCAGGACCACCAAGTCCAACCTATAACCCTACTCTACAAGATTCATCTTAAACCATACCCCCAAGCACCACATCCAAACGACCCCTAAACACATCCATCTCTATCTGCACTCAACCACCTCTATCTACACTGTGTAGAAAGTGTTGACACCACTCCTACAAACACTTTAGTCTTGTAATGGGTTAAGAAACTTCTCCCCCCTCCCCAGTTAAAATTTACCAGACCAGCTCAGACAGCCTGGAAGTAAGATAAACCTATATTTACAGCAAAGCTAAGTTTACAAGCATATATACAAATACATTTACATGGCATTTACAGTTATATGCAACTTAGAAATAATACAGAAATCCAAATTCCCCTCCTGGACAAAGAAAAGAAGCCCAGAGAGGGCTCAAAGCCACTCTCTCTTTCTCCCAGACAGAAAACCAATCGGCAAAGCTTACTTAGAATCATAGAATCAACCAGGTTGGAAGAGACCTCCAAGATCATCCACTCCAACCTAGCACCCAGCCCTAGCCAGTCAACCAGACCATGGCACCAAATGCCTCAGCCAGGCTTTGCTTCAACACTTCCAGGGACAGCGACTCCACCACCTCCCTGGGCAGCCCATTCCAATGCCAATCACTCTCTCTGCCAACAACTTCCTCCTAACATCCAGCCTAGACCTCCCCCAGCACAACTTGAGACTGTGTCCCCTTGTTCTGTTGCTGGTTGCCTGGCAGAAGAGACCGACCCCACCTGGCCTCCCTTCAGGTAGTTGTAGACAGCAATGAGGTTTGCACTGAGAGTCCTCCTCTCCAGACTAAACAATCCCAGGTCCCTCAGCCTCTCCTCACGGGGCTGTATTCCAGGCCACTCACCAACTTCATTGCCCTTCTCTGGACACCTTCCAGTATCTCAATATCTCTCTTGAATTGAGGAGCCCAGAATTGGTCACAGTATTTGCTGTCTGTTAGCCAAGGTTAATGGAAGATGTTAGAGTGGGGCATAGGAGAAGTGAAAGGAACAAGGGCTCTGAAGCAAAAGAGAGCAAATTGTTCATCATTTGGCTTTTAACCCCTTTTAGCAAACCAATGAATGATGTAGCCTTTACCATTATTTTCTTTTGGCTACCAATGATCTAATTTCTCTCATTAGAATATTCCAATTAGCCTCAAACCAGCACAGTTCCACAGTTGATAACTATATTATAAGTAAGAAGAGAGAGAGTGACATGCATCTGTTAAATATGTTTGAGCATGAATGTAATGAGCAGAGGGGGGAAAAAAAAAGGGAGTGGCTGATAATAAAGAGGGAGGGTTAGGGGCGGGGAATAGTTACTAGCTGAAATTTAAACACTTAGGGAAACAACTGGCTGAGCAACCAGCCTTAATACCTTCCACAGCTTTTTTTATGCAATAAACACAAGCTGGTAAGGGCAAGCATTAAAATGCTGGCAATAGGTGAGGTTCTCATAGCCTTAGCTGTATTCCTCTTCGTTTTGAAGTTTGTGAAGTTGCAGCGAGCGCGGAGACGGCTTCCTCCTGGACCAATCCCTCTCCCAGTATTTGGGACCTTGATACAGCTGAACTTTCAGTTTAATCGTGATCTCCTCATGAAGGTATTTATTTTCAGATACTCCTAATTGCTTAGAAGTCTCTGTAATGTCCCATTTCTCCTGTTCTTTGCTGTTTTAAAACATCCTCTCCCCAAAGGACGTTGGTAACGTGGTGCGATCGTTAACTAGCTGCTGCAATAGTGCACTAAGTTTGGCTTGGAACTGCTGCCTTGGTTGGCAAAGGAAGAGAAAGTTATTGCAGCATAGTTTGCCAAGCTAAGAAAACTTGTATTGGAAGCTCTCAATGTGTAAAAATCATTCTGATGCTTTAACTTACCACCTCTAAATGATAAATTGGAGAGATTCATATGAAGCTTGGTATCCTTCCGCTACCCCTTAGCATTAACCTTGACAAATCCGTGTGAAACTTGATATAATTCAGGGTTAAATACCTTTAGGGAGCTAAGACATCAGATTTGCACTCAGGGAAAAGAAATACCATGTAAAAGCAAATCATTTTTGCAGCACAGGTTTTTAGCTTTCTGAGCTCTCTCGCTCTCTCGTTGGAGTAGTAAATGAACACTTAAGATGCACTATGAGTGTATCTATTTGTACTGGCAGCATCTAAGAACACCCCATGAACCTTCTCTTAGGTGGTTTTGAGCTGTACATCTGCACACAAAGCTACCCCTGCCTCATTCTTTTGGTTCTTGCCTTGCTTTCAGAATTCTCAGTGGACAACTCCAGTGGCTTCTGTCATTGGTATGGACAAGGCACACTGATTATTCCGACTAAAAGGCAAATTCAGTTGGGAAGTAAGGGCACTGCAAGACAGAATGGCCTTAGTTGGATTCTAGTATCTACCCAAAAGGGTAGAAGGAAATAAGAAAGTAACTGGTCCAGTCTCTACAAGCTACTTACTCCTCTGACACTTTCCTCTGTGACCTGCATTAGATTAAAGCCTTGCTCTGACAAAGGGGTTGGCCTAGGTGACCTCTGGAGGTTCCTTCCAAGCCCTAATATCCTGTGATCCTGTGATTTCTGTGTTCCTTCTGCAACACTTTGCCAGCATAATTGGTAGAAACCTTGTTGAAAGAAATGAATTTATAGAAAACATCTAAAAGGATGTTTATAGAAAACATTCTTTGTCACATGAATCCTTCTGAACTGAGCCTTCTTGTTATAAAAGACACCTAACATTTCCTGGCATAGATAAGTGACTCTGAGAAGCTGGAATGTTCAGATGTTCCCACCAGTGGATGCTGGAAAAGGCATTTGTGCTTCTCACTGATAATTGCAGTCTTGTGGGAAAGATGGAGAACACCATTTCACCTTAGGGCTGGTTCCTGCAATCTGTGTGAGGACAGGTTCAACCTTGTTTGCAGCATGTGGGATTTCATCCGTGCTTTCCTGGCTTCTCTCCCATCTGCAGCTGGCGAAAGTTCATGGCAACATATTCACCTTGTGGTTTGGATGGGCCCCAGTCATCATACTGAATGGATATCAAGCAGTTAAGGATGGTATGACCATGCACCCTGAAGATGTTTCTGGGAGGTTAGTGTCTCCTTTCTTCAGAGCAATGGCCAAAGGAAAAGGTGAGGATTTCCTGCTACAAATATTGCACAGAATTATCAGCTTGACAAACTGTAGCTCTTTGGTAGCCTGCAATCATTTCCAAAGATGCTGCAGGAGCAGGGTTTGTCTAGGAGCAATGGCAGCCAGCTGAGCTGCCAAGTGCAGAGGGCTTTGGATAGTAGCAGGAGGAAAAGACCAGCAAAGCAAAAATGATTCATAATACCTTGTGTGAACTATTAAGAGGAGATTCAGAGATGACAAAATGAGGCAGTGGTAGGTTGTGGCACAGAGAAGCAGAACAAGCAGGAAAGAGCATATTTCCTTGTGCTGGACTACTTGTCTCCAACCATTACATTTTCAGTTGAAAAGTGAGCTCGCTGGTGGGATCTTCTTCCCCCACCCTTCTTTGTGTGACTGTTTCCTTAGTGACACAGGTTCACCTAGAGGATCAATGCACTTCTATTTCATCCTTGCTGTAGACTGTTATGTCCCAAACCATACTGGAAATTCCCAAGCTCCTAATTTCCACAGACACATTATGAAGCAATTTGTATTTTATCTGTGGCCTCAGCTTTTTCTGAGCTAACTCCCCAAACATTTCTCATTTGAATTTGTTTCAGTCATTGGTGACTCTCATACCACACTAAAGAGCCTCCTGGTGTCTGACGTTTATTTCTCTTGAAGAGCTTTGTCACAAAGCCCAAGTACAGAACTTCTCTGCCCTGTGGACAGGAACTTTCCTTCCTGACTGTGGACAGTCAGGTGAGGTCCAAGCATAGAAGAGAGTGGGAGGCAAGCACTTTAGAAAGTGTCTAGAGAAGCAGCTGCCACACTTTCTGAGATAACTGGTGGCCTTGGATGGAGTTTAATCCTGCAAGTCCTTTTGTTAGCAAGCTGAGTTTGTCCATGTTAGCCCTGCCCACATGCTTACAGTCCAGCGGCTGTTCCTTTGTGTCTTTGCATTCATAGGCAATGTGATAGTCCTTGTCTGCAGTAAGTACTAGCAGGATAAAGAGCTCTTCTTTGAATGCCTGCAGGGATTATGTTGGCAACGGGGCACACCTGGAAGCAGCAGAGGAGGTTTGCACTGAGGACTCTACGCAACCTTGGTCTGGGGAAAAGAGGTCTAGAGCATCGAGTTCAAGAAGAGGCCCACTACCTGGTAGACTTCTTTACAAGTATGGAAGGTATCTCTGCAATAAATACCGATTCATTTTTTTCTCATTAGCCTCATGTCTTTAGTGCATGAGTTCTCTGAAAGCAGAGGCAACTTTGCTCCACTAGAGAGTGAACACTGGCCACAGAGGGTGTCCTACTGGCCGCACTGTCAGGAACAGTGTAGCCAGCAGGACAAGGGAGGTTATTCTTTCCCTTACTCAGCACTGGTCAGGCCACACCTTCGCCACAAGAGGGCGACAAAGCTGGTGTGGGGCCTGGAGCACAAACCCTATGAGGAGAGGCTGAGGGAGCTGGGGATGTGCAGCCTGGAGAAGAGGAGGCTTAGGGGGGACCTCATTGCTGTCTACAACTACCTGAAGGGAGGTTGTAGACAGGTGGGGTTGGTCTCTTCTGCCAGGCAAGCAGCAACAGAATAAGGGGACACAGTCTCAAGTTGTGCTGGGGGAGGTCTAGGCTGGATGTTAGGAGGAAGTTGTTGTCAGAGAGAGTGATTGGCATTGGAATGGGCTGCCCAGGGAGGTGGTGGATTCACCATCCTTGCAGGTGTTGAAGAAAAGCCTGGGTGAGGCACTTAGTGCCATGGTCTGGTTGACTGGCTAGGGCTGGGTGCTAGGTTGGGCTGGATGATCTTGGAGGTCTCTTCCAACCTGCTTGATTCCATGATTCTATGATCTAGAAAAAGTTGCATCTGATATGGTTGTTGAGTGGGTAACTTCACCCCTATGAATACCTGTAAATTTGGTTTATCATATTAAAAGGTCACAGGATGTCAGGGGTTGGAAGGGACCCAAAGAGACCATCGAGTCCAACACCAAATGTTACCAGATATTTCAGACATCTGGCATTTCTTCAGGGACTGTGAGATTGCACCACACTTGTAAAGGATCACTTTGGTGCTAGACTTTTGTAAGAAGATTGCTGCTTCTCTGTGAAATGCAATGCTCTCTTGGAAGTTCTTCGGGTAATCTCCAGTACTGCCTCATGCCACTAAAGCAGAGAGGAGACACGAACAGTGACATTCCTTCCTATGCTTGCAGGGAAACCGCTGGATCCGTCGTTCCCTCTCATTCATTCCGTCTCGAATGTCATTTGTGCCGTTGTCTTCGGACATCGCTTCTCTAGAGACGACGAAACCTTCCGCGAGGTGATTAGAGCCACGGAGCGTCTATTCAAATTTGGAGGCAGCTTCATCCATCACGTAAGTGAAGCATCTGTGCTCTTCTGAATCAGGCAGGCTGCGAGAAGCGCAGTCTGGCTGCAGCCAACCTCTGCTTTGGGCTGCAGCCACAGCTGCAGCCGCACGTCCTAGCGAGGGCAGTTGGCAGCAGCTTCGCCTCTTCCTTCCTGCTACTCTCCACTGGAGGGCAGGATCTCACCTTTTAAACGCCAGAATTCACTTCATTGCAATCGAACACGTGAAAATTGAAGGCTGCAATACAGCTGATTCCAATTATGACCGTTCTGCGGTTGAACCAAAGGTCTGTGGAACTCCGGATCTCACTACCAGCACAGCTAGACATTAATAGTGTGCTCTTTCATGGCTTGAAACCAAGACAGAGTTCAAAGAGTGGTGA
Source organism: Pogoniulus pusillus (assembly GCF_015220805.1). Lineage (NCBI taxonomy): Eukaryota > Metazoa > Chordata > Aves > Piciformes > Lybiidae > Pogoniulus > Pogoniulus pusillus. The sequence continues at coordinate 5,902,763 of NC_087289.1, read as the reverse complement.
TCAATGGTGCTAGGTCCAGCTGGAGAGCTGTAATGAGTGCAGTCCCCTGGGGATCAGTGCTAGATCAGTCCTGTTCAAAATCTTCATCAATGACATTGAGGGCACAGAGTGTCTGCTCAGCAAGTTTGCTGATGACATCAAACTGGGAGACATGGCTGATCCAGCTGAAGGCTGTGCAGCCATCCAGAGAGACCTGGACAGACTGAGAGCTGGGCACAGAGGAACCAAATGAGGTTCAACAAGGACAAGTGCAGAGTCCTGCACCTGGGGAGGAATAACAAACTGCACCAGAACAGGCTGGGAGGTGATCTGCTGGAGAGCAGCCCTGTGGAGAGGGACCTGGGGGTGCTAGTGGCTAACAAGTTAACCATGGCATAGCAATGTGCCCTTGTGGCCAAGAAGGCCAATGGGATCCCGAGGTGTACTAAGAAGAGTGTGTCCAGATCAAAGGAGATTCTCTTCCCCCTCTACTCTGCCCCGATGAGACCTCATCTCGAATACTGTGTTCAGTTTTGGGCTCCCCAGTTTCAGAGGCACAGGGAGCTGCTGGAGAGAGTCCAGTGGAGGACTACAAGGATGATTAGGGGACAGGAGGACATGGCTTATGAGGAGAGGCTGAGGGACCTGGGGCTTTCATGTTTGGAGAAGAGAAGACTGAGAGGGGATTTAATCAATGTTTAAAAACACCTGAGGGCTGGTCAAGAGCAGGGAGACAGGCTCTGCTCACTTGCTGCCTGGGATAGGACAAGGAGCAATGGGTGTAAGCTGCAGCAAAAGAGGTTCCACCTCAACACAGGGGGAACTTCTTTACTGTGAGGGTCACAGAGCACTGGAACAGGCTCCCCAGGGAGGTCATGGAGTCTCCTTCTCTGGAGACTTTCAAGTCTTGTCTGGATGCGTTCCTCTGTGATCTGTACTTGATCGAGTGGTCCTACTCTGGCAGGGGGGGTGGAATTGATGATCTCCTTGGGTCCATGATAGAGACTTGTGATATCTCTTGTGTGTTACTCCTGCAGCTGTATGAAATTTTCCCCTGGCTGATGTGCCATCTCCCTGGTCCTCATAAGAAGGTGTTGGCTTGCTATGATGTCCTGAGCTCATTTACAAGGAGAGAGATCAGGATGCATGCAGAGCGTGGGATGCCAGATGAACTGCAGGATTTTGTTGACTTTTACCTGGATCACATTGAAAAAGTAAGTATTTGTTCTGCCTGATCACACATTGCTGATAAATAAGGTAGAAGAGACCTTTAACTGGTCTCTTAAAACTGGAACAAAGCTGCCCAGAGATGTTGTGGTGTTGTCTTCTCTGGAGATATTCAAAACCTGCCTGGATGCCTTCCTGTGTGACCTACCCCAGGAGATCCTGCTCTGGCAGAGGGTTGGAGCAGATGATCTTTCAAGATCCCTTCCAACCCCTAATGTTCTGTGATTCTGTGAGCAAACCATCCAATTTAAGCCCTTCTATCACTGTGTCTTAGCTTTCATAGCCATCCCAATATATGTACAGTAACTGGGGACTTGCTAGATCCTTTCTAGTTATTGATATGCCAGAGTACCTTGCAAGCTTTCACATATAAGCCTCAATAGCTTATCATTTGCAGTCCAAAGATGAACCCAGGTCTACATACAATGAAGACAATATGGTTTGTTCTATCAATGACCTTTTCTTGGGTGGATCAGAGACAACAAGCACCACTTTGAACTGGGGCCTGCTCTACATGGTGACAAATCCAGACATCCAAGGTGAGTGGATAAGCATGGCACAAATATCTCTTATGCAACATAGCATCCAAGGTGTAATATTTCCATAGATCAGAGATTATTCCTAGGCACTGATATATGGCTTGTGGCACACGGAACCTTTTGTGCTGGTAGGCCTGCACTGGGCAGTGTTGGTAGACCCAGAGTGTCTGCACAGAGGCTCAAACAATAGTCACAAGCATAAGGCAGATCCCAGAGGGAGGTAACAGTCTAGGAAGTATGCACAGGGTTACGTGTGGTTGTGGATAGCTGAAACGAAGAGGTTGAGTTCCTTGAGGAAATAAAGATTACAGCAGGGTGGTCAACAGGGTAAGAGGACTGCTGTGGCTCTTTGGGAAGCCAGAGGGTTTGCTTGCATAATCCTTGAAGGAGCAGTGGCCACTTCTGCAGCCACTGGTGAGGTGCTGATGATACTTCAGGATACTGATCTGGGTTCTGACTTAGTGATAAACATGAATGGTGGCTGGAAATAATTAACAAGAAACTGATGTGTGATGGCAGGGATGTCACTCTGGAGAGTGACATTGATTCTGCTTCATATTGGCTGTATTTCAGTGACAGAGGTCCATTTATGACCCCAAGGTATCAGGGTGATTAAGCTAATTCTGTGTTGTATTCGACTTTCTTGCAATAGAAATTCTCCTATTGAGATACTGGAAAGTGTCCACAAGAGGGCGACAAAGCTGGTGAGAGGCCTGGAGCACAAACCCTATGAGGAGAGGCTGAGGGAGCTGGGGGTGTGCAGCCTGCAGAAGGGGAGGCTCAGGGCAGACCTCATTGCTGTCTACAACTACCTGAAAGGAGGCTGTACCCAGGTGGGGGGTGGTCTCTTCTCCCAGGCAACCAGGACCAGAACAAGGGGACACAGTCTCAAGTTAAGCCAGGGGAGGTATAGGCTGGATGTTAGGAGGAAGTTCTTCACAGAGAGAGTGATTGGCATTGGAATGGGCTGCCCAGGGAGGTGGTGGAGTCACCAGCCCTGGAGGTGTTCAAAAAAGGCTGGATGAGGCACTTAGTGCCATGGTCTGGTTGACTGGCTAGGACTGGGTGCTAGGTTGGAGTGGATGATCTTGGAGGTCTCTTCCAACCTGGTTGATTCTATGATTCTATGAAATGGTTCTACTTGGAAAGGGCATTCAATGGCTCACCTGTTATGCCCATGTGTATTTAAGAAGTTAATTTTTAAGTCTAGCTTTTAATACCTGTCATCACTTTCACAGAGTACTGAATGAAAACCAAAGAAAGAATGATGTCTTATGGTGGATAACAGAAATCTCATTGTTAGATAGCAGAACATGTGCAAGTAACCACAGAAGAACAGGATTTTAAATGGGGGGAAGAGATGAAGATAAGAAAAAGTTGCTCAACCTATGGCTGTCGGACAAGAAGAACTACTTAATCCCATGCATGTTTATTATCACACAATGTAATTGAGGTTATGAAAGGACTGATTCATGCAAAGAATTTTATTCTGTGTATATGTAATACCTGGCACTACTTGGGAAAGCAGGGTGTGTGCAGAACGAGCCTTCCTGGCCTTCTTGAGTCATACACTGCATCTAAGCTCTCATCATGAACTGATATCAGTGTATCTGTCCTCATTCACTTGGTGGCTTCTTTTTGAACCCATTTCTGCTTTTGCCTTTGTATATTCCATGCAGAAAAGTTGGGCCTTTTGCCTCACCACTCAACCAGGCTCTCCTTGTTCCCTGAGCCACTGAAACAGTGATGCATGTTTGTACTCTTGCAGTGACTGATCACTTCAAACTATGCTGCATCCTGAGGTAGCTGGGCTTGATTTTGTGAGCTAGGTCTTCATAGAAAGAAATGTGCTTCCCTAAAATACTTCTGAATATAAATTTGAATTCTGTAAGGTGCTTAAATCTCTGTTGTTAAGGTCTGCCTAGCATAGTTTTGTGAAGGGCTGCTGGCTGCTGAGAGCTGATGTGAACGAGCACAAACCGATCAATGCAGGATGGGCTTGCTGCGTCTCAGTGTTGTTCAAAAGGGTCTGGAAAAGGGCAGGATCATTTTTTCAAACCCAAGGCACTTTCATTATGTGTGTGCTGCCTCTCTTGAAGATTGAAAAAAACAGGTTTTATACTTTGGTTAGTGCTGCAAACACTCCTGTGCAGTCAATAATTTCAGTCATGCCATTCTTGGCCTAAGGACAAGCACCAAGAAGCAAATTCTGGACATTGTTCTATTTGGCATTGCTTCACTTAGCTGATATCCTACATAAGACTCATTTCCCTTCCCTATAGGAATTAGGCTTTTTAAGGCTGAGATTCACCTGTCTTAAACGCTAGAGAGCTGTGAGTCTGGTGTTTCTAACTGGCTGTAGGTGCCTGAAGCAGCTAGCCAAAAGAAAGCATCAAGTTAAATCTGTTATCTCTTGTATTTATCGTAGAATCATAGAATCAAGCAGGTTGGAAGAGACCTCCAAGATCATCCAGCCCAACCTAGCACCCAGCCCTAGCCAGTCAACCAGACCATGGCACTGAGTGCCTCAGCCAGGCTTTGCTTCAACACCTGCAGGGACAGTGACTCCACCACCTCCCTGGGCAGCCCATTCCAATGCCAATCACTCTCTCTGCCAACAACTTCCTCCTAACATCCAGCCTAGACCTTCCCCAGCACAACTTGAGACTGTGTCCCCTTGTTCTATTGCTGGTTGCCTGGGAGAAGAGACCAAACCCCACCTGGCTACAATCTCCCTTCACATAGTTGTAGACAGCAATGAGGTCTGCCCTGAGCCTCCTCTTCTCCAGGCTGCACATCCCCAGCTCCCTCAGCCTCTCCTCATAGGGCAACTTCTGGAGAGTCTTAGAGTGTTGAGCAACAAATACCTTTTCTTATTCTACATTCCAACAGCTTCAGAGCCAGCTGTAAGGCTCTCATGTATTTAACATATTGCAATGCTGCTGTTTCTTTACAGAAGTTACTTACATTTGGACAATAATTTTGTTGCTGTCCTCGTAGCTGTGTATGAGAAATGGCTTTGAAAATGGAATAAGTGAAAATACTTGATGTATTTTTCCACCTGCAATGGTAAATGCTTCTCCACAGAGAAAGTGCAGAAGGAGCTGGATGCTGTTTTGGGACCTTCCCAGTTAATTTGCTATGAGGATCGGAGAGAACTGCCCTACACAAATGCTGTGGTTCATGAGATCCAGCGCTTCAGCAACATCATCTCAGTCGGCATGCCCAGGGTGTGTGTGAGGAACACGACTCTGCTTGGCTTTCCCCTCAAAAAGGTACAGTTTCTTAATTGCTACAGACCTTTTCTGCACTCAGTAGAGCAGAATGTGGATTAATATCCGTTTGTGTCAGGGCGCTGTTCCCAACAGCAGCAGGGTTGGATGCCTCTGGGAGGTAGCTTGAACAGGAACAAGGACAAGAAACCAGAGTGATGTGGCTTTTGGGAGTAACGAAAGGTGATCCTGGGTGGAAGAGGGGATTTTCAGAAGGGTTTCTACAAACAAATGAAAGCAAAACCTTAGAGACTGATACTGAAGGGTACCGTGGCTGATTTGTGTTGATAAGGCACTGGAAAGGTTTCTGACTGAAGTTTTGCCTGTGGAAAGCCTGTACAAGCTACAGGGTAAAACGTGAAGGTTTGCAACAAGCTTTTGTCCAAGAGGCCAAAGCACAGAAACTTCTCAGGTCAGAAGAGAAAATGGGTTTGGAGCAAATGAAATTGTCAGTTTCTATTGACACCACCACTTTCACTGTCAGGCTTGGACATGCATTCTGAAACAAAAAGACTTCATGCTCCTCACAATTCCTGCTGGGGAAATGCACCTGCAAGCACATGGCAGTAAGCTCTCAAAGTTAAACTAACGCTGGTCTGACCTAGCTGGCTTGGACTGCCTGAGGGACACCTGTCAGCCAGGATTGAGTGAGGGTTTTTCTCCTTACAGGGCACCATAGTTGTTCCGAATATTGCTTCATCTTTGTATGACCCAGAGCAGTGGGAAACACCTCGACAGTTCAACCCTGGCCACTTCTTGGACAAGGATGGGAACTTTGTGAGCCAACAAGCCTTTCTGCCATTCTCAATAGGTAATTGGACTGACAGCACAGACATTAATCTTTGGGTTTGGGGATGTAGAACTAAGATGTCTATTGAAAAGCTATTGGTTGTTTATCTCAAACCTCTTTGTGGAAAACAGTGATGAGAATTAACATGATTATCTTCAGTAATGTGTCCCAGTCCAACTATAAACATTTGTTCTACTGAGCAAATAATAACAGGGAAAATCAGAGATGCCCATGGAGGGGGGTTGGAACTAGATGATCCCTGTGGTCCCTCCCAACCCTGACTGATTCTATGTCCTGACAGCATCTAACTTACTCTATTTTGGGGAAGGAAATCCTCTGCTAGTGATCATGGTTATCGATCTGGGGCACACATTTCAGCACCAGATATGCATTTGGGAAGTGCTTGCAAGCAGCTGCGTTGATGCTTTATGCTTACAAAACTGGAGCACAACATCTCCTGGGAAGAACAAATTATTCATCATTTACAGGGTGGAATGAATTCCTTTAAAGTTGTCAGTCAAATGAAGATGAGGTTTTTAAGGTAATTGAAGTGAAACTCCAAGCAGGAGGGCTACATATATCTATAGCTGCAGCCAGGATTCATTAAAGGAAGAATTACATTAAGTTTTATGCCACTGATTGCATTAAGCCCTAAAGAAATTCTGGACTCAGCAAAAATACTTTTGCACTGTGTGAGGATGAATGTCTTTGCCTTTGAGGTCAGGGTCATTTCCTTCCATATAACACATTTCTGTGTTAGATAGAATTGTCCTGCTCTGGCAGGGGGGCTGGACTTGATGATCTCCTTGGGTCCCTTCCAACCCCTAACGTCCTGTGAGCTGTGATCCTGACTGTCCTTCCCCTCTTCCTCCGCAGGGCACCGGGTGTGTTTGGGGGAGCACCTGGCCAGGACCGAGCTCTTTGTCTTCTTTGCCAACCTGCTGCGGGCTTTCACCTTCCGGCTCCCTGCGGGGGCGACACAGATCAGCACAGAGCCCATGCCAGGGGGTACACTGCAGCCCCACCCATACAGGATTTGTGCTGTTCCACGCTAGGGTGGACATGTGCAGCATCTCACAGCCCAGCTGATAAGCAATCTTACTTGCTTCTGTGAAGGTGTATCTTGAGAGCATGTGTGCTGGTTTGAGGCTAACTGGAATATTTTACTGAGAGAAATTAAATCCTTATCTGTGAGAAGGAAGGAAGGAAGAAAGGAAGGAAGGAAGGAAGGAAGGAAGGAAGGAAGGAAGGAAGGAAGGAAGGAAGGAAGGAAGGAAGGAAGGAAGGAAGGAAGGAAGGAAGGAAGGAAGGGAGGAAGGGAGGAAGGGAGGAAGGGAGGAAGGGAGGAAGGGAGGAAGGAAGGGAGGAAGGGAGGAAGGAAGGAAGGAAGGAAGGAAGGAAGGAAGGAAGGAAGGAAGGAAGGAAGGAAGGAAGGAAGGAAGGAAGGAAGGAAGGAAGGAAGGAAGGAAGGAAGGAAGGAAGGAAGGAAGGAAGGAAGGAAGGAAGAAAGGCAACAGTAACCTATGTCCCTCATTTTTTCTGCTGAGAAATGCAACTAGTCAAAACATAGGTAAGACACTCACTTCTCACACTCTTCAAGAGAGATGTTGAGATACTGGAATGTGTCCAGAGAAGGGCAATGAAGTTGGTGAGAGGCTGGAGCACAGCCCTCTGAGGAGAGGCTGAGGGAGCTGGGAGTGTGCAGCCTGCAGAAGAGAAGGCTCAGGGCAGACCTCATTGCTGTCTACAACTACCTGCAGGGAGGCTGTAGCCAGGTGGGGGTTGGTCGCTTCTGCCAGGCAAGCAGCAACAGAACGAGGGGACACAGTCTCAAGTTGATCCAGGGGAGGTCTAGGCTGGATGTTAGGAGGGAGCTGTTGGCAGAGAGAGTGATTGGCATTGGAATGGGCTGCCCAGGGAGGTGGTGGAGTCACTGTCCCTGAAGGTGTTCAAGAATAGACTGGATGAGGCACTTAGTGCCATGGTCTGGCTGATTGGACAGGGCTGAGTGACAGATTGATCTGGATGATCTTGGAGGTCTCTTCCAACCTGGTTGACTCTGTGATTCTCAGCTTGCAGTTCTGTTCCTTCTCTCTGGTGTGTCTTTGTGGTTACCTATGCCCTAACTCTTTAATCTGACCTAACCCTTTTCCCTCTAACCTCCTTCTTGTCGTTTTTTTTTTTTTTTTGAGATCTCACCTGATATCTCTCCAGATTTACCACATGAGATATACATGAGTTGATCTGGTTATTTCTGAAGGGAGGGAGGCGGGAGGAGGTTTGGGTCAGGAGCCCTCCTGGCAATCTGATTGTTCTCAGAGGGGTATTGTGTTTCCATATTACCTTTAACTTGTGTAGAACTGTAAATATTGTGTATGTACCTGCTTTTAAATTGTGCTAAGATGTAAATATAGCTTCATTCCTTAACTTCCAGCTGGCTGAGTCTAGTCTGGGTGGTTTCATTGCGTGTGTGGGGTGGGTAACTCCCAAACCATCACACCATGGAATGGTTTTTTTTTGTTGTCTTGAATATGAATTTCTTTTGTTTACAGCAGGTAGTTTTGTTCAGGTTCTGTTACCTACTCTTTAAGGTGATCCTTTATTTGGTTAAAGTTCTTTTGATCTGTAACACTCCATCATTCTCAGCCATAAAGGCATCGTGCTGTCTGGCCTGACAGATTTAAGCATTGGAACAGGCTGCCCAGGGAGGTGGTGGAGTCTCCATCCCTGGAGATGTTCAAAAAAGCCTGGATGAGGCACTTAGTGCCATGGTCTGGTTGACTGGCTAGGGCTGGGTGCGAGGTTGGAGTGGATGATCTTGGAGGTCTCTTCCAACCTGGTTGATTCTATGATTCTGTGAGCTAACTCCTGTCAAGATCAGCACTGGATGGCTGCTACAGCATGTGCAAGGAACTCCTCCAAGGGGTTGTTCAGCTGAGTACCCTGATGATAAACTGAAAAATACACATGGAAAACACCAGAGAGACCTTTTAATCACCTCAGAAGTTCAGCAGTATACCAGAAGGTAGGAAGTCTTCTCATGTACACAAACTGCTGCTCAAGTTCAAGGGAAGAGTCTATAATAGTAGAAAAGGGGAAAAAAAATTCCTGAGGAGATTCTAAATTTATTTATGTTGTCTGGAAAAGATTTGTAAAGTGTAAGTGAATTTGTCCTTCATTAACATTCCTATTTTTGTGAGGGAGAACAGAGCAGCTAAAAGGATGATCATCTGTTAAATCAGTTGTCACTGCATGCTGGCCACTGTGTGATTAGGATGAATTTAGGCAGTTTACCATGAATCACAAATTTAGACCTGTCTCATTTTTTCTAATCCAATAGCTGATGGAACACAGCATCAAAATAGTAAGCACTTGATATTTAGCTGCTATTAAATTTAATCAGGGAATCATAGAACACCAGGCTGGAAGAGACCTCAAGGATCATCTGCTCCAACCTTCCTTGGGAAAAACAGGGTCTTGGCAGTGGCAGAATAGCACTAGTGAAATATGGGAGATCACATCCTGACATTTTGTTTGGCAGCAAACTGTGTGCCCTACTAAAAACTGATGCCAAAGTCTCTTTGGATTTGCATGTGAGGGCAGACAGATAAGGCAGGGCGGAGAAGGCGGTGATGTGGGGAGGTTGGACCTGCCGCTGCTGCTTCAAACGTAAGCTGGAAGCATGGGTAGCACTGCAAGGGTTAGCATCACTGCTATGTGATGCTGCCACTCCTGGCTGCCACATGCTTCCCAGATACCCTGCCGAAGGAGCAGCTGGTAAAGAGGCCTGATGGTACTGTGTCCAGTTCTGGGCCCCTCAAGTCAAGAAAGATGTTGAGGTGCTGGAACATGTCCAGAGAAGGGCAACAAAGCTGGTGAGGGGCCTGGAACACAAATCCTATGAGGAGAGGCTGAGGGAGCTGGGGTTGTTTAGCCTGGAGAAGAGGAGGCTCAGGGGTGATCTTATTACTGTCTACAACTACATGAAGGGACATTGTAGCCAGGTAGGGGGTGGCCTCTTCTCCCAGGCAACCAGCAATGGAACAAGGTGACAGAGTCTCAAGTTGTGCCAGGGTAGGTCTAGGCTGAATATTAGGAGGAAGCTCTTCACAGAGAGAGTGATTGGCATTGGAATGGGCTGCCCAGGGAGGTGGTGGAGGCACCGTCCCTGGAGGTCTTCAAGAAAAGACTGGATAAGGCACTTAGTGCCATGGTCTAGTTGACTGGCTAGGGCTGGGTGCTAGGTTGGACTGGATGATCTTGGAGGTCTCTTCCAACCTGGTTGAGTCTATGATTCTATGATTCTGTGATGGGAAGCTTGTCTGGGAAGGTCCATAAGCAGCTGGAGCAGGACGAGTTGCCTGAACCAGTGGGCATGACACAGCCCAAACCAAGGGGTGCAAATACCTCTTGTCTGGAGGCTCGAGGGGAGGGATGCAGAGCACCTCCCAGGAACCAGACTTGGTAGCTGGGGGGGGTTGTTCGTGTGTCACGTCCGTGACAGGAGCTGCTCACCGCTGAGTTGCAGTCCTTTGCACACAGGTGCCCAGGAGAGGAGAGAGCAGAGCATGAGGCCTGGCAGCAGGATGCCAGTGAGAGGCTCAGAGCAGGGAGAGGGGAGAGGTCTGCTTTCCAGAGCCTCTGCATTTCTCTTCTTACAATCCAAGTCCGCCAGAACACCGTGTCCCTCAGCAGCACATCTACATGGCTTTTAAATAGTGCCAGGGACAGTGACACCACCACTGCCTTGGGCAGCCTGTCCCAAGGATTGACAATCCTTTTGGGGAAGAAATGTTTTCTAATGTCCAACCTAAACCTTCCCTGATGGAACTTGAGGCCATTTCCTTTTGTCCTAGCACTTTTCACTTGAGAGACCAACACCCACCTTGCTACAACTTCCTTTCAGGTAGTTATGGAGAGCAACAAGGTCTCCCCTGAGCCTCCTTTTCTCCAGACTAGACAACTCCACTTGCCTCAGCCACTCTTCATAAGACTTGTGCTCTAGACCTTTGTGGTAGCTTTGTTGCCTTTTGGACATGCTCCAGACCTCAATGTCTTTCTTGTAGTGAAAGACCCAAAAGTGAACCTAGTATTTGAGGTGTGGCCTCACCAGTGCTAAGTAAAAGGGGACAAAGTATTTTTGCCTGACCTATTTTAAAAGTGGTTCACTTCAGCCTGTCTTCTAACAAAGCCTGAGCTGTCTGAGCTTGAAAGACCTTTTAAAGCCTGGCTGATATTGCCATAGAAGGCCAGCGAAGCTGAGAGCAGCTCTGAGGGGAGCCAGGTGCTGCTCACATGTTCCTAACATCCAGCCTGGATCTCCCCCAGTGCAGCTTGAGACTTTGTCCCCTTGTTCTGTTGCTGGTTGCCTGGTAGAAGAGACCAACCCCACCTGGCTACAACCTCCCCTCAGGTAGCTGTAGGCATCAATTAGGTCACCCCTGAGCCTCCTCTGTGATGTTTTCAGACTGGCTGGGCTGATTCCCAGGGCACTGAGGGATCAGTGCCAGCTTCAGAGCTATTAGCAATTATCTGTGAGAACCTGTGGAAGATAGGAAAAGGTCAAGCTTTTGCTTGTCTTCAAAAGGTAAGAGAGGTTGCAGTGTTATAAATCAGTCAGCCTGATTGCACTGCTCAGAATGTCCTGCAAAAATAATCAAATTGTAAGCACTGGGAGGAAAAGAGAAATCAGAGCTCACCAAATAATGTCAAAGCTACTTAGTTTCCTTTGATGGCATAGCTAGAGGTCTGTTTGCAGGAGAAAAGCCACTGAGGTAATTTACTGCTTTTTAATGTAGCTTTGACACAACCTCAGAAACTCTAGGGAGATGTGGGGTCTCTGGAGGTTTGCAAGGCTTCATGGAAACCTCAGGAAACACAAATGAGTAGTACCACACCAGAGTGGAAAGATGGGATTCTGTCCTGCATCTAGTACTGCCCAGCACTTAATCGAGGGCCCTGATCATGCATTTGTATGAACACTAAGCCTGGGTAATGTCTACTTCCTTGATGAAATCAGTTCCCAAAGTGATACCTGCAGCAAGGTAAGAAACAGGTATTCCCAGACATAAGAACAGGACCATTTAACCTGGATTTATTACCTTTGTGAAAGCTTGAAGGCTGTCATAACATGGCTACCTCTTCTTATCAGCTTTGGTGTCAGGTAGCTGGGGAGGTGAGGATGATCCTGTTACAGCATCTCTTGTTCTTCCCTCCTTCCTTTCTTTGTGGAGTGACAGTTTTGTCTGGGGAGCTTCTTTCCCCCTTCCCCCTTTTCATTATGGTTCCCACAGGGCAGAAAAGTGCATTTTGTTTTTTGCAGTGCCTCAAAACACCTCTACAAGCCACAGTATTCAAACTCAGGTTTGATGTCTTCAGCTGAAACATTCTCCTTAGATTTTCTTGACTGAAAGATTTAGTGGGAAGGATAAAGTTTTCATTAAGAGATTTCTGAGAAGGGGTTGTTGGAAACTGTATTTATCCATTGAAATCATTGGCCTAAAAAACTCCCCAGTGAGCTAGATTAATTTGAAACAGTAGTCCAGCTGACTTTTGCTTATCCTTTTTTTCCTTTGTGACAAGCTTGTCTTGGTATCTGTGAGGAAATTTCAGCCTGTGGTGTTTTAGCCAACACTCCAGGAACTATTTATTTGCTGTCCTGTGGTGTGAGATTCTAATGTTAGAAGAATGACACTAATAAAACTGCAGCCTTTCCCCTGAATAGCTCATGAGATGCAGCAGACAAAGCAGGGAACAAACTAATAATACAAGCAATACTCTGGGGTCAGCTGGTGGTGTGATGATATTCTGCAAGGAATACGTTTTCAGGGGCATTACAGAGAAAGTTAAACAATTGCATCTATTCTGTCTGATATTCTTTCTGAAATAACTTGCTTGAATGCTGCAAAAATGCTGATTCCAGTAGTGCAGCCATGTGAGCATAGGCTCTGCCTTGTAAATTCACCTCAGGTGGACAGCTGTAAGGCATAGATGACGCTGGTATGTCATATATTTGTGTCTGTAGCTTTCCCTTGACATGGTTACTGCCTTGGTGACAATAGCTCATGGAAAACTTCACGTGGTTGTTAACTGAACATCTCCATAGCTCTGAACGTACCTACTGATTTTATCTTCTCAGTAAACCCAATGTCTTCATCGTGTTTAACAAGGTCACTAATGCTCTGTGCACATGAAATAAGTAGGAAAACCATCATTGAGCAGGAGAAGAGCAAGACTCCTTAGCCAGTGATCTGTTGCCTCCTTACATAGTCTGGCTTTGTGTGCAGAGAGTCAAAATTACTCTGAGGTTAATAAAGGCAGTGAAGTCTGTTGTTCTCCTGCTGTGAGTTAAGGAGTCGAGGTGCCACTCAGGCTGGACAAGCCAGCACTTGCAGGGAGCTGGCAGAAGCTATCCATGTTGTGGTAGAGAAGCCTGCAGTCCTGGGAGCTGCCCACTGAAGGACCTAACACTGAGTTTGCCTTTCCTTCTGGGAGGGTAGCAGTAGGTATCTTTGCCTCCACTCAGCATCTCCCTACAGAGAAATGATACAGTTCAGGAAGAGCCAGGGGTCAGCCCAGTCCAGTTTGGTTGAGGTTGTCCAACAGGATCAAAAAGGGACAAGGAGCACTGGAAGGCAATAAGGCAGGGAGATGCCCTTGCTCTGCTTCTGACTAGTTCTAGGCAAAGAAACACATCAGAGCCACCACTGCACTGAGGGTATCAGCAGCTCCAGTGCTCATGGACTGGAGCCAGCATCACACGGAGAGGCAGACCACTGCTGCACTTGGAAGGAGGTTACAAGTTTTAACTCTGCTGCTGAATTATGAGACCTGCAGGCAGATGTGTAAAGGATTGCAGCAGTGATGCTCTCTGACATGGTTGCGGCATTGGCCTGAGTCACGGCAGAAAAGGACACATCTTTGTAGGAGTTCATTCTTTAGCTGTCCGGTCCTAAGGCACGTTCTCGATGTGACACTGTAGTTAAGGGAAGCTTCTCCCTGCGCAGCCCTCAGCCTGCTCAGGAAGGGCATCGAGAACTGCTAGAGAGAGCGCTGGTTAATTCGGCACAGGTCGAGTGACAATTCTGCAGCTCCACATTACCCAGTTGATATTATTTCAGCAGTGCACCCTTCGAGGAGCCAGGCAGAGGGCAGCAAAGGTCCCTTTGAAAGGTCTGCGCTTGCATGGCTGTCACTATCTCAACAAGATCTGCCTTTAGACCAGCCGGTTTCACCAGTGTTCGCTGGAGTTCATAGTATGCTCATTTGCCTTCATTATAGGGCTGGCTGAAGATGAGATTCAAACGCTACAATACAATGCCCTTAATAGAGTTCTTGGACAATTCAGTAAAATACAGGATCTGTGCACTTTCTTGATTGCTAAGTACACGGACATTATTCACCATCACTCTGCTCTTTTGCTCTCTGATCAGAAGAGGAGATCCATCATTTTCTCTGTACTTCCAGTCTTTGCCACAGAAGGGAATGCAGTGCACAGGGGAAGCTCCCAGATGAATTGCTGTGTCTCTCACATTAACCCTCATTTTCTTTAGGTGAGATGGTGGCATTAGATCAGGCCAAGATGTTGGAAAAACAAAACAATTATACCATTTGAAATGTGAGGATTGCATCCACGAGGCTGAAAGCAGAACGTTTGTTCCATTTACCCTGTCTTCTGCCTTTCCTCGTTGTTAAGTACAGCCAAGAGAAGAAAGAAAATTCAGTTTCAATTAACAGAAACCCCAACCACCATCAAACATCCCCTCCCCTGCATAAGAAAATGGACCAGAAAACATTGAAGAGATTAATTCTGCCTCTTGTTCTTCAGTTTCAGCTCACTGTTGGGTTTTATTCAGCTTTGCAGATGAGCTTCTGCAGGATGGATATCAGCTAGGACTGAAAATTACCTGCCTTTTGTCTTCATCATGTGTTTGACAGGATAGTTAATGCAGAGCTGACCAAAACGATTCTCCTTGAGCAATGCTGTCACTTGATCAGAGAAAAGCCTATGCTCCAAGAATATGAACAGTAGAAAGCATCTCAACAGCTCAACCCAAAGTGCTTAATGAACAAAGACAGAGGATCTATCTTTCCATCCTTCCATTTCTGAGAGGTGTGTGTGGCTTACACTAAATGCAGACCTTGGGAAGAAGATTTCCATGTTGAGGGCAGGTCACAAGGAGTGCAACCCGTTGTTATTGTTCAACATCTTCTCTTGCCTGTCTATGCCATCCTCCATCACTCCCCACTGACACCTGTTTGGTTGCAGGTTGTGTTATGAATGCCTGCTTTGTCTGCGTGGTGGAGTTTGCAGGCTTTGGGAAATTCTCTGTTCAAGACCATTCGTGGTCTTTACTTAGTCTCTTCACAGACCTGTGAAGCAAAATTTCCTTGCTGTTTGGTCACACATTGTGTTATTCACAGGACCCCCCAGGGGCCGGGTGGACATTGCTAAGGACAAATGTTGTCCTCAATTTCTCTACACTCTTATCACCCAGAGAATCAAACACTGCATGACTCAAGCACCCACAGCTTTTGCCGTGGCTTCTGCACTGTATTGTCTGAGTACTGCACAAAGATAATGACTGAATCTTCACATCTGCAGGCTCCACCACCCTGAGACAACCAGGAACAGAACAAGGGGACACAGTCTCAAGTTGTGACAGGTGAAGTATAGGCTGGATGTTAGGAGGGAGCTGTTGGCAGAGAGAGTGATTGGCATTGGAATGGGCTGCCCAGGGAGGTGGTGGAGTCACCATCCCTGGAGGTCTTCAAGAAAAGACTGGCTGAAGCACTTAGTGCCATGGTCTGGTTGACTGGATAGAGGGTGCTAGGTTGGAGTGGATGATCTTGGAGGTCTCTTCCAACCTGGTTGATTCTATGATTCTATGACTTTGCTTGCCAGGGAAACATTCTTTATAGCTCAAATGACAACACTGCCAAATAGCCTTGTATGCTGCACTGGATAAGCTTAGAGCTTGAGGATTCTTTCACCAGCTTTAATATAAAATAGTGAAATAAATATGGCATAAACCATATAACATTAAAGTAAATATACAATACATAATACATGAAGATATAGAATGCAGCATTGTATAATAAATATTAAGATAAAATACAACATTTATATTCAAATCACAACAGCAGTGGCTGCAAGTTGGGAGTCCAGTATGCGTCTGCAGACCTGAGCTTTGAAGCCTGAAGACAGACATCAATGAAGGGAGTGGGTAATTGGCCATCAGCACATCTGAAGAGTAGGGGCTGTGACCTGCCCAGCAGTGCAAAGGCATTCAGGGTGAGAAGCAAGCTCTGGAATGTGGGTTTCTGTTGGCTTGCAGAGTTTCTTGCTATTCTCTGTATATTCATGCCACCATCAGGATTCAGCATCAGCGAGAGATGAAGCCTGAGACAAGAGGCAAAGCTTTGTCTAATGAGAGTTTGCTCAGAGAGCAGGGGCTGCCAGGCACAGTGCTGTGTGTAACGTGCCACATCACTGAAGATTTTAAGCACACTAAGGTCTGAAGTCAGCTTTACCAAGGGGAAACTAATCTTTGCTCTTGGATATTGTTATCCACCTTTCACTGAACTTGAAAAAGAAATTCAAACTGATGTAGAATCATTCAGTTAGTTTTAAATTAAGATGTTACCTGAATTACTGAACTACCTGAAGAGAGGGCTGGATGTTAGGAGGAAGTTCTTCACAGAGAGAGTGATTGGCATTAGAATGGGCTGCCCAGGGAGGTGGTGGAGTTGCTGTCCCTGGAGGTGTTCAAGGAAAGACTGGATGAGGCACTTGGTGCCATGGTCTAGTTTACTGGCCAGGGCTGGGTGCTAGGTTGGACTGGATGATCCTGGAGGTCTCTTCCAACCTTCTTGATTCTATGATTCTATGATTCTATGTGGTTACATGCCAATGTCTGCAACTAATACTGCTTGGATGAAGACAATTATACTGGGACCTAGAGTAAGGGGAGGGGTGTTAAGACTTTGTTACAGCGTGTGATGGTTTGGGTGTTCCCCACCCCTCCCCCACTTGTGAAAATCACCCAGACTAGACTCAGCCAAATCTGGAAATTGAATGAAGCTTTATACTTACAGCTTAACACAACAGACAAGCAGATATTTACACTATCTACAGCTGTATACAGAAAATTACAAGTTAAAAAGTAATACAGAAACACAACAGCGCTCCCAGAAACCTCAGTCCCCAGGAGGAGCTCTCAACCACCCTTCCACCTTCTCCCCACCCCTCTACCTTACCCCAGACTTTGTCTTATGTTCAAGGTGAGTTTTGGAGGGTCGGCCAGGGGGTTAGGAAGCAGATGGATTAGTCACATAGATAGCAGGTTAGGTTAGAAGTGCAGTCCCAAAGACAGAGAGCAAACAACTGCCTCATCTGTGTTTATGTTCTTCTTATACATCTCAGCAAGCCTATGAGTGAAGCAGACACCACCACTGTTTCTTTTTCCCAGCCTATAATCTAATTCTTCTCACCAAACTATCCCAGCTAGGCTCAAATTAGGACAGAGTGCTCAACTGACAAGCATTTGTTTCTTGCTCTCCCAGTTCTGTGATCTAGCATTTCTATGCTCTTGTTCAACTGCCAGTCGAAGCACAGAGTTTTTGAAAGCTCAAGTTAAAAACAAACCCACAAACCTGTCTTTGAAAACAGCACTAAAAGCTTTTCATAGAATCATAGAATCAACCAGGTTGGAAGAGACCATCAAGATCATCCAGTCCAACCTAGCACCCAGCCCTAGCCAGTCATCTATCACAGTATCACCAAGGTTGGAAGAGACCTCACAGATCATCAAGTCCAACCCTTTACCACAGAGCTCAAGGCTAGACCATGGCACCAAGTGCCACGTCCAACCTTGCCTTGAACTGTTTAGATCACTGTTTTGAACAGTTAGAAGTTCATGCTGGTTATAAAAGCAGCTTCATTATTGTGTCCAATGGTAGATGGTGTTTTTCCCAAATGCAAGGCAATTCCTCCAAAAGCCAGTGCTTGCACTATCCATCTGTGATCCCAGTGCTTCTCTGGTCATGCAGTTCTCTCTCCTGCATCCATAAACTGAACACCAGAAGGATCTCTGGAGGTAAGATATGAATTCATTAAAAGGAGTCGCAAATGTGTCATGCAGTTGTGACCACATGGCTTAGAAGATTGTGCCTTAAAACAGATCAGACAAGGCACATTTGAGGAGTAATGCCTGCTGTGCTGGAGTAATTTGCTTGTGACAGAATTAATGACATTCTCTTCAGCCTGGAACGTGTTATTAAAATGGGTGAGGAAAAGCTGGGCGGTAAAAGAAAGGTGTGAGTGATGCACATATTGAACAGGGTTGAATCTCTGCAGGAAGGGCTAGCAGGGAGGGGGGGGATGACAAGTTTGGCCTTGAAACTGCTGTAGGTATTTTCTTAATACATAGACAACTGGAGAAATCCAGTGGTGAATTCATAGAATCATAGAATCAAGCAGGTTGGAAGAGACCTCGAGGCTCATCCAGTCCAACCTAGCACCCAGCTCTACCCAGCCAACCAGACCATGGCACTAAGTGCCTCCCCCAGTCTTTACTTGAGTGCCTCCAGGGATGGCGACTCCACCACCTCCCTGGGCAGCCCATTCCAATGCCAATCACTCTCTCTGGGAAGATCTTCCTCCTGACATTGTGAACGATTCTTTGGCCTTGCTTTGTGTTTGCTGCTTGTACAGTTTCAGGAGTTACAATGTGCAGATATGAACTCCGATGTTGTCTTGTCTGGGGTTGCTGACAGGGCAAAGCAGTCAGTGCCATCCCCTTGTGAAGGCAGAGAGGAAATGCAGAGTGCAATAGCATAAGGAATCATCCTAGTGTTTTTATAACTATTTAGTAGGGGAAAGAAGGACATATTCCTTCAAAACAAAGCCTCTGAGGCTCATAGGTCCATGGAGGGTTCTTGCCCTTCCTATTTATTCACATATTTATTGTGTTTTCTGGAAGCTGATCCAGCTCAAACTGCTTCTAAATCTGCAGGATATCTTCACTCTGGAGAGGATCCAATGACTGAAGTTTGTGTGGAGGGAAGACACCTGGTTACCCATCCCAAACTGCAGTGTGAGCTCTGCCTCCTTCTAAGGAAGCCACGACAAGTGGAAAGGGTGAGATCACTTTGAGGCAGAAACTGCCTGGAAGTACTCAACAGTTCTCTTATGTTGCTGCCCCTGCTTTTTCCAGAACTGCTGTGTAAACGTTTGCAGACTCTTAGAGCAGCAGAGCTACTTTGTGCTTGTGACTGTTGTGAGAGAGGGCAGTGTTGTGAAGAGACACAGAGGGCACAGGGGAACCAAATGAGGTTCAACAAGGACAAGTGCAGAGTCCTGCACCTGGGAAGGAATAATAAACTGCACCAGCACAGACTGGGAGGTGATCTGCTGGAGAGCAGCCCTGTGCAGATGCACCTGGGAGTGCTGGTGGCTAACAAGTTACCCATGGCACAGCAATGTGCCCTTGTGGCCAAGAAGGCCAAGGGGATCTTGGGGTGTATTAGGAAGAGTGTGTCCAGCAGATCAAGGGAGGTTCTCCTTCCCCTCTACTCTGCCCTGATGAGACCTCATCTTGAATACTGTGTTCAGCTTTGGGCTCCACAGTTTAAGAGGGACAGGGATCTGCTGGAGAGGGTCCAGCGGAGGGCACTGCCCTTGAGGAGAGGCTGAGGGACCTGGGGCTTTCATGTCTGGAGAAGAGAAGACTGAGAGAGGATTTAATCAATGTTTATAAACACCTGAGGGCTGGTCAAGAGCAGGGAGACAGGCTCTGCTCACTTGCTGCCTGGGATAGGACAAGGAGCAATGGGTGTAAGCTGCAGCACAGGAGGTTCCAGCTCAACACAGGGGGAACTTCTTTACTGTGAGGGTCCCAGAGCACTGGAACAGGCTCCCCAGGGAGGTTGTGGAGTCTCCTTCTCTGGAGACTTTCAAGGCCTGTCTGGATGTGTTCCTCTGTGATCTGTGCTAGATTGTGTGGTCCTGCTCTGGCAGAGGGGTTGGACTTGATGATCTCCTTGGGTCTCTTCCAACTCCTAACATCCTGTGAGCCTGTGAAGAGCAAGAAAAATGAAAGCAAGGGCAAATCCTCCAAGCAAAAGGATGAGGTCTGAGAAATGTGTTTGAATGCTTCACAGAAGCTTAGAGGAGCTCATCTTTCAAGGGCATATCCTGAGAGTCTCTGCAGGCTGGATGAATCCTGCAGTAAAATAGTTAGTAAAATAATTCGTAAGAGATTCCAGAAAAAAATCTTTCCTGAAGCAAATCAGCCTGGAAGAAGTTGCTTCTCCCACTCCCTACTTTTCTCCACTTCTACAAGAGTTCTGCAGCACTTCCTTACCCCTTTGACACCCAAGTCCAGAACTGCAACCTTGTGCTGTCCCATACATGTTTGTCATCCCTAGTCTCTGCCCTAGATCCTCACTCCAGCTGTCACACACAATTGGAGGCTGCAGAAGAGCTGACAGGGATGATGATGATGATGATACACATTATTTCCTGTGGTGGAAGATGTCTTTATATGAGAAGCTCTAAGGCCTCTCTCAGCAGTACAAATAGTGACCAATAACATTTCCTGCAGTGTGACATTTACAAGAAGTGCAACAGTTTTAACCTCCAGTGATATTTCTACCTTTTAATTCAATACCCATGGAAGAATTTTTTTTGTGGGAGACAAAAAAATACCCAAACAGTTTTGCTGGACATTGCTACTGTAAAAACCTAACAACAATAACAACAACTTTTTTTTTCCTCCCATCTTTATTTTTCTTGCTTAACTTTAAGGATGTGTCCACATAGCGCAGTTGCCTCATGTGTGATTGATTGAGAAACTGGTGTCTAAAGGACTGTGTTTTCTTTGCCAAGATCAGCTGTAAATCTCTTGCATATTAATTTGGTATATAGCATCAGTGGCTGCCATCCAACTTAGGCTT
The DNA here is from genome assembly GCF_015220805.1 of Pogoniulus pusillus. Classification (NCBI taxonomy): domain Eukaryota; kingdom Metazoa; phylum Chordata; class Aves; order Piciformes; family Lybiidae; genus Pogoniulus; species Pogoniulus pusillus. Next base: position 5,881,998 of record NC_087289.1, on the reverse strand, counting down.
TGTCCCACAAGTAACTGGCAAACGCTAAAAGCTGCTGAGTCTGTTTGCCATCTTCCTTGAAAGTCACACTAGCAGAGTTGCTGTAGGTGCTGGAAGTTATTTCCTGAAGGCTGGCACTGAATGGCAAATCCATAAGCAGCATTGTCCAAGGGCTTTCTTCCACAGGAGGCTTGGGTGAAGGTGGAGGGGCATTGATTAGATGTGTCCCTCCCTCCTGGGGCAACTGGCAGAAAAGTGACAAAGAACCAGCAGAGAGGCAGATGATGAGAGAGAGGGCAGATTACTAGGGCTTGTTGGGGCACTGTGATGGTTTGGGTGTTCCCCACCCCCCCACACTTTGGAAATCACCCAGACTAGACTCTGGAAATTGAATGAAGCTTATATTTACAGCTAGCACAATATACAAGCAGATAGTTACAGTATATACAGCTGTAGACAGAAATATACAAGTAAAAGGTAATACAGAAACATAAAAGCCCTCCCAGAAACCTGAGTCCCCAGGAGGGGCTCCAAACTGCCCTTCCACCTTCTCTTCCCCCCTCTCAACCTTACCCCAGTCCCAAGGAAGAAGGGAGGTTCAGCCAGGGGGTTAGGAAGCAAAGTGGATTGATCAGAGAAATGGCAGAGAGGCTAGAGAGAGACATGCAGCTTGGAGCTCCCCAGCAGGAGAACTGCCTTGTCTGTGTTTTGATTCTTGCTCTTATACATCTCAGCAAGCCTGTGAGGGAAGTAGCCATCACCATTGTTTCCCTTCCACAGCCTGTAATCGAATCCTTCTCACCAAAACATTCTTGCTAGCTTCAAACTAGCACAATCCACCCCTGTCTATTTCGCTCAGAGTATTGCTGAGATCTGATCTAATCTAAAGCAATGTTTACACTAACGAGTATTACAAGCTCAGTTCACACTTCAAACTAGCACAGGCACAGGCCCAGCTGTAAAATCAATTGTGAAGGGAATTTCTTGCCACAGATAGTGTGCAGCCCTCAATCCCTCTGTTCTCCTCGCGTTAGCACCTCACAGTGCAAGTCCTTACCGCTGAACTCTCCTTGGAAGCATAAAGAGAAAGCTTCCCTGATGAGGAAAGAGAGGCATGACTCAGACCTCTGCCTGCTGCACTTTATCCACGGCTAATTGTCACATTGCTACTTTAGCAAAACAGATGTTCTCTGTTAGCAGCTTAATGCAATGAGTGCTATACTTCAAAAGGTTGCTGTCCCTGCCACCACGCAGGAGATTTAAGAGTGTGTATGTGATGGAGCATTATTAAGCTTCTGTGCTGCTGCTTGCTTGCTTCCCTCCCTTCCCCCTTAAGATATATAAAATCAAATGAAGAAATGTCACCTAAATCTTTCTTCAAAGCATTTGTGGAGGCTTATTTAGGTTGCTAAGTCAACTTCTGAAATCTGAAATGTTATAGAAGACAGCCCTGCTTGAGAAAAAGCCTGCATGGAATGGTGGTGTATTTCAAAACTGACCTGCCAGTCACCATTTCAGGTTTGCTCAGGTTATCAGCCAGCCTGACCCTTCTGTAAAGCTCATGTGGCTGCTTCTATCTCATTATTCCCTTGGTTTCTGCCTCCTGTTGCTTGACTTGTGCTTGCCACACCCTAGTTAAAGACCTGGGGGATTTGTAAATACCTGACTGCAAAGGATTTCTGGTGAGAAGTGCAAGGTGGAGGTAGGTAATGGGGTTGGTATGGCTCCGTTTATACTAATCTGGGATAATATATTGCTATAAGTTGAGTGTAGTGATTGTAGAACATTACTGAGTTCTGCAGATTCTGCCTTTCATGTTCTGCATTCAGATTCCACCCATGTAAATTTAGGAGTGCTAATAATTGCCCGATTAGCAAGCCTGCTCCGTTACACATTTTAGGCATAAACAGTCCTAGAGTGCTGTGCAATTTCCTGCCTTCATTTGCAGCAATAGATAACTGTGCCTCGACAGAGCTAAGATGTAGTTCATCACAGTGAAGTGCCCAGAGACACTTAGTGGAGTGTGAGCTAAAGGAAGGAAATCCTTGCATGAAGCACATAGGTCAGTGCTTATATCTTGGGGGTTTTGTTGTTGGGTTGGGTTATTTTAAATGCTACTGTAGAAGAACATATATTGTAAACTGGATGACCTAGTCTAGAATGTATGTATGGTTCAATGACAAAGGAGGGTGGAGGTTGTATTGATCTTCCAGTCTTGCAGTCTTTATTAATTATCTCCTTTGCTCATTGTTGTACATCACTGTTCTCAGCTTTCTTTGTCTGCAAGGCTCCTCTTTTAAAAGCTCCTTATTTGCAACCACTGGTACCTGCATCTCTTTAAAATGGTGTTTCTTCTCCATGAGCTTGTGCCCTTTGAGTTTTCTCTTGCATATGGCTCTTCTTGAAGCTGTGGGGTTTGAGTTGCTTGTTTGTCTGGATCTGAGGGCCACATTCCTCTCCGTGTTGTTCTGGGCACATATCTGCCAAGCTTACCCAGTGAAGAATCCACCCAGACTGATGTGCTTATCTGCAGACTTCCTTGCTGGACATGTTGGAACTAACCATCCTGAGTAAGGCAAGATCTATCTCATGTGACATTGTTGTTTCTTGTGCTGAAAAGATGTAGCTATGTCAGGGTAGAACTTGAAGATGCTGCTTTTGGTTTGGAATGACTCTGCAATGTGTCTGTTTTAAACATGAAGACAAACTGATCATGTCACTTCAGACTGTTAGCACCAGTTCTGGAGCCCCCTGTGGGAGAATTCTCCCGCAGCAGGACATGAGCTGTAAACATGAGAACTTGTGCTGGGAGATGTCCTTGAGCTGGAAGCTACAATGAGCAACCCACTCACACCCACAGGGGGCTGAGCCTGCCAGCCCCCTGGGGTGGACACTGTGGGTTGTTATTGACACAGGGTAACCTATCTGCACCTTGCATGTGGCTCTGGGCCAGTCTGTACTGTCCACTTGTGCCAGCCCCAGGCTGATGGTGCATGCCTTTTTCTGAGTACTATATAAGACATTGCACTGTCCTAATAAAGTGGACTGATGCAGAGAAGCTGCTGAGTGGACTCGTCAGCACCCCGATCTCGCCGCTCACCAGCCTCCCGGCTCCGACAGCCCCATTACAAGAAGGATGTGGACCTGCTGGAGTGTGCCCAGAGAAGGGCCACGAGGATGATCAGAGGGCTGGAGCAGCTCTCCCATGAGGACAGACTGAAAGAGTTCAGTCTGGAGAAAAGGAGGCTCCCAGGTGACCTTCTTGTGGCCTTCCAGTATCTGAAGTGGGCTACAAAAAAGCTGGGGAGGGACTTTTTAGGCTATTAGAGAGTGACAGGACTGGGGGAATGGAGAATGGAGTGAAGCTGGAGATGGGTAGGTTCAGACTGGACATGAGGAGGAAGTTGTTGAGCATGAGAGTGGTGAGAGCCTGGAATGGGTTGCCCAAAGAGGTGGTTGAGGCCTCATCCCTGGAGGTGTTTAAGGCCAGGCTGGATGAGGCTGTGGGCTGCCTGATCTAGGGTAGGGTGTCCTTGGGCATGGCAGGGGGGATTGGAACTGGATGATCCTTGTGGTGCCTTCCAACCCTGACTGATTCAATGATTCCACCTGCTGCCCTACAAAAAGAGACCCTAATGTCAGAATGTCAATTTCAGCCTCTTTTGTGACAACAGAAATCTGTGTTTCTCTCAGGCTTTGGAATTTATCCTCTGACCTCTTTTTTTTTTTTACATCTCTTTTACTGCTGATTTTCTTAACTCTTTGTGCAATAGGTGGGGCTTTTTTGGGGGTCTTTTTTGTTGATACTGCTGGTGTTTGGTTTTGTTGTTGAGGTTTTTGTTTGTTTGGGTTTATTGATGTCTTGGGTCTTAGTCTGCTCATGAAATTTATGCGATTCAGCATTTCTTCTGACTTCAGTTGTCTGCACAAAACTCATTTTCTTCTTCTTTTTTTTTTTAAGGGGGGGCTTTGGTTTGAGTTTTTTGTTTGTTTCCTTTTTAAAAAAAGTAAACTTCATACTTTGGTTTGAAGAAGCAAATTTTCCCTGCTCTTGTATTTTGATGATTTCAGCCTCATAGTGTGTGGCTGAACCCAACTTACACTGCTTTGAGCAAAGCTGTGAAGCTGGCCCCAGCCCACTGGCCACACAAGCTGCCCTGGTTAGTTTTGCATTGATAAGTCATAAGCCCAACTCTTCCATGCTGCCTCCACTGTGCAATGCAGGTACCTACAACAGCTGCAATGGTTGGTCACATGAAAGAGGAGGATTAATATCACTGAGTCAGTTTCTTAATGTTGGCAGATTTGCCAAACAATGCCTTTACTTACGTGTTGGAGGGCAGGGATATTTCTTGTTCAGACTTGTACTTCAGTTTTAGCAAAGACAATTTGTCCTTGCAATGCAAGAGAGGATCCTCTGGTAAATGACAGGCAGTGCTTTCCCTTGTCTGTGTTCCAAACTGGGCATGAATCCCATCATTGTCAGAGAACTTTCAATCTAATAACTTGCTGATACCTTGGCAATAGCCAGGACTCTGAAATTGATGACAACAAAACCAAAGGAGAAAATAAACCAAGCTGAGTGAAGGCTTCAACTAGGTTAGATGCTACAAAAGGAGATAAACTCCTAATTGTAGTTCTTCTACTTAAATTCATTTAAAATTGCAACAAAGTTAATATTCTTGTTATTTTTACTGGTATGTTTTACTAATAAACCAAGGCAAAGCAAGGCTTCAACTAGGTTAGACACTAGAAAAGGAGGCAGAATTGTGATTGTAATTCTACTTAATTCATTTAAACTTTTAATAAAGTTAATATTCTTGTTATTATTACTATTTTACTTACAAACCAAGGCAAAGGAAGGCTTCATCTAGGTTAGATCCTACAGAAGGAGATAAACTTCTAATTGTAATTCTTCTACTTAATTTAAACTTTTAATACTTAATATTCTTGTTATGACTATTATATTTTACTAATAAACCAAGGCAAATGAAGGCTTCACCTAGGTTAGATCCTACAGAAGGATATAAACTTCTAATTGTAATTCTTCTACTTAATTTAAACTTTTAATAGTTAATATTCTTGTTATTTTTACTATTATATTTTACTAATAAACCAAGGCAAAGGAAGGCTTCACCTAGGTTAGATCCTACAGAAGGAGATAAACTTCTAATTGTAATTCTTCTACTTAATTTAAACTTTTAATAGTTAATATTCTTGTTATTTTTACTATTATATTTTACTAATAAACCAAGGCAAAGGAAGGCTTCACCTAGGTTAGATCCTACAGAAGGAGATAAACTTCTAATTGTAATTCTTCTACTTAATTTAAACTTTTAATAGTTAATATTCTTGTTATTTTTACTACTACATTTTACTAATAAACCCAGGCAAATGAAGGCTTCAATCAGGTTAGACACTACAGAAGGAGACAAACTAATTGTAATTCTTCTACTTAATTCATTCTTCACCTTAATTCATTTAAAATTGTAGCAAAATTAATATTCTTGTTATTTTACAGTTTAACTATTTAAGTTCATATTCTTGTTATTTTTACTATCAAAGTAAGTATAATAATTCCCCATTTACTGAGGGGGGAAAAAAAAAGTGGGGGCTGCACACTCAAGGCCAATTTTTCAGGATTTTCATGTCACAGTTTTGTTTTCTAGCTGCAGACTCAGACTGCAACTCCTGTGGGTCTTGCCTATGTGAGCTGTGTACTGACAGGTGAACCTGAGTTAACAATCACATTTAAAGAGAAATGAACCAGTCTTAATGACTAAAGCACCTGGAAAACCTAACTGAACATGTAGCACTCATCATCTGAATATGGTGATTCTGAGATGAACAGCTGTTAAGTTTTCAAAGGTCCCAAGGCAGATGAAACTGAGTTTCACTCATCTCACATAGAGGGTTCGACAAAGGCTCTCTCAGCTGGTGTCACCCCAGTCCAATACAGATCAACAGTTCCCTAGCACAACCTTCAGGACAAATCCCTGGAGAACAAGCAATGCCATGTTTTCACCCCCGGGGGTTTGCGTTTAGTCGGCTTGATCTGTCTGTGTATGTGTGCAAATGTATAGGTTGCAGGAGAAGGGCAGGAGGTGTTAAAGAGGGAGGGACAGAGGGAGGGAAAGGCACTGAGTCTTTACAGAACTCAGTCTGCAGAGACAACTGGCGGAACGAGAAGAGCACCTGTTCCAAGCTCCAGTAGCTCCTTTTTTGGATAGAGGCAAGCTGACAAATCAGCTCTGCCATGCTGACAATAAGTCAAGCTCTTGTAGTCCTGCTCATTTTTCTGCTAACTGTTCAGTTTTTCAAAGTGCAAAGGGCACGCAAGCACTTCCCTCCTGGACCAGCTCCTCTCCCGCTGTTTGGAAACTTGGTGCACCTAAACTTCCAATTTCACCGGGATCTTCTGATGGAGGTATTTCTTTTGAGATGCTCTTAGCTGGTTAATTTTAGTCACAGCTTAACCAAAACCTCGTGTGTTAATAGCAAGGTGAAGTGGTTAAGTCTGTGGAAGTCATGGACGAGGTGTAGACGTACAAAGATCAGCTTGATTCCTAAATTCAGGTCACCTTCTTATGTAAATATGTCATCTTTACGAGGGATTTCATGCCCTTAAGGCTCACATAAACTTGGGGACATGGTTTCTGACTTGTTATTAAAGTCAGAGAATACCAATAATTGAAAAGCTGCTTCTGCAATGCTGGTAACTCCTGCTGTGTGACTTGCACCAATTCTGACACGCTGGCACTGCCTCTTTGATCATGATCGTGTGGTGCATACTCACAGAATCATAGAATTGGTTTGGTTGGGAACAAACCCTGTAAGATCAACGAGTCCAACCATAGACTCAGCACCACCACGGCCATTAAACTGTGTTTATGGATGTTTGCAATGCAGACAGGGCTTCTCAGCTGCCAACACCTCCTTCAAACTACATCTTTGCCACTTGTGTTTGGAGACAGCTGCTCCTGCCTCTGTACTCTGGAAGTCATTCTTCCAGTGGTTTACAGATGACCTCTAATTCAGATCTGTGCTTGAGGCACTACAGACAGATCATTGAATCAGAGAGGCAGTGGAAAGCCAACATCTAAAGAATTATAAGGAGAAGTGAGTGGCTGATGTAATTCTGGTGGCACCTTAAACACTGTCTAGTACCTCTTTGGTAGCACCATGATTGTATTGGAGCAGAGTCCCATTCTTGGACAAAGCTTTTTCCAGAAGTGGTTGAACTTCATCTGTGATATATCTGTCTCTGCATGGACACTTCTTCTGCCTCCAGTTCTCAGTGCTCTCCTCAGCACTGTGGGTTCAGCTGCAGCCCTCTGGCACTTCATGCCTATTGACTAGTTTTTGGCTCCACTTTCTCTCCTGTAGAACACGGATGGAGCAGGGCTAATCTGTGTTTTCCTCTTGCAAAGGAAGGGCTGCCTGGAGGCATAGAGCCCCAGAGAAGTGCAGATTGTGGCTGGTCAGATAATGAGGTACAAATGTTGGGGTTGGATGCGATGCAATCTGAAATACAGAAGTCTTTCTTTGTCTGCAGCATCACTGCAGCTTGTGCTTTGGAAAAAAAATATATATATCACCTCCCCCCAGGAAATAAAATTGGCTGCTGAAAGCCTTCTTCTCAGAAAACCAGTGTTTCTGCTTCCAGCTATAACACAGCTAGAATATATGCTGCATATGTGTATTCGTGGGGATGATGGTCTCAGCGCAAATTTGCCGCTGGGCTGGTGAAAAGCAGCTGCAATGTCTGAGATGTTTGAAGAGTTTCATCACTTCGTTCTCTTCTGGCACCTTTTACACTTACAGTTGGCAAAGACTCACGGTAACATGTATACTCTGTGGTTTGGGTGGTTCCCAGTGATCATCCTCAATGGCTATCAAGCAGTTAAGGATGGCATGACTACACACCCTGAAGATGTTTCTGGGCGGATGTTGGGTCCTTTCTTCGTAGCAATGGCCAAAAGAAAAGGTGAGGTTTTTCCTCTCGTAAATAGTGCACAGGAGTGTTAACTTTGCCAGCTGCTCTGCCTTCTTGGACTCTCTACTCTCCCACTCTGATGCTCTTTTGTCAGATATTGTCCAAGTCTTCCATTAGCTCTTGAGAATAACTTACCACCTGCCATTATGCCTCACATACTGAGCTTTCCTAAGCCTGGGAAACACCCCAGGTCAGATTGTTTCTAGGTGACCTTTTTACTGTGTTCAAGATATATGGGGTCCCAGCTCAGAACTAAGCAGTCTTGCCCTCTTGACAGGATAATCCAATTTGCTGCACATGATTTTGCTGTACATTACATGAATGCAAACCTTGTTTATATGTTTGGTAACCATAAATCACAGAGAGAGTGATTGGCATTGCAATGGGCTGCCCAGGGAGGTGGTGGAGTCACCAGCCCTGGAGGAGTTAAAAAAAAAGACTGGATGAGTCACTTAGTGCCATGGTCTGGCTGATTGGATGGGGCTGGGTGCTAGGTTGGACTGGATGATCCTGGAGGTCTCTTCCAACCTGGTTGATTCTATGATTCTATATGTTGTGGCTGCCAAACACCTTCCAGACAAGCAAGAGACCTGTAACACCATCCTTAAGGAGTCTCATTGCTGTTTGCAGCTGCTCTTAAAGATTTGGTGAATGCCCCTTGCGAGAGTGCATCTGATAAATGAAAACTCACCTCTCCTCTTCTGCTTAGTGTATTTCATAGAATCAACAAGGTTGGAAGAGACTTCCAGGCTCATCCAGTCCAACCTAGCACCCAACCCTATCCAGTCAACTAGACCACAGCACTGAGTGCCTCAGCCAGGCTTTTCTTGAACACCTCCATGGAGGGTGACTCCACCACCTCCCTGGGTGGTTTTTTCATCAGTCTGAAGTATTTTATTTTTTCTCCTCTCTATTTGTTATACCAAAGCAAACACAGATTGTTTAAGGATAGGTAAAGGATCACCATCACAGCAGCAGTTCACAGCTAGTGCAACTTAGTGGTCTTCCTTTAGGAGGAGAATCACAGACTCAGAGAATGTTAGGGGTTGCAAAGGACCTCCAGGGATCATTGAGTCCAAGTCCCTTGCCAAAGCAGGATAACCTAGGGCAGGCTGCACAGGAACACATCCAGGTGGCTTTGGAAAGCCTCCAGAGAAGGAGACTTTGCAACCTCTCTGGGCAGCCTGTTCCAGTGCTCCATCACCCTCACCATAAAGAAGTGCCTGCTCGTGTGGAGGTGGAACCTCCTGTGTTCTAGCTTGCACCTGTTGTACTTGTCCTATCACTGAGCACCTCTGAAAAGAGACTGACACCTCCCTCTTGACACCCAGCCCTCAGATATTTATAGATGTTGATAAGATCCTCTCTCAACTTTCTCTTCTCAAGACTAAACAGCCCCAGGTCTCTCAGCCTTTCTTCACAGGAAAGATGTTCAAGTCCCACAATCATCCTTGTACCTCTCTGTTGGACTCTCTCCAGCAGATCCCTGTCCTTCTTCCATGGGGAAGCCCAAAATTGGGCTCAAATGTCACTTATCCTTCACCTTTGTAGCTTTGACCTACAAGCATAACATTATTTGATCTATATCTCATAAACATACCACTGTAGAAAGTCTGAAGAAATTCATCCAGCTCTTCTTGTCTGGAGCACGGCCACTCGAGTATGGCTAAAAGCAGATCTAAAAAGACATGTTAAGGTCTGAGGGGTTTTGTTTGTTTTGTTTTTTAATGAAGACACTAATTAAGAGCAGTCAGCAAAACCTCAGGCTGCTCTTTCCAAAGATTAACTACAATCAGCATGAAGAATATGTGGTCTAGTTAGAGTCCGGGGCTGTGATTTCTGATCGCTGATGCTTTCACCTAAAGGTAATTGCATCACAGTGTAGACCCTGGTTTACTCTGTGTAGTTTACAATGTTTTGCTGACTGAATCATGTGTGTCTGTGGCAAATAGTAACATGCCAGGGAATGTCTTCAGGTGTTATACTGGCAAGTGGTCACTCCTGGAAGCAGCAGAGACGCTTTAGCATAATGACTCTACGCAGAATGGGAATGGGGAAGAAATGCCTGGAGCGTCGAGTGCAAGAAGACGCCTCTCACCTGGTGGAGTTCTTTATGAGCCTAAAAGGTATCTATCTGCTAAGAAATCAAACAGCTTTGAGTCCTGGAGCTTTAGCTTCAGTATGGAAACTTACCTACCCTTTTCTGGTGTCAGGGTAGGTCTAGAGTGGTGCATCCAAGCTTGCCAAAGCCCAAAGAGCACAAAGAGTGTGGTATTGTAAGAGGGAAGCTGTTCATAAATGGTGTTGGGAACCTCTGGTATTCTACCTCCATGTGTTTATCACTGCTCTATGATATGATTATACAGTGATATGTTGTCACTGAACTGCACAGCCAGGCCACCCTCAGACTGCCTACAACAGGTAACTAAAGAGTGTTGTAAAGCTGAGTTATTTCTCCCTCTTTCAACGACATTAGGTGCCATGAGGTAAGCTGGATAGGTTACTGGCTGGCTGGCTAAGTAACTATTGGCAAGAGAATCCAGAAAGTAGGATTCAGGAGGGGATTTCAGTGGATTATCAAGTCCAACCTAGAGTCCAAGCCAGGATCATTTCTATCCAAACAATTCTTTCTTTTTGCATGGATGTCTCATAACTTTAACAAACTCATCAGACACAGATGTGATGATAATACTGTTCACAGCTCAGACTGGAATAGTTTTAGCCTTGTGTGCTTGGCAGTTCCTATCAAGCTATTCTGCTTCCTGAGTGTTCCTACAGTCCTTCAGCTTTTCCTCTGAAGTAATTTGTTTTACATATTTGAATGTGTCTATCACTGCCTTCTTTCAGTTCATCTCCAGTGACATTTCTTCTTTCTCACATTCTGGCTTATCTTTCTTCCACACAGTTGAAGACAACAGAGTCTGTGTAATATCCTCTAATGGATCATAGTTGTATGTCATTTCATAGAATTATAGAATCAGTCAGGGTTGGAAGGGACCACAAGGATCATCTAGTTCCAACCCCCCCTGCCATGGCCAGGCATACCCTAGATCAGGCTGGCCACAGCCTCATCCAGCCTGGCCTTAAACACCTCCAGGGATGGGGCCTCAGCCACCTCCCTAGGCAACCCATTCCAGGCTCTCACTACCCTTATGCTGAACAACTTCCTCCTCATTTCCAGTCTGAATCTCCCCACCTCCAGCTGTGCTCCATTTCACAGGAAGGGCTATGCCTCGTAGAACTACAAGGAAACAGTTTAACAGTGTCCTTGGCTTTCAGACTATGTTTATTTTCATTAACTAATGCCTCATCTCTGTGCCCATTCATGCCTTGTCTGGATAAAGAGGACGTTTGATGTAATCTCTAACAGTATCTTGTCCTATCTGTATATGGAACACCTGAAAAACCCATTGAGGGTGAATAGCAGTTAACTGTGTTTGCAGGAAGACCTGTGGATCCTTCTTTCCCTCTTTTCCACTCTATTTCAAATGTGGTTTGTGCCCTGGTTTTTGGATATCATTTCTCTGATGAGGACAAAACCTTCCATGAACTGATCAGCGCCACAGAGAACATATTCAGATTCGTAGGCAGCTTCCTTCATCAGGTGAGCAAATAATCTGCTGGTTTGTATTCTGAAAGAGGGAGAAAATGAAAGTGTGGATACAAAAATGAGTCTTCACTAAACACAGAGCAACTGGCAAATGCAAACTGGGAGCTCAGTGGTATCCTTGGGGAGCTTATTACCGACGCCTTGGTTTTAAGGAATCAGTTTCCTTGCAAGTTTAGGAGACATCTCTCTGCCAACTCCTGGCTTGAAGTCTTTCAGCAATTCTGAGACTGTTAACAGAAACCTTTAAACTTGAGAGTGGAGTTTGTTATAAATTTCAACTCTGCAGTGCTGCTTCACCCACCTTCATTTACTTCCCCCAAAATAGGTATCGTTGCATTTGTTTTCCTGCATTTCACTGCTCTGCAAGCTGTATGCTAACAATTTGGGTCTTTTTCCTCCCTCATAGATAATAAGATATTCTTTATGAATCTTTCCATTAGTTCATGATAGCTTCCAATTCACACATTACAAAACCAAGACATGCATTCTCTGACAGTCTGACAATTCAAGTTCTGTCAGAGAGTTTTCAGTAGCTACCTACAACAAGGCCAACCTTGCATAGAATCACAGAATCAACCAGGCTGGAAGAGACCTCCAAGATCATCCAGTCCAACCTAGCACCCAGCCCTAGAACAACATTGTTGGACTTGCTGATCTCGGAGGTCTTTTCCAGCCTCAATTATTCTGTGATTCTGAGATGCTCAGCTCCTCCAGTGGGCACACTTATGTTCCAGTATTTCAGTGCAAAAATTAAGAGGAAAAGGACTGGTGCAAGCTAGCAGATAACAGGATGAAAAAGGCAAATAGAATAGTTTCCAGCATTGTTTTCCCTTTAGGTCTGGAGAAGTGTTAAAGCAGGTTCTGGTGGGGGGACTTAGCAGCAGTCTGTTAGACCTACTGTAAGGTCTTGGACACTTTATGTTGTGAGTATGAAGTGAAAGAAATGTAGGCAAATGTTAAGGGGATGCTTGAATTTAGCAAGACTTCACTTGTTAGAACTGAAAGAGCAAAGCAGGGAGATAGAAATATTGTTTGCTTGGCAGGGTGGAGTGGCAGCTGCTGCAGAGGGAACTATCCAAGCTAGAGGACAATCCTCTGAGCCTACAAATGTGTGAACAAATACACTCATCAGACTGAAGATGAAAGATTCCTTACCATCAAAACAATTACTGGTCCTGCAGCAGTCACAAGGGAAAATTCTGATGGGGCAAATGAAATTAGCTCTTGCAATGGTACCTGCTTTACACTTTCCTTCTGTGACTTCCATAAATTCAACCAGCTACTGGAAGCTTCAGACTTGTTAATCTCAGTAGCCACTCAATATCCAGCAAGGATGTCCTTACACTTTGAGTATGTGAAGGCTAGGGTCTCCAACTGTGCAGGAGTAAGGTCTTCTAGCAACAGAAGCAGCTTACTGGTATGAGCAGAGTGTTGTCAGCACTGCCTTGACCCCCAGGAAGGAGTGTGTCCAAATTGCTAGTAAAGTTTTCCCACATGACAGCAAAAATCTACTCAAAGCAGTGCTGATCTCTTTATTCTACCATCGACATTCCCCAACAGGACAATTCAGCCTTTGATGTTTCTAAAAGCTACTGATGGGTAACTCATAGTGCCTCATGTGTCGCTCCCGCAGCTGTATGATCTCCTGCCCTGGCTGATGCGCTGTCTCCCCGGTCCTCATAAGCAGGCATTGTCTTCCTATGATGTCCTGAGCTCCTTTGCAAGGAAGGAGATCAGAAGGCATGTGGAGAGAGGGATACCAGATGAACCACAGGATTTCATTGACTTTTACCTGTCTGAGATGGAGAAAGTAAGTGTTCCTTCTGCCTGGAGTAGAAGGCTGAACAGACCACTACATCACCCAGTCTGCCCTCCTCTGTCATAGTGTCTTACATTTCATAGGCCTCTCCATGTGAATGTAGTAGCCTGGGACACATTAACTCTTACCCATCTTTGTGTTTTGGTTACATGAACAAAGTACCACAAAGTCTGTTTGGGTGTGAACTCAGGAGCCATCATTTGCTTCCCATAGATACCCATCAGTGTACCACAGTCCAGTGGTAAATATGAAACAGTTCATACCTGTAGGTTACATATTTTGGCAGACTACCTCATCTTCTGCAGCAGGGTACCTCGTGTTTGCAATGAGATTAAGCACACACACATAGACAATTAGCCTGAAATTGCTGACATCCTGCTTTGGGTTTCAGAGTGCTGATGCTGGCATCTGCACGCCACACAACTGTGTGGTTCCACCTCTGAGAGGGAATTTCATGGTTACTGGAAAGTCTCCTTATGTCCTCATTTGAGGAGATTCTCTACTCCTTAAAGAATGAGGCAGATGCTGAGGGAGCTGGGGATGTGCAGCCTGGAGAAGAGAAGGCTCAGGGGGACCTCATTGCTCTCTACAACTCCCTGAAGGGAGGCTGTAGCCAGGTGGGAGTTGGTCTCTTCTGCCAGGCAAGCAGCAACAGAACAAGGGGACACAGTCTCAAGTTGTGCCAGGGGAAGGCTAGGCTGGATGTTAGGAGGAAGTTGTTGGCAGAGAAAGTGATTGGCATTGGAATGGGCTGCCCAGGGAGGTGGTGGAGTCACCATCCCTGGAGGTGTTGAAGAAAAGCCTGGGTGAGGCACTTAGTGCCATGGTCTGGTTGACTGGCTAGGGCTGGGTGCTAGGTTGGAGTGGATGATCTTGGAGGTCTCTTCCAGCCTGGTTGATTCTATGCTTCTAATTTTTTGACATTTGTTACTCCCTAATTATAAGGAGAAAATATGTAGGTTTGTCTCTGCCACCAGGTCACAGCTGTGCTGAACAGAGAGAAGAAATGACTCTCAAGGTGTTCTGTTGAGATCCTTTTATTCAGTTGGGTTTTACTCCAGTATTTGGTAGCACACTGGAGAGAGCAAGGCCACACTGTGGGACACTTGTTTAGGAGTACACTCCTAGGCTAACAGCACAACTTGCAGTGTGCTGTAAAGCTCTCATGATTAAGTCAACAGGCATAAAACTCCCTGGTTTTTAATGAAAGAATATTCTACTTCATGACAAAGAGCAATGCAGATTTATCACTTCTGCCTGGGAAAATATGAATCTCTTAGGACTTAGCAAAACCTGCACTGTTGAGTATTCTGTGTGCCCATGCCTGCTGTGGGAATAAGGATTCTCACACAGGTGGCACACAGGATCAACTAACTTCTATGCTTTCTCTTCAACTTTTTATCATCATCTACAGTCTAAAGATGGGGCCAAGCCCAAGTATGATGAAGACAACTTGGTGCACATTATCTGTGATCTTTTCCTTGGTGGATCAGAGACATCAAGCACAACATTGCACTGGGGTCTGCTCCATATGGTAGTGAATCCAGACATCCAAGGTGAGATGTGCTGTGAAATGCTGTGGGTACTACAAGTGTTAATATAGATGAATATAATGAGTTGCAGGCATAAAAGCCACTAGTTGAAGCTGTCTCTCACTCTCTGAAAACACAAGAATGGGAAAAATCAAAGGCCCATCCTTCGACCTGACCAAACCAGGTGGCTGAAGGCACTTGCAGTGAGACAGAAGCTGTCACTTGCAGTGGGACAGAAGTTTGACCTTTGCAGTGTTGAGTCAGTGAGGCACTATATGTGGGGAGTTTTCAGGCTGCTGGCAGCCAGAATCAGAGCTTGAACATGAGTCCTGTCTGCACCAGACATTGATCAGGTATGAGGAGTGCTAAGACAGATTTACTGTGTTTGCCACACAGTCAGCCTGCTCTCGCTTCCCCTCCTGGCACAGCGCTCCCTGCTCAGCACACCAGTACTCCTAACAACCCACTGGGCCCCTTACTACATGTGATGGTTTGGGAGTTCTCCACCTCCCCACTCTTATGGAATCACCCAGACTAGATTCAGCCAAGCTGGAAGGAATGGAACTTTGTATTTACAGCTTAGCACAATCTATTAGCAGGTATTTACAATAGCTACAGCTATAGACAGAAATAGCCAAGTTAAAGGTAATACAGAAACACAGCAGCCCTCCCAGAAACCAGAGTGCCCAGGAGGGGCTCCCAACCACCCTTCCACCTTCTTCCCACCTCTCTACCTTATCCCAGACTTTGCCTCATGTGCAAGGTGAGCCTGGAGAGTTGGCAAGGGGGGTTAGAAATCAGAAGGATTAGTTACATAGAAAACAGCCCAGGGAGAAAGCACAGGCTCTGACAGAGACCCCCCACACTGTCTTGTCTATATTTAGGTTCTTGTTTTTATACATCTCAGCAAGCCTACGAGTGAAATAGACATCATCATTGTTTTCTTTTCACAGCCTATAATCTAATTCTTCTCACTAAAATATTCCAATTTGCCTCAAACTAGCACAGTGGACAAACCACCTGCACAGATCTTGGTTGCCCTAAGGAAGGTCCATGGTCCTGGTGGAGAAAGCTGTCTCTTCCTCTGCATTTCTTCTCATGGAACAGAGATGCAAGACAATTTGAAAATCTATATAGTTCCTTGAAATGAAGCATGGGCTCCTTTCTGTCATTGCTGAGTACTTCATTCACAAGGCTAGGCAGCAGGCATCCATGGGATAGGAGCTGCTGAGGGCTGACCTCATGCCTTCTGTGTGTTATTAGCATCTGGCCCTTAAACACAGCCACTAATGTTTGTTGTAGATTGTTCACACAACAGCACACAAACCTCAGGAGAAAACAAACAAACATCTGCAAGGGATGGGGAAAAAAAAACCCAAACAAACAACAGAAAGAGAAATAGATGTTTAAGAGGAGGATTCTGGCTGCCTGATATGTAGAAGTGATGTTTCCAGGCAAGAACTGCTGGCAGCACACACAGGCTGTCCCTGTCTGAGTTAATATTGCTTATCTCATTAACAGCATTGCTCATCCACGTCTCTGTCAGGAGAAGAAAGGCTACGTCCAGGGTTTCAGGTTTTGGGTACTCCTGGGGCTGGTGGCTTTTGCATCTGCTCTGCTCAAGCCCAGAGAGCAAGGCAGACACCTGTATTCCCTCAGCCTCAGCAGGGGGCTGAAAAGGCTGTGTCGTTGAGTACCTAACTGCATCCAAGTGTTCAGGCTGATTCAGATGTTGTTTGTTCATGCAGTATGTTGCCATACTTGGACTGACTCTGTTCAGCTTATCCCTTGCACTGGGAGTTAACATCTGAGGTATTTATGTCAATTTTGCACATGAGATTTAGATTTTGAGATAAGATCAACTAAGCAATCCCTAAATACCTTTAAAAGCTGGAACTAAGTGACCCGCCCTAGACTCATTAAGCGTTCTGTAAGGTGATTGTCAGAGCTGCAGCAAACAAAGTCCTTGTTTGTGATTCTGGACCACACTCTTAGGTTATCTTCCTAATCATATAATCACATTACATCACAGGTTATAGATAATAATTCACAGAATCATGGAATCAGAGAATCAGTCAGGGTTGGAAGTGGCCACAAGGAACATCTAGTTCCAACTTGCTTGCCATGGGCAGGGACACTTCACACTAGATCAGGCTGTCCACAGCCTCATCCAGCCTGACCTTAAACACCTCCAGGGATGGGGCTTCGACCACTTCCCTGGGCAACCCATTCCAGGCTCTCACCACCCTCACACTGACAAACTTCTTCCTAACATCCAGTCTGAACCTACCTATTTCTAGCTTTGTTCCATTCTGCCTGGTCCTATCACTACCTGACATCCTAGAAAGTTCCTCCCCAGCTTTCTTGTTCCTGCTTCTCCAAGAAAAGGGACCTGCTACAACACTTCATGCACTCCTCCCATCTGAAATGGCGAATATTTCTCCACAGAGAAAGTGCAGAAGGAGCTGGATGCTGTTTTGAATCCCTCCCAGTTGATTTGTTACGAGGATCGGAGAGAACTGCCCTACACAAACGCCGTGGTTCATGAGATCCAGCGCTTCAGCAACATCGTCTCTGTCGGCATGCCCAGGGTGTGCATCAGGGACACAACGCTGCTAGGATTCCCTGTCAAAAAGGTACAGACCTCTTTCCAGCCTCTCTTCAGCAGAGAGGTATTTAGCTTTTATTCCTGTTTTGTCAGTCGTTTTCTCTCTATAAAATCTTCTCTGTATAACCCAGGGACATGGTGCCTGGGGAAGAGTTACCGCTTTTGGCTCCAGGAATGACTTAATTCTCTCACTTCAAGAGCTGCAGCTGATGAGACCCCTGCTTAGGATGAGCTCCTGCCTCACTCATCCACAGCACAACTGCAGAGACCAGCTCTGCGAGGCTGCAGATGGACTGACAGGAGAACCTGCTTTGCCAAAGCAGGAGTGCTTACTCTTGCCCAATTTGGCACTGACAGCACTCTTGGGATGGAGGAAGACTTGGGTTGGACTTGATGATCTATGAGGTCTCTTCCAACCTTGGTGATACTGTGATACTGTGACTTATGAGAGGATGGCTCATAGCTCCAACAGACTGCATGAGCTAAAGGACCTGACTGAGTCTGTAATAGCTGAAGGACTGTTGGTCCCAAATACTGCCTAAAACACTTGCTCACAGCCAGTAAGGCTGTGTGACAAAAGCTATGCCAGGTGCCAGTTCTCACTGCAAAGTACTAGCAGGAAGCAGGAAATGGTTGCTTTTATTGCAAGAGAAATAGGAGAGGCCAGTACTATTATTGGCATCTGGGACTGGCCCCACCTAACTCATTTTGTGGTGAAGGTTTCACTCTGTTTTGTCTGCTTCTGACAGCCAGGTAGCCAGGGCACGTGAACTGGCCTGCTGAGACTGACCACTAAAGAAAAAGGCTGAGGTATTACTGCTAAAAGGGCTCAGAAGTTGTCAACAAAGTATTGCAGTTATTTCTGACTTCATTTCTCTCTTAAGCCCAAAAGAAATTTTCCAAAGCTATTACCTGAATACCAATAGAAGAGTCCTACTAGAGGTGTTAATAAGATTAGTAGTAAAAGTGACCACAGTGCAGTTGTACCGACACCACTAACGCTGTTAGCACTCACTGACATAGCTGTGGAGCTGAGAACAGCTCATTTCCAGCACAGAAACTGACCACCCAACTCCAGTTTTCCAGGCAAATGGTCTTCTGGCCACATGCTATCTGCTCACCACAAAGAAATGGCAACAAGCAGCAAGTTTTATCCACTGTCACAGAGGGGTATTCTGCTGCATACCCTCCGTCGATTGTGGCGGAGGGGAGAAATTAATTGGGGTGAGATAATATGCTATAAAAACAGATATTTATTAAACTCAATATTCTGAACTCTCACCACCCCCAAGCACTGCATATTAATATTAAAAAGGATTCTACATGGTCATGAGAACATTCTAGGATTAATATCTACAGTAACTTATTTAATAATTAGCAAACAATTCAACTATAAACAGAGAGAGTTTTCCCTGCGGCTTAATGCCGCTTGGCGTCTATATGCTATTCACCCAGTAGAGTGGGCTGGAAACTGTTTCTGCTCTATGGCAGAGGCAACAGATATTACAGAGGCATTAAAGCATTCACTTACAATTCTTATTAATTACCAATCACCCTCCAGGGCTATGTCACAGCCTGTTACTAATGTCCAAACTTCAGGGGAGATTTGCCCGTGGACTTCGAGGCTGGAATCCTCCGGCTTCTGGGGAAAGACAGTCTCTGACCTTGTGCTGCTGACTTCTTCTGGATGCTCTCTCCAGGGATACGTAGGCAGGACCTCAGGTGCAGAGGCAGGATGCTGTGCTGCCTCAGCATGATGTAACGCTGGCCAGACAGGCCGATAGCGTGCAGACAATTCAGAGTCTGCTCCTGGTTACTCGGTGGCAATGGCACTTCCCAGGTAATGATAGGCAGCAGGCATGCAAGTGTGCATGGCTGCCTGGGAGTCTATAGGCTCCACATACATATATAGGCAGGTTTAAGTGAGCTCTGCAAATAAGTATGCAGGCAAGGGAGTCTGAGCTGCAAGTGAGTCAGAGCAATGCAGGGGCGTCCGAGCATGTTGTTTACCTGTGTACCCCTATTTATTGAATGTGGGCTGAGATTAATGGCCCTTTGACCACTAGAATGACCAATCAGGTTGGCAGTCAGCCAAACCTTCCCATAATAGGCAAAAGTCACTTGCCTGGACTTCCCAAATCTGGTGATCACATGGGCCTTACACCAGGCTGGGTGTGGGGGGGCTTACACAACATGTTTCCAACCACCTTGTATGACATAGACCCTAGGCAGGCCAGACTTTGTGGCACCAGGTCTGTTGTGCCCCTTTTATCTGTTTACCTCTGGTTTAGGCAGAAAAACATGTCCAGGCAGGGCAAGGCATAAACAAGCCTATTTTTGGCCCTCCACGACATCCCCCAGGCAGAAAGTGGCAGGCTAGTTAGGACTTGCAACTGAATCAAGTTCTTCCCTTGCAGGGCACCGTGGTTATGCCGAACATAGCATCTGTTCTGTACGACCCTGAGCAGTGGGAAACACCTCGGCAGTTCAACCCTGGGCATTTCCTGGATAAAGCAGGAAATTTTATACCTCGAGAGGCCTTCTTGCCATTCTCAGCAGGTAAATGCACTGACAGTTTGAATCAGCCCAACAGATTAGATGGGGAACGCAGAAGTGTGAGGCTGCTGCTTTTGATGAACAGTACTGGCTTGTTTCTGCCAAGGGAGGTGCTTCTGTGCTGCCAGACCCCAAACTGTTCTTAGGACACTCTAGTGGGAACCCTGCTCAAACTCCTAAGCTGGGTGCATGCTGCAGTTATTCACAGTTAGTGTCTGTAGCACTCTTTATCTGTACTTTATTTTTACTGAGAAGAAATGTGTGCCTAGTTTGGACTGGAGTTCCTTGCAAGCCCTTTTAAAGGAACCAAATGAAAGGAAAGCAGAGTGCATCCTACTATACAGAGGATGAAGTTCTTGCTTGTAGAACTGAAAATCCAATTGCAAAGGAAGGAGAAAATAATGCACAAAGATCACACTTAGCAGTAAAGTTTCTACTCTGTTGGCTTTGGTTTGGTTTCTCTGTTGATGTAGCAGACTAGTCAGCTGTCCATCCAAGAGTGGTTTCCTCATGTAAATGGCTTTTTCTTGTATTTGTCTGCTAATCCAGAAATGTGGCTGCATTATTCACCTCTTCTGCTGATGCCATTGGTTCCATCATGGAACCCTTGGAAATTGACAGTAGGCCTCTTGCTTTGCCTTTAAAGTGACCAAGCCTTTGTTCAGTTGCAAATGTCATTGCTAAGTCATTTTTATCCACTGACTTGGACTTCATGAAGAAGGAGTATGTAAACAGCTGGCAGATTCTTGGTCTATGTGACCCTGAAGCTCAACACCTGTAAAAGAAAAACAATTTTCCACTAGGTCAAGAGAGAAATGCTGGTGGGACCTCAGGGATTTTCACTGCAACTCTCATTTGTTGTCTCCTAACTCAGGGCATTGGATGGGATCATTCTGAGAAAGGATCTGTGAAGTTTTACTTCTGTGGCTTTCAAGATTTGAGCCTTGAACAAAAAATACCCTCCCCCAACCCCAGCTTATAAAGAAGAATGAACAAAGTTATTATGACACTGAACAATTCCCAGCACTCACTGTCCTTGCTCTCTTCCTCCGCAGGGCACCGGGTGTGTTTGGGGGAGCACCTGGCCAGGACCGAGCTCTTTGTCTTCTTTGCCAACCTGCTGCGGGCTTTCACCTTCCGGCTCCCTGAGGGGGTGACACAGATCAGCACAGAGCCCGTTTGTGGGGGTACACTGCAGCCCCACCCGTACAGGATTTGTGCCATTCCACGCTAGGCTGCAGCACGTCACAGAGGGGCACGAGACAGCCACCCTTAGCTCTGTGGATTTTCTGTGTGCAGACCACCTTCTGCTAGCCAGGATATTGACACTAGCCTATCCCAGGGCTATTCAGAAAGGAGATGTAAGTCAAGATCCAGACCCTCACTATTTTTGGTCTGGGCCTTGTGAAGTTCTCAGATATTCTTACAAGGATCTTAACCACTTTTTCCTCTTGGAGAGCACCTGAAGCTCGATGCTGTGGCTCCTGGTCGAAGCCAAGGTGCTGCAGTTTCTGGCCCTAGGCAAGCAGAATCATGATGATGCTCAGTCTCAAGTAAACCTCAGTAAAATGCAACAGAGGATCTCAGCAAGAGCTGAGTAGGTGTCATTCCTGTGAGTGCTGTGATGGCCTCAAGTCATCTGACTTTGAAAAATACACTTTAAAGCACTACTTTGGCTTTACTGTTCTGAACTTGCAGACTTTAATTTGTTGATAGGCTGCAAATTAAGAACCCAAACCCAGGAAACACACTAGAACGTGGGTGCATTAATGTCTGGATTTGATGTGTCTCTCATGTGGAAGACAGAGCTAAGCTGAAGAAAGAAAAACTGGAATTTGGTGTATGCCAGCACCGTGCAAGTGTGTCTTGGCAGCCTGATCGCTGTGGTGAGGCATTGCCAAGTGGTTTGTTTGGCAGTTGCCTTTCATGAGGCTTTTAAACATGAAGCTTCTGTGATGTGGAATCACACTCATTATCAATCCTGTTTGGATAGAGTGTAAATGTGGGATGAGATATTCACTTTGCCAGTGGGTTTCACTGCTGACTTTGCAGCAGAGGTATGCAGAGGCTTTGGAAGGCAGTGTCTACAGGCTAGCTGAACACTCAGGTGTTTCCCATTTTCTCTGGGGTCTGTTCTGGTTTCATTAATATATATATACACACACCAGACTTGCTCTTTCCATTCAATCTTATTCCACTCCTCCCCTAGTTTCCATTCCTACTCCAAACTACTCTTTTTCAGGTAAACTTTGTTTTGGGATTCACCTTCCCTTTTGGTTTCTCACCACTTGCATCTTTCCATCCTATCAAACTTCTGCCTCCTTTCACTTTTTTTTTGCATGAGTCTTAGTAAATGAATCAATGACTTTTCAGGAGAGATATTAGAAGCTCTGATTTATTTGTTCTTTGAGGCTTCAGCCCTTGACAAGAAGAGTACAGAAACTATGGAGGGTGCACTGGAGGCAACTTAGTGTAAGGAAAGACATAAATGATGATGTGATGCAGGGATACTGAAACAGCTATTATTAACATAACTGCTCACTGGCACTGATTCAACTCAAGATGAAGGCAGTTCAAGCATACAGCTGGAGGTGACTGCCAAGCTCAGCTGTGGCTTTGTTAAAGCAAAGTACTGTAGTATTCTTGAATACAAATCACTTTTGGAAGGGATCCAAATGCTGGAATGGAGTAGAGCTGTCTGTAAACACTGCTGTAAACTTGATTGAATTGGTATGAGGACCAAAAGTGCTTTCATGTTGGAATATAAACTATTAGTAATTAAATCATTGTGGTACATCTGAACTTCCTGAATTGAAAATGGAGGAGAATGTTACTAAAAAGAAGTGAGAACTACTGAAAATCAGGCTGAGCTGGACCAGATCCTGGCATGCCTTGTGGCTCCAGCAGTGTTCTGCTCTAGCGTAGTCCAGTGCCTACAAGCTTGCTGAGCTGGAAGGGAAATCAGAACAGCAATGGGTTTCACAAAAGCAATAGGTGTCACAAATAATCCAGACTGTTACATCACACAGCACATCCTAAACTGTTCCAGGGCCCACACACTTCTGCTCAGCCTTCTTTTCAGCTTTATCTGCACTTGTCCTCCACCCTACTCTCCCACACCTCCTCCTTTCCACTCACCTTGCTAGAGATGGTGTCCGTCACTACCTCTGCCCACTCCTTTTGTCATTCTGTCACTCACTGAAGCTAATAATTAATATTAATTAATAATAATTAATAACAAGATGTGTGTGAAGCTGGTTGTGTGAAGGGCTGGAGCATTACATCCATTGAGACTGCAGCTGTTCTCAGCACTGCTGATAAACAGCTTCTGCATGATTGGGCAGGACTGAGGAGTGGCACAAGTTGAAAAGAGCTGGCAATTCACTGCCTGTTTCAGCCATTCCAGGGCCCTGTCTCACCAGACCCCTACCAGGCATTACAAAGAAGTACAGAAGACTTTGAAGAGACTCTACTAAAATCTTGGCTGAAGGGCAGGAGCCCCCAGCTCTCCCTTTGAGGAACTGAGTTTCCAAACAGTCTTGCACAAGAGTTTGTTATGCCTGAACAGAGGAGCCAGTGGGGTGTGTGTAACCTCCTGTAAGGATCAGTCCACATGGGTTGTGGAGCCAGAACCTCTCTGCAGATGTCCAGACCTATGGCACAAATTTACATTCATGCATTCCCGAAAAGATTTGAAGATAGCTGATGGTGGAAGGCAAACAGAAACTCTGCTCTCTTGGGAATGCTTCTGAGATGGAGAGCAACATGGTTTCCCCTCCCAGAGACCATTCTCCCAGTACTTGTCTAGGGTTTATGTCCTGGTAGGGCATAAATCCTGCCAGGCTGTTTTAACCCTTGCTCTCCTCCTCCAGTTGTGGGTCTGGGAGTAGATGAGCAAACGATGGAGAGTTTGGCACTGGCAAAGCTTTGAGGGCTAGGGGCTTAGCACCATGTCTCAGGTGTCTTGTGCTGCCCCTCAGTGTGCCTGCAGAAGCTTTGAATTCATTGGCCAGGGCAATGGTGCTACTGTCTAGTGGCCAGTTCCATTTTCAAAGGAATGTATTTAATGGGAGGTGACTTAGAAACCACCTTTCTGTGCCAACTCTCTACTGGCACCACCACCTCATTCCCACCTCCTTACCTGGAATCATGGCAGCCACGTGCTTGCAGCTAGCACTTGCAGCTTAGCAGCAACTCAGCTCTTCTCTCCTTCCCTCTGCCTGGAATATTTAGTATTTCATCCCGGGGTCATTATAGAGGGTTTTGGAAGCATCTTTGCACAGGAAACTTAGTGACAAAAGCATGGTGAGTACATCTGCTGGAGTTAATGCTAAGACTCCATCAGCACAGTTAGATTTTCTTTCCTGTTCTTTGTCATTCTTATTTTCCGAGTTCTGATTGTTTAAACTGTTTAATTCCATGCTTGTAAATACCCTTCATGCAACTACTTCCTGTCACCCGAAAATCCAAAGGATCTCAGGGAATTTTCCTGAGTTCTGGGATAGGAATGAAAAATATGAGTCACCTAGAAATTTATATTCATAACTCATAACAAGTTATTAATTTCCACACAGACACACATCTCCAGCTTCTGGGCTGGCTGATCTCTGTCAGTGGAGAATCATAGAATCAAGCAGGTTGGAAGAGACCTCCAAGATCATCCACCCCAACCTAGCACCCAGCCCTATGCAATCAACCAGACCATGGCACTAAGTGTCTCATCCAGGATTGTCTTGAACACCTCCAGGGACGGTGCCTCCACCACCTCCCTGGGCAGCCCATTCCAATGCCAATCACTTTCTCTGTGAAGAACTTCCTCCTAACATCCAGCCTAGAGCTTCCCCAATACAACTTGAGACTTTTGTCCCCTTGTTCTGTTGCTGGTTGTCTGGGAGAGGAGACCAACCCCATCTGTCTGCAGCCTCCCTTCAGGTAGTTGTAGACAGCAATGAGGTCTGCCCTGAGCCTCCTCTTCTCCAGGCTAAACACCCCCAGTCTCTCCTTATAGGGTTTGTGTTCCAGCCCTCTCACCAGCTTTGTCACCCTTCTCTGGACACATTCCAGTATCTCAACATCTCTCTTGAATTGAGGAGCCCAGAACTGGACAGAGTACTCAAGGTGTGGCCTGACCAGTGCTGAGTACAGGGGCAGAATAACCTCCCTTGTCTTGCTGGCCACCCTATTCCTGGTCCAGGCCAGGATGCCATTGGCTCTCCTGGCCACCTGGGCTCACTGCTGGCTCATGTTATGGCGAAAGAGCTGAAGGGGTCCCTGACCTGTGAGATGAACCCCAAGACTCACGCAGACATCTGAAGTAGGTCTATTTTATTACAGCGCTGGGTGCAGGCAGGATGGCTCCACCAGTCCTGCACACCCCATGCTGGCACAAGCCACAGTTTATGTTACAAGAGCAGGCACATTCATAATAAGGGGTAGGGTTATTACAAGTATTTCTTGCAGTTCATTAGCATAGATATTTTTCCATTCTTGCCCCAGTTCCAACCCACCTCAGCTGTCTTGAATGATTATCTGAGATAAGCACCAACACAGTCTTCCTCACAGGGTCTTTTCGTCTCTGGTCAGCAGACCCCTCTTTATTGCTGATGTCAGGGTACCTCTGCTCCTCCTTTATCTCCTTCCTGCTTCCCTTAGTCCCTGCAGGTCTGGGCCTTTCCAAGATAGCATATCACAGACCTCCAACAAGTAACTGCAGGCACTTCTCCAGTAACCATGGCTTAGGTTTGCATATTATCAACTGATTACTATAAGCAAACACTTCTACAAAGTTTGGTATTCTATGGTTTGCCACAGACACCCTCAAAATGTGCATCTGGTCTGTAAGGCCCTTTACCAGCACTGCTTGATTTTCCTTCTCTCACCCCAGGCCAGGTGCTGGTAAGGATGACAGCTGGGTCACTTCTGGTTGATTCAGCTGACTCCTCTGCCCACAGTCCTTTCTGTCGCCCTCCAAGTGCTGCTTTGTCTCTTGATCACCATCTCATCAGCACTTAGCTGACCACTGGTTAGGCTCCTAGGTGTGTGCCTGCATTGTGCCATCCAAAAGCTGCCAGATGAGAAGGTGTCCGCCCTGGTGCTGCTGGCTCAAGTGAGGTAATGTTTCTTTTAACTGCAGTGACTAAACTTTCTTTTGTTTGCTTGCTTTTTAAACAACTCAATGTCAAGCACAGCCTCGGGTCTCTGAGCTGTGGCAAAACTGTCATCCTTAATAACACGGTTTGGAAGGATTTGAAACCAGGTTGCAGGTGTCTATCCCAGGGAAAGAGGTGAAACTGGGTGTTTTGCACTGCAATTCCTCTGGGGAAAAGCGAGGGCATGTCACAGGACTGCAGAGGTGGTTGAGTTGTCTCACATTTGCAGGACAGTAGGACTGTGAGAATCCAGAAAGCAGAAAGTAGTTGATGGGTATGAGAGAGCTGCCTAATGTAGCCCTGCTAAGTTTACACTGAAGTATCACAGTATCACAGTATCATCAGGGTTGGAAGAGACCTCACAGATCATCAAGTCCAACCCTTTACCACAGAGCTCAAAGCTAGACCATGGCACCAAGTGCCACGTCCAATCCTGCCTTGAACAGCCCCAGGGACGGCGACTCCACCACCTCCCCAGGCAGCCCATTCCAGTGTCCAATGACTCTCTCAGTGGAGAACTTTCTCCTCACCTCCAGCCTAAATTTCCCCTGGCACAGCCTGAGGCTGTGTCCTCTCGTTCTGGTGCTGGCCACCTGAGAGAAGAGAGCAACCTCCCCCTGGCCACAACCACCCCTCAGGTAGTTGTAGACAGCAATAAGGTCACCCCTGAGCCTCCTCTTCTCCAGGCTAACCAATCCCAGCTCCCTCAGCCTCTCCTCATAGGGCTTGTGCTCAAGGCTTCTCACCACCCTCGTCGCCCTTCTCTGGAGGAAAACACTGCCAAGTTGTCTGACAACAGGATCCTCTGCTCAGTTTTTGTCTTGTTGTGCTTTTCTCTCTGTCCCATGGCAGGGCTCTCCTAGGTAGCAATATCAGTGCCACAACCACAGGGCAGGCTGCGTGCCAAGCCCCAGGGAAACTACCCCAGCAAAAGGAAAAAGCAGAAACTAGAGACAAAGACAACCTTGTGCAAAAGTTTGGTGGATTTTGTACCCATCCAAGGATTAAAAGCAAGAGTTGATGTGGGCTTTTTTCTTCCCTTCTGTTCAAACAAGTTGTTTGGAAAACTGGTTTGCCTCAAAGGCTTAAGCTAAATTGTCCCTGCTGATGCTGCAGGGGATGAAACAGTGAATCAGTGGCACATAGAGGGGGAGCCTGACATTCATGGGATTCAAGTTTGAAACAAAATATTATCCACTGTACCAGCATGACACATTTGGGAAACCTATTTCTGTACTTCCCAGGAGGTCTAGAAAAGCCTGAACAGACAGGAAGGGACAGAACATGAAGTGTTCCCTGTCCCTCCAAATGGAAGGGCTGGCATGGTATCAAAAGTGACAAAAAGGCAGACAGCTCAAAAGAACCAGAGGGGATTGCACTGCTTGTGCCTTGGTGGTGGCAAGCTGTGCCTCATCACAGGGCTTGTACTAAACATTTGTTTCTGCTCAAAAAGAACTGGACAACTTTTAAGCAGGAAGATTACTTCGAGGCTGTTCACTATCAGCAGAGAGTTTCTAGTTTGTCCTGTTCCTTACAAGCTCTTCTAAGGCATCTGCTGTCATGTGCTGCTAGACACAGAACATGAGACTAGCTGAACTTTCATCTGACATGCCATGGCTGTGCTGCAGGTTTATGCCATGCACTTAGAATTAAAATTGTTCAATATTTAGCTTTGGTCTGAACATTTCTTGTCACAGTCCTCTGCTTCCCCTTTGAACAATTTGCTCTTCCTGTCAGACAGTGCCTTGACTAAGTGCTGGCTAAGGCATTACCTGGGGGACTGGGAAAGGATACTCAGTCCAAGCAGCTCCTCAGGCTGGAATATGAGCCAAAAGGCACTTGATGATATTCATTTGCTTCTGCTTAAAAGTCTTGCTGCTGCCTCTTCTCAAAGATGAACTTATTAGTTTGCTAGATGTCTTCAGGTGAGAAAAATGCCTTGTGAACTGTAAATCAGATTTTCTTCAGGACTAGAAGGCAACCTCTGGTTAAAGAAAGAGAGATAGTATGCTAATTGAACTGGAGTTACACACAGATCCTTTAATGCCTTGTCAAGGAGTAACCCTATCATCAATGTCAGATCTGCACTCAAGCCTGTGCTGTCAGGGTAAGCCTTGAACTGGGAATTGGGGTTAACTCAAGATGAGGAAATCCATCTCCATAAAGTCTTCATGCTGTAATAGTCTTTATCTGCCCACTTCTTTATCTTCAGTATCTCCACTATATGTACCATTGTGAAATGCTCTATTAATGCTTACAGCTGAATTAAATGGGAAGGAGCAATAAGCTTTAGCATCATGAAAGAACAGATCTACGGAGAATTGGAGACAGGTGAGTTTCAGTGTGTGGAACCTACCTGCAAAAATCACTCTGAACTCTAATATGCACTGGAAGTGTGACAGAAAAGTCTGGGGTTGCATGCACAGAGTAAAGGAAGGGCACCCACTCGAGAATGCTGCACAAGGTGGGGCTTGTGGGGCTGCACAAGGAATATTTGGGTTGCTTCTGAGTGTTTGTTGCAGCTAATCACACAAGTCTGACAGGTCAGGTAAGCCATGCCACAGTGACTGGAGGACAAGAGATGGCAAGCAAGGTCTGGAGCAGAGTTTTGTCATTTCACTCGGGCAGCTTTGTGTGTAAATCAAATGGTGGGAGATGTGAGTGCTGTGGCTTGAATCAGCTTGTCATTTTCTTTGGTTAGATTTCTAGACAAAAGCTGTGCCTGAGAGAAGAAACCTCAGCTCTTTAACCTTTATCCACGAGGCATAGGTAAGCTTCATTTCATCCTTGTCCTCTAGCCCTTTGAAATGGCTCTCTGGTTGAAGTCACACTGTTACAAATTGTTCTCATTCATTGGGGTGACTTACACAAGGGAGCCTTTTGGCTTTAAACAGTATTGCAGAACCAGAGGGCTGGTCTAATCAGCTCTGCTAAGAGGCTGTCATCCTTTAGACCACATTTTACAAGGCTAACAGCTTTGCCTGACTTTCTTTCTCTTTCTTTCTTTCTCTCTCTCTTTCTCTCTCTCTTTCTCTCTCTCTTTCTCTCTCTCTTTCTCTCTCTCTTTCTCTCTCTCTCTCTCTTTCTCTCTCTCTTTCTCTCTCTCTTTCTCTCTCTCTCTCTTTCCTTCTTTCCTTCCTTCTTTCCTTCCTTCCTTCCTTCCTTCCTTCCTTCCTTCCTTCCTTCCTTCCTTCCTTCCTTCCTTCCTTCCTTCCTTCCTTCCTTCCTTCCTTCCTTCCTTCCTTCCTTCCTTCCTTCCTTCCTTCCTTCCTTCCTTCCTTCCTTCCTTCCTTCCTTCCTTCCTTCCTTCCTTCCTCCCTTCCTTCCTTCCTTCCTTCCTCCCTTCCTCCCTTCCTCCCTTCCTCCCTTCCTCCCTTCCTCCCTTCCTCCCTTCTTTCCTTCCTTCCTTCCTTCCTTCCTCTTTCTTCCTTCCTTCCTTCCTCTTTCTTTCTTTCCTTCTTTCTTTCTTTCTTTCTTTCTTTCTTTCTTTCTTTCTTTCTTTCTTTCTTTCTTTCTTTCTTTCTTTCTTTCTTTCTCTCACTCTTTCTCTCTCTCTTTCTCCCTTTCTCCCTTTTTTTCCTTTCTCTCTCTTTTTCTCCTCTTTGGTCATCTGAGGCAATGACAATTCCCACGCCCACTGCAACAGCTCAGCTCTCTGCAGATTCAGGCCTGCAGGCTCTGGCTCACTGGCACTCGTTGCAGTGTTGTCATTTGTTCAGGCCCAAAAAGCAGCCTTGTTAGATCTGCTGTCCAACTTCTCTCCAGTCTGACAGTCCACTGCTCACAGAAGACCAATTTCTGGCCTTCCATAAGGTCTTGAGCATGCAAACACAGCACCTGGAAGAAGTTACACAACTCATGTGCTTAAAGTAAGTATCAGACAGATGATAAAATTGCCACAAGATGCCATGAAGAGGGGGTTGGACTGGATGACCTTTGGAGATCCCTTCCAACCCAAACTGTTCTTTGATCCTATGCATCTATGTAACTGTTCGATGCATTCAGTAATCCTCTATCTGCAGCTCACTCTTCTGAAAACACACATTGCTGCCAGCCTCCATGGAAGGAAAGACTAGATTCAGAGGAGCCTTCTGAACCTGAGAGGGAGTATTTGTGACTCAGCCAAAAGCCAGCTAGGAAAACAGTATTGTCAGCCTCAGGGAACAATTAAGTCAATTTGAAAACCTTTAGTTTATTGTTGCAAGCAGAGGCAGCCTAACAGAGACACTTCCAATTGCAAACAGTTGTAAAGGTAAAGTGCTATGGTATTTAGCTGTACTGAGCTTCCAGAGAAATCCACAGTGCTCCACACAGTCATTATGGATCATTTAAGCTTCTCTGCTTACAGAATGCCAGCCTGGATTACACTGGCATGCCTGCCTCTCTTTTGGCATATTTGGTGGTAAGCAATACAGTCACTAGGAGTTTTCAGTGGAGGGCTTGCTCTTCCCCAGCCCATTAGTCTTCAGGTGACCTCATGAATAGGAAATTCTCCATCAGAAACTCCCTCCAGAATGAGGCAAAAAGAGAGAGATGACTTCATGGTGTCATGGAGAAACCTGGATCCTCAAATAGCTTGAGGAGGGGCAAGTGGCTGGCAACTTTGGTGTTCCATGAGGTATGTGCTTTGCCTTTGAGGACACAATCCAGCACCCTGAGTGGCAGTTCATCAGAAGTGTCACCTAAATCATATTTTTCCTAATGCAAATGTTCTCATGGAGTGCTTTGCTCAGAGAGGAACAGAGAGTTAAGAGACATTACCATCTCCTATTGCTCTTCACATTGGTTTGCTTTGGAGAACCAGATTCTGCAAACCATTGCTTGCTGAAGTCATCTGGAGTTAATGACTGCACATGCTGTAATGTGTGCTGCACTCAAAACTTACCCCTCTCTCTCCTGAAGATTAAAGGCAACCCCCCAGCTCTGCAATTTGATGAAGACAATCTGGCTTGGGTTCTCCTCAACCTAGTTTTGTCAGGAAGAGAAACTGCAGTGACCACTTTGCACTGGGCACTGCTCCATATCTTGACTTAGCCCAGAGAAGAAGGGAGACTAATGAGATCACAGGCAAAACCACTTGGACTGCCTTCCCAGGGAGCACACTGAGCTTGGCACAAAGCGTAAAGGTAAAAGCCTGTAAAGCTGCATCCAGCTGGAAATTCACTCTCTGTGAGCTGACAAACACATCCTTGATTTATTTGGACTCACAGATTCACCCAGGCCTATTAGCTTCACCTTGCACCTTGGTAGGAAGCACTAATTCTTCCCTTCCATGAGAGTCAGAATGAGAGCAGAGGGAGCCGAGCATGTAACAAGCCCAGGGGTGGTGGTGCAGTGCAACTGTGCTGCTGAGCACAACCAGTTGTCCAGGCTGGACCTGGAGTGGTCCTGATGCTGTCAGTTGCTCATTCAGTGAGATAGGTGAAGCTCCAATCTTTAACATCCAGCTGCAACACAGGATCAAACCATTCTTTCCTATACAGGCCACCACTGCCTTCCCTCACTACAGCCTCTTCCAAGCAGGGGCAGACACCCTGAATGTCCTTCATGTTCTTGATGCTGAGAGTGGACAAAACCAAACAAATCTCTCAGAGAAAGGTTTCATTTGGGGGAGAAAACACTGCTGGCAATTGTGATGCTTCATTGTCTTTCACAATATTTCTGAAGAATACCAAATGTATTAGATTTGTTTTCAGTCTTCCATAAAGTTCTCCCATTATCCTGTCTCTCCATCCCTCAGCCATCCAGTTCCACTTACTATACAATCTTATTAGGCTATTAGCTGAGAATGTTTTAGTGCATTAGAAGGAAACAATCATCAGAGAGCATAATCTAATTTCTGTGCATTTCTCTGTCTACTGTCACTGAAGTGGTTAACTGAGGATGTATTTGTGACAGCAACAGCCCCGGGAAATCAAACAGCAAGGATGCTGAAGCAGAGAGGACACAGATAAAGGTTTGCATTGCAGCTAAAATGATCAGTGACTGACAAAAGGGATGGTCCTGTTTCTTTTGTCCTTGGCCGTGTTCTCACTCTACTTGTCGAGACAGCAGCCAGCAGGTGACTGTGTGCAGACTGCTGAGCCAGCAGAAAACTCTTTTGCAACTGAAAATGAAATGCTTTACCCCAGACCAGCCAAACAAATTCTGTCACTTCACAGTTCTGTGGTGGTTAGATCCAGCTCTGGTAAAAGGCAAGACGAAGGCATGGGAAGAAATTTATTCACTGGAAAGGTTATTACACACTGGAATAGGCTTCCCAGTTGGTGGTGAATCACCATCCCTGCAGTTGTTTAAAGGACACAGAGATGTGGTGCTGAGGGTCGTGGTTTGGCACCAGACTTGGTACAGTTAGATAACAGCTGGGCTTGATGATCTGAAAGGTCTTTTTCAACTGAAATGATCCTATGGTTCTATTTGTTGTGAAGTCATCCTGTTTATTCATAGGTTACTTACTTGCCATGACACAAAACTGTATGAAGCAGCTTGCCCAGCATCACAGAGATCTGTAGCACAGCAGGACATTGAACCAAGTCTGCAAAATCTAAGGTAATGTCTGCAGCAGGGCACCAGCCTTGTTCTCACTGTGGTAGTTGAAAACCAGCCAGCCCACCTCAGCTCACCTCACCTCACCTGCTCTTGCTGCTTGCTCTGTGCACAGCTCAATGGACACACTCCACTGAGGCCCAGCTGCGTTCACTTGGGACTAGATTTGGTTCTTCTGCTTGTGCTGTCCAGGAGCTCCAACAAGGCTGATGCCTGTGGGAGTCTGGATCTAAGAGCTGGTGGCTCTAGGACTAGCAGATCACAGCTGAGTGAGGAAGGACATGAGGACAGTAATGCTTTCTGAAAGTCAATTTTTTGGTGAGTGTTGTTCTACTTCTCTGTGGCTGGATTTTTCTGATACTTGTGAACATCTAGAGGGCTCAAGGGAAGCTGCCTCCAGGACTGACACCTCTCCTGAAGTGCTGCAGTTGCTCAGGAAATGGTCACACATTATACAGACAGTTACTTAAGTACATATATTTGCAGTTACCTATGGCTTGGTGTTGCAGGTGACAGAGACGTGCAGTGCAGAATGACTGAGAACCTGAACTCGGGCAGCAGCCAGCAGGATCTGCAGGAGCTCAGTGCTCCCCAGGCAGCACACCTCCAGGGATCTGAGGCATAGGAAGTTCCACATGAACTTGAGGAAGATGTTTTTCACTGTGAGGGTGACAGAGCACTGGAACAGGCTGCCCAGGGAGGTTGTGGAGTCTCCCTCTCTGAATCATAGAATCATAGAATCAACCAGGTTGGAAGAGACCTCCAAGATCATCCAGTCCAACCTAGCACCCAGCCCTATCCAGTCAACTAGACCATGGCACTAAGTGCCTCATCCAGGCTTTGCTTGAACACCTCCAGGGACGGTGCCTCCACCACCTCCCTGGGCAGCCCATTCCAATGCCAATCACTCTCTCTGTGAAGAACTTCCTCCTAACATCCAGCCTAGACCTACCCTGGCACAACTTGAGACTGTGTCCCCTTGTTCTATTGCTGGATATTAGGAGGAAGATATTCAAGACCCATCTGGATGCATTCCAGCGTGATCTGCTGTAGGGGATCCTGCTCTGGCAGGGGGGCTGGACCAGATGATCTTTCGAGGTCACTTCCAACCCCTGACATTCTATGAGACACTCCAGGTCAAGGGCTGTTGGAAAAGTTTGGCTTAACTGCCTGGCTCTGCCGGACTTGCCGAGCAGGACGCCCAGTGCAACGGTGAGCAAACATTACCATCTAATGGCTGCACCTGTTAATTACAGCCATAATTCCTGCTCTAACGAGGTTGCTTGTGCAAGCACCGAGACCCTGGGAAAGCTGCGTGACTGGGAAACAGATGAACACGCAGAGATAGCCCCAGCAGTGGTTGTGATGTGGCAGCATCCATCGGACACCTCTGGCGGGCCAGCGTGAGCCGAAGGAAGCCTGCTGAAGGACTTCTGGCGTGGTTGCTGCGCTGCTGCCTGGATGTGCTGCAGGTATGTGAGCAGTAGCAGCATAAGTAACAATGTCTGATGCTTTGGGTGTTCCTCGCCCCCCACACTTTAGAAATCACCCAGACTAGACTCAGCCAGCTCTGGAAATATGAATGAAGCTTATATGAGGTGATGGTAGATAGTAGGCTGAAGATGAGCCAGCAGTGTGCCCAGGTGGCCAGGAGAGCCAATGGCATCCTGGCCTGCATCAGGAACAGTGTGGCCAGCAGGACAAGAGAGGTTATTCTGCCCCTGTACTCAGCACTGGTCAGGTCACACCTTGAGTGCTGTGTCCAGTTCTGGGCCCCTCAATTCAAGAGAGATGTTGAGGTGCTGGAAGGTGTCCAGAGAAGGGCAACAAAGCTGGTGAGGGGCCTGGAGCACAGCCCTGTGAGGAGAGGCTGCAGCAGCTGGGGTTGTTCAGCCTAGAGAAGAGGAGGCTCAGGGGTGACCTCATTGCTGTCTACAACTACCTGAAGGGACATTGTAGACAGGTGGGGTTGGTCTCTTCTCCCAGGCAACCAGCAACAGAACAAGGGGACACAGTCTCAAGTTGTGCTGGGGGAAAGTATAGGCTGGATGTTAGGAGGAAGTTGTTGTCAGAGAGAGTGATTGGCATTGGAATGGGCTGCCCAGGGAGGTGGTGGAGGCACTGTCCCTGGAGGTGTTCAAGAAAAGCCTGGATGAGGCACTTAGTGCCATGGTCTGGTTGACTGGCTAGGGCTGGGTGCTAGGTTGGACTGGATGATCTTGGAGGTCTCTTCCAACCTGGTTGATTCTATGATTCTATGATTTACAGCTGGCACAATAGACAAGCAGATATTTACAGTATCTACAGTTATATGCAGAAATATACAAGGGAAAAAGGTAATACAGCAACACAACTCCCCTCCCAGAAACCTGAGTCCCCAGGAGGGGCTATCACCCGCCCCTAACCTTCCCCCCTACCCCTCTCAACCTTACCCCAGTCCCAAGGAAGAATGGAGGTTCAGCCAGGGGGTTAGGAAGCAAAGTAGATTAGTCCAAAATGGAGGGTGAGGTTAGAGAGATGCAGCTCAGCCAGCAGCCCGAGCGAGAGTGGTATCTATGTTTTGACTTATGTTTTTATACATATCAGCAAGCCTATGAGTGAAGCAGACATCACCATTGTTTTCCTTCCACAGCCTGTAATCTCACCAAAACATTCTAGCCTGCTTCAAACTAGCACACAATGCAAAGCATTAACAGCAGTGAAAGCCTTTCGAGAGGTCCACGGCAAAACACGATTCCAGCCTCTGTTATGTCTTAACAGCAGCATAAAATGTTCCCAACCTCTTCCTTGGGAATGCCAAGGGCTGAAAACCAGCCCTTACTTTGTTGAAATGGTCTTGATCTCTGGCCTAACATCCTGGTCTGGGCTACAACAGAACTAACTCTGTGCAGTGATTTGATTTTTCAGCTCAGTCTCTTCTAACCAGCTGCACTTAATGCAATGCTTTCGCAGGCAGTGTCTGCTCCCAGCACTGATAACACTCAGTGTTTATAGTTAGTGCCAAGGATTGGTGTCACTGCTAACTCCTGTGTGCCACATTGGGAGTGCAGAAAGTAAATGGCCACATCTGTGGGGAAGAGTGGACAGGAGAGGTGACCCTAAACTGACCAAGATGTTATTCTGTTCCATATATTTAATATTCAGTATTATTCAGAGGTGAAGCTCCCTTCTTCAATGGTGAGTATGTGAGGAGGACTCTGTCCCTTCTGCTCTGTCTGTTCTCTGATCCCACTGCATGCATTTCTGCATTCAGTTTCTGAATCAAGCTCCTGAATCCAGTTCCCAAATCCAGGTCCCATCTGCTGTTTAGTCCAGTCTGGGACTTCTGCCACAGCATCAGTAGTGACAGTGATGTAACTGCCATCAGAGGGGTTGGGTTCAATGTTGCTTTTGTATATATTTGAATACATTTCATTTTATTGTTATTATTTTCATTCATTTTAGTTTCCCAATCCAGAAGTCTCTCCTTCTTATTCCCTTTCTCTTCCCTTTGGGAAGGGAGAGGAATTAATAAAGAGTGTCTCATCCACTCATTTAGTGGGTGGCCTAATCTAGTCCCTGACACCTAACAATGCCACCAAAACCTAACCATACCACTTAACAATACCACCACTCTTTAGATGTCTCATATCTTTATGCCACCCTGTGTCTTGCTGTTGCTCTAACTGGCCAGGATGTAGGGAAATATGTCCTCACTCTGGCTGGGAAAGAACACCAGTGACTGGCTACATGGGTTTTAAGCAGTGAAGGATGCCTTGACTAGGCATGTAGAACAATTTTGTGAGCATCCTTTTTGAGGGACGTCATGGGAGGCCCCTAAGCTACTTCCTTGTGTTGTGCACACTGAGATATTTTTAGCAGAACAAGCTGCTCAGAGAATGCAGTTTGGTACAGTGCATCTGCTCTTAGTGCCTCTTTTGAGATGAGCTGCTCTTGGCAGCCAGATGAATGCTGCAGAACCACTGTTGCATGTCCTCGAATGCTGGGCCCCAAATATACATTCAGCACACAAAACAAAACTGCTTCCCATCTATATACTTGCTTAGCCTGGGCAATCTCCAGTGGCTGAGCATGTAACCAAGCCATTTTGGTATCCACTTATGTCCAAGTGGAGGCCAGTGACAAGTGGAGTGCCTCAGGGATCGGTTCTGGGACCAGTCTTGTTCAACATCTTTGTGGGTGCCATGGACAGAGGCACTGAGTGCAGCCACAGCAAGTTTGCTGATGACACCAAGCTGTGTGGTGCAGCAGACAGGATGGAGGGAAGGATCCAGAGGGACCTGAACAGGCTGGAGAGGTGGGCACAAGCCAACCTCATGAGGTTCAACAAGACCAAGTGCAAGGTCCTGCATCTGGGTCAAGACAATGCCAAGCACAAATCCAGGCTGGGCAGTGAGTGGCTGGAGAGAGCCCTGAGGAGAGGGACTTGGGGGTGCTGGTGGATGAGAAACTCAACATGAGCCAGCAGTGTGCACTTGCAGCCCAGAAAGCCAACCAGAGCCTGGGCTGCAGCAGGAGAAGTGTGGCCAGCAGGGCTAGGGAGGTGATTCTCCCCCTCTACTCTGCTCTGGTGAGATCCCACCTGGAGCACTGCATCCAGTGCTGGAGCCCCCATTTACAAGAAGGATGTGGATGTGCTGGAGTGTGTCCAGAGAAGGGCCACTGGGATGCTCAGAGGGCTGGAGCACCTCTCCTATGAGGACAGACTGAAAGAGTTGGGGCTGTTCAGACTGGAGCAGAGGAGGCTCCGAGGTGACCTTCTTGTGGCCTTTCAGTATATGAAAAGGGACTAAAAAAAAGCTGGGGAGGGATGTTTCAGGATATTAGAGAGTGACAGGAGCAAAGCTGGAGGTGAGGAGATTCAGACTGGAGGTGAGGAGGAAGTTGTTGAGCGTGAGAGTGGCGAGAACCTGGAATGGGTTGCCCAGGGAGGTGGTTGAGGCTGCATCCCTGGAGGTGTTTAAGGCCAGGCTGGATGAGGCTGTGGGCTGCCTGATCTAGGGTAGGGTGTCCCTGGCCATGGCAGGGGGATTGGATCTAGATGATCCTTGTGGTCCTTTCCAACCCTGACTGATGCTATGATTCTATCTCAGGAAGTTTTGGGGGTGAAATGTCCAAAAACACCAATCAGCAGGACCCATCATGGGTCGAGTGCATGGTTCTAGTTGAAAGAGAAGAAAAAGAAAGACAGGTATAGAATTTATTTCCCATTACAAGTATCAAGTAGATATGAAAAAACAAACAAAAAAACAAAAAAACAGAGCATAAACTCCTCTGATTTGTCATGTAATTACTGTCAGGGATCCTTCCAAATGAATCCAGCCACTCTAGTTTCACCAGTCCCACTTATGGAGATTACCAGTCCCATACTTCTCCCCAGTCCTCCTCCATTTTGTTGCAGGCATCAACTTTGCTGATGGGCACACATGCAAGGAGTGGAGACAGTTCAGGCTGATGACTCTGAGGAACCTTGGACTGGGGAAGAAAAGCCCAGAAGTCTGGATCCAGAAGAAAGCTTGCTGCTTGCTTCAGGTGTTTGCCAGAGAAAGAGGTGAAACATCGAGCTTGTATGTGGCCATGATGTGGGCTCATTCTCTTTGTTTCCAGCCCTGCTGTCTCTAATGGAAGTTGTAATTCCTGCAGGAGGTCCAATAGGAGGTTTGCACAGCTGATGCCTTCACAATTCATTTTGCATTTGGCTGGAACATCATGCCTGACTCATTGCTTTCATGCTAATCCTGTATGGAAGAAAGCAACAGATGAGAGACTCCTAAACTCTGCTGATGATGCACTTTTCTATAGGATGGAATCTTTCCCTCACTCATTATAAAGGTGCCTGAAGAATGATCTCCCAGTTAGACTCCTGCATCTTGATTCCTGCAGGCTCAGCTATTTGTGTAATCCCATGCAAATGAAGAGCAGGCTGGATGGGAGCTCAGTGCAACAAAGGGTCACAGCCTACAGCAGAAGTTGATGACTCAACTTTCTCTGTTTGTAAGAATGGATCTCTCAGTCCCACTCCCTTCCTCCATCAACATCATGATTGCTGATGTGCTTTTTGGACACTGCTTCTCCACAGAGGCTGCCATGTGCCAGAGGTGGCTCAGAGATTCCCAGGAAATTCGTAGAATTCCATGGCAGCTCCAGGTGAGCATGCACTGACCTGTTCCCTCTACCTGTTTCAAAGCCTGACAGTACTCCTCAGTGAGCCACAGCATGAAATGCTCATTCCTTGCCAGGGAAGAGAGATTAAGAGCTTTCAAATAAACACTGAACTCTGACAAAACCAATACTCACTTCAAGAAGTTCTTCAGTACAAGGGTGGCGTGACTCTGGTGTAGGTTACCCAGGGAGACTGTGGATGCCTCCTCCTTGGTGACATTCAAGGCCAGGCTGGATGAGGCCTCGAGCAGCCAAGTCTAGTTGAGAGGTGACTCTGCCCACAGCAGGAATGTTGGAGGAGGTGACCTTTAAGGTCCCTTCAAACTCAAGTCATGCTGTGATTCTCTGTTTCTGTCCCTCTCTTTCTCAGTAATGAACCCCCTGCAACCATTCCTGGCTTATTTCTTCTACACACACATCGAATCTCCTGTCACAGCCCTCTTCAGAGAGACTGATCTGACTTTAGTTGATATCATTCAGTACCAAGTTCACCAGAATCAGGCTTTTCTTCTTAGCTTGTGTTTCACAGGGTTGTGTAGTAGCCCTGATTTCCTTTGTTAGTCTGGGATGCTGGAACCACCCAGAGAAAAAAAGGACAAGATAACATGCTTGTGGCTTCAAGAACTAGAGCTAAGTGTTGACTTAAGGTTTAGAAGGGAGCAGGTCAATTTGGGAAAGACTTCACTTACAAAACAAGAAAAACTGTATTCAGGGGCACTTAAATTCCACAAATGTGGCAATGGTTAGTGGAGAGTAGACAACCTGTGGAGTTAGCTGTGCAGAAATGTCACCCTTCACACACTGTTCTTCATTTAAAGTGCTCATTCATTTCAAAGGGTCAGCTAAGTCACACACCTGGATCCTAGCAATGGTTAGGCACAGTTCAGCTGGGAACATTCAGGCTTTACATGCACTCCAAAGCCAAGATGCCATGGTGGTCCTCGTGCCTGTGTTGCCAGGTGCAGCTCTACCACACTTTCCCATCACTGCTTAGGTGCTTATGCACTATGTTAATGAGGACTGCTGGTGGCACTACCACACTTGCAGGACCTATGAATGCTTATTAAGGATGAGATCAGGAACCACCAGAAAAGCTGGGTGCTGGCAGAGCCACAGAATTTCAGTGATGCATACCTAGCTCAGATGTTAAAGGTAACAAGCAATTGTCTCTTGTGCAGCTGCAGCACATTTAAAATGCTTGTAATTAAGATGTTTCCAGCTGTGCTCCTACTTTCTTCTCCTCCTTTTACCTCATTAGAGGAGCTCCTGTTGAGCTGCTTCTTTGAAATCAATCTGAAACATAGAGTACTTTGAGAAGGTACTGAGGACGTTCCTTAGCAGTCACCACAGAGACAGTAATATTTCACCCTGGACTGAAAGAGAGCTTATTGTACTATGTCTTCCTCAATCAGTAAGATTATTTAACAGGGCTGTCTTATCAGCTTTATCAACTCAGTATGGACTCTGTGATGACAAAAAGCTGGAAAGGTGCTTAGCTATTACAACAGTCTTAAATTCTATTGTCTGTCTCCCGTCTGCAGGCAAAGGATGACCCAGTTTCTACATTCAGGGAGACCAGCATGGTGCAAGAGATCACAGGTCTCTTCATAGCAGGCTCAGACACCACCACAGCTCTCTGTGGTGGTATATCTTGATGCACAAGTTGAGAAAGGTGTGTATCTGCACTTACACTTGCCTGTGGCAGGGTAACAGGCAAAGTGCAGTTGACTCAGCTGCCCTAATTCTGCAGGCTAAGGTGTCTTGGGGATGCTGAGTTTCTGCATAGAGTCTACACACCAAGTGCTTTCTTGAATACTCGTTGTTAGTCCTTTTATTCTGCAGAACAAGTTCAAGAAGAGTTCAATGCTGTCGTTGATCCATCCTGAGGAATTGACCAAAGGATCCTGCCATAGGCACATGCAGTTCTACATGAAAATATGCATCAAAACAGCACAAATGCAATAGCATTTACATGCAAGTGCACCCAAGACACCATGCTGCAAGCCTTCCATACTGCTAAGGTATGTTAAAGACACTAAGCTTTGGGGACAAACCTTAACAAAGCAGAGGCAGGCAACAGACCCTTCTCAACCATTTAAATACACATACTGTATTGCAGCTGAAAAACTACCCAAATGGAGTTTGAACAACTTGTGAGGAACTCTTCACTGTAAATAGGAAGCTGAACTTTCTATAACATGGATAATCTACTAATTTCCCTCCTAGTTTTGCACAAATGTTAATTTAACCTTTATTCTGTACAGGGTTCCAAGGGTTAAATCAGTATTGTAATGATGTTAGACTTCGTCTAAAGGGGAACAAGAGGAATATAAACCTCACAGAAGTTCTGCATTAACAGTGTCTGCATACACAACACATTTTATCAGCAGAACACATGAAACCATGTCTAACCTCATGTCTGTGGCCTTCCATGTGAGTCAGAATTGTGTGGGTTTGGGGGAAGATGTCTTGGAGTAAATCATGACCAAAGTCAGGGGGCTTGATCAGTGTGAAGCCTTCAATTCAGTGGGGTTTCTCTCCAAAGTTTCTGATTACTGTAATTACTGCATCCTCTGGTGCCCTAAAATCAATCTTTAAGACTGCCTAACAATTGCTAAGCAGGCTATTCTGGAGGAGATAGCACAGTGTGACCCTGTTTCTGACCCTATAATAATTAGTTGGTACTTGCATCGGGCAGTTTCAAGAGAGCAATTGCTCTCCTGGCAATTTCAGTAATTAGTTTCCCACTCCATGAAAAAGATCTTTGTACATTCATCTGGTCTTTCAGTCAGACACCTTCACTTTCTCCAGCCTATTTTCTGCCCTTTATGATCAAGTGCAATGGGAAAGTCTGTGGCAGTTTGACCCTGGTCATTTCCTGGGCAAGAATGGAAACTTTGTGAACAGAGAAGCCTCTATGCTGTTTTCTGCAGCCAAAAGCAATGCTCAGTATTGCATACAGTCCTACAGTGACTGTTTCACAGGCCAAGACTCTCTTAACCTCTTGTGCTAGTTTGAGGCAGGGTAGAATGTTTTGGTGAGAAGAACTAGATCAGAGGCTGTGAAAGGAAGACAATGGTGATGTCTGCTCCCCTCAGAGTCTTGCTGAAGAAGAAAGGAAAACATTAGATAACTCTCTTGCCATTTTGTCACTCTGCCTTCAGCTTCTGGCTGAGCTGCATCTCTCTAACACACCTTATGGAAGCACAGAATCAAGCAGGTTGGAAGAGACCTCTCAGATCATCCAGTCCAGTCTAACCCTTCTCATTAACTAACCCATGGACTAAGTGCCTCATCCAGCCTCCTCCTAAACACCTCCTTCCACTCACCTTTGCTTCTTAACCTCCTGGCCGAACCTCCATTCTTCCTTGGGACTGGGGGAAGGTTGAGAGGGGCAGGGGGAAGGTGCAGGGGTGGTTGAGAGCCCCTCCTGGGGACTCAGGTTTCTGGGAGGGGAGTTGTGTTGCTGTATTACCTTTTACCTTGGATATTTCTGTCTATAACTGTAGATACTGTAAATATCTGCTTGTCTATTGTGCTAGCTGTAAATAAATAGCTTCATTTATATTCCCAGAGCCAGCTGAGACTAGTCTGGGTATTTCTAAAGTGGGAGGGGGCAGGGAACACCCAAACCATCACACCTCTATCTCCTGCCACGAGTATCGTTAATTCATCCCCATAATAAGGTCTCTGTAGCAAATAAAGCTGAGGTATTGATTCTGGAGACCTGCTGCAACTTGACTTTCTTAAGGGAAAGAGGCTAAGGCTAGTTGGTGTATGAGAATCCTCAGTGGAAGGAACCAGCAGTAAGGTAGAATGTCCTATGGGAAAACGAGGGCTGACCAAAGCTCCGTCGGCAGGCAGGGGATGCAAACCCACTTGCTAAGTAAGAACTCCTGGCCTCTTCTGCCAGCAATCAGCAATAGAACAGGGGCACACAGTCTCAAGTTGTGCTGGGGAAGGTCTAGGCTGGATGTTAGGAGGAAGTTGTTGGCAGAGAGAGTGATTGGCATTGGAATGGGCTGCCCAGGGAGGTGGTGGAGGCACCGTCCCTGGAGGTGTTCAAGCAAAGCCTGGATGAGGCACTTAGTGCCATAGTCTGGTTGACTGGATAGGGCTGGGTGCTAGATTGGACTGGATGATCTTGGAGGTCTCTTCCGAGCTGGCTGATTCTATGATTAGGTAGGGCTGGGTGCTAGGTCGGGCTGGATGAGCTCGGAGGTCTCTTCCGAGCTGGCTGATTCTATGATTAGGTAGGGCTGGGTGCTAGGTCGGGCTGGATGAGCTCGGAGGTCTCTTCCGAGCTGGCTGATTCTGTGATTAGGTAGGGCTGGGTGCTAAGTCGGGCTGGATGATCTCGGAGGTCTCTTCCGAGCTGGCTGATTCTGTGATTAGGTAGGGCTGGGTGCTAGGTCGGGCTGGATGAGCTCGGAGGTCTCTTCCGAGCTGGCTGATTCTGTGATTAGGTAGGGCTGGGTGCTAGGTCGGGCTGGATGAGCTCGGAGGTCTCTTCCGAGCTGGCTGATTCTGTGATTAGGTAGGGCTGGGTGCTAGGTCGGGCTGGATGAGCTCGGAGGTCTCTTCCGAGCTGGCTGATTCTACGATTCTAAAACCGTATGTAGCAGACATAAATGATCGTTTATAATACAAGGGGAGGCAGCGGCAGCCGCCGGCAGGGGCCAGGCCATACGAGGCGCCAGCTCCCGGCGCTCCCTGCCCGCGGCGGCGGCCGCGCCCCGCACCGCGCTCAGCATGGCGGCGCTGCCGGCCCGCCACACTCAAGATGGCAGCCGTCGGCCGCTGGCATCCCGCCCGAGTC
Organism: Pogoniulus pusillus; assembly: GCF_015220805.1. Taxonomy (NCBI): domain Eukaryota; kingdom Metazoa; phylum Chordata; class Aves; order Piciformes; family Lybiidae; genus Pogoniulus; species Pogoniulus pusillus. The sequence continues at coordinate 5,838,222 of NC_087289.1, read as the reverse complement.
CCACCTCAAATGGCAACCGGGAGCCTTCTTTGTGCCCTTCTCTCCGTTCCTTCCTCCGTGCTCGTGGCGCCGAGGGGAAGTGCGGCGCAGGCGGAAGCGTTTGGAGAGCGGACTCGGCGGAGCGGAAGTCGCTGAGGCGGACGGAGGTGGCGGCGGGCAGCGACGATGAACAACAAATTCGACGCGTGAGTTACGGCGCGGCTCTCCCCGGCCCCTCCCGCCACTGCTGCGGGGAGCTGCGCGGCCCCGCTCCCCGCCGGCGGCTCCCCACCGCCGCCTCAGGGCCGGGCAGACGAGACGCGATGAGTCACGGGGCCGCGCATAGCCCCTTTCCTTCCCCCAGCGTCCGGCCCGGCCCTGCCTTGCTCGGGTGCCTGGCCCTGAGGGGATGCGGTCCCGAGGGGTGGGGGCAGGACGCCGGCAGCACGGGCTTGTGGCGGACAGCCCTTGCCGTGCGCGGCCGTGGGGCGGCCCGGCGGTGCGGTGGCGGTGGGGTGAGGGGCCGCCGTTTGGCCGCGCTTCTCGCTTGTCTTTTCCGACCCTTCCCAGGGAACGAGGCGGGCGGAGAGACCTGTGGGGTGCTGTTGTGTTGTCTGCTTGTCAGAGGGGCTGCCTCTGCTTAAGGCGTGGAGAGCCGAAGGGAAGTCAGCAAAGTTACAGTGACAGGTCTTGGTGGCTGCTGCCTGAGCAGTTAGAAACCCTGCCAAGTAGTTGGAGTTTTCTATGACAGATCAGTATGTAGTATGACCTGCTTGAGTTTGTCCTAAAGAGGCATTTAGTCGCGCACTTCTGCTTAAAAATGTGTGCCTAAGATGCCTGTAGTGGCCTCTGGGCATGCAAGGTAGTACTCGTTTTTATTGCATGGGTTGAGCCGAGAAGCAGAGACTATTCGGACTTGGCGTGAACCTTCTCGGTTGTGCAGTGTAAGACTCGCTCTCTTCTCGCTTTGTCAGATTGAAAGATGACGATAGTGGAGACCATGACCAGAATGAAGAAAATAACACACAGAAAGACGGTGAGAAGGAAAAGAACGATCGGGAGAAACCACAGACCACTACGAAGAGGAAGGTACAGGGCTGGCATCTGCATTCCACCGCCAAGGCGTGATGGGGGAGTGCTAGATGAAAGGAAAATAGGTCTTGGTGGGCTGTGGGTGCTTAACGAGCTGTTGCTCTTGTAATGAAGACAGGAGTGCTACATTAGCATTTGGATAATCTGGTGTGGCTCTTGGAGGTATGCAATCTGAGGGGTGAGTGCTTCCTTCATAAATGCAGCTTGTACTCTGCCAGACTTTGGAACAGAAATTACAAATAAAGCTTTATTTTCCCCCAAAAACCATTTTTCTCAGGAAAGGATGTGGAGAAAGGAGTGATTGGCAGGGGAGCAGTGGCATGCTGCCAGTGTACCAGTCCATGTTTGTGCTGCTCCTGAAATAACTCATAAGTCTGTGTGGCATAGCCTACTCAAGGAGGCATGGATCCATCCTCCTCTGTTGTTTTTTCTCTTTTAATCTGGTGCTAGGGAAAACTGTGGTGTCTAAAGTAATGCAGACCTTATAAAATGATCACAGGCAAGAGAAGAGTAGAGATTTAAGTACCTCCTGTGGCCAGTACCAAACAATACAAGATAACAGTTTTTTGGTTGGTTTGTTGTTTTCTGTCAGTTTCTGCTCTTGGGGAATGAGTTCTCATTAGCCTTTTTTGTGCTCCTTATTAGAAGTCTTTTTAATCAGAAAGGGGCATTTTGGAAATGATGAAATGATCACTGGCCACTGCTAGCCATGAGTTCTGCCAAAGGTGACATAACAGGTTCTAAGACCAATCATCTCAGAGCATTGGGATGTTGGTTGCTTAAGGGAGTTGGTGCCACCAAAGAGTTATAATTGCATTTGAATCATGGTTTAATAGGGATGAGTTTTCTTCCCAGAGGAGGAGGGCCTTTTTTATCCCTGACATTGAGAAGGTTACAATTCTCATATTGCCCTTTTTATTTTGTCTTCTTCCTCTGAGACAGAAACAAATACTAAAGGAAATTCTAGTATTACAGCCTGTTACAGTTGCAAGAGTTGCTTTTTTGATGCTTAAGGTTATTTTTTTTTCCTTAGTCATCCCTGCTCAGCAAATATCTACGTTCTTTGAAGTAGTCAGCTGCCATTAGCCTAATCATCCATTTCAGACACTAAGAGGTAGTATTTCTCAGTAAAAACGAAGATGAGTTGTTTGGTTTATGGTCCATGAAGGCAGGAACACGTGGGCTTCTGATGCTGTAGATGTAATTTTTCTCATTCCCTGTTTGGAGGAGTGCTTCAGGGGTAAGCAGGTGTTTGTGTTCTGCAGGCTGTCGTCCCAGGGCCAGCAGAGCACCCCTTACAGTATAATTACACCTTCTGGTACTCCAGACGAACACCCGGGAGGCCAACCAGCTCGCAGAGTTACGAACAGAACATCAAACAGATTGGCACCTTTGCCTCTGTGAGTATACCCCTGTTCTTGTGTCACTTGGGCATGGCACGGTCAGCATGGCTGGCTTGATCTCTCTGTGCTGGGTGTATGCATGTGCAGGCTGTGCTCTCGGAGCAGGAATAGAGAAGAGTGAGTGGTTTGCCATGACTTAACATGTGAGTTCTTGAGTTGCCTACAGCAAGTGACATGTCTTAAGCAGTTCTCTGCCCTGTGCCAGACATCTCTGCCTGCAGTAATGATGGTAGCTGGAATAATAATAGAAAAAGGAAAGAATGTAGTATAAATCTTCCATCTGGAGCAGAGTTTGAGAGGTATGCAAGAGAAGAAAGGAGCACCTTTTCTGGATGCAACAGAGATATGAAGCGAAGACCGTACAGTTGTATGTCTCCCCACTTCCCTCCTACATGCTTCCCCTGCTTCTTCCCTGCTCCTGTTTCTACCACATAGTCTGTGTTTGGAACAAGCACCTGGTGTGCTGTGTATACCCGTAGCTGGTGGCCTGTAGTGTGTCTGGAAGTCATGACTGACATGCAGTTTAATGTTGCAGTGAAGTTCATTAAGTGGCAAATTGCTCTCACTTTTCCACCATTTGTGGTTGTTCATTCCTGTAGTAAAATGACTGTATCCTGGAAAGGCAGTATTAGGTTCTTGCATGGTACCAGCAGTGCAAAACCATCTTTAAAATGCCAGGATACAAAAGCAGAACATGTCTCTGTTGCAGAAGCAGCACATACAAGACCATTCTCAAGGCCAGCAATTCTGCTGGCTGCTTTGGGGTTTTTGTTTCTTTGGTTTCTTTTTCAATCTAGTGTTAGTCCAGATTTTCTTCACAACCTTGCAGATGCTAATTTTGCCCACCAGTAAATCTCTATCTTCTGTCGTGTGGGAATTTATGAAAAGGTCCCTTAATCCCTTCTGGAGGCTGTGAAAATATGCCTGACCAGGTATCTGGGTTGCATTACTGCAGCCAACGGGATGAGTGTGGGAAGAGCAGCTTTAAGCCTATCATCATGGGTAGTTACTGCTTCTGTTCCCCTGTCTGAGTGAGTGCTTTTAGTTCAGTGAATGAAAAGTGTGGCTGCTCTTTGATGATCTGGCAATAACTTTTCAGTCTGTTAAATCAGTGTAGACTTAATGTTGATTTTTAACTGCTTAGTGGAAAAACTCCACACGTTTTATTGTCTTCTGCAAGTAAGTGCTAGAGTTGGGCTAGGATGGTGAGAGACTGGCGAGCAAATGTCATAATGTGTTTGGGTCCAAATTCTGTTTGAGGATGGGTTAAAAAACAAGCTTCAGAAAAGAATTGTCTGAGCCTAAATCTGGGTTCAGGTTTCCTCTTCGCTTTTCAGTAGAAGGCTCTGAACGCTTTTGAGCGCTGACCACTAGAGGGCATACTCAGGCGGTGCTAGGAGATAATTTGCACACTGCATTTAGATGTGTCTGATCAAAATAGATTGCTTCTGACCCCACCTCAGTCTCGGCTGTCAAAGCAAATTCCTGCTTGGGTGGCAGAGGTCAGACACTGGAACAAAATTCCAGGTGCTGACCAAATTGCTAAGGTCACTGACAAAGTTCTTGGGGTGGTGTCTTGATTCCTGCAGCTTCACTGCATAATAGCCATTTTCTTACTGAACGGAGTATGTAAATATGTGAATTAGCATAATCTCTTCCAGTGCCTTGTTTTGTTTTGGAGATCCGACCCTCCAACATCCTTTCATATTTGGAAATCTCAAAGGATAAATATGTTGCTTTTAAGAATTAGAAAAGATCATTTCCCTCCCTTTTGGCCAGACTGTCTGAGGTAGATGCAGTGGTGTCAGAACAGAGACTGGTCAAAGTGAAGTGGATAATCCAAATGGACCATGGCAGATTGGAGAAGGAAGTAAGAGGTATTTAAATAAATGCTCTGAATGGTGCCTGAAGATCTTAAACCTGGATACAGTAAAATTAAATTAACAAAACCAAAATTTCAGTCTCCATGATCACAGGAAGCAGTAGTAAATGCAGGGCTGATGTGGCTGCCTGGAGAGGCTTGGCTGTAGCTTGTGCCCTTGAGACATCCACTGACTGAAAGTTCAGGCAGTAGGATTTACAAGATATGCTTGAAAGTGTTTTTTCAGAGCAGCAGTTATCTTAGCAGAGGTTTCTTTAGACAAACACCAACTGACTTTGGAGGAACCTGATGCTTGTTTCAAGTCTTCTGGTAATGGATCCAGTAAAAAATAGACACCCAAGCTCTGATCCTACCATTGCTTTCTGGATATATTAGTTGATGCCTTCATGAGAAGAAATTAAAACAGAAGAGGAGAAAGTGGTTCTGGGCAGCCTGTGTAGAAGGGGAAACCTGTCTCTGCAGGAATCCTGGCTGTGAACAGTTTGATCAGCCTTGTTGTGTGGTTCGTGTCATTGCAGGTGGAGCAGTTCTGGCGGTTTTATAGTCACATGGTACGTCCTGGGGACCTGACAGGCCATAGTGACTTCCACCTTTTCAAAGAGGGAATCAAACCCATGTGGGAGGTGAGTTGAAGCTCTCATTTCTGCCTTGATGTTTTCACAGAGTACTCTGGAGAGAACCTCCTACAGTGACGGGTCTCTTGTCATTAAATGGCACTCCAGGCTTCTCTAGGGTGCAGTCCGTTCTGTGTTCCCTGTAAACTTGTCCTCAGAACTTTGTCCTATAGAACCAGCAGTCCTGTGACTTGCTGGCAGAGGAGAGGTAAGATGCAGGGAGTAGTCAGCTGCACTTCTCAAAGGTTGCAGACCTGCCTTTTCCTCTGGGTCCAGAGGATCTCTGGGCAGTATTGCCTACAGCCCGACGAGAGGGGGACTCCAACTAAGCTCTGTGTCTCCTGATATAGGCACTTGCCATTTATTATAACTTTGTCAAGTGACAGCAGTGTGAGGCTTTCCTCTAGAGGGGCTGGACTTCTCTAAGTGGAATTCAGCAAATCTTATAAGAAGCCAACCTGCCTTTTTCTGACAAGGAGGGAAGAGAAGGCGCAAATGACAAAAGCCTACAGCTGTATGTAGGTGTGGAGATGGAAAGAAGATTTAGCCCTTCAGTTGCTTCTCTTTGTTCCAAGGCACTTAGTTTGCTTCTGTTCATTCCTATCCAAATCTGTTTTAAAAAAGAGAAGGGAAAAAAGATACTCTCTGCCTAGCAAATCATTCTTCCAGTTCCTGGCCAGCTTCCAACAATGACCAAAACCATTCTCAGTATGAGGATTTTATGTGTTGCGCTCAAGTATCTAATTAGGCTGCTTGGTCCTGAGAAATTTATATGTGACCCTAGTTGGCAATTATTTGAAGCAAGGTGTTTTATAGCCAGTTACTGCAGCTGCAATTTATACAAAACGTTTAACTCTCTTTGGACTTCTGGTGAGGGAGTTACTCTGATAATGTGTCAGCCAGAGAGTCCACAAGTTAATCATAACAGAATTCCTTTAAAGCGTTTTCCTGTAGCCACTTTAAGTGGGAGGTGGAGAAAATCTTTTGTTTCTTTGCTTCTGGCCTCATTCCCTTCTTGCATTTTTAGAAGAGGACCTGGGATCTTATTGTTGGCCTTCCCTTTTCTGCTTGCTTTGTAGGGCTTTGTCTGCACTCCTTTCCTCATCCAAACTAATCGTTACTTGCTGCTGTTCTTGTAGGCACATATGTGTGTATTTACCTCTTATCTTTTTCTGGATCCATCTGTGCCTTTTCTGGGTAAAGTCAGAAGCACTAAGCATAATGTTCCCTGGTGATTTACTGGGCTGCAGATCATTATTATTCTGGTAAAGGGAAATCAAATGCTTGACTGAACCGAAGCTTGTTTAACCTAAAAGAAAACTAACAATAACTGTAAAACACACAATACAGCATCTGCCTCCCAATCACTGTTCTCTTTTTAGCCTTGAACCTGCTTAAACCACCTTTGAAATATTTTGAGCCAGTGTCATTTTCTCTTCTGACTCCCAGTAGTCACACAGTATCACACAGTATCACAGTATCACCAAGTCATTGCGGAAAGTCTAAGAAGTTAAACTCAACTCCCTCCTTAAACTCTGAAGCCTTGACAGTATAATTCTTAAAATGAGATGTTCACAACTTGGAGAACAAGGACACTTATTCAGCAAGTAGTTTGCACCTTAGGGGATTGCACCACATTCCTGGAATTCATGTTCATTTGAATTCTTCACCATGCATGTGGCTGCTGTCATGCTTTGAGGCTTATCCAGAGCTGACACCTTCCCTTTCAGTACACACCTGAAAGCTGGGGATCTGAGTTCTGCTGTTCTACTGCACTGCTGTATTTGCTCAGGATTGCTTCGTTAGCACTCGCTCTCTCGGAGAGCACACAAATATTAGTTCTATCCAAGCTCTAGTGAAGCTTTAAGGCTAAGGTAAAGTTAACTTTGTTTCATTAAGGGTTGGGCTGCCTTGCCTAGCATCTTTAAGGTGTGTCCCAGCTTGGCAGAGGGGATTTGGCCAGGAACGTCTTGTGTTTTGCAGTCCCCTCTGAGTTCCCCTTTGTTCTTCTCTGTTTCTGTCCTAGACCTGTCTTTCCTTTCCTTTCCTAACTGCCACCTCTTTGGCTTGTTCCTACCTCTCTCTCCTTCAGCTTTGGATGGAATTTGTTACCTTCTCACCTTGTAAGATTTACAAGAGAAAGCCACAGCCTTCTGCACAGAGGAGGAGCTGCTCTTTGACATAGGTGTGCATTCTGTGAAGCAGGGGAGTCTGTAGAAGTTTTCAGCTCCTTTTCAGGTGCAACATACGGAATCACAATATTGAGGTGACAGACTGAGTGCTTAGCATAATTTTTATTCTTTACTCTCCCCTCATTTTTGGTTGTTTCCCTGGGTCACAGCAGCCTGGAACAAACATTCAACTGTATGACAAGTGATAATGTCAGTGGTTCTCAGAATGGACTGGTTCTTTCTGAGTTAACACAACTTGTGACCCCGTGCCTGGAAATGTGAAAGAAAAGCATTTGTCAGCTTTTCACTTGCTTTTAAATGCCACTTTGCAAACTCTTTCCCTGCCTTTCGTGTTCTGTGTTGAGGGACTTTTCCTGATTTACAAGCAGACCTAAAGATGATTAGGCAAATAGGTAGTCAGGATGTGATGATTTGGGAGTTCTGTGCCTCCCCACTCTTACGAAATCACCCAGACCAGACTCAGCCGATCTGCAGGTTAAGGAATGAAGCTTTATATTTACAGCTTAGCACAATATACAAGCAGATATTTACAATATTTACAGCTATGTACAGAAATATATAAGGTAAAAATGTAATACAGAAACACAGCATCCCTCCCAGAAACCAGAGTCCCCAGGAGAGGCTCCCAACCACCCTTCCACCTCCTTTCCACCCTTCTACCTTGCCCCAGACTTTGCCTTACGCTCAAGGTGAGTTTGGAAAATTGGCCCAGGGGAGTTGGGAAGCAGACAGATTAGTTACACAGACAGCAAGTTAGAGAGAGAAGGGAGGCAGACAAAGAGCAACTCTGTTACCTATGTTTGTGTTCTTGTTTTTATACATCTCAGGAAGCCTGTGAGTGCAGTAGATGTCACCACTGTTTCCTTTTCACAGCCTATAATCTAATTCTTCTCACCAAAATATTCCAGCCAGCTTCAAACTAGCATGCAGGCTCAGGTTTAGGAGCAGTTTTAGGGCCCTTGCCTCTGTTTCTGTGTGCAAATTGGTAGGCTGCTGTTAGTCTGTGGTAGTGGGATCGAAACACTAGAGCTCAAGTCTTCAGTGCATAGAGCTTCTTCTGGAATGCTGAGAGTCACTGTTTCAAATACTTTGTATTCAAAGTAAGTGGTGTACCTCTGGCTCTGCTTGTAGGAGGGAGAAGTGAAATGCTTTTGCTTAAAAATGCCTCCACTCTGTCCCTTGCCCCACCCAATCAATATCTGCTCCTGTCTGTGCCTCTGCTGTCTTAAGGAAAGCAGAAAAACAGCTAGAAGAAAACAAATCAATTTCTCGCCCCTCTCCCTAGGACGATGCCAACAAAAATGGTGGCAAATGGATTATCCGCCTGCGGAAGGGCTTAGCGTCGCGGTGCTGGGAGAACCTCATCCTGGCCATGCTGGGGGAGCAGTTCATGGTGGGCGAAGAAATCTGTGGGGCAGTCGTCTCTGTCCGATTCCAGGTGAGCGCTTCTGAGGGCCGGCTTGCGCTTCCATTGGACAGGGCTGCCACAAGTGCCATCTGCTTACCCCTCACATGCTATTCTGTAGGAGGATATCATCTCCATATGGAACAAGACAGCCAGTGACCAGGCCACGACAGCCCGGATACGCGATACGTTACGAAGAGTGCTCAACCTACCTCCCAACACCATCATGGAATATAAAACACACACTGATAGCATCAAGTACGTGTGGTGGCAAGGGGAGGGCCTGCTGCTGGTTGCATGCGTGCTTGAGCAGTTTAATGCAGGTCACAGGAGCTGGTAGAAGCGCTCACGTGCGTTAGGGCTTCGCTGCAGACGGTCACACAAACAGCAGCGCTTGCTGCCAGCGCGCTTGGCAAGGCAAATATCTGTGTTGCTTCTGTGCTGTTGTTAGGGACAGTTGGTTCTAATAGCAAAACCTTCTCCTTTTTTTTTTTCAGGGCTTTTTTAGTGATCCACCCAGCTTGTCGTTTGGGAAATGGGAGTGTGTGGGGCTCTGGCTTGATGTATTTCAAAGACAAGATTGTAGTCGGGGCGGGGGGGACACACACGAGATCATTTGAATAAACAGAGATCCTAGGGAATAAAGTGCGGAAGCTAACAGGGATTTATAGTGCCATTAGACTTATAAATGGTCTTGGGAAAGTGCTGTGTGAATTTACAGTGCTGTACAAATGATTTCTAATCATAGTAAACGTCGTATATTAAGTCTTCCAGGCCCTGGTGACAGAGGCTCTTTAACAAGACTGGAAGATCACGGTACGCTGAGAGGACAGCTTGTATTTTTAAACAAACCTATTAGAGCTTACCATACCAGGCCATTCAGGGTGACTTTTATTTCCCACAAAGTGACAAAAAAAATTGCATCTATAGGTATTAGTTAGAGGTTAAGAGTGTAATTTTTTTTTCTCTTAAGCATATTCTAGACCAATAACGCTGATTAGGTCATATTGGTTAAATTAACACTTCAAAAGGTGTCCCCAGAAAAAAGAAGAGAAACAAATTAATATAGCATTGATGGAGCAGTGAGCTTTCTAATCTAGACCATAATCAGGGTGCAAGTACCTTTCATGACTTCCTCTCATTATGCTAGCTTGCTCTTTGCACATGATCACCCTGTCAGCAGTGTGCTGTCAGACAGTTTGGCGAGATACAGCTAGCTTCCAGTTGAGGCAAATTTTAAGTGTGGGTCACTAGCAGCACTGTAAAAGTCTCATTTAAACTGCCTGTAGGCATCTAGCGTTCCGTGTGGCACTCCTTTCTGCGTGCATGGGAAAGAGAAGGGAAGGAGAAATTATTAAACTGAATCTTTTCCAAGCAGCTTTGGTTTCTGGAAGTTCTCGCTTCTGTTGAAACCTTGTATTCGTGCTTTTGCCAGTAACGTTTCTCATGCCTTTTGTGCCAGGAGAGGGCACTATCGACTCTGTCCACATTAGGAGATAGCGAAGTGCTCCAGTGGACACAACAAAGTATTCTGCTCCTGTTCAGCAGTAGCAGTCTGGTGATACCGCTTTGTCATGGGAGCAGGGAGGTGTTTGCCTTCCCTCAGTCTCTGCAGGGGAAAGCTGTGTACTGAATCACCTATCCTATGTAGTGGTGGTTCATATAGCAAGGTTAGAATGGAAATGAGATGACCTTTCCCTTATAAGCTATTACCACCGGCACTTCCCAGCACAGAGAATGCTGCTATAGCAATGTTTGTATCTGTCCTTGCTCTGGCAGGTGTCAGTCCTTGAGTTATGGTGTATCCAGAATTGTGGTCTTATTTCCCTCTACAGTGTAATGTGCCATACTTGCTGCCCTCTCTTCCTGCATAGCATCGAAGATTTGTTTGTGCTGCTGATGTGTGGTGCAAAATAAGCTTGTCCAAGAGTAACAGGTGTTTGTGGAATTGAGTTCAGTAGTTCAGATTACAGCTGGGAGTAATTTTTAAACAGGGGCAGACTGGTTTGTCTCCCACTTACTCTTCTGTGAGTAGAAGAGAGATAGTAAGGAGCTGGTTTGGTGTCCTAGAAAGATAGACCCTAAGCAATTAACGTTTCACCCTGCAGAGGATCATGAGAGCTCTTTTCTTCCATTGCCTCTCTTGAGCTCCAGCACTGTGTTTGCAGTTTTATGTTGCCACCAGTGTAAATTCAGAGCAGAACTGCTTGTCAGTGGAGTTTCTGTGTGGTGATGCATGGACAGACTTTGTGTGCCTTGCTTGCCTGGTACCAGTGGGCAGCAAGCGACAGCAGCTGCAGGGAGGTGACGATGCCTGCTTCCTTGACAGAGGAGAACAGGACAGCCCCAGCTTTCAGTCTGACTCTTCTTGGCTATGCTTCATATCATTAAGGTTCTCTCACTAATGAAGACTCTCTTGTGTAACCAGTTCTATCCTCCATATAAGCCTGGCTCCTTTTCCTCAGCCATCTATCAAGCCCTGTTGAAATGCTGTCCATCATGAATAAACCCCACTTATGCTGCGTGTGTACCATGTGATTTATGGCCGGGGAGGGCTTTCCAGCAGCACTCCGCATTCGCGCTCTGGCTGTGTTTTATGAAAGGCTCTAATGGAAGAGCTGTGCTGTAGGCTTTGTCAGGGCTGCCTTTCTAGGGGGGCTCGTAGCATTTTTCATTTGTATGGGCCGCATCTCTCCACTAGAGCTCTGCTCATGTGCAGTGTTTGATTGGCATTGATTGTGCTTCGGGGAAGGGAGCACGCTTAGCAAGAAAAGAACAGGCGTTTCTCAAAACCTTGACTTTTAGGTAGTGCATTGACCTGGATTAGCTTTTGACACACTGTAAATGAATGCTTCTGTAGAAATTGCCAGCACGGCCCTCGCTGTGGAACCTGAACCCTGTGTTTCAGGTTTTATATATTCCTTTTGTGATAATGCATTTTGTATTAACTCATTTTTAGACACCATTTTTCATGAGTTGTCAGTGAGGCTGCAGTCTCTTTTGTTTCAGAAAGTGGCGGTGCTGCCAAGCTGTGTTTGAAAAGTATCTGTTGCTTCACAGCTATTCCAATGAGCTGTTCTGCATTCTGTCCTTTCTGCTCTCAGCAGTGGGGCTTGTGCATTTAGCTAGATAAGCAGATCTTTCATTGCAATTTTCCTGTGTTTGTCCTTTCTCTTGCTTGTGATATTGACAAGCTGCCTAAATCCCAGTGAGGGGAAGGGTCAGCCTAGTCTGTATTAATTTCCAATCTTGCTAGAAGAGCTAGAACAATCTCTTGGACTTCACTTAATTCCAGGGGGTTTATAGTGTCTTAGATGCTACAGTGCTGAGCACCTGAAAAGAATGTGTGTGACATTGTGTGGGCTACCTCGTTTCAGTAGCTGGAGAGAAATAGCTTCTCTTTGTCCCCTAAGAGGTGGACTGAGAGAGGTGCAGTCAGATGTGGTGAACCATTTAATAGGTTCTGTTCATCAGCGCTGGTAATCTTGGAGGTGGCCTGGTCCAGCAGTGACCAGTGGGTTGCGAACAGTGCTGCTCCCTGTGCTTTGGAATTGAGAAGAACAAACAAAAAAACCTCTTAGTCTCTTGCCTTAGGAGGTGCACTGTGCATTTTTTGAAAGCGAGGTGTTGCCAGTTGCAGCCTGCTCGTGTCTCAGTGAGTGCACTAAATATATTCAGGTACTGTAGGGAGTAAACTGCAATTGAGAGAGGGGTGGAGGAGAAGCGATGGATCTGGAGTGTGGGTTTTGAGCGTTGCAGTGGGAAGCACTTGGCTGTCTTGCATAGTTGTTTTGCCCTGCTTGGGGTTATCAGCCTTTCTTTTCCACACTGTTAACTGTGTGGTCAGTGACCATTTCCTGTCCTGGGAGCTCTCACCTGCAGCACCATCCAGGAATCCCAGCCAAATTAACAACGTCACTTTGCATGCCAGGAGACGCCAGACCCCTGGCTGTACAGCAGGCTGCTGCTGAGAGGGCTGCTCTGGAAATATTTTGGTTGCTCTGTGACTTTATGAATTGTCCTGTCATCTCTAAAGCAAGGTTGCTCTTTTTGAAAACAAAGCTTCAGTTATTTGTAAGTGCCTGCTGCAGTGAGAGCTGAGCAGGGTTATAAAACTATCCTTTCCTTTCAAAGTCACTACTGATAACTAATGGGATGGCTCGAGTAAATGAGAGGAATAGTTGATCTTAATAGGGCTGGCACTGGGTTCATTTCATTGCAGGCAGTTGGAGGAAATGGCCTCAGACTATGTTGTAGCTGGGAAAGGAGCAGATACTGTGTGGAGGAAGTAAGGATATGTCCTGTAAGAAGACCACAGGGTCAAGTTTCTCAGGTTAAAAACAGTGAGGATTGAAGAACAGAAATCTGCATGTAAATGGCAGATGTTGGACGAGAAGATCAGTGTCTGTGAGACAGTAAGCTGGTGTTGGAGTCCTTGTGAGGTGTCCCTTGTGGTTACATCAGAGTTCAGCTAATTCTGTAACTCATTACAGTTCCTGTTTGCTTGCTAATTTCCAAGACCGTAGGAGAACTCCTCAGTGCTGCTTAGATGCATCATCTTTGTCTTTGACGGTAATTTAATTGGCGTGGGCAGAGTTAACCTTGTCTAAAGTCAGATGATTTCCAAATGGGACCTATACATGTTGTCAGTCAGAGAAAGGTAGGTTGCCTTGGGTCTTACCAGCTCTAGAGAGCTGTGTTATTTCACTCTCATTCCTTAAAGTCTCAGAGCAGAAATAAAAGGTAGAGAAGGGTGATGAGGTTCTAGATCTGAAAGCTGTCCTCCTCTCCTGAGCCTCTGCAGTGCTGGCTTGAATTCATTTATCACTCCAATTCCAGTAATACTTCCAGGTGCTGCAAGTCTAAGAGCACTTCCCTAGACCTGGGCTTTGAAATAATGGATTCATTGATTTGTCCTCTGTTGCCATGGTATACCTTATTCAGAAGTGTCCACAACTTTGTAAAAGGTTTCATTACCTCATTGGCCTGTCTCTTATCCAAAAAAAGTGACTATAAACTATTTATTTCATGTTTCTTTTCAAGGAGGTCACTTCAGATGTGTCCATTTCAAGGTTGTGATGTTGTCCCTGTTTGCCTTTGCTACAGATACTTACAGATATGTGATAGAATTGTTTCAGGCTAGAGGAATATGCTAGGGTGTTTTTTTTAAGCTAGTAGTTTTCAGGTCTGTCACAAAGTCCTTGATTTTCTTTGAACCTGGGGAGCCCTCTGGAAGAGGCTGCGCTGCTCTGGACACTACCTGCAGAGTGTAGTGAGTGATTACTGTGCTGGCAGGTTGCAGGCAGGCTGGTGGAAGTGGGACAGCCCTTGGTGAGTGTTGTGAGGACAGCATGCACCATGATCTTGCTGTCTCCTGTTTTTAGCTGGGGAAGGAGCTGATAAGGAAGCAGAACTGCACAGGGAAGTGCTGAAGGGGAACCACTGGGACTTAAAAGATTGAGGGTGATTGGAGAAAACAGAGCTGCTTGCATGGTAGTGATTTGGAAAGTCCCTTGAAGTGGCTGTGGCTGCTCTTCCTCTTTTTGCTGGAGTCCCCAGTAGTGGCTCCTTTTTGCTTTTTTCACCCCAACTTAGTTGATAAGGATAAGGGAAGCCCTGCTTGGGCAGTAGGGGAGAAGGTGGGAAGTGTCAACAGTCCTGAGTCAGGAATCATAGAACGGTTTGGGTCTGACTGGCTTTATTTAGCCTACTAATGTTTCCATTTCCCATCTGTTTGATGGGAATAACCTCAGTGTTGGGCATCAATTCACTGAGTATCTGATCATTGCACAGACAGTATAGCAGTAAGGTACTAAAAATGTCTATACATAAAAATAACCTCTTAGAGTCTGGCACTGTGCCTTTGGCACGTCACAGGTCATAAAGATTCTGCCAGACAAAATTAACTGGCAGCCGTGTTTGGTACGAAATGTGGAGCAGTTTGCTCTGCTAGCACAGCTTAGGTACATTAGGGCAGACACATCCTGGTGAATTTTTTCAGTCAAGTCAGCAGATAGTTTGAGTAATTAGTACTATAATATGTATGAGGGTCTTGGCTTAAAAATTCTTGGCTGGAAGAGCTTTTTCTCTGTGAGAAGGACTTGGCAGCTGAAGGACTATGTGCATGATATTATTGGAATGTTGGAACAGGGAACTCCTTGGTTTGAAAGGGGTAATAAATTATCAATTATGTTGACAAATAATCTGTCCTTGTGATCCTTCTGCAGAGAAAAGAAGTTACGAGTTTGGGGAGAACTGTGGGAGAGGAGAGAGAAGATGTGATTATGGGTGATGGAAATGTGGTAGAAATACAAGACATGGTAAGCTGGAGGGAAGACATGAATATGGAGACTTTTTGACAAGGTTGAAGCTGTGCATTCAGCAGCTAAGAGGCCTTTGTATCCAGAGTTTCTCTTCCATCTAACTTTCTTGTGGACCCACACTGTCTAGTACTGTGTGCTGACTGGGTGACATGGGCACTTTTCCTTTCTGACAAATTTAATGGCCTTGTGGCCTTGAAGGGTGCTGTGTCTGGGGAGACTTGGGAGGAAAGTTGACGTTGAGGGGCTTCTGTGCTTCCTTCTTACTTAGAATGAGCCACTTGCAGGTTTCTGTCCTCTGAGCAGCATATTGCTGTAGGTCAAGCTGATTTACAGATCTGACCTTGTGCACTACAGCTGTGCCCCCTGTGCCATCTTGTTGCATCTGTGGCACCCTTTGCTGTCTTTCTCCTTCTCATTTCCTTTGACTTCCAGGGGTCGTGTTTGAGATAACCATGGAGCTTTGTGACTCCCATGGATGGCTATAACTCAGTTGTCCATCCCAGTCAGTATTAGGAGGATTTTGAGCTACAGTGGGTGGAGGGAAAGAGAAAACCTAGCCAGATATAAGCAGGGCTTTCTTAGAGCTGATCACTTTCATAGTTCACAGGAGCCTGTGCTATGGGGCACTGTGGAGATTTAGTTTCTGCTTGGAAGTTTTGTACTGGAAAGAACTGGAATGTTTTGTCTCCAGATTTGTACTGATGGTGCCACAGTCAATGATCTTTAGGATTTCACCTTTGGGATTTCCAAAAGAGGGATTTGCTGTACTTTTGTCTGAGAAAGCAGTGTGGCAAATTCCAAGCTGGACATCACAGTGAAAAGTTTTTTGCTTCTGCCCCCTTTGCTGGGTTTCCAATGTATATGTGCAGTCTTTTGGAGTGCACAGGACAGGCACTCTGCTAGGATACCATGTGTTTATCTGGGCTATGACTTTGCTGGGGCAAGAGTACATGACACCTGAGCTGCTTTTTGCAAATGCTGGTTGTGATTTTGGGGGGCTGAGGTAAGAGCCAGACTGTTGGTCTGGTTTTGGCACAGATGCTGACTAACACAAAATTCCTGTTTCTGGACTCTTACGTTCGCTTGAAGTGGCCTGATGAGGCAATGCAGAAAATGTGAGGTAGCTGCTAAGTACCAGCAACAAAACCTGCAGTGTAGTCTGGGTTTATGACTGACCTGAGTTCCCTATAAGGTTCCTCCAGCTCCATTGGGCTCTGGGTTTAGTAAATGGCTAGGCATGTGGTGTAGGCACCAGTGCTGTTTTGCTGGGCATGGAGAGAGCTGTGAGGTTCTTTGATGTCTCTGATCCCAGAAGATAGTAGTCATGCTCGCACTAACCTTGGCATCTTTTCCCTGAGAGGGCTTTCAGTATTCTGCCTTCGTAAATCAGACAGCAATTTTTCAGTCTGCTAGCTTCGTCCGTCAGTAACATTCTCCACCAGGGAATGCAGCATTAGGCCTGGCCCTCTAACTTACCTGAAACCATTTTCATTTCAAATAGCTGTGATGTTTTTACTGGGTTGTCATTAACAATGCAGGTTTACAATAGGAAATGAGGCTTTCTAATAACAATTGGATTCTGCTGCCTGATCGAAGAGTTTTGCGACAACTAAGCCGTGTGGCATTAAAAGAAGCCCCTTCTGGGGGGGAGGGATTACTCCGTAGGCATGTGTTGAAGCATGAGGCCAGCCAGTGGCTGGGTTTAACCAGCCAAGGAACATGATAATCCTCCAGAAAGATGTAGCATTGGCTATTTTATTAGCAATAGGAAATGGATATTCCATTTGTGACTGGGAAGGTCATACCTGCCTCTGGGTATTAGTGTAGCTCTGTCAGCAGCAGCCAGTGGGAACGCTTCTTGTCTGCGCAGAACGTTGGAGCTGCCTGGCGCTGTCAGATGTTTGGCTGGGTTTTAAGGATGCTTCTATCCACTAGGGCTAGCAGAGAATATTGCCTTGCTCTCTGAAGACAAGTGCCTTTCAAACGCCATTGAATGTTTCTGCTCTTGTTAAAAGTTAAGAAGCCTTTGATCTGAAGTGCTGCTGGGTTTTTTTGGGGGGGGAGTTGTTTCATTTTTATTTTATTTTACTTTTTTTTTTTTCCCTCTGGCTTGCCAGGGCCTGGGAGGAGTTTCATGGCCTGGTGAACAGCAGTGGCCGCTGATTGAACGCTCCCCCTCCCTCTGTCACACACAGGGTAGGGCCTCATCTTTCTTCCTATGTGACTTCACGGCATACCTCTCAGCTTCCAACCCTCCTCCCGTGGGCTGGCATGTTTGTTCTCTTGCCTTGTGGGCCTGATGTTGGGCCTGTTGTGCTATTGGATCTCTCCCTAAGGTCAAAATGATTTTTTTCCTCGTTTTTGGGTTTTTTTTTTTTGACTGAAGACTGCCACATTCACTGTGGTCTCCATTCACACAGCGCTTTCCGTGGCAATGCTGTGTGCTGCTTTGCTAATGTGTCTTTCCTTTGCACAAGGCACTTTTATCCCAGACCTGATCCTGGGAGGCTGAGAGGTATGTCTTCAGCTTGGGTCTGCTGCTTTAGGATTGACTGTAAGCAGATATGGAGTGGTAAATGAATGCTAAGCACATCCATGTGATGGACACTGAGAGGGGTGCCTGGAGCTTGGCATATATGCCTTTGCTCTTGACAGTGGGCTGGAACAGAATAAATTAGCCTGTCAATAAAAACTTGTGCAGGAAGGACACACAGTAGCTGCTGTCTTCTGAAACAATAATGCTGTGGCTAAAGAGATGAAACCACCTGCTGCTTCTGGTAGGGGCAACCCATCATGTGCAGAGAAAATGTTCAAGGTGAGCTCAGGGCTGTTGGTTTTCCCCTCCAGTGCATCTTAAAAAGGGCTAGCAGGAGGCCTGGCAATGCAAGTTGTGTTTGGTTGTAGCCAGGCAGGATTGCTGTGCTGCCTCATGCCAAAGCAGAAGAACCTGCTGGAAGGAAGTGTTACAGTGCCCGGTCCCTGCCCTGTGTGGTAGGTGGCTGCTCCAACACAGCCAAGTTCTGAGGGGCCATTAGGCATACCAAAACCTCCCACCACAGCTGTGGGCATGCAGTGTTCACAGAGCTTGTTATGGGTGAAAATAATATCCTTCTTGCCTCACAACTTTTGCTTTTGTGAGGATCAATGTTTACAAAACATTGCACAAGTACCTAGCAGTGTTGTGGTTAGGTGACATTCAAGTGACCTTGCAGGGGAGGAAACCAGCTTGCTTCATGAAATACCAGTTTCAGAAGGCAGTCAGTGTGCCAAGTGTGTAGGAAAACAGTAAGAGAGTTGATTTTAGCTCTCATCTATATTGGGCTGCCTGTGCTGAGCAGGAAGAGTAGCCATGAGCAGAGGGCCTGGGGCACCCCAGCAAAGGCAAAAGGAGAGGAAGTGTGGAAACCTGTCTGAGGAAGAGCTAAGCAAAGTGTGCTGTCCTCCTGAGGTAGATGCCATGGGTGAAAGCACAGTGTGGGTTAGAAAGCCAAACCACTGTTGCAAATTAACCAGAATCCAGTTAATGAATCCTGAATCATGTTCCCAAATGGAAGCACAGCCTGCTTTGCTGACAAACAAAGAGGTGAACCCCAGTCTTCTGCAGATGGCCTCCAGCATGGTTTTTGCTGTCATGTCATAGCAGAATAACTTGCTTAACTCTCTAAAGAGTGTTGTTTACTTCCTTCTGCTCCTCCAGCTCACCTCCTGGAGGTATTTCAGCGTGCCCTGAGCTGTGATGTTGCAGCTGCCGTGCAGCTCTTAGCAGCATGCAACGTTAGCTCAGGGGGTTAATTTTACACTTGTTGCAGCACCTTGCTTCTGAAGCTGCTGCCTCTGCTCTGCAACACAACTCTGCCAATTTGGTGTGATACTTGCTGTAGGTGTTTGGTTTGGACAACTTACTGCCTTGTCCCTGTTACGGGAAGAGTTGCCAAACCTATCATCCCAAAGTAATTGTAGTCTCACTAACTCCCGTTGGAGCTTAGAAAGACAGACCACCTTTCTGCTAATGTGTAAACAGGCTTTGCCCTTGCTGCTGCTCACAGGCTGGCAGCAAGCATCAACACAGGGTTCTCTCACCTGCCCCATCTTCAATTGCCATCATGTGCTGCGAGACTCTGCAAATGAAGGTCCTTTCTTTGTCAGTAGCCTCTGCAACTCATGTGACTGCACTCATGTGAGTAAAAGCTGGTGAAGAAACTCTTCTATATAAACTGGAGGGAAACAACCTCGTCAGGTCAGATATTCTTCTAAGGTAGGAGAGAGCAGAGAGCTCTTGACAGCATGACAGTATGAGGGACAGGCAGGAGAAGGTCGGACTGACAGGGTATTTGTACTCCATGCAGAATCCCTGAAGACAAAGGTTTGGATTAAAAAGGGATCATGCAAGTTGTTTAAGCATCAAAATCTTATCAGGCAGGTTTCCAGAATCTTACCATGTGCTTTGCTCCCAGGAAATAACACTTACCCTGATGAATGGGGGTGAACCAGAATCTCCCCATGTTCCAAGTGCTCTGGAGCAGCAGGTTGACCTGTGTGAAAAGTCTATAGTTAGAAAGATCTGCTTGGGATGCTTAATGAGCGTTGGTCTGAGTGGCATACTGAGATGGCACCACTGGTAGCCATGGTGGGTGGAGCGGGGGGAGTGCTGTGGTCTGTAGGAATGCACACCTTTAACCTCTCTCTCCCCTTGTTTTCCAGGGATAATTCAAGCTTTCGAAACACAAAAATCACATTGTGAGAACAAGAGCTGGCACTAAGCTCCTCTCCCCGTGTTGAAAGCACTGAGAGGTCTCCACCAGTGCCCTCTGACCTCTGAAGGGACTCATGGGCCACTCTCTCGCACTCCTCCCTGGAGGAAGGATCCATCTGAAGCCCTCCAGCAGCGGTGTCAATAGAGGCTGATTTTGTCAAACACAAACTTTTTTTAGCAGTGGGGTGGGAGGCCAACCTTTCAATTAGCAGCGTGCCCTTGGGGCCGCATCTTGCAGCACTTTGCTCTCTTTCTCTGCCATGGCATGCAGGATCTCTGGGATTCTGCCTCAGTGTCAGAGCCTTTCGCTGAGGGATACCAGTATTATAAATCTCTCTGCAGCTGGGAGGAGCTTCCCAGGGGAGAGTTGGCCCTGTGGTTTTCAAATGCCCCCTTTCAGCTCTGCCAATAAATTATTGGGTCTCTTTGTTTCTTTCAATCTCTTTCTTTCTTTTTTCTAAATTTTGGTGGCATGGTATTTCTCCAGACTGTGTTAAAGCCCCAGGCCTGCTTCTCTCAAATCCATAAAGTGTCTTCCTACAGGCTGCTCATCTACATGAGGCAGCAGAGCACCTCAGCAGCCAGTGGTGGCCAAACTGTGCAGTGTTTGTGGAGTTACAGAGGAGTTGAGATGTTTTGCTTGAAAAATGAGGTGCTTGCATAGTCTTTGACCCTTGTCTGTACTCCCTGGCTAGTAGTACATTCCACCCAGCCCCATTTGCTGGGGAGAGGGATGAAAACTTCTCCTATAGTAGGGCTAAGAGCTGTTTGGTGTCACTGAGTTCCCTCGACTATGGCTCGCTGGAGAGGCAGCAGTACTGCAGTGTATGAGATCCAAGGAAGGGCTGAATGCAAGACCTTGCCTGCTTCTGTGCTGCACTGGAGTTTGCAAGTCCTGCCAGCTGGCAAACCAGAGCTCCAGTGAGTGTAGCAGAAGAGAGTGTTGGCCTGTACTGTCCCTCATAGCTGCATGGAAGCTATGAGCAGAAGAGGGGCTGCAAGCGACCCTGTCTCCTGTACTGCAGGGTTGTTGCCTGGAAAAGCATCGTGGCTACGACTTGGATGCCACAGAAGATAATCGGAGCTAATGATTTCCTCTGATTCTGCTTTGCTACAACTCTAATTGTACTCATTAACAGCTCCATCCTTTTCTTCCTTTCCCTGGGGAATCAGCACAGTTGCCTTTTGATTTTAATAGAGCCTTTACCTTGGGCCCAGGAGGGGAGGCTGCGGCCAAGCGTGGGACACATCTCCTGCCCTACGTGCTGTGTACAGTCCCCCAGGAGAAAGGGTTGCTTGGGCCAATCTGGTTGTGACTGCCGAACTAGCAGCCCGTGTCTGGGACAATTACCAGCCTTTGGGACCAGGAGACCTTCAGCCTCATGACTCCAATTGCAAATTCCTTGTGTTATTATTGAAGTCTAGACTGAAGGCAGCCAGGACTGGCAGAGAAAACAGGTCAAAATATTCAGTCTTCTGAAGAGCTGTTTTCTGCATTGAGGGTGTCAGTCCTAGGCTGCCTCTAGAAACATTGAGCATGCTGACAGTGATAACTAACTGCTCCCCGTGGTCGGGTGGTTTGCGCCTGCTGGCACCTTGCTGGGCAGAGAACAGGGCAGTTCCCTGGGCTGTGGTGGCATTGCTCTTTTTCTCAAGACCCTCACAGTCTTACTCCTGTTCTTGCCTCAGGTTTGTCCCCAGCTCTCAACCAAGTGCTTCTTTCCAGGCACTGTGTGTTTTCCTCTCTGCAATCAGGTACTCTTACGGCTGCTGCTTAAAATTCTTTTTAAATGCAACTCTCCCCTGCTGCTCTCCAGTATTTGTTAGGGGGGATTTAGTTGTAATTACATTTTGGCAATCTAAGCAAAAATAGCCTTGCAAGGCAAGGCTGAAATACTAGCTGCAGGCTCCTTTTATTCACAGTGCATTTAGCTTCTTGCAGATGACATCACTTAAGGCTTTAGTCCTGTTGTTGTGCCCAGCTGCGTGTCACGTCCACCTCTGCTATTTCATGTACTCGCCCACTTCTTGCCTCCCATCTCCCATGTCTAAGCTGGTGCTGATGAGTGCAGGCTTGCCATTAGATCTGAAAATGCTGCAGTCCTGCTGTGTTCTCCCTTAAATGTGCTTTGCGAGTGAGCTGCGGAAGAGCTCTTCCCTGGGAGGCTGTACTCCTCCCACTGCCATTGTGGTTGTGATTTGGAAGAGCTCGATGCTGGTTCCTTTGTCAGCCTCGAAGGGAACAAGCTGGCCAAGGCATGGTTTGTCCTCTAAGGTTACAATCAGTCCAAGCACAAGGTTTGGTGCTTCCTATGGCTTGGAGAAGGGTAAAGGCAGACTGTTGAGCAGTGCTTTTGGGTTGCAGTCTACTGAACCTCTGGCAGCTGCTGAAAGTGGCAAAAAGACATGGGGGTGTTTGGGAGGGGAGGGAGCCTTTGTCAAGCTCTAAAAATTGGTTTCAGATCCTCTTCATTCAGAAAGCAAACCTGAAGCCATGGGGACCATGCCACGTCTGTGGTGAGTCATTACCTTCTCTCCTCTTCCTGAAAGTTTTGTCCGCCCTTAAGCTTCCTCAGGTCTCTGTGCAGTGGCCTTTGGGGGGAAACCAGCAAGCCTTTGAGCCCTGGAGTCCAGCCCTGGGGCTCTTCTTTCTTAAAGGAATGCTGGGCTATGGTGGGCTTACAGGCCCTGAGTGTCCCTGGTCAAGTGGGGGCTAATGGCTTTGCTGGACTTGGCCACGGGGCCCAGGGAGTGGTAGGGATGGAATTCATTGATGGTCTCCAAGCTAGAGCTAAGGAGAAAATCTGCTTTCAGCCCCCAGAGGGAAGGGAGCCCTTAGTTTTGGAGGGGAGCATTTGGGGGGTGCTTGGAGAATGGTATTGCCTCATTTAATGCTGCTTCTTGGGTCTTGGTCATGGGGAGCTGTTGCTGGGCTGGGAGTGCATTTTGTCTGTTACTGTTGTCCCATCAACACCCTGATAGCTTTGGACAGGGTGACCTCCAAGACCCTTCTTAGAGCCCCCTTAACCTGATGACATCTCCATGGGGTGGTTGGGGTGGGGCAGGAGTGCCATACAATGCTGCCACTCACCATTAAGAGGCATGTGGCTGGGACGAGTATGGTGCCCCAGGACCTGGTCACCTCACCCAGGTCATGGCTACAGAGCTTCCCCCTTAGGAGGCAAACCATATAGGGGGACAGGAGGCAGGACTTAACCAGGGCACTGGATGCTTGGTGAGCTCCCTGGGCACCCCTGCCTGCTTTGAGGTGCCAGCTGGTAGCACAGGATCTACCTGGTCTCAGTGTTGTGGGCATCATGCAGTGTCCAGAGGTGGGGCAGGAAAAGCCACCTTGCAGAGAGTATTGCTAGGCTGGCACATCTCTAGGCCATGACCAGGCTTCAGGCATCCAAGAAGTGTAGTCTGAGCTGCTGGGTGTTTGCCTCCATCCATTCCTCCACTGCCCTCACCTCTGGCAGGCAGTGCCAGGAGCCTCTGGGCAGTAACCAGCTGTTTTTCTCCCAGCAGCAAGAGAGGCAGCTAGTGCTGGGGTGGTGAGGTCGATGGAGACACAATGCACCCTGAAGCCAGACATAGGTGGTGTTAGC
Source organism: Pogoniulus pusillus (assembly GCF_015220805.1). Classification (NCBI taxonomy): domain Eukaryota; kingdom Metazoa; phylum Chordata; class Aves; order Piciformes; family Lybiidae; genus Pogoniulus; species Pogoniulus pusillus. Next base: position 5,814,971 of record NC_087289.1, on the reverse strand, counting down.
TAGACCCACAGAGGAGCAGATGCTGCCCACTCCCATTCCCAGGCTGACCTCCTGCATCTCCCCCACCAGCACGGACAAAGCCATGGGGGCCCCAGAGGTCAGTGGAGGGCACAGCGGGAACGCAGCATTGCTGGAATGGGGGAAGTGGCTGTGCTCGACCGAGATGATTCTGTGGAGCAAGGAGGGCTGGCAACAGAGGGAGTCGTGTAGTGATGCTGGGGACACGCAAGCCTGAGGGTGTTTGGGTGCCTGATGGCTCACAGGCTTCCCACCCCAGTTGCTTGCTAGGGAGCAAGGACAGCAATTCAGCTGCCCCTAAGAGCCATGTGTGGAGCATAAATGGAGAGAAGGATTAGGTGGAGATGAAGCATCCCGTCCCTACCTCTGTTGCTGCCCCAGGATGGAGGGCTGTATTCATGATTCCTGTTGTGTTGCCAGCATTGCCATGGCAAGGGATGCCAGGGGCCCCACTTGCCCTGGGCTTGAAGCTGGAAATTTGCAGTGAGATAATGTGGCTTTTGCTGTCAGTTCTGGTTCACAGCCCATCATATGCCTGACCCTGCTCTGGTTCCCACCTGTCTCTCAACACCTTTGAGGGATGCTGGGACAGGACTGTGTGGCTTAGGGGGCCAGCCTGCATGGGTGGCACATCCAGCCTGTCCCAGAGTGTTGACCACCATCAGTAGGCATGCAGCATTAACACCTCAGAGGCTTGCAAGGCTGTCACAGGATTTACTTCGATGTTCAGCACAGCATGGCCACCACATGTTACCCACTTCTCCATCACTACCCCGGTCCTCCTCCAGAGCTGTGCGTGGCAGCAGGAGCTGCTCTGCCTACAGGAATCTCAGCCTAGCAGGTGGGTTTGGGGGGTGCCCAGCCCCTGGTTCCAGCAGCAAGAGGGCTGGTGGGCACCTGCAGGGATCACTGTGGTAGGTATTGCTTGGGGTCCCCAGGGAAGGGCAGAGCGGGTGCCTGGTTGAAGTGAGCCATGAGGAAGATGCCGACAGTGCCACACACGAAAAGGGGAGCCATGATGAGGAAGCAGACACGGTCGATCACCTGTCCCACCATCATCCACTCTTCGCTCTCCTGCCAGTGAGATGAGAAGGGTGAGGGCTGGCCCTGCTGCCCCCGTGTCCCCCCCTCCCCCTCCGGCCCTGACTCACGCTGCTGAAATCATTCTGCTCCCGTGTGGCGTTGGCGATGTGGTTGCAGGCATCCACGCAGGCACGGATCTCGGGTCCTGCCTCCTCCAGGCTCTGGCAGAAGTCTTGGGCACTGCCACTCTCTAGGCCGTGTCCTGTGGGCAGCCAAGCAGGCGCAGGAGACACTAGTGAGCACCTCACCACTTGGCACATCACTCGGCCTCTGAGCGAGCACTCACCGATCTTCTCCAGCACAGTTTTCATCAGCCCGTCCCTCTCCTTCTGCTTCTCGAAGAGCAGCTCTGTCCGGGCTTTCCACAGCATGTACTCATCAGCCTTCACCATCAGCCCCAGGGAGCTGCGTCTCCGGGCAGCCCGCGGGGGCCCTGCCGTCTCCGCAGGTATGTTCATGCCCAGGTAGCGTGGCAGGAGGTGCAGACACACCTGGGCACAGCATCACCTGTGGGGACCTGTCCCCCACACTGTGCTGCCCAGAGCACCCAATGGATGCTATCAGGTGCCCTTGCATCACCTGAAGCATCTCCATGGGGTACTCTGTGCCTTTGGGATGCTGGGTGTGTTGGCACCTGCTGCTCCCCAGTGTTTGGAGTGGCTTGGAGCGGCATGGTGGCACAGCGTGGCTCCTTGGGCACATCTGAAGGGGCCCTCTTTGTGCTAGAACTTACACTCAGATGAAGGCATGCCCACCACCTCGCTCTGCCAGGGACACGGCCTCATTCCCCAGGTACCCACCCTATTCCCCACCTACAAAGGGGTGGGAGGGCAGTGGCAGGTTACCTCGCGCACTCTGGGGGGCATGGAGTGAGTGTTGGGAGTTCTCAGGGAGACGTTGAGGACGATGACAGCGTTCACCACGATCACCACTGTCACAACCATGAGGAAGGTCAGGTACCTGGAGAAGGGGCATGGGGCCTCATCTGAGGCTGCTGGGTCACAAGCCATGGGCATGTGAGGTCTTTCTCTGTGTCTTCCTGTGATGGAAGCTGGGGACTGTCAGTGGGGCACAGACACGTGGTAGCTCTGTGCCAGCTCTGCCTGGACTGGGGATTATGTCTGTGCCAGGATCCTGTCTCTCTGAGTGCTACACAACACCCAGAGACCCTACTGGCACCTCTGTCCCCATGTATCACTTACTTCCCAATGAGTGGCACAGCCTGGGAGGTCTCAGGCACCTTCTGGGCAATGAGGAAGAGAAAGACAGTCTGGGCTAGGAGGACGTTGATGGAGACAGTGCATTTTTGCCCTCCCGCTGCCAAGGAGAGGGGAAGGCATAGGTTGGCATAGGGCAGTGATGTGGGCATTGCCTTCCTTTGGCAAAAAGCCCCCACTCCACACCAGAACTGGCCAAGTCCTGCCACGAGGCTTTAACCATGGAGTACCTGGAAATTCACCCCCACCAAGTACCACAGGAGTGGATGAGAAGTGGCACTGGTGATTCCCAAGCACAGAGGGATCAATGAGCCCTTCCTCACTTGTCAGTGCCCCCTTTGCACATCCCTGCGCCCCTCTGTGGGCACAACACCAATGCATACCTTTGGCAGGCAGAAAGTAGACCAGCACAGCCATGGCAGAGATGAGGACGCAGGGCACGATGATGTTGATGATGTAGAAGAGTGGCTTGCGCTGGATGATGAGGTAGAAGATGACCTGCTGGTACTGGATGTCGTCTGGGGTGAATTGCTCCGAGTTGATGATCTTCCGAGCAGGGCGGTGCTTGATGGCCCATTCACCGTTCTCTGTTGCACAGCAGTGCCACCTGAGTCCCACCACCCTGCCGGAGCCACCGGGGCTACCAACACCCCAGCCCAGGGGGGGAGGAAGAGGAGTGCTGGTGATTGGTATGGGCTGTATGGCTGGTGTGGGAAAAGGTACTGAAGCTTCTGGAGACGGAGATGGCACCACGGAGCATACCAGGATGCCTGGACAAAATACTCCAAAAAGGTATTGGAGCTGGGCATGTGTGTGGCACTTGGAGCTGCTTGGGGGCTCCTAGGACATTCCATATGGGGCTGGGGTCCCCTATCTGCCTGCAGCAAGGGCTGCAGGGGAAGGCCAAGAGCGAGGCTGGGTGGCAGCCCTGCTGCTTTCCCTGCTGTCTGCCTGGGCAATGGATTTTTTTTCCCCCCCAGTTAAGATCGCAGCAGCTCAGGCCTGTAATGAAAAAATAAATCTCACTGCCTGAAAAGCATTTTGTTCCTTCAATATGCAATTAAAATGTGATGGAAAACGTCATCGTTTGGCCGTGACAGCTACGTTCCCAGCATCAATCAAGCTCCCAGGAGCGGCGCTCTCCGAGAGCACAGCGGCTGCCAGGCGGTGAGAGCCCTGAGCTGGGCTGGGGTGGGGGGGGGGTTAGGAAAACAAACCTCTCCCACATTCCTGTTTCCGATAACTTAAGTGCCCATGTAATGGCAGGAGCTGCTAACAGCCCCCACAGTCCTGCTTTTGGCAGCCACCAGCCCTGTCGGGTGCCCCCCAGGGTGGGATGTTCTTGTGCCGTGGCTGCAGCCGTGGTGTTACCTGTGAAAGCCTCGGGGTCGATGGAGATCCACTCAATGGTCTGTCCCTCCTCCACCGTCAGGAGCAGGTTGATTTCGTTGGCGCTGTAAGTCTGTGACCTGAAGGTGGACAAGGTAGCAACACAAACTGGCATGCAGTGGATTGGATGGACAAAGGGTGCCAGCATGGCACCAAGTCATGCCATCCCTCTCTGCTTTGGGGTGCTTGATGTGGCTGAGATGCCTCCTGCTGCCACTCAGGGGGCAGGTAGTTGGCACTTCTCTGCCTAGGGGCTCACTGCTCCAGGGCAAACACGAGCCGTGCAAATCCTTTGTGTTCCAGGAGGACCCACCACAGTGCCCACGTGTGCCCAGCTGGTGCTCACTGGAAAACCATGGTGCAGTTCTGCCAGTCAAAGGGGAAATAGGTGACGTGTATGACGCAGACGCTGCGGTAGATGGCAGGGGGCAGCCAGTAGACACTGCCATCGGGGGACACCAGCACGTTGGCGTAGAGGGTGATCTCAAATGTCCCATCGATGCTGGAGGAAGGAAAGGGTGGGCTTAGCTGCAAACCATGCCTGGGGAGCAGCTGCCACCCACTGTGTGGGAATAGGTTCTTGTCTCATCACCTACTTGTTCTCCAAGACAACATCAGGCAGCCAGACCATGGTGGAGGGCACCCGCAGCGTCTGGATGTCGTCGTATTGCTCAGGGTCCCACCGCAGGCGGTAATCAGACCATTGCTGGGGAAGGGGAGCAAAGGGGGAGAGTCACGGTGCTCCCTGAGGAAGGAGACATCGTGACCTGCCTGTCCCATGCTGGGAGCACCCATGAAAGAGGATTTTGATTACAGTGCCAGCCCTTCACAGGGTGACACTCTGAGAAGTCAACATGGCCCAGGAGAGGGTCCTGCCTGAAGGTGTCTCACCATCTCGATCCAGACATTGGTGGTGAGGGTCTCCTCCCGCTCATTCTGTCGAGGAAAGAAGAGGGAGGCAGCTTTAGCACCCTGCCTGGCAGGGCCTGCTGCCCCATGTGTGGGGGCAAGTCCCACCTGGCTCTGGGGACCAAAGGAGGAGGGTTTCTCACCAGGGAGATGAGATTGGTGAGGGTGAGCTTGAGACTAACATCGATGATCTGGTCCCCGTTTAGGGCTGGGCGCAGGTTCCGGTTGTAGTTGGTCATGAGGTCCTGAAGCAGCTTCTCCTCCTGGTTCCTGCAGCCCACCCCTGAGAAGGCCATGTGCCATGAGGACACCCCCGGTGAGGACAGTGGGTCCACCAGTGCCCCTGGGACCTGCTGGCTGAGACCCCTGGAGCCAGGGGCCACAGGGTGCGCATGGTAAGTGTGTTACTGTGGGTGTGCACATGGCTGTGCCCGCCTGGTGGCGTGTGCCAGTGCCCCAGCATGCGAGTGGGAGGGTGTGCATGGCCCCCACGTACCCCACCCACTCATCCCAGGGACCTTTCCAGGGCAGGATGTGGGGACAGCAGGCTGCCAGCATGGGGATGCCCTGGTGAGACAGTGCACAGCACTGTCCCCAAGGACAAAAGCAGGGGAGGATCGGGTACCCTCCCAGACCTTCCTCCCGAGTGGATACCCCTTACCTGCCAGGGCACAGAGGGCAAGGAAGAGGCTGATGCAGCGCATGGTAGTGCTGTGGGGCACAAGGGCTGGGACTCCTCTCGGGCGCCTGCAGGACGATCTTCTGGGCCTGGCGCCCGGTGGGACAGGACAGCTGTCCCCTGCCGCTGTCAGCTGTTCCCCACAGCCATGGGGGCTGGGAAGGGAGAGGTGATCACCCACGCTCCTCCCACCCCCCCCCAGCGGGGTGATGGCACTTTGCTGGGAAGGTCCTCTGATGTTTTGTGCCGGGGGGTCCGGAACGGAGTCTAGAGGCAAAATGGGTTCTGTGCCTCAGTTTCCTCATGTCCCTCACAGAGGGATGTCTGCCACTGCAGCAGAAACCCAGGCACCCATGGGCTTATGGAAAAGGGTGTCTCCCCCTGCAAGCACCCCAGCAATGCCCCGTCCTCCACCCTGGCAGTCCCCCCGGGGGTGTAGGTGGGGGAGAGTCAGGGAAGTCCCCCCACATCAGCCTGAGGTGACTATGCCTGCTTTGGGTGTCCAAATCCCGCCAGACCCTGTGGCTGGGGGATGGGGGGAGTGGGGGTTGGGTATGAGATTCCTTTCTCAGTGGAGAGGATGTGGCAGCTGTCCTGAGCCACTACCGGTGAGGCGGTGACAGTTGTGCCCCCTGAAACTGGAGCCCTGGCATCCCCCTGCTGAGCCAGGAAGGCGACACCGCTGTCGGCCCCGGGTGCTGCGGGATGGGGTGTGCTGGGCAGGGGCACTCGTGCGTCTGGCTGGGGGGCTAGGGAGATGAGGGATGGTGTGGGCACTGGTGGAGTCTCCTCCCACTGCAGTGGGTCCGCAGGGGATGGTGCCTGGTTGGAGGAGTTCCATGCCTTTCCCCAGTTCACCCTGGCCCGAGTGCCCAGCCCAATAGGGGTAGCAGGGCTGGTACCACCATATCCCCTTTGGGAAACACTGCTCCCAACCACAGCTGAGGACCAGCGTGGTCAGGACACCCAACCACACTCATTGCCTGCAACGTCATCATCCCCCCAGCACACACCCAGCGCTCAGCCTGGGCGCCGTACCCAGGAGGGACACCAGCTCGGAACTCCCGGCAAGAAATACTCAGCTTTATTTTCCCAAGTCAAGGCAGGTGAGCAGGCGTTGGCACATGGGACACCCCCTGCCCCCTAAATAAAGCGCTTGTTCTCCTCCTGGTAGTCATAGGGGTCTCCTGCAAAGGGCAGTGGTGGTGGGTGGTTGTAGATGCCCATCAGGAAGATCCAGAGGGTTGCCACCACCAGCGTGGGGGTAATGAAGAAGAAGCAGAGGCGGTCCAGGGTCCTGGCCACACGGTTCCAGTTGTCCTTCTCCTGGAAAGGCAGCCAGAAGCTGTACAATGGGCAATGCAGTGGGCACAGAGAGGCCCCTGTGCTTCCTCCTCTCCCACGACCCCCACCTCGTTGTAGCTGTTTTCCTCCCGCATGTGCTTGATGATGAAATTGGCACCGTCAACGACTGGCTTTATGTGCTCGTAGAGCTGCTCCTCACCCGCATCCAGTGGTGTCAAACCTGGGGGCAAGGGGGATGGGTGAGACAGGTTCCAAAGGGCTGCCACTCCCGGCCTCTGCCCTCCTTGGCCGTGTGTCTCCGCAGAGCGGCTGAGGCTCACGGGCGGGGGTGATGCGGCTGGCCAGCCCGTGCCGCTCCGACTGCTTCTCGAACATCAGCTCGCTGCGGGACTTGACGCTGAAGTACTCCTCCGCCTTGGCGATGTAACCAGCCGAGCTGCAGCGCCGGATGCATGGGGCACCCGATGGGCTCTCAGCCGGCTGTGACATGCCCAGCAGCCGAGGCAGACTCTCCAGGAAGACCTGAGGCACAACAGAAGGTATGAGGTCCTCTGGCCACCTCCCTGGTACACCACCACCTGCTTTCTGCCCCGAACTTGGTTGTGCAACCCCTTAGAGCAGCAGAGGTGGAATATCCAAATGCAATGTTGGGGCTATACTGTTCTGCTGTCCCATGCCCTCCCTGGGACGTGGTGCCACCCCTGTACCCACCAGCACAGCACCTCACTCACCTCTTTGACCCAATCAGACATTATGTGGGTGCTGGGGGTACGGAAATGGAAGTTGAGGACTATGACACAGATTATCACCACAGCTGTCACCAGCACCATGATGAAAAGCAGGTACCTGTGGAGGGCATGGACCTGGGACTGACGTTGCCACAGGGCCTGAGCACAGACTTCTGGCACTATGGGGACTGCTCAATGTCCCTGCTGCACCCTGTGGTGTCCAGGACTCACTTTCCAATGAGGGGAACGGCAAGGGATGTGGCAGGCAGGCGCTGGGAGATGAGCAGGAGGAAGACAGATTGGGCCAGGAGCACTGAGATCACTAGAGTCATCTTCTCACCACCTGGAGAGCAGGTGAGTAAAGGACAAACTCTGTTCCAGGTCCCCTTACCAGTGCTCCCTGTGCTGGGATTGCCTTTCCAGTGTCCCACCATACGCTGTCCCATGTAAGGTTTTCTGCTGTGAGTGTACCCCAGGGTCCCACATGGGGTGTCCTGTGCCTCTGCCCAGAATGCTTGGCTGAGACAGCGGTGCCCCAGATGGGGATTATGTGTCCCTGTACTGGGTATTGGGGTGTCCTCTTGTCCCAGGACCTGATGCAGGTGGGTGCAGGACACAGAAATGCCCATGGGGTGAACCTCATGCCAGATGCAGGTGCTGCAGGGCTCACTCACTGTCAGCAGGCAGGTAGAAGACGAGGATGACCATGAAGGCAATGAGGATGCAGGGTGTGACAATGTTGATAACGTAGAAGAGTGGCTTGCGCTTGATGATGAGGTAAAAGGTGATGTCCTGGTGCTCACTGCCCTCAGGGGGTTGTTCAGGGTGGATGTTCTTGCGGGCTGGGCGGTGGATGATTTCCCATTCCCCATTCTCTGTCAGGGCACATCGGATAGAACATAACACAAAAGACCCCTGCCCATGCCCATCCCTACCAGCCCCACCAGCACTTGTCTCTTCATCTTGAACGTGGGAAGCTCCAAGCCTGATGGGATGGAGACAGAGTGCCAAAGTCCCAGGTACTCACGTCTGTCCACAGCAGAGTGCCTCAATGCCAGGGTGCCTCCAAGCCCCATATGATGTGTCCCACTGCCACAGGATGTGGCAGAGAGCACAAGCATTACCTGTGAAGCCTTCAGGGTCGATGATGATCCACTCCACTGGGTAATTCTTGCCTGTGTCTGGGTCATTTTCCTCCTTCAAGTGCATGCTGATCTCTAGAGCACTGTAAGCCAGCGAGCTGGCCCATGGCAGAAGGGAACAGGTGGTGAGAGGCTTCTTGGTACCCACCACCCAGCCCAACTTCCAGCATGATGGACTTGGGCCAAAATCCCCACCTTGCTGTGCCCCAACAGGTGGAAAGATGCTGGCAGCAGCAGGCACTACAGAGGACCAAGTTTCCCACCCTGCTGCCCATCCCTCCCCTGGTCGAGCCAGCCCCTGGCACCTGAATTTAAGGCTGCAGTTTTGCCAGTCGAAGGGGAAGAATTCCACGTTGATGGCGCAGGTGGTGCGGAAGATGGCAGGCGGCAGCCAATAGACAGAGCCCGTGTCGTAGATGAGGACGTTGCAGTAGTAGGCGATCTCAAACAGACCATCATTGCTGCACCAGGATAGAGCCAGGGTCGTGGGCAGCTGCTGAGGGGCAGGGCAAGCCCTGGACACACACTGGGCACAGCTCAGGGGGGTTAGGAGAGGAAACTGAGGCACTGCTTACTTGTTCTCCAGGACTATCTCAGGCAGCCATATCATGTCTGGTGGCAGGCGGAGCACCTCGATGTCCCCAAACTCGGACTTGTTCCACTGCAGGCGGTAATCAGTCCAGCCCTGGAGGTGAGGGCCCCTAGGTCAGCCTCTTGCCACGCTGGGCCACACTGTGCCCTTGCCTCAGGCACACTTGTGCTGTGACATCTATCCTTACTCACATGCTCGAGCCATACATTGGTTGTCAGAGTCTCATCCACCTCTTTCTGCAACAACAGCGTGGGGCAGTGAGATGCCTGGGCCATGCCCAGCAGCTGCCCTTCCAGCCCAGGTCCCCCAACCCTCACCAGACAGGGTTTGGGACACTGGCCTCAGCGTTCTCCTTTCCCCCTCCACCCTGCCCCAGCTATCCCCAGGGATGAGGCATGGCTGTGAGGTACTCCACAGTGGGCACTATCCACTGGGGCTCACCAGTGAGATGAGGTTGGAAAGAGTGAGTGCCAGGTAGACGTCCACGACCTGGTCTGTGGAGACGACAGGGCGCACCTCCTTGTCATAGCCTCTCTCCTCAAAAAGGTGGTGGATGAGACGCTCCTCCTGGTTCACACACAGCCCGCCTGGGAGTGTGGGGTCAGGCAAACTGGAGGGGGCTTGGACTTTACTGGGCCCACAGCCACCCCTTGCAGGTGTTTGGTAGGGGCAGGGTGATGTAAGGATGGAGGGGACAGTGGAGGGGACAGTGGCAGACCTGGACACTGCAGATTTGTGCTGCACAGGGACACGGACACAGGACATGTGGGTATGATGGACATGCAGGGGCATGTGGCCATGCGTGGGACAAGAATGTGGGCACAAGCACAAAGGTACATGCACATACAGACCCAGAACACACCGGAACATGAGACACTTGGGTACAGAGAGTGGCACTGGGCATACAGGAGGACAGAGGTACAGACGGATGTGGGCTCGGTGTATACAGGTACACATCGTCATAGACATGGTGTCACTGCACACAGGAACACACAGAGTGACACTGTGCAGACAGACAGACAAACACAGGGCCCAGGCAGGGACACAGATCCAGATAGCACAGCCAGGGCAGATGTGTAGGATGCCCAGTGATGGGTCTTTGCCAGGCCATATCCAAAATGCAACCCTGGGGACACCTGTATCCAGCTTGAGCCCTGCCATCATCACCCTCCCCAACCTCATAAAGGGGACCCAGAACCTCCCAGCAACAGGGCAAGCCCGTTCTCAAGACCCCAGGGACCCCGCTCACCCGACAGCACCAGTGCCCCGAGCAGGGCCAGCCGCCCCAGCAGATCCCCCATGAGGTGCCCTCTTGCTTTGCCAGGCCCTGGCTGCCTCCCCGCCTGGCCCGGACGAGCGGATGTCCGGCTGCCGGCTGGAGCAGGAGATGGATGGTGCCAGGTGCTGAGGGGGAAGGGTGCCAGCACGAAATAGTTGTCGCCACCCCTCTCTTCCAGCACCCCTGTGCCTGGAGAAGAGGAGATGGGCAGGCACAGGTGGCCTTGCCAGCCTCACGGGTGTCAGCCTGTGATCCTGTGCCTGGGCACCCCAGTACAGGCATTGCTGGGTGCTGCAGGGAATGGCCCCTTTCCCACTGCTCAGCAGCCCCATTGATGCACCTCAGGGGCAGCACTCTCCTCACAAGCAGGAGGGGTTGATAGCCACCAACATTCAAGACAGAGGTGGCACCTGCCCAGTGCTCACCTGTGGCCCAGGGAACACTCAGCCCCTTCACCACCCATGTGGTTTCATGTGGGTCCCTGATGGAGTGGCACCAGAGGTGGGCAGTGGTGCTGTTGTAAGGGTGCTGCAGTGGGTAGAAGAGGTGCCTGACCCTGTTGGAGCAGGCTGGGGAGTCTGTAACAGGCTGAGCACAGCATCAATGCCAGTGACAGAAATCAAGGCTGGGGATATCAATTTGGGGTACAGGAGGGGGGTTGCAGTGGGATGTTGTATTCTCCAGGGCGAGTCCTCTCACTGGTGCCCAGCTCACCATCATTGCATGGCACAGCACTCAGGTCACACTCACTGGCTACTGGAAAATAGAGCCCTTCTTTATTGAAAAATAAACCCTTCTCTGTACAAATAAATAGCAGCCCAGGTGCCCCTGGGGAAAACGGAGCGGGAGTGGGCTTGCCAAGGCGGGGGTCCCAGGGGAGAGGAAGGCCATGATCCCTGGCTGAGATGTTCCAGGTGCCTGCCATCAACCAATTGCCCTGGGGACACTGGGCAGTGCTGGTGGGAAGAAGGAAACTGTGGCATGGCGAGGGATGAAAGGGTGGAAGATCTTGAGCTAGGAAGGAAACTGTGTTGGAAAGACACGAGAGAGCCCTGCCCCATCACCCCATTCCCATGCTGGCACACTGCCCCAGAGGCACCATTACGTTTTCAGTGCCTCAAGTGCCAGAGCGACGAGGCCTGGCATGCTTCGGGCCAGTGAGTCACTCTCCAGCCCCACCAGGCCAGTGAAGGCTGTGGGGTGGCCTCCCACTGTGGCGCGCACCTGCGCCCGGTACAGCCCCTTGGCGTTTTTGGAGCCCAAGTCCACCAGGATCTGCAGGGAGATGGCAGCACTGTGAGTCAGTCTCACTGGAGCCAGGGGCGCAGCAGGACAGGGACGGGCTGCGGGATGGCACCGCCTGGCTGCCAGGGTAGGGGGCTCAGAGCAGCTGGGTGGAGCACTCACCTCCTGGAAGGTCATGGCCAGGTCTGCCTCGGGCACTCGCAGCACCCAGGCATACAGCTCCTTCACCGTGCCCACTCGCACCGCTGACTCGTGGAGGCCAGGGCAGGCTGCCAGCCCGGGCACAGGCAGGAGAGAGGCAGAGGCAGGGCATCAGGGACAAATTGTGGGGGCATCATGCTGCCACCCACCCCAGGGAGGAGCACCCATGGTCAAGAGATGCTGGGGGAGCAGGGGCAGAGGGCTCCTGTGGAGGGGGATATGGCCAAGGGCTATCCCACTGGCATGGGACCATGGGGCCTGGGGTGCAAAGCAGAGGTCAAGCTTGCCACTGTGTCCATGGTGGCACATAGCACTCTGCAAAGGTTGGGAGCTGCAAGGCACTTACCTCTGCCTGCGTCTGCCCCCTCTTCCTCCATCACCCCTGGCAGCTCTGTGGGCATCAGCTCACGTTTCTCCCTTGGTGCGGGCCCCGCCACTGAGAGAGGTGTGAAAACTGCAGTGAAGATGAGGCAGGTGGGCACTGCCCTGGCACAGAGCTGGCCAGCAGATGGACATCCTGCTGTCCCATCAGCACCAGCCCCCCCTGGACTCACGCCTCTGCCTGGGGGTCTCTGCTAGCTCTCCAGATGCCCATTGTGTCCCCATGGCTTCAAGAGGGGTGCCAAGGTCCAGCTCTAACTGCAGCTGGGTGAGGAAGGCTCGTCCCTCTCCCACCAGTTCCTCCACCACCTCCTCACCCTGCACAAGGGAAGAGGGGACAGAGTGGGCAGTGGAACATCCACGAGGCACTTGTGGGTATGTCCAGGTGCACAGCGGCAGAGCTCAGGGCACAGCTGGGCTGGTGCTGGGTGAGTCAATGGGGACATAACAACATCTTTGTGCCTGTATAGGGTCAGATCCTAAGCTGTGAGATCAGATCCATAGCTGGCACAGCCCTGTTTGGATTGGGTTTCAACAAGAGGGGGTGAGATGTCACCTCCAACAGAGTGGGAGATGCCAGCTCCATAATTGGATAGGGAACAACGGACCCAAAAGGTGTCAGAAGGAGACAGTGCCCCTCTAGTGGCACTGTCACCAGAGGCGCAGGGGCTCCCTCTAGCCCCTCCATCCTCACATACCTGCAGGAAGAGCCACATCTCCCCGGAGAGCTGCTCCTTGTCCAGAGTGGGTGCTGAGGTGCTGCCCACCACCATGGTCCTCAGTGCCTCTACCCAGTCCTGCAGCCGGGGCCCCACGTCCTTAAAGAGCACTGCAAAGGGGGGTGGTTGTCCAGCCCCCAACCTGCAAGCACCGCAGAGCGAGCTCAGGCAGGCACCTGGTGGCAATGCCACCTCATGCACCACCACAGGGCACGTGCCCACCAGCAGGGCCTGTGTGCTCTGGGCACCCTGGGGGCCTATGTCAAGCTCCCTCTGAGTATGCCCTAGCTGCAGGAGGAGCAGGACCCCAATGCTTTAGGCTGTCCCCAGAAAGCCATGTAGTGCCCACTGGATCATATGCCCAAACTCTTTAGCCCTGCCGTGGCCTTCTGTGCCTTACTTGGTAGGGAGCCTCCAGGGTGCCTCTGCTGTAGGGCTGGGCTGGCTCCCTGCCACAGCTGGGCCTGTGGGCACAAGAAGGGGACAGGACAGATGTGGCACAGGAGAGCCCTATGGAAGTACCAGGGCAGGCTGCTGGTGTCCCAGTCACTGGCAGAGGGGGATTTGATGGGACCCCAATCAGGCAGAGGGTGACCCAGCCCAGGAGGGTACCTGGGGCACTCCTGCGAACACGTCTGGGGAAGAGATGTCCATAGATCTTGCCCAGGAGCTGGGGCAGGGTGCGGGTGAGGAAGGAGAAGTCGAACTGATTGCGGATGAAGTCCCCAGCCCGGTGCAGAAGATCCACCAAGGTCTGGGCGTAGGAGTGCAGTTCTGTGAGTGCAGCAGGAGGGTCATGGTCCCACCACCGCACTTGGACCCATGCCACCAGAAACGAGGTCCCTACCCCTGCCTTTGCCCCATAGCGACATCATGGCTTACCACATCGTCTAGTCCTGGCATGGCAGGTCTCCTCAGCTAGGCGAGCACAAGTGGCCCGACCCTGGGGAGTTCGGCACGACCCAGCATAGAAGGAGCAGAGACGGGCACGCTCGAGTGGCTGCTGTTCAGGAGGCAGCTGGGCCAGAGCCAGCAGGTCGAAGCAGCTCGGTTCCCGGCTGCCGGGAGCAGCTGCGAGGACACCAGGGCTGCCATGAGATGCTGAACTACCTGCTGGGGCAACATAACCCCACGGAACCTTGAGCACCTCCAAGCCCACTGGTACGGGCGGTGGCACTCACAGTCCATCTGGAGGCTGAGCCAGTCCACGAAGGCAGCGACGCGGGTGTAGACACCTGGTTTGCCCCGCTCGCCGCAGCCGTCACCCCACGAGGTGATGCCATAGAGGACAAAGCGGTGTGAGGAGGGGTCCTGGCATGCTAGTGGGCCCCCCGAGTCACCCTGAAGGGGGATGCCAACACACTGGTTGGAGATGGCACCGTGACCATGCTGCCGGGCTGTGGTGTATGCCCAGCACCACATGCCACGAGAGATTTTCATATGTTGTCTGTGGCAGCCCCCCCGCCCCAAGCATTACCTGGCAGGAGTCAATGCCTCCAGACAAGTACCCAGCACAGAACATGGTGCTGGTGAGCAGGTCTCTGCCCAGGGCACCTCGGCATGTCTCCTGGCTGAGCAGTGGCACCTGTGCTTCCATCACCACATTGGCTGCTGGCCCCTCTGCTGAGCAAGGCACCCATCAGGGAGTCCTCCATGATGGAGCACCTCCCTCTTTTTTTACATCCCCCTGCCCTGGCTTCATGCAGTAACACTGGGCACTGGAGAGGGTACTGAAGGGGATGCTTAACAGATCTTGTAGGAGATGGGGTGGCACCCACCTTCATAGAGGGACCCCCAGCCAGCAATGTAGCAGGTGGTGCCAGGACTAGGCTCCCCAGGGCCGCTGGGCAGGCATACAGGGCTGACAGTGGGTGACGAGGCCAGAGGCACTGCCAGCTCCAGCAGTGCCAGGTCCCCATGAAACGTCTTGGGGTTAAACTGAAAGAGACAGAAGGGTGTTGAAGAGATGTTGCACAGGGAGTCAGGTGGGTGCCCACCTCCACTGACCTTAGGATGAGGCAGGATGCGTCGGACAGGCACTGCCCTCTTGCCCACGCCTGGCTTGTCCAGCTCATGCTCTCCAACCCCCACTGTCCACGACAGCTCATTCTGGTTCCTGGTGGGGTGGGAGGTAGCAGGTTAGGAGAGAAAAAGGCTGTCACCCCTTGCCCCGCTCCTGCAGGGACAGTGTCCCTACACTGCTGCACCTGCCACCGTACCCAGCAAAGCAGTGGGCTGCAGTGAGGACCCAGGAGTGCCCCACCAGCACCCCTCCGCACATCAGCTCCCCACGGAGCCGCACTGACACCAGCCAGGGCCAGGCTCCCGGAGGGGCCACACTGCCGCCCATGATCCGTCCTTGGGGGACTGTGGCGTTGGCTTGGGCCCCCCCGCGGTGCCCACAGCTCCCTGGGGAACAAAGCTGGGGTGAGAGGGGAGTCCTGCATCCGCACTGCTGGGACTCCCCCTCTCCCAGGTGGGCACAGCAGTGCCGGGACGGCCATGGCAGATAGAGGGGGGTGGCGGGTGACCCCGGGGGGTCAGGCCGTGCCGGGTGCGCTGTCAAGCCTCATCGTGCTCACGGAGGCGAGCGGGCGGCGGGCAGGGGGCACCCTGCGGCCCGACAGCTGCCGACGCTAACCTCTGCCCCCGGCCCAGCAGGCAACTAGGGGGCCAGGGTCACCCGTCAGAGTGGTGGAGGGGTGATGCTGCTGCTCCAGCTCACCTGGCATCACCACCTCTGCCGGTACATCAGGGCCCAGGGTTGAAGCTGCCATCCCTGCGAGGATATGCTGTCACGGCACGTGAGGACATCCCCCCTCCCAATAGTCATCACCATGTCCTGCTGCCCCCAGTTCTCCCCGGATCCACTCAGATCCTCAGCATCCTGAACAAGAACCTGTCTCCCACCCCAGGTGTCCTTGTCATCCCCAGTGACCCAGTCTCTCCATCACTTCCCCTGTCTCATTCCCCCACTGCCCCCATTCCACCCCCAGTTCCCCATCACCCCTCAAAATTCTGTCTTTCCCAATCTGCTCCATCAGTCCCAGTGCCATCATTCTCCAAATCTCCCCATCTCAACTCAGATTCTTCCATCCTCTTCCATCTTCCTATCCCATCAGAGATTCCCCATCACTCTACCATACCTCCCACAGCTCCTTGGTCTCCTCACCCCAACCCAGCACCTCCTATCACCCCAATGTCCCAGCTGCCCTCCAGACAATCTCAGGCATCTCTTGGGGATGCCCTATTTGTTGCTGCAGGATCTCCCCTCTCTGGAAGGAGCCAGAGATCATGTGGATGCCCACTCACGGCACTCCTGGAGGCGATGGTGGCAGAGTTGGGCACTGAGTGGAGTGCAGTCTTGCTGGCCCCCCTCAGGAGGGCATAGTTGCTGGTAGGGGGCACAGGCCTGGCTCAGTGCCCAGTTGCGGTGGGGCAGCTCAGGCAGTGCCTGGGCTTCCAGCAGGTCCTGGCAGCTTGGGGGCACAGTGAGGGGCACGGCTGGTGCTGCAAGGACAGCAAGGCTGTGGGCATCTCTTTGTCCTCCCTGCCCACCTCCACTCAGGTGACCCTGGGGATCCACTCTGGAGCATATGGGAAAGGGGCATGATGAGACTGTGGTGTTGGCAAGGTATTATAGGGTCTCCTGGGTCCTGGGGTATGTTTTGAGGGAGATCTCTGGGGAGGAGACAAATAATTGGACAATGTTTTTGGCAGGGCTCCAGGAGATGCCTGGGTAGGTTCTAGGAAGGATGGAAATTGCTTGGGTAGGGTCCCTGAGGAGAGTTTTGGTAGCATCTTTACCAATTAGGATGTTTGAGGAGCCTGAGCATTGTTTTCTGCCCAGGCTATGGCCTGTAGGGTAAAGCTGGTGATACTGTTTGGGTCAGGTCTTGGGGTGTCATTTTGGCAGGGTTTCTTGGAAGTGGGGTGGTGCTGTGATGGAGACCCGAAGTGATATTTGGGCAGTCTCCAGACATAGGCCCATGTTTGTGTAGGGTCTCCTGGGCTCTAGGTGGTGTTTGGATAGCGACCATGGGCTCTATTTGAATAGAGTCTTATGGGGATGGGGCAATGGAGCCTAAAGACTTACGTGGGCAGTGGTAGGTGATGTTGGCACATGGAGGGAAGAGGCAGGGAGCACAGAGCCCGCAGGCCCCTCGCTGCCGCTGCTGCTCAGCCAGTGCCCGCTCCAGAGCCAGCAGTGCACTCCTCAGTGCTGCCTCCAGCACCAGTGTCCCCCGACTTGACAGTGCTGCCAGGCAAACACAGGGCAGTCAGGCCCCCAGTGTCCCCACCACTGCCCCCCACTTTGGCCCTCACCCCACTCAGTACCCCAATATCTCTATGGTGGGAGCCAACTGGGTACTACCTGTCACTTGTTGGCATTATCTAGGGTGACAGGTGTAAATGTCACTCACTGTTGGGGTTGGCACATGGTGTAGGGAGGGTGTTTGCCTGGGCGTGTGTGTGCCTGCTGCACATGGAGATCCTATGGATGCACACATGCAAACATGGGCATGTAGAAGGGTGTGAACCTGGACAGAAGTGCCCACTGCTGTCAATGTGTGCACCTCTGTGCACATTTATGCCTGTGGCCTGGGTGTTTACTTGTGCGTGTCCAGACCTGTGTGCAGGAGTCTGCATGTTCATGTGTCCACGTCTGTGTGCCCCTGTGCCTTTAGTCCTGGGTGTGCCCTGTATGTGCATGCACATGTGTGCCTGTGTCTGTGCTCACCTCTACCCACACACAGTAGCCCTCCTGCTGGCATGCCCTGGCAGAGAGCCCCTCAAGACTGAAACAGGTCCCCAGGACTGGAGAGAGAGATGGTGACTGTGGGGCACGAACCACACTACTCCCTGCAACCCTAATGTCCTGAATGATAAAAGCACCATTTGCCACCCACTCCAGGCAACAGGTGTATGGAGTCTTTGCCAGGGAACTGGACATCCTGCTTGCACTTCCCTCTCTGTTCCAGAGTGTAAACTGCAGAGTCCTGGCTCCTACAGCCACCCTCAGTGGAACCAAGCCCTCCCTCAAAGATGCCCCCGTCCCCGTGCCCCACTGACCTTGCAGGACGCTGGCCGGCATAGGATACAGCCCCTGGCCCAGAGGGGCCCCCCCTACCAGATGCAGCAAAGGCAGCAGCGGCAGCAGCACGGGAGGGACCAGGCAGACCCCAAGGAGAGACACCCACGTCCTCTTCTCTCCTCGCTCCATCCCCGAGCGGGCAAAGGGGGGCAAGAGGGGGGAACCCCCGAAATGCCCAA
Organism: Pogoniulus pusillus; assembly: GCF_015220805.1. Classification (NCBI taxonomy): domain Eukaryota; kingdom Metazoa; phylum Chordata; class Aves; order Piciformes; family Lybiidae; genus Pogoniulus; species Pogoniulus pusillus. The sequence continues at coordinate 5,796,810 of NC_087289.1, read as the reverse complement.
GGCGGGTAAACAGGGATGGATATATAAGGTGCCCCCCGGGAGGTGGGAGGAGAGAAGGGGCCGGGAGGGTGGGGAGCACAAACAGGCGAGTTCATTAATGTCGCGCCAAGATGCCAGCTCGGGGCGGGGGGCGTGGGGGGGGCCCAGCCGGGGCTTCAATGCCGCCTTTGTTCGACGGGGCCTCCGAGCGGGCAGCATCAGACGGGCGCTGTGCTCCGGCGCTGCCCGCGGCCCTTGATCATTTTCACGCCAAGCCCCGGCCTCGCCACCCTCCCTCTCACGGGCCCCGGGCGGGGGTGACAGCGGGCGGGTGGGAACGCACCGGCGGCTGCGGGACGCGGGGGGCCCGGGCCGGGCGTGGGAGACCCGCCGGGGGCTTCAAAGGCAGGCAGCGGTCCGAGAGCGGCCGAGGCAGATGGAGGGGGTGTGGTGTGTATTATTGGGTCGTGGAGAGCACGGAGCGCATGGTCCCTCTTCTCCGTGCCAGCACAACTCCGGCTGGACAGGTCGCCCCGGGCAGCTGTCCCGGAGGACCTCGTGTCCGGGGACCCTCCCAGCACCCCGTGTTCGCACTGAGGTCTGAGGTGTAGGAGAGGGGTCGTGCTCCGCGAGGACACCTGGGGCAGGGGGAGCAGGTGGGGCCATTTGGCTAGGTATGAGGGAGACTAACCTCACCTGCCCAGCTGGAGAGAATCCTCCACATGCGTGCATCTCAGATTGTCATTGGCACCACGCTTTTGGCTTGCCCGTGCCACCCTCCTGCCCCTACTGCCATCTTTCTGTGCCCATGGGCCCAAGCCTTCACTCCTGCAGCAGGGCAGGGTGCGGCTATGTCGCCATCACCTTTCTTTGGAGAGCGAGTTCACCTGCCCCCATCTCTGTTCCTGTAAGGGCCAGGGGTGCCTGGGTCCCCATGTTCGTTCAGGAAGTGTCTCTGTTAGGGAGCAGGGGCGTCCATATCCCCGTCTCTGTCCCTGTTAGAGGGTGGCAGGGTTCCCAGGTCCTTGTGTCCGTTCGGGGGGTACCCCTGTTAAGGTGCAGGGGTGGATGCCTGTGTCCCCGTGTTCCCTGGGGGAACAGAGGGTGTCCGTGTCCCCATCTCTCTCCTCCTTAGGGAGTATCCACAGCACGATCTCTGTCCCCATTGAACTGTCCGTGTCCCCATCCCCACATAGGGGCCGAAGGGTGCCTGTGCCACCATCCTTGTCCCCATTAGGGCCAGGGGCGCCTCCGTGCCCGCAGCCCCGGCCGTGTCGCTCTTTATCCCACCCTGGCCTCGATGGTGCCAGCGAGGCTCGGACAATGCCGCTTCAGTGGCACATCAAAGGCTCGGCGTTGTCCGCGGCTGGCACGGCGACAGGCCCGCCGCAGATGAAAGCCTCGGCTCCGCCGGGCTCCCACCTCGGCTGTGGGGACACCGCGGGGCCACGCTGCGCCCCCGCCCCACGGGCGACGGAGGAGTTGGAGGGGAACACACGGACTCAGCACTATCCGCCACGGTGTGTCCGCACAGATCCCCCCGACTTGTGTTCGGGGTTCAGCCGTTCGATGGACCATGGGTGCTAAAGGCCGGTGTGGGGTTCGCTCCCTGGCCTCACCGTGTCCCCCCCCCGTCCCGGCCCCGGTGTCGGTGCCAATCCCATTAACCTAATTGGCGAGGCGCTCGCGGCAGTGGGACCCCAGGGCCTGGGTAGATCCCAGCCCCGGCGGCGGGGAGAGGGGGGGCAGGCAGCCCCGGGGGCACCGATTGTCCGGTAATTGGCGCGGGCAGCAGAGCCCGGCCGCCACCGGCGGGGGAATAGGCACCGGAGGGGGCTGGGGCGAGCAGTACAGGGGTCCCTAAGGGGATTCGGGGGAAGCTCAGAGGTACCAGGGTCAGCTTTGGGGTGCTGGCTGCTGGGGAGGTCGGGGAGAATGGCACGGGGCTGGTTTTGGGGCTCCAGGAGCAATGACGTGCGCCTCGGGAAGGCACGGGGGTCAGTGCTCAGTGCCGGGAGCGGGGAAACGCAGAGAGAACAGCGGCCATCCGTGGGATCGGGGTGTCGCTGGGGGCCAGCATAGGCGTGTTAGGCTGGGACACCTCTGGGGTTGAGGGGAGCGACTATTACAGGGGTACGCTTCGGGTCGGGGGCGGGGCAGTAGGCGGGTCTGGAGGCGGGGCCCCCTGGGGGATATGGGCGTGGTCAGACCGGGGCGGGGCTCAGCGGGTCGGGCCCGGGTCGGTGGGCGGGGCGGCGGGGGCTGGGGCCGGTCGGGTATCGGGGCCGGTGGGGGCCGGGGCCTTGCGGGGTCATGGCGAGCTCGGAGAGGAGTGCGCTGCTCACGTATCGCCTGTGCGGCGGCTCGGGCGAGGAGGAGCGGGGCCGAGCTGCCGCCGCAGCCACCCCCCGCAAGCTGCCCACCTTCCTGGGCGTCGTGGTGCCCACGCTGCTCTCCATGTTCAGTGTCGTCCTTTTCCTGCGCCTTGGTGAGTGCCGCCTGTCTCCCCTCCCGGCCTCGGGCCCCTGAGGCTCACCAGCTCTGCCTAGTACCCCCCATTTGGGTCCTTTGTCCTCCCGGAGCGCCGTGTCCTCCCGAGGCCCCCCGCATCCGTAGCACCAATGCTTACCCCAAACCCTCCAGTCTTGAACCCCAGTGTCCTCCCTTTGCCCTCTCGGTACTTACCCCCAAGCTCCCAGTCTAACATTCCAGTGCTCCCCCCCAGGCTCCCTCAGTCTGGGTCTTCAGTGTCCTCCCATCGCCTTCCTGAGTCTCCCTCTGGAGTCCCCAGTGCTCCACTGAAGTGTTGACCATAGTGTCCCCAGTCTGGGGCCCCACTGCCCTCTCTTGAGGCCCTCAGCCTGGAGTCCCAGTGTCTTCTCAGTTTCCCCCTAGGCTGGGGTCCCAGTGCTGTGTCCCCCCTCCTAACTCCTCCGGTCTCCCCAGGACTCCTGCTGTACCCGAAGGACAGTAATTTAGTCTGAAGCCTTAGTACCCCTGGGTCAGGATCTCTGTGCCTTCCCAGTTGTCTTCCCTAAATGGGATTCAACTGCCCTTGTGTGTCCCCCTGCCCCCAGTGCTAGGGTCCAGCTGCTCCCCAGGCATCCCCCAGTGCCAGACTCCCACATCCGAGTACAGCAACCTAGTTCTCTGCTAGATTTACATGGTTTCCTGAGGGCAGGACCCTGTTGTTCCCCATCAGGCACCCATCTCTACCCCCTGCCTGTGCAATTTGGATTGAGTCTGCTACTAGGCAACCTGGGAGGACTAGGGGAGCAGGCTGGGCATGGACTGGGGGAGGTAGCAGCCCTTTTGGGGGCCCTGGATGAGAGATGGACCAGCCCGACCTGGGGCAGGCAGTGCTTGCACTGGTTCGGGAACGGGGAAGGCTTTTCCTCTTTCACTTTCCGCCCACGAAAAGCCTGGGGCGGGAGTTGGCTGCGTGCCTGCAGGGCCCGTGGTGGGCTACAAACCCCTTCCCTGCCCGGGGAGAAGAGCACGCCCGCAGCGCTCCCTGCCTTTGCTCTCCCCCTCCTCACTCCCCTGCTTGGCTTCCTCGCACCGGCTCTGACTCCGGACCGCTACCCCATGGCGGGCACCGGCACCCACCCACCGGGGCTGTGTTAGGGCGGGGGGGCCGCCGGGCTGGAAGGGAAGTGCGGGGCGGAGGGGGAGGGAGCTGCTGGGAAGAGGAACCGTCCCGCTGTGGCGGGGCCCGTGGCTCCCCCTGCAGCCTTTGCCTCCCCCTGCAGCCTTTGCCTCTCGTCCGCCTCCAACCCCCGCTGGATCTCCCGGCCGAGCAGCCCCTCCTGTTTCTCCCCGCACTGCTTTCCAGGACACCCCTTTACTTCCCTCCCCCCTTCCACTCCGGCTTTTGGCGCTTGGGCACTCTACCGCCTTCCAGGGATTGCAGGAGGCGCCCCCGAGCTCAGTCTGTCTTCCCGAGGGCTTCTTACGTGCCCCTGCCGTGCCCCACCACCCCTTTTGCTGCTCTCGGTCACGGCTGTGGCCTGCGGCCGAGATGGGCATCTCCTTGTGGCTGCGGACAACCCTGTCCTGCCCGCGGCGCCAGGCTCGCCTCAAAACCCCGGGCATGGTCCTGCGGGGAGCGCTGAGTGCCCTATCCTCAAAGACACACACACAACAGGGAGTGGTGCCCCAGCTAGCAGGGATACCCTGGGCCTCCTTTTGCTTCCTGCTTTGCTGCCAGCAAGCAGGGTGGCCATGTGAACCCTGTGGGGAGTCCTGTCGGTTCCTGGTTCCCAAGCTAGGCTACAAGGCAGCCCCTGCCTGCTGAAGGTAGTCCTGGTGCCCTCCCCTACAGTGCCCCGGGCCTGGGTGGGCAGTAGAGCCCCTGCCCTGTTTGATTGCTTTGTAGGTGTGCCCTCTAAACTGCCTGTGCCCAGGGTGTGCCCAAGCCTGAGCCAGCACAGCTGGAGGATGGAGATGCCCTGAGGCAGGGGACACAACAGCGCTAGGTGCTGCTGCAGGTGGGAGGGAGCAGCTCCCCACATGGGGACATCTGCACCTCGGCAGAGAAGGGGATGGTATCATGTCAGAGAGGAGCTGTGGGCATGGGGATGGGAGCAGCCCACATGACTCAGTGTGGTGACCTCTGGGCAGTGGCCGTGCCCAAGGACCCTGTCCTGGGAGTGGTCCATGCCCAGCTAAGGGGCACACTGACCATTACCCTGTCCTTGCCAGGGTTTGTGGTGGGCCATGCCGGGTTGTACCAAGCTCTGATCATGTTTGTGGTGGCATACTTCATCATTGGCATGACGGTGCTGTCTGTGTGTGCCATTGCCACCAATGGGGCGCTGGATGCTGGAGGAGCCTACTGTATCCTTTGCTGTGGTGCTGCTGGGGCAGGGCAAGTGGGCCAAAATCGGGTGATGACCCAGTGGCCCTGGGAGGAAGGAGTGGTTTGGGCTGCTGACGTTTTCCCTTGACTCAGGCAAGATATGATCAGCCGTGCTCTAGGACCGGAGTTTGGGGGCAGCATTGGCATCATGTTTTTTCTAGCCAACGTGTGTGGCAGTGCCCTCTATGTGCTGGGGCTGGTGGAGGCAGTAGTGGACAGCTTTGGGATCCCTCCTGGTAAGTACCCCCACATGTGGTGGCAGAGGACAGCAGTTGTCCCTTACCCAAGCAGCCCTAGCACCCTGCCAGGTGTGCCAAGCACCATGCCTGACACAGCTAGCACAGCTTACCCAACCCTCTGGCTAGTGAGTTGGTGCTCATCATGCCTGGCACAATGCCAGTGGCCCTCAGCTGCTGCCAGTGGCCACACTGAGCCCCACTGATCCTGTCTTGTCTCTGCCCAGGGCAAAAAGCAGGCACAGGCATCCATGTCCTGCCCCAGAGCTACTGGTATGAACTACTCTACGGCACTATCCTGCTGGCCCTCTGCCTCCTTGTATGCCTCGTGGGTGCCTCCATCTACGCCAAGGCCACCTTCCTCATCTTTCTCATCGTCGCAGGCGTTCTGGGCACCATCCTCATCAGCTTCTTTGCAACGCGGCCCATCGAGGTGTCCATCCTCCTGCCCAACTCCAACGGCTCTGAGACAAGGAATGGCAGCTTCACTGGCTTCTCCCTTGCCACCCTGCGAGCCAACCTGGGGGGTGAGGAGGCGCTCTCTCCACACTGCCCACCACACCCATCGTGACACTGGCACCTCCACATTGGCAGGGGCTCACTGGAGGGTGAGGGGAGCTTGTGGGCACAAAGCAGGTGCTGTGGTTTGAGTATGGGGGTATTGAGGAAAGGCCACCCCAGACAGCCCATCACAGCCTGTGTCCATGTGTCCTGCAGGTGGGTACGATGTGGACTACACCACCGGGCAGATGATGAGCTTCAGCTCTGTCTTTGCGGTGATGTTCAACGGCTGCACAGGCATCATGGCAGGTTCCAACATGTCAGGTATGGGCAGAGGGTGCTGGGCTGGGTGGCACAAGGAGTGGGAGCTGAGGCTGTGGGAGAACAGAGTGGTGTTTTGCCTATGGGCCCTAATTCTGCCCACTCCTGCTCACAGGGGACCTGAAGCGCCCAAGCTATTCTATCCCACGGGGCACCATCTCTGCTGTGCTCTTCACCTACCTTGTCTACAACCTGTTGGCTTTCCTCATGTGTGCCACCTGTGACAGGTATGCCACCCAATCCCCTTGCCAGGGCCATCAGCGCTAGGGTGTGCTGAGTGACCTGAGCCAAGGCAGGTGTGTATCTCTGTCTCCAGGACCCTGCTGCAGAAGGACTACGGTTTCTTGCGTGACATCAGTATCTTCCCACCTCTGGTCACTGTGGGCATCTATGCTGCCACCCTCTCTGCAGCCATGAGCAACCTCATTGGGGCATCTCGCATCCTCTATGCCCTAGCTCGGGATGATCTCTTTGGTGAGTATCTGGAGTGCACTGACACCCACTTGAGTCCACTTGGCAGGTTATCCCTACCAAGGACCAGCCTTGGCACCAAGGAGCTCCCTTCTTGGTGTGTGAGTGATGCTTTGTGCATTGGTGTGTGCCCATTTGGATCACCCTGGTGTTTGCCTTCACCCCAGCACCTGAGGTGGGTGCAGGACTCCTGGCTGGTGGCCAAGCTTGTGGGTGCCCATGGGTGTGTCCCAGCCCAACCTCCCCTTTCTGCCTGCAGGCCGGGCACTGGCACTGGCCAAGAAGACATCTGCCAGTGGGAATCCAGTGATGGCAGTGATCCTCTCCTGGCTGGTGGTGCAGGTGAGTTTGCTGGCGATGCTCCCTTCACTGTGTGAAAGTGGGTTGGCACTGTGCTGGGCTTCATGAAACTTAGTGTGTGTCCCTGCCCCTGGGTATTTCCCTTGAGCCTCCTGCCCAGATGTCCTGCTGCAGCTCTGTCCTTCCCTCCCTGAGCTCGTGAAAGAAGGATAAATCTCAGTGAGGGGCAGGCATTCCTACCTGTGGTGTGCCCCAGACTTGGCAGGAACAGCTCAGGCATGTACTGGGGGAGCCATCCTAGGAGGGTGCATTTACCCTGTTCTCTCTGCAGCTGGTGCTCTTCTCTGGGAAGCTCAACACCATCGCAGGGGTTGTGACCACCTTCTTCCTGCTTGTTTATGCCACTGTCAACCTGGCTTGTCTGGCACTGGAATGGGCATCAGCCCCAAACTTCAGGTACCCACTATCACAGGGGAGGGAGGCTGCTTCAAGATTTTTAGGACAAAGTTCTTTACAGTGAGGGTGGTAAAATACAGTCACAGGTTACCCAGGGAGGTTGTGGATGCTCCCTCCCTGGACAATTTCAAAGCTAGGTTGGATGAGGCCTTGAGTGACCTGTTCTAGTGGGAGGTGTCACTGCCTATGGCAGGGGATTTGAGCTAGGTGATCTTTGAGGTCCCTTCCGACCTAAACCGTTCTACCCTATTCTAGTCTAAGATGGTGGCCAAGCCCTTGTCTACCCACTCATCTGCAGTTCCCCTGCCATCTGTATGCCCACTGCAGCTCTGCAGGGCAGAGATGCTGAGCACTCGTTTCCTGGGTATTAATGGGAGCAAAGAGACCTCCATCCCTGGAAGGGGAGAAGGGGACAGGTCTTAGTGTTGCGCTGACTTGGCACAGTCCCCGTGCCATGGCACTGCTTTGCTGAGTGTGTGAGATAAACCTGGGGTACCACCCTCCCCCCTCTTAAGCTTTACAGAGGTAATTTATAGCCTGTGCCCGCCCGGCATCCCTCGGGCAGCTTGCCAGGCAGTGATGGAACCCACTTTCCATTAGTGCTAATTAAACTAACAGAGAGAGGAGGAGGAGAGGGATCCTAGGTGGGGGGGGAGCAGAAAAGATCTTCCAGGAAGGAGGAGTGTGTGTGGCAGGCAGCCCTAGTCTGAGGTACGGGGTACCCTGTTGTGGGGCTGGCCTGGCAAGACTGCCCAAATTTAACGGGGAAGTGGCATGGCAGATCAGCTGCAGGGAGCCTGATCCCCTTACTGAGCTGTGCCCACTGCCCTCGTTGCAGGGTGCTGTGACACCAAAGCAGGGAGAGTCTCCAAGGTGGTCCATAGGCAATGCCTGATCCGGGCTGGATGGCAGTGTCATGAGGGTGCCCCAGAACACCCTGTTCCTGAGGAGAAGCTGGCATCTGAGCCAGTCTGGGCTTTGCCTCCTCCTTTCTGCTCCCTTGACTGTGCGTGGATAGGGCAGGCTCGGTGTCTGGGGGGAGGCTGCTGGGGTGGGTGGTGATGATTCCCTCACTCTGCCCGCATCTGGAGGTGCCCATCCCCTTCTCACACTGAGGTCTTCGTTAAGCCCCGCGGAAAAGGATTTTAATTACCTTTCAGCAAAAACAACAATTAGAGAAAATAACAGCTTCCCGCCTCCGCCTCCCTGTGCCAGCCCGAGCGGGCACGCAGCTGCCAGCGCTGCCACACGCTGCCCAGCACTACCTGCCCCCTTGGGTCTGCCAGGGCAGTGCCAGCCTCGCAAACATCATTGCCCCTCTTTGACAGGGGCTGCCAGCAAGCGGCTGCCCCATGTCCAGGGAGGTACCAGCTTCACTCTGTTCTGTCTTTCAGGCATCTGGGGTTCCCAACATGCTCTTGACTGGCACAGTGGGGTTCAGTGGGGGGTGCTGCTGTGGTGTGTTGTGCAGCTTCCTTTTTCATGCCTGCCCTGCAGCTGGTGTGGGAACCATGCAGTGGCAGGTATCTCCTTTTCTCCAGGCCTACCTTCCGGTACTTCACCTGGCACACATGTCTGCTGGGCATCGCGGGCTGCTGTGTCATGATGTTCCTCATCAGCCCTGTGTCAGCCTCAGCAAGCCTAGGCTTCCTCCTCCTCCTCCTCCTCGCCCTCCACTACCTCTCACCGAGCAGCACCTGGGGCTACATCAGCCAGGCCCTCATCTTCCACCAGGTGAGCCCCATCCTCCTTAGATGTCCCCTGATGGGGTGCAGAGCTGGCAAGCGCAGGGTGCTGTGTCTGTGGCCAAGGCAGTGTGTCCTTTTAGTGGCACCTCCATGGGTGGTTTGTTGAAGGAAGGGAAGTTCCTTACCTGCTACCCTCACTCCCTCCAGGTGCGGAAGTACCTGCTGATGCTGGATGTACGGAAGGACCACGTCAAGTTCTGGCGCCCGCAGATGCTGCTGATGGTGCAGAACCCACGGGGCAGTGCCCGCCTCATTGACTTTGTCAATGACCTCAAGAAGAGTGGCCTCTATGTCCTGGGCCACGTTGAGCTGCAGGACTTGGGTGAGAATCTGCACTGCTCCTGGTACTGGGCTCCAGGGATCATTAGGGTGACACTGTTGCCCAGCTCCTGACTGGGCAGGAGGGGGCACAGCAAGGGAACATTTGGGGCACACTTAGGCTTAACTTGCTGTGGAGGACTTAGGTGGCTTGTGTCTGCCCCGTGCCTTCTCTGCACACCTTTCACATGTGTGCCACAAGCTTGCACACGTGTGTGCTCGAGTCTTTGTCCCTGCATGTGTGCGTGGGGCACCTGCACACGTTTGTGCTGGTGTGTGCAGATGCCACCCAGGCTCTTCTGGGCCCCTGTGCAGCACTGTCCCATTGCACAGGTTAATGCCTATGCACAGCTAGCACACGTGTGGGCACGAGGGAACCTTGCACACGTCTGTGCCTGCGTCCATCCTCACCTCGTACCTCTGTGCCCACCTGCTTCAGGCTGTTGCCCCCGATGCGTGTTGGTGTGCACATGCGTGCTCCCTGTCCTACTTCGTGGCCGTCCCTGTCCCCACTGCAGCGGACGCTTGGGCTCTGCTCCCCACTTCGCCCCCCTCCGCCGTTGCCGTGGTGACTAATGGCCTGCAATTGGGGAGGGGGGATGGGACCGCCTGGGTGTGTTTTGTGTATTTCTGTATAATTTTACATCTCTGGCTGGAAACACCTGCTCCACCTTCCCTGCCTCACGGGTGCGGGGCTGGGCACGGGGGCTGGCACTGGTGTGGAGGCAGGGTGGCGGCCATGCTGTGGGGACACCAGGGAAGTCCCCAGTACAAGGTACCTGACCCCCTGATGCTGTTGTCGTTCCCCAGACATGCTGCCCTCAGACCCACTGCAGCCTCAGCAGGACTCATGGTTGAGCTTAGTGGACAGATTGAATGTCAAGGCCTTCGTCAGCCTTACCCTTGCGCCTTCGGTGCGGCACGGTGTCCGGCAGCTCCTCTTCACCTCTGGCCTTGGTGAGTGGCTCTTGGGCTGGGTACAGGTGAGGGTCCACCCTGCTTGACCCTGCAAGGCGTGAAGTGCCAAGGGGTTTGGAGGCAAATAGATGGGACAGGCAAAAGCCGAGTTGGAACATGGTGGCATCTGTGGTGTCAGTGTTGAAGGGGTTGAAGACACCTGGATGGGCAACACCAAAGGGTTGGAAGCACCTGGTATAAGCAAGTATAAGAGCCAAGATGGAGCTTGGAGAGGTGTTGGGTGGGCTTTGCTAAGGCCAAGTTTGTTCTTGGGCATCTGAGGGGTCTGGAATCACCGGGGTGAGCAATGATAAAGCCAAGGTAGGGTTTGTTGACACCTGCAGTGCTGGGGGGCACTGGTAGGGCCCTCCGGCTCTGCTGAGGGGGCTGCCATGGTCTCTCTGGCAGGCGGGATGCGCCCCAACACCCTGGTGTTGGGCTTCTATGATGATGAGGCACCGCAGGACGGTCTGGCCCGGCACCCTGCCTTCACCAGTGCCCGTGAGGAGGTCCCCTTGAGCTTCCCCCCAATACGGGCACCCACGGCCCCCAAACTGCTGTCACCCCGGGAGTATGTGGGCATCGTGGCTGATGCTCTGAAGATGCTTCGCAATGTCTTGCTGGCCCGGCAGCTGGAGAGCCTGGACAAGGCCTGGGAGCTGCGGAGGGCTGCCAGCCCCCCACCCACCATCCACGTCTGGCCCGTCAACCTGCTGCGCCCCGACAGCGCCCGCTACGCCGACACCTGCAGCCTCTTCCTGCTGCAGATGGCCTGCGTCCTCAACATGGCACGGGCCTGGCGCCGGGCGCGCCTGCGCCTCTTCCTCTGCGTGGAGGCGGGTGCCATGCCTCATGCCCAGGAGGAGAAGCTACGCCAGCTCCTCAAGGACTTGCGCATTCAAGCCCAGATCCAGTTGGTGCCGTGGGACACTGTCACTCGTCTGCACTGGCAAACCCCCAGGGGCCCCCCGGGAGGGCCGGCGCTTGCTGGAGAGGAGGAGGAAGGGACGGTGAACTTCCCTGCCAACACCACCCAGGTGTCAGATGAGTATGTCTGTGCCGCCAACAAACTTGTCCTGGAGCAGAGCCCTGCGCCAGCCGTGCGTTTCCTCTACCTGCCGCGGCCTCCAGCTGACACCAGCCTCTACCCTCTCTACCTGCACCAGCTGGAGCTGCTCACTCGCGGGCTGGGCCCCACTGTGCTGGTGCATGGAGTGAGTGCCGTCACCAGCACCCAGCTGTAGGGCATCCCCCCCTCCCCCTCCCGGCTCCCTGCACCCTCCTTCACCCAGTGCCTTCAGCAGCCTGAGCCTGGGGATGTCCCCAGCCTCAGTGTCCCCACCTTGGCAGGCAGGGAGGTGGTGGTGCCCCACGCTGGAAGGTGGCTGGGGTGTTTTTTTGAGGGGTGTCTCCTGCAGAGAATTAAAGCTGTCCTGGCAGGATCCGGGCACAGCCCTGGCAGCAGCCAGGCAGCACAGTGCATTCATGGTGCCTTTTCTTGGTGCTAGTGGCAGGGAATAGCAGGGGTCCCAGGGAGTGTCGAGCAGTGGGAGACCCAAATGGTTGCTGGGAGCCCCCTGGTTGCACCCAGCACCCACCCTCCTTATGCTTCCCTCCTCCTGCAGCCCTCAGCTGCTCCTCCGCCAGCTCCTCTGGGCTCCCAGCCAGCAGCAGGGATTGATTAAAGGCAGCCTCGACCTTGGTGCCCCAGCTCCCCGCCATCTTCCCTGCCTTTCATTAGGAAAAATTAAATGGGATGGGGTGGGGGAGGGGAGCCTGGATGCCTGAGTTCCCTACGTGAGGCTGGGGGCGAACAGCTGGCTGTTGGCCCTATTGGCTATGGGGTATGGCGCCCCCGATCCTGCTCAGTGCTCCCGGTTCTGCAGAGGGCGGGGCACCCAGATGCTTTAATCTGTGCACACACATCCTGCTGTGGAGCCTGAGCCCCTGCCTGGGACAGGGAGGGGGAAGATGATTCAGGGAGAGGTGCTGACCCTGCTCTGGGACTTGCCTCATGGGGCATTGCCATCTCCCTACAGCCATCGTGACCTGCACAGGGGAGCTGGCACTGCCCCCTGTCTCATCCTTATTGATTAGAGGAGGGCAGGAAATTGCATAGGTGCTGGGTGATAAATCCATCGGGTGCCTGGCAGGTGGGCAGGATGCCCAGGTACTGCCTGATGGATTACTTCTTATTAGCCCTGGCTCAAGGGGGAGGGGCTGCTCCGGACCAGGCTGGGCTCCAGTGAGGGGCACAAGTGTGGCACTGCTACCTGTACCTGCCCTCTCCAAGCCTGGTGCTACCAACTGGCAGTTCTGCTCAGATAGGGGTGTTACTAGCAGAGGGGAAAGGGGGAGAACACCCTTGCTTCCCCACATTTTGCAGCATGTTATGACCAAATCCCCACCCTGGCAAGTGTGTTGAGGGCTGGGTCTGGCTTTGCTCCCCGCCGTGGGAGGTAGGTGCCCCGGGCTAGGCACCGTGTGGCCCGCAGCATTTATTTACAAACAGACAGGAGCTGGCACAGGCCAGCCGGGCACCAGCGGGACCCAGCGGCCTATAATGTTAATTATCACCACGTAATTAAAAGCCCATAAAAAGCCTCACACTTCATTAAATTAAAGCTTCCCCACACCATGCTGCCGGGCTTCAGCAGAGTTAACCTTGGCCATGCCAGGCACCAGCTCCAGTTCAGCTGGGGACCCATGGCTGGGGCTGTATGCTTTAGGAGGGTGCAGCACTGCAGAGGCACAGCCCAATGCCCTTCACCACCCCTGGACACGCATGAGGACCCCAGGCTGCACCCTGTTGTCGCACCTGTGGTGCTGTCGCCCCTGCAGCCACGCTGTGACATGTGCTGCGATGGCAGGGAGGGGGCTGACGTGGGCACACATGTGCACACCCAGATGTGCACATGCAGCACGCATGGTGCCAACGGCAGCTCCGGTGCGGCAGCTCCGGCACACAGCGCCCACGCGGCGCACACCTACACAAACAGCATTTCTTCCTCCCTCCTAACGTACAGACATGCAGACAAACACACCCTGAGTCTTGGGGCCGTGGGGAGAGCACCCAGCTGTACCTGCAGCCTCTGTGCCTCAGTTTCCCCAAGGCTGGGCAATGCTGGGGAGCGGGGAAGAGGGGTGCATAGGGGACCTCCAAAAGTGGTGGCTTTGCACCCCTCTGGCTGGATGCCCTGTGTTGGGGGGGATATAAAATGGGGTGGGGACCCTCCCAAGACCCAAGGAGGGGAATGTGTGCACAGATGTGTGTGTGTGCACACGTTAAGGGGGCATAGGCATGGCCTGGGGGGGCTCTGTGTGTGTGTGTGCACAGAGGTGGGGAGTGCTGTGCTGGGTGTGCAAGGGATGCCTGTATGTGCACATACGTTGGGGGTCTATATATACCCACCCCGGGGTACGATTCACTGATGTGCACAAAGGGCTCAAGACAAGGCAGGGGCGGGGGGGAGGATGTGTTGTGAAGGGAGCACACACATCTGTGATCAGCGGGTGTGCAAACCGGCACACGCGTGTGCCCAGCACCCCCGGGCATTGCTGCCAAGCGGGGCCTTGGGCAGGGGCCGGCCAAGGGGTTGCAGGGAGGGGTAAGGGGTGGGCGTCAGTGAGTGCCCTTGTCCCGGCCCCGCGGGGGTGGGCAGCCAACGGGGCCTCGGCTATTTCTTGGAAATTTCGCAGCATTCATTTCAGTGCAAATAAAAGCTGTCATTGCCGGAGAAATGATACTGATCGGGGTCTGAAAAGACAGCAAATTACCCGCCTGAAAATGCACCGCTGGAAAAAAAAAATGCATATTAAACACACAAAAAGGCACTTTGCCATCAGCCGCGCTTCCCCCGCCGCTCCAGAATAACCACACTTTACATAATTCTCCCTCTCCACCTCCGAATTAATTTCGCAGACAGAGGCAGAGGCAACCCTCTGACAATAGTGGAGGGGAGACGTGGCGGCGGTGGCGGGGAGTGGGGCTGAGCAGCCGCCTGGCTCTGGGCTGGGCTCACCGTGGGTAACAGGATAGCAGGGTTGGAGCTGGGGGGCACCGAAGGGGTTGGAGGGGACTGAGGTGGCTGGGAGGGTTAGCTCCATGAGTGAGGGTAGTGGGTGCCAGGTGGATGTACTCACCTGTGGGGTGAAGTGCTGCCCTTCTTCCCCCTTTGGGTGCTGGGGATGTGGGTCTCTTGGGGTGGGGTTTGTGGGGTGATGTCAGCTACAATGAGCACGTCTTGGGCCAAGGGTTTCCTGAGGGAGACCAACTCTCACCCACCAACAGTGGAGTGAGCCTGGCGTGTGCCCACTCGGGCAGACAGGTTGGCAAGTTCTGCTTGGGTGCCCATACCAATGTGGCAGGGATGCAATCCTTGTCACTGTGAGGCTGTCCACCTAGGGTGACCCCGCCCCCCAACTAGCACCCGTCTAAGAAACTCCCCAGGTATCTGCACCACTGAGCATGGGGGGGGCACCATGCCCAGCATGCCCAATCTGTCAAGCAGGAGCAGTGAGTGCAGTGGGAGTCCATCAGCGATGTGTGTGTGTGTTCAGCTGGCCGGGTGCTTGGCACCGAGGGGCTGCTGAAGGGGCGGGTGGGTGGCGGAGGTTGGCACCACACTGCTTTGCATTTTCAATGACAGACCCATGCCGGGTGCTCGGGAGAGTGGAAAAATCTTATTTGTCACCTGCTGGCGGTGCGCCGAGGCTCCCGCGCCGCAGCTAATCTTGGGGAAAATGAGGATGCCGGCGGGGTGGCCCGTGGGAAGAGACAGCCGAGTGGGGCCGGCGAGACGGGTGCTGCCCTCAGCCCTGCTCGGGACTGAAGCCACGGCCCGAAGGATGAGCTGGATCCCGGCGTTGCACCAGCCCGGTGATACCTGGCATCATGACACAGATCCTACCAGCTGGGGGGGTGTGGGCTGGGCAGCTCTTGTGGGCATCCTAGGGTGAGTGCCCTGCACGCCCAGCCTTGTCTGCAACGGCACAACGTCTTTTCCTTCCATCCCACCTTCAGGAGCAGCTGCTTGTCTCTAGTGCCCACTCCACAGGTTGGCACTGCCCACACATCCTCTTGAATCACTAGGTGGAGATTTTTTTGGGGGGAGTCAGATCCTGGAAATGGGTGCAGGCACCATCTGATGCCCTGTGTGTACCGGTAGGTGCTTGTCCTGCACTGCTGTACCCCGGCTTCTGGAGATGCCAGCTCCCGAGGGGTGCTGCAGCACTCTGCGGCCGGCTCAGATTTATCCCTTATTTTATATCCACACGCCTTTAATTTTTACAGCCTGTTGGAGCAATACCCAGGGCTGTTAATAATGCCAGCCCCCCCTCCCCTGTGTGTATCCATCACACCCTCACCAAGGTGCCAAGCAGGTCTCAGGGCTGAATAAGTGCAAGCATGGGGAGGCCAGTGCATGGCACCGAGCTGGGTTGGGCTCATGGAGCAGCCTGGGGGCAGGTTGCATTCTCTTTTTGCACCCCACTGGTGCCTGACTATTGGAGGTGTCCAAGCCAAGGACATCTCTCCAGTGGGATTCATGGAGCCATTCTAACCTGGTGGGTGCCCCAGGAAAGCTTTGCTGCAACACTCAAGAGTGTGCCAAGGTTTGGAAGGTGGATGGCAGTGAATGTTGGAGAGCCTGAGTATGTGTGTGTGTGGGTGCTGTGCATCTGCACTGGTGGGTGCCAATGTGCACAGTTGTACACGTGTGCCACTACCTGTGCACGTGATGGTGTATCTCGGTGCTGGAGCAGTCACTTTATCCAGCACCCCTGGCACTTCACAGTGCCCTAGCACCGAAGGGAACAGACTCAGCTGCTCAAGGCAGCATGGGCTGTGCCTGTGGCCAGGCCATGGTGCCCATGAGGCAAAACAGTGGGTCCCTCACCAGCCAATCAACCCATCCCATGCCAAGCAGGGTCCCCAAGACATATAGCACAGTGCCCACTATGTGCTGCCTGGGGCTCCCACCCCAGCACCCAGGAAGACCAAGAGACCCCTCTGAGCACCCAGGAAGGTGCAAGCATGGGGACGGGGGCCGGTGTGACAGGGCACCCTGAGTGTGGCAGGGCACCCTGAGTGTGGCAGGGCACCCCAATTTTGGCAGGCCTGTGTGACTGTGCAGGGGGCTACAATGGGCAGTGGGAATTGCTGAGTTATAAATCTCCTTGCTGCCCCCCCCTCCCCCCCGGCAGAGCAGCTCACGATATTTATGTTGGGGATTTATCTGCAATGCAGTTTAATATTCCCAGACCTTCATGTGTGTGTGTATGTGAGTGTGTGAGTGCACAGCCCCTTCCCCATGCCACCCCCTGCCCCCCTTTGCCGTCTCCATATCCGTTCTCTCACCCGTAGCCTCCCAGGCTCCATCCCCTGCCCACCCAGAGCCCTTTCCTCCTGCAGCCGTTCTGGCAGGACTGGCCGGGCCCCCCAGGATGCCCGGGCAAGTCAGGAGATGCTGAGCCTCGAGGATGCTCCTGGCACAGCCCACTGGCCATGTCCACTCGTGCCCCTCTTGAATGCTGGGCTACTAGCGGTTGGCAGCAGGGTCCCCGGACGGAGGATGCCAGGTAGTGTGGCACTGCCACGTCCACTAGTGCTAGCCTCCCGGGGTGGGGGGCTCGGGGAGCCCCCCTGCCCTGCCTCCTCGCCGGCGCGGATGAGGTAAGGCTGGCGAGTGGCACTGGGCTGCTCCATTTGCATAATAATCTCGTTAATGGATCCTGGCCTGCGGGAGAGCCGGGCTGGAGACACCACCCCCTCCCCGCCCCGCTGCCTCCCTCCGGCCCTGCCGCTCCGCCAGCCGCGGCGCGGGGCGCGGAGCGGAGCGCGGGGCGCGCAGCCGGACGGGGAGCGCCAAGCTGGCCCGACAGCAGCCCCAGGAAGCCTGCTGACTTCCCCCGAGCAAGCTGGTGAGCACTTCCGAGCACCCCCCGAGATTCCGGGCAGCGTCCCCGAGCATCCCGAGCAGCGTCCTCCAAGTGTCTCGGCGAGCAAGCGGTGAGCGACCCCCCCGAGCAGCCGCGAACATCCCGGGCAGCATCCCAGAAGCATCCCCTGAGCAGCCCCGGCAGCAACCCCTGAGCACCCTGCGAGTATCCCCCCCCCCCATTACCCCGGCATCATCTCGGGGAGCTCTTCCCGAGCATCCCTCGAGCATCCCCCGAGCATTCCCCGAGCACCTCAGACATCATCCCGGCGAGCCTCTCCCGAGCATCCCGGCAAAGCACCTCCCGAGCATCCTGGGCAGCATTCTCCGAGCATCCCGGGAAGCTTCCCCGGTGAATTCTGAGCAGCGTCTGACCGGCATCCTGGAACATCTCCTGAGCATCATGGGCAGCATCCCAAGTAGGATCCCCCGAGCATTCCGGGCAGCTGCCCCGACCCCGTGCCCCACCGTGCCCACTGCCGACTCCGCAAACTTTCCCGCAGGAGCAGCTCCCTGGCACGGGCATTGCCAGGCTGTGGTGCTGGGGCGCAACTTTGCCCAAGTTACGGAGCGAGTGGGAGCTGTGGGTCTTGGGGGGGGGGGGGGGGGGAGGGGAGGGGCGGGTCTCACCAAGGGGACACTGGTCACCTCCTGACCAGCTCTTTGTCCCAAGTCTGTCCTCCCTCATCTGCAAATCCATCTACCATTCTGCACCGAGTAGGTCTGGGGTTCCCCTTTTGAAGCGCCTCTCGAACCCATCTATGCCCCCACCCTCCTTTCCCCACAGGCAGAACCCCTCCTCCCCAGCATGGCACCCCTGTCAGACACCCCCGTCTGTAGGGCACCAGTCAGCACAAAGGGGTTGGTTAAATGGCAGTGGCGATGGGCGGGGGGGTGGGGGGGGTGGGGGGGAAATGCTGTGAGATGTCCGTGGGGTCCAGGACTCCCCCTGGACTGGGATTAACTTTGCGCACACAACGCTCACCACACCACGAATTGACACAACGCAATGCAACGCAGCACACCACGACCCAGCCCGACACAAAGCCACGGTGCGACGCGATGCAACCTGACGCAGGGTTGCACAGCCCAACCCAGCCCCCTAACACCCCAGTATAACGTCTTACCCTGCAGAGCCCCCCCAAAACCCTCTCATCCAAGCTGCTCACTTCCCTCTATGCCCCAGCCAGAGGCACTGGCTGCCCTTGGTGGGACCGGGATGGGAAGGATGCTCATGGTCTGTTGTGAGGGTGGGCTCCTTGGATCACCCCGGACATCCACTGAGTGTGGATGCATTAGGACGAGCGTGTGCATGTGGGACAAAGAGGTGCTGGGGACTAAAACATGCTTAGGATCGTGCAGACAGGATTCTGTCACCAGAGGGGCTGGCAGAGGGGATAGCTATGGGGTATAGCTGTCACCCAGCTGCTAATACCAGAGAGAGTCCCAGTGCCATTAGCAGGGCACACAAGCAGGGACAGTGATGTAGGCAAGGATGACGGCAAGAAGCATTTTTCCCCCCCCCCTCCTTGCTCCTCCCAAACTCTATCTCAACCACCCCCTCTGCCTCTTCCAGGAGCTTCCTGACTCACTCGGGCACCCTCCACCACTTCCTCTCAGCAGGCATGGCTCCAGCATGAATTGTGGGGTGCCCAGGACTGCCCCCTGACTGCCCCGGACCCCTTACATCCACACTTCCTGCGGGGAACCCCATCCCTGGCCATGGAGAAGACCTACTCGTTGACGGCCCACTATGATGAGTTTCAGGAGGTGAAGTACGTGAGCAAGTACCAGAGTGGCACCCTGCCCAATGGCTTTGCCCTCCAGCTGGGCACCGGGACCAAGAAACGCCGTGGAGGGCTGCCACGCTGGAGTCGCCGGGAGGTCTGCCTGCTCTCGGGGCTGGTGTTTGCTGCAGGGCTCTGCGTCATCTTGACGTGCATGTTGGTCCTCAAGTACCTGGCTGCCGAAGGGGATAGCTACTGCCTGGAAGGGTGCCAGGAGAAGAAGGCCTTCCTGCGAGCATCCCGCTTCCTCAGTGCCAACATGGATGCCACCATTGACCCCTGCCAGGACTTCTACTCCTTCGCCTGCGGTGGCTGGCTCCGGCGGCATGGCATTCCCGAGGACAAGCTGGTGTACGGTACCATCGGGGCCATCGCCGAGCAGAACGAGGCCAAGCTGCAGGCGCTGCTGAGCCGCCCCGTGCGGCGCCGAGCCCCCTCCTCAGCCGAGAGGAAGGTCAAGGAGTTCTTCCGCTCCTGCCTGAACCGGGCTGAGATTGACCGGCTGGGCCCGCGGCCCATGCTGGAGGTCATCGGGGAGTGCGGGGGCTGGGATGCCACCCCGGGTCGTGGGGACCTCAATGAGCTGCTCTACAAGACACAGGGGGTCTACAGTGCTGCTGTGCTCTTCTCCCTCACCGTCAGCCTGGATGAGAGGAACACCTCCCGCTACGTCATCCGGGTGAGGGCACCCTACCCCTGTGGCTGTCCCCTGCAGCCACCCACCTGTACTGATGACATCCCTCCAGTGACACCGTCCTTGTCATGGTGGCACTGAATGCCTGCCCTGTGCATGAATTTGGCTGCAGCAGGCAACCAGGCCAGGCACAGCCCATCCTGCCCCCTGGGCTTCTCCCTTCTCCCCATTGCGTGGCACTGATTGTCAGGCTGCTCCAGGGTAAGGGGGGATTTGGGTGGGGGGACACAGAGTGAGGCAGTGCTACCCACCTGGCTGCTGCAGACAGCCCAGAGAGGCACCAGGGTTTCCACAGAGAGCCACTGGCCAAGCCCTTCACCTTGGCATCCTGGCTGCCATCTGCACACAGGGACCAAATCGTAGGAGGTGACAGGGCCATGCCTGCTGCCCCCTTAGCACCAGTCCAGGGTGCTTTGTCAGCCACCCTCAGCCTTGCCAGCCTGTGCTCTTCACCCTGTGGTGCCACTGGGGCATGGGTAGGCTTTGTCTGGGTGGCCAAATCTCAAGCAGCTTTGGTAGGTGTAAGAGTCTGATGGGAGCATGGTGTGGGCACAGCAATGGCATAATGGGATGCCATGGGAGGATGTCAGAGTGGGGGCCACAGCAGTGGCACAGCGGGGACACGGTGGTGGGCACAGCTGGAACATGAAGGTGGGCACATCAGGGATATGGTGGGCATGATGATGGGGATGAGGTGTTGGGGATGACAAGGGCACTGCGGGGGGACACGGTGGTCGGGATAAGTGTCTCTATCCCCTGTGAGATGGTAGGGTTGGGGGTGGCCGCGTGTGAGTGAGGGTCCAGGAGGAGCAGGTGGGTGCTGCCGGGCCGCGCCGCTGTACACTAGAGGGAGCGTGCGGCACAGGGAAGGGCTGCGGGTGGCGGCTGCGGGCGGGGGGCGCCGGGGGAGCGGGGTGTGACAGGGCTGGGTGTCAGGGCTTGGTCGGGGGTGCTGTCAGAGTGTGACGGGGTGCGGATGCTATAGCTGTGATTGTGACAGGGGGCGGGAGGAGGCCCTAGAGGCTGTGGGCTGTGTGTGGCAGTGCCTCTGAGGGAAGCCAAAGCAAAGGGGAGGGATGGGACTGGGGAAAGGGTGGGGGTGCCTGGAGCTGTGTGGACGGAGGGCAGACGGGGCGGGACACGCGTGTGTGCGTGAGCCAGCGAGAAATGGGGAGGGCACGTGTGTGAGGATGCGTGCATGGAGAGGGGTAAACTGGAGAGTGGGTGCAGAGAGGGGCGGGGGGGTTACAGAGGTGTGTGGGAGCGTTGCTAGCGGCTGTGCCTGTGACACAGGATAGCAGCAAGGGTGGTGGTGTGGGGGGGTGTAGGGAGGGGTGTGAAGGCAGGCGTGCCCATGCAGCATGGCTCATCCCTGCAGCTCCCCATGGGGCAGGCTGCAGCCTGAGCAGGGTCAGCCGCGGCGCCAGCATGAGTCAGGGATGTGGCAGTGTGGTGCCAGCATAGGTCAGGCCACGCCACAACCTGTGCCAGGCACGAGTCAGGCCGTGGAGCAGGAGCCTGTCCTTTGCCCTAAGCTTCCAACCCATTGCGTGCTGCCTGCTTCAGCTCCAGCACCCTCTAGCAGGAGGGAAACCGAGGTGCAAGACCTACCTGTGCCCGAGGCTGACTCACCACGCTGCCACTGCACAGATCCAGGGACACCTAGCAATACGGGTAAGGTGAAGAGTGCCTTGCCCAGCACCAGCCCTCACCTCTCCCACTGTCCCCGTCTCTCCCTGCAGATTGACCAGGATGGGCTGACTCTGCCCGAACGGACACTTTACCTGGGGCAGGATGAGGAGAGCGAGAAGGTGAAGAAGAGGCCACACTGATGCAATAAGAGCATCAGGAGAGGGACCAGCACTCAGCATGGGGTGGCAGACAGAGGCCACCCCAGTGCCAGCAGTGCCAGGGGCTGGGGTTCCTGCAGGGCAGAGCAGAGTGTCACTCAGTGTCCCTTTCCTTGGCACAGATCCTAGCTGCATACCGGGTGTTCATGGAGAGGCTGCTTGCCCTCCTGGGAGCTGAACACGTGGAGCAGAAGGCCCAGGAGATCCTGCAGCTGGAGCAGCATCTTGCCAACGTGAGGGAGATGCTTACCCTGGGCTTTGGGGTGCCCTGCTCAACCATTGGGCAACCTGGCCACAGAAGTTTAGGGACTTCCATGCCTGGTCCTTAGGGACCTTATGCCAGTCACTTTGGAAACCTTCACTCCCAAATCTGGAGCATGTCAGCTCCCTGAGGATCCCATCACAGATTCTCAGGGACCCTAAACTTTGACATCTTGAGAACATCCAGTCCCAGCCCTTGGGAAATCATTTCCACATCCCGTCCTTGTAAACCCACTCCAGGCCATTCTGGACTCTATGCCCAGATCTTAGGGACCCCAGGCTCAGCCCTGTGGGAGCACAGTGTCCAGGTCTCAGGTACCCCAACTCCTTGGAGAACTCCCTGACTGGCCCCTGAGACCCCACTGACAGCAAAGGATTCCCAGGATAGAGAGCAGGCAGCGATGCAGGTCAGCTTCTGTGTCCTGACCCTGTGCCACCCCCAAGGTGGGTGGCAGTGTGGTGACAGCCGTGCCCACTCCACGCAGATCACGGTGTCTGAGTACGATGACATGCGCAGGGACGTCAGCAGCATGTACCACAAAGTGACCCTGGGCGAGCTGCAGCGCATCACCCCTACAGTGAGTACCCCCAGTGCCCAACCTGCTACCCCGTGGCTCCCGACTGCCCTGCGCCCCACACCTATCTCTGTCCCCCTGCTCCATGCCCTTGCTGATCACCCTATGTAAGTTCCCCTGAGGGTGATGAATCCATCCTGAACTCTCCATGTTGGGAAGGGGTGGTGGGAGGCTGGAAAGCCTGAAAGGGGTTACCTTCATTGTGGAATGGTGCCCACCCTGGCAGCTCAAATGGAAGCGCTTGCTGGACCGTATCTTCCATGACAACTTCTCAGAGGAGGAGGAGGTGGTGCTGCTGGCCACCGACTACATGCATAAAGTGTCTGACCTCATCCGTGTGACGCCCAGCAGGTGAGGGGTCTGGCAGCACATGTGCCCCTGGCGCCTTCCCCGGCCTGGCAGGGGATTGGCAATGGGGGTGGGTACAGGGTGGCTGTGGCTGGTCTCCTGCCATCGGCTCCGTCCTGAGGAGACCAAGCTGAGAACTGGGATATCAGGAAAGGTCCTGCAAGCAGGTGCTGTTGTGAGCAACTCTCTGGGCCTTTCCATGCCAGACTCATCACCCAGCAGGAGGGACACAGCACTAGCATGTCCCTGCTCCCCCCATAGCCCATGGCCTCCCCAATGGCCTGCCTGGTCCCTGAGCAGGGTATCCTTGTCCTGGCATGTGCTCACCACCTTCCCTGTGTGCCTGGGGACATACCTGGTGGGGGGTCCTGCTCTTGCTCCCTGTCACCAGGATCCTCCACAACTACATGCTGTGGCGCATCGTGGTGGTGCTGAGCGAGCATCTCTCCACACCCTTCCGCGATGCCATTCATGAGCTCTCCAAGGAGATGGAGGGCAATGAGAAGCAGCTGGAGCGGAGCAAGATCTGCTTGAGCCAGGCCAACAAGCACTTTGGCATGGCCCTGGGTGCCCTCTTTGTTGAAGAGCACTTCTCCTCTGTCAGCAAAGCCAAGGTAGATGATGCTGCCTGTGGGCACAAAGTCACCAAGTCCCTGCTGTCACCTTGCCAAGGTGCTACCTGCTACTCCCCCACTGAGGGCTTTCTGGTGGGGTGATGGGTGGTAAGAGCACTGTTTCAGCACCCGTGGTGATCCACTGTAGGTGCAGCAGCTGGTGGAGGACATCAAATACATCCTGGATCAGCGCCTGGATGAGCTGGACTGGATGGATGAGGAGACACGGAGAGCAGCCAGGGCCAAGGTAGTGGCTTCCAGTGTGCAGCCCTGCTCTTGGTCCTGTGACAGCCCACTGGCAACTGGGACGGAGGGGGCTGACTCCTCCGTTCCCTTCGCCCACAGCTTCGGTACATGATGGTGATGATCGGGTACCCTGATTTCCTGTTGAAGCCTGAGGCCATTGACAAGGAGTATGAGGCAAGGCATGACCCAGGGCCATGTGAGGGCATGGGCATGTGGATAGGGGACATGGGCACTGTATCTGCCTCGGGGTCTGTGGAGACCAGGATGGGGATATGATACTGCAAACAAGCCACCTCCTGGCAGCTCGTTATTCCCACCACTTACACGCCACAGCCACATGGGCAGCCCCATACTGTTCCTGGGGTCTGGAATGATGTCTCCTTCCCCATACTGTACCTCCTAGAGCTCAGCTCCACTCTCAGCAAGGGGTGCCACCATGGCCTAGGGGTACCACTAAGGTGATGGAGAAGCAGCTGCACATATGGGCACACAGCATGGGGCATGAGGACAGACTCATGCCACATCCGTCCCATGGCCACAATCCCACACTCTCTGTCCCCAAGGCTGGTGGGACCCCAAGGCCTTGCTCCTGTCACTCCTGGGGATGGTATTTGGAGCTAGGACTTCCCCTGACATCTCTATGTCCCCTCAGTTCGATGTGGATGAGAAGACCTACTTCAAGAACATCCTCAACAGCATCGCCTTCAGCATCAGGCTCTCAGTGAAGAAGATACGGCAGGAGGTGGACAAGTCTGCGTGGGTATCCCCTTGCCCTAGGGCTGGCACAGGGGGCATGGCATGACCCCACCAACACCCTCAGTTCCCCATGGCCTGTTGGACCCCACAGGGTGTAGGCAGGAGGGCAAAGGTGAAGCCAGGAATGCCCCTTGTCTCCCCAGATGTGCAAGTGGGTGGCATTTCTATAACCCTCAAGGTGTCCCCTCACCCTGGCACCATTGTTTCTTCCTGCAGGTGGCTGCTGCCTCCCCAGGCACTGAATGCCTACTATCTGCCCAACAAGAACCAGATGGGTGAGGCATTGCCCAGTCCCAAGAGCTCAGCCTCCTGGGAGTGAGGGAGAGGGCCTGGGAGGGGGGAGGCACAGTGCAGGGTCCCCTGCTGCCAAGTGGTGCTGCAGGGTACCCAACTGCAATATTCTCCTGTGTCCCTAGTGTTCCCTGCTGGCATCCTGCAGCCCACTCTCTATGACCCTGAGTTCCCACAGTGAGTGTGGAGATGGGGCATGGGTGGGGGGGTGCTAGAGCAGGGGAGGGAGCTTGGGACAGGTGCATGGGTCAGGGGCTGCCAGGGCAGAGGAAAGGGCAGGGGCTGGGGGGTGCTAGGGCAGGGGATAGGGCTGGGGACAGGGCTGGGGGGTATAAGGGCAGGGTATGGAGGTGCCAGGTCCTGGGGTCACTACCATCCCCACCAGCACCATGCCCTCCACCCTCTGCTCCCTACCCAACAGGTCTCTGAACTATGGTGGAATCGGCACCATCATTGGGCACGAGCTGACACACGGCTACGACGACTGGGGTGAGCGACCCCCCCACACCTCATGCCAGGGTGCGAGATGGGTGGGCTGGGGGCAGCCAGGTGGGACCCCTGAGCCTCTTGGTGGCGTCTGCCTTGGCAGGGGGCCAGTATGACCGCCACGGGAACCTGGTGCACTGGTGGACAGAGCGGTCCTACAGCAAGTTCCTGAAGAAGGCGCAGTGCATCGTCAACCTCTACGACAACTTCACCGTCTACAACCAGCGGGTGAGACCGCCCTCGCCCACCGGGCAGCGCCCCAGCACCTGCTGCCCCGTGGAGGGGTGCCCAGCGCTCCAGCGCACGGGCTGGGTGCCTGCAGAGGAGCTCTGCCCAGCCCTAAGACCTGACAGCTCATTGCATCTCAGAAGGGAAATTTCTCAGGGCAGGGGGTGGAGGCAACTGAGGTGCCAAGGTGGGGGTGCCTGGCTGGGGGCACATCTCTGCACATCCCACCACCTCTCCTCTCTTGGCAGGTGAATGGCAAACACACCCTGGGGGAGAACATTGCCGACATGGGAGGCCTCAAACTTGCCTACTATGTAAGTGTCCACCCATCCTGGGCTGCCGTAGCCATGGCAGGGTCATGGGGCAATTTCTGATGCCATCCCCACTGGGTGGACAGGAGATGCCCCTCTGCAGGCCCATCTTGTTCGCTGCAGCAGGAAGAGGGCATGAGCCTCCTTGCTGCTTGCTGGGGAGTTTGGGGGGGTGTTTGTGGCCGTTTTGGAGGAGGTCTCAGGCCATGCTGAGGGCACTCTTTGTTCTCCAGGCCTACCAGAAGTGGGTGCGGGAGCACGGCCCCGAGCACCCTCTGCACCACCTGAAATACACTCACGATCAGCTTTTCTTCATCGCCTTTGCCCAGGTGAGCCCCTGCCCTCCCCGTGCCAGAGTGAGGGGGTCTCCCTATGTGGAGCCAGTGGCTCCAAGAGATGGCGTTGAGAGCCATAGGGGACCTGGTGCCCATGGCCAGGAGCCAGGCTTGGCTGCATCAGCAAGTCCTCAAGGTATGAGGTTTAGCCCTGCAAGGAGCACCCTGCTCCACTGCTCCTGTGGGCCCTACGATAGCAAATGTGTCCTCTCCATCACCTATAGAGTCCCCACAGTACAAATGTGTATGACATCATGCTTCCAGGAGACCCTGCAGCCAGGCAGCTCACAACCCCAGGGCACCCTACAGTGACAATGCCTCTGTGCTCTCTCACCTGTACCATGCACAGAGGTTCCCAGGGCACCCTACAATGACAGTGCCTCTGTGCTCTCTCACCTGTACCACACACAGAGGTTCCCAGGCACCCTACAATAACAACGCCTCAGTGCTCTCCCAGCCCACCTGTACCATACACAGAGGCTCCCAGGAGACCCTCCAATAACAAGCAGCCAGAAAAATCATGCCCTGGTGGGTGCCAGTGGGTGCTGACACTCAGGCTGCCCCAATGGGACCCCTTCTTGCCTGCAGAACTGGTGCATCAAGCGGCGATCCCAGTCCATCTACCTGCAGGTGCTGACGGACAAGCACGCCCCGGAGCACTACAGGTACCAGCTGGTCCCGGCACGGCCGGGGGAGCACAGTGGGTGCAGCTTTCCTCATGGCTGGCAGTGCCAAGCAAGGTGGGATTTGCACCAGTGCAGCACAAGAAGGGGGCAGAGGGTAGGGTGCTGCTGGGGTGAGTGGATGCCTGGAGTGGGGTGCATGGGAGTGGCAGAGGTAGGGCAAGAGGTGCTCAGCTGAGTTGTTCCTCCCTCCTGGCAGGGTCCTGGGCAGTGTCTCGCAGTTCGAGGAGTTTGGACGGGTTTTCCACTGCCCCAAGAACTCACCCATGAACCCGGTGCACAAGTGCTCAGTGTGGTGAGACCAATCTCCCCGGCAGGCTGGCACCCCCATCTCCATCCCTTCCTGAATGCCACTCTGTGCCTGCTCCCCACCTCCAGCCACTTCCCCTCCTACTCTCCAGACAAAGGGAGCACTCCTGGGTGACACGGGGGGGGTCACTCCTGCCAAAGACAGGCATCGGCCAGAGGGGTGGAGGCAGCAGGGAGACGCTTGGAGTGGGCAGGATCTCCTGCCCAGAGGCAGATGACTCCTGCCCCTCCTTTTCTTAGCCCTGACTGAAAACTAGGGGACCCTGAGTCCCCATCGAGGACCTAGGCAATGCAGGGCACCCTCCAAGCACCTGTGTACTCCCTCTTCTGCCCACCCCAAATCCTTCACCCAGCCCTCCCACACCCGGCCCAGCACTGGCCGAGGCAGGAATAGTGATCCAGAGACACCATGGGGCTGCCCCACACCAAAAGTCTCCTGCTGCCTGGTGCTCTCCCCAACGTTCCCTATGCCAGACCCAACCTGTGCCCACATCTGCCCTGCCAGTGGGTGGGCACAGGTGGCAGAGCCTGGGAATGGGTGCTGCCAGCCTGCCCCAGGAGCAGGGGAACACAGACACTTGCTGTATTGTTTGCTGCTGTTTCTGGTCAATAAAGCACTGGACATGCCAGGCAGGTGCAAGGGGCCGTGGGATGGGCAGCAGTGGGCAGCACCCCCAGCCTTGCCTGCACAGCACAGGTACCTACACCCTGCTTACACACCTGTCCCATCAGCCTCACACTCTATTAAACATTGAGCACCCCATGTAGGTGGCACAGAGCCCACTCATACTCAGGATTTGGTGGCCCAGACCAAGGATGCTCCAAAATGCCACCATCCACCTGTGGGTGCCACAGCCACGGGGAGGAGGGCAATGAGGGTCCAGCAGTGCCTGTGGGATGACCTTGAGCCGTGGAGTCAGTTGAAGAGAGGCAGGAGAAGGGTGGGCAGCAGCAGGGCCAGAGGGGCTGCACGAATGCCAGGGGCAGAGTCGCGCTGGCGGCAGGCGGTGTAGGGCTCGAGGCAGGCGGCGTAGGCCATGACGTGTGCCACGTAGGTTTGCTCCTGCACGCCATGGAAAAGATGGGCCATAGGGCCCTTGGCCAGGATGGCAACGTCCTCACCGCCGTGGGTTTCAGAGTCGAGCGGCACAGCTGCCTGCTGCTTGTAGCTGTACATGGCTGGAGAGGAGAGAGATGGTAGTGAGCGGAGCAGCAGTGACCCCCAGCCCTGCTCCACCACCCGGCCATGGTCCCTGTGTCCTCACCAGCTGTGCTCTCATTCACGTCGGGCCGCGTGGCACCCGGGTAGCCCGGCCCGTTCCCGTAGAGGATGGACGTGTAACTCTTCTGGTCAGCGGCTCTGCTGGGGGCCAGGCCTGGGAAAGGCAACGATCAGCCAAGAAACCCCTCTGCCACCCCTCCAGCTGCAGCCAGAGCTGGCAGCAGCTGGCACAGGGTCGTGCCCCACCCTCAGCAGCCAGGCAGAGCCCTACCGAAGATAGAGGAGCCACGCAGGGTGTAGCCACCAAAGGAGAAGACGTGCGAGTGGTCGGCGGTGATGACAGTGAGGGTCTCTGCCTCGTCCGTCAGGGCCCCTGCCCGGTCAATGGCCCAGTCAAACTCCACCGCCTCCTTCAGTGCCTTGTGGGCTTCACCGCTGTGGTGGCCATGGTCAATTCTACCACCTGCAGATGGGCACCCGTGGTGGGCTGGGGACCAACGGCAGAATCCCCAGCCCTTACCCCCGCCCTAGGATGTGTGACCCCCATCTCACCCACCCCCCGGTAAGCCCTGACTTACCTTCCACAAAGAGATAGAAGCCGTTGGGGTTCCTGCTCAGGATGGTGATGGCTGCCTCTGTCATCTCAGTAAGCGACGGGTCCAGGGTAGAATTACTCTCCAGCACGTACTTCATGTCCCCAGGCTCAAAGAGCCCTAGAAGGGGACATGTTGGGGACAGCCTGAGTGCCTGCATGCATCGCAGTGGCTGACAGGTCCCAGGACGTGGGACATTTGTTACCCATCAAATATTGCACGTCGGGGTCCGCAGCAGCAGCCAGCATCTCTGTCTTGTTCCAGACATAGCGAGCATGCTGCAGGCAAATCCCAGAGGGAGTTAGAGCTGGTGCCCAGCCCTGTGCCTGGGGGCAGTGGGCAGAGGACTGTCCCTGACGCATCACCCACCTCCCGGCCCTCCAGCCACTTGTTGATGAGGTTAAGCCCATCCTCACGTGTCCCATTCTCAGATGGGTAGTTGGGGTACTCGGGGTCTGGTGTCCCCACAGGGGTCATGTATTTTCGACCACCTCCCAGGATCACCTAGAGGGAATGAAATGGGTGCAATATTAGCGGGGGTGCCTGGGGTGGGTCTCCCTCTGCTGCCCCCTCACATGCATGAATGCTCACGTTGATGGGGACATTGTTGACCAGCTGCCAGGCGATGTCCTTGCAGCCCTCGTCCCGGGCCTCCTGAGGCATGTTAGCATCTCCGTACCAGTTGCGGTTCACCACATGGGCGTAGGTCCCCGAGGGTGATGCGTGCTGCACCCGCGTCGTCGTCACGATGCCCACTGCCTTCCCTGCCGCGCCCCCAACCGTCAGGCCCCGCGAAGGGTGATGCAGGGGCCCCCCCCCACCAAGCCCTGGGGTGCTCGTGGTGGGACAGCCCCTGGTATGACACCCCTTGTCCACGCAGGCTTCCCCCAGCCCTGTGCCACTCGTTACCGGCTTTGTGAGCTCGCTCCAGCACCGAGATCACCTCGTTGCCTGCCGTGGTGTTGCACTGCCCGTAGCGGGCAGCAGCGCTCAGTCCTACCGTCTGGTAGTTGCCCTTCACCCCGCAGAGGTAGGCTGTGGCTGTCCCCGCGCTGTCGGGCACCTGCCGGTCCACGTTGTACGTCTGCCAAGGACAGGTGCTGGGCTCTGGGAAGGGGCAGCTGGCAGAGAGGTGCTCCCCACCCAGTGCCCCTCGCCATGCTCATTCCCTCACCTGAGGTCAAGTGAGGGCTGGGCAGGGATTCTGTACACCCCATACATGCATCCCTGGGGTGCTTCTGCACCCACATCCCCACGGGCATCTCTCTGGCTCCATGCCCAGCATCACGCTGGCCCTGTGCCCCGTGTGGCAGAGATTTACCTTGGAGAGAGCCACATAGGGGAAAGCATCCAGGGCAAGGGGAGTCTCAGGGCCCAGCTTCCCCTGCTCCTGCCCCTTCAGGATGCGAGTGGCCGTGATGCTGGGTAGCCCAAATCCTGGGAGAGAAGAGTGTGGCTTGGTCACTACTCTCTGGACCAGGTGATCTCCCTGCATCCTGCTCCACAGGGCATGGGTTGTGGCAGCCTGCCCACTGGGGATGCCAATGAGACTCACCGTCCCCAAGGAAGAGGATGAGGTTTTTGGCTTGGCCTATCCTGGGCTGGAGATTGAAGGAGGCCTCGATAGCTGCAGCCGCCTGCTTGTTCCAGAAGGATGGATTCTCCTCCTCCACTGGGACAAGGCAGTACCCATCAGTTCCAGCTCACCAGCACCTGCATCCCTGAGGTACTTGCTTCCCTGGGGCACCCACATCTTTGGTGGCTGCTCGCTTCCTGGACACTCTCATGCTGGGACCTCCTCTAACATGGCCTGAGCAGGTCAGGAGTAGGGGCCAGTGCATGGCACAAGGGTCCTGGGACAGGGAAGGAGGGGGGCAGCAAAAATGCATATGATGTGGAGTTTTCTAGCAGGTGGGATGAGACCAAATCCATGGTTGGAGGTTGAGGCTGCAAGGCAATTTCCATAGACCCTTCCAGCCCAGAAACAAGTAGGAACCTGGCCCCAGAAGGGAAAATCATCTCAAAGAGTCCAGAAAAGCAGGAATGACTCCCTGTAACCCTTGCAGAGCTGAGCAGCCCCTGGCTCCTCTCCCCAAACTTTCCCTGAGTCCAGCCACGCTGGTGCCCTGTTGTGAGACCCACTTCCCCAGGCACCCACTGCAGCCAGCCCAGCACCCAGCCCCATCCTTGTCCCCACCTGGGATGACAGCAGTGCTGGGCCCTGCCCAGAGGACCAGGCAGAAGATGAAGGGTGCCAGGAGATGCATGGTGAGATCCAGTAGCCTGGTGTCACTGGCAGTGACTGCAGCTCTAGCAGAGGTGGGGAGGAACTTTGGACCAGGACCAGCCCTTGCAGGGTATGTGGAGGAGTCTGTCACATCTCCAATAGCCTGACATGGTCTTGTACAAAGTCAGCACAAAGGCCGTGGGGCTGGGTTGCTGGCACGTTCTTGGCATACTACCGTATCGCTGCTAGAGGATTGACAGACCTGGGGTGCAGAGGGCAAGAGGATGGGCACTGCCCATCCGGCATCAGTGCCTGCCCCAGTGACAGTGCTGCAGTGTCAGGAAGGGTCACGCCTTGATCTGGGGTGCCACAGATAGCACTGAGCATTGGACCTGAGCAACAGCAGCCACTCATGCACTGAGCATCCCTGCTCTCTGCCCTGCTCCTTGCTTAGCCCCTGCTGGGAAGGTGTCACTCCCTGTGCAATGTGCCCCAGTCTGTCAAAGCTGGGGACACACACGGCCTCTCCTCACTCTCTTTTCACCACCTCCTTCACCCCAGGGCTTCCAGTGCTGGTTGCAAGAGGAACTGGAGGCACTGCCATCTGGGGGATCCAATGTGTGGGGCAAGATAGAAAGGTTTAGGTTGGAAGGGACCTCAAAGATCATCTAGTTCCAACCCCCTGCCATAGGCAGGGACATTTCCCACAAGAATATCTTTGAAGGTGACTACTGCTGCAAACCCATGTCACCACAGAGAACAACAACCTGTGTTTTATTGCATCCCTTGATCCTGGCCACAGTGCAAACCTGTCTGCCAAGCCCCTCAGTGGGGTATCTCAGGGTAGCCCAAGCATCTTGCCTTGACCTGAGGCTTGGCTGTCAGCCCCCCACCATCTGGACAACCATGCAGAGGGCCAGGAGGGTGAGAAGGGGCTGTGAGGAGCACTGGGTGCCATGAGAGGCCCTGCGGGCTGCTCCACACCCGGGCTCAGCAGCGTAGGGCTCGATGCAGGCAGCATATGCCATGGCATGGGCGATGTAGTGCTGCTCCTGCACCCCGTGGAAGAGGTGAGCCATGGGGCCCTGGGCCAGCACCACCACATCTTCTCCACTGTGGGTCTCTGTCTCCAGGGGCACAGCTGCCTGCTGCCTGTAGTCCTTGTCCTCTGCAGGAGGGGTAAAAGAAATGGGTCTGAGGGCAACTCTCATCACCCTACTCATCTCAGAGACAGGGGGCAGCTCTCATCACCCTGGCATCAGGGTAATTGCTGCTCAAGGGACTCCTCAGCCACATGGTGGCACCGGGACCCCATGCAGCCCCGGTGGTTGTGCCTCTGGGCTGCTGCCCCGGTGGCCCCATGCCCCACCCAGCAGACTCCTACCCGTGGCAGGGAGGCTGGGAGCCGGGCGGCCCCCATTGCGGATGCTGTAGCCAGGCCCATTGCCATAGAGGATGCTGGTGTATGCTTGCTTGTCCTTGGCTTTCTTGGGGGCCAGCCCTGGCACAAGGAAAGGCATTGTCACTCCTTGTCGCAGCCAGGTACCTCTCCCCAGCTCCTCACCTTGGTCAGCTCAGCCTTTGGTGGAAGCAAAACAGGAAGGAGGGAACAGGCATTCACACTCCCCCTCCCTGAGACCCACCAAAGATGGAGGTGCCACGCAGTGTGTTGCCCCCAAAGGTGAAGACGTGGGAGTGGTCAGCTGTCACCACAGTCAAGGTGTCAGAGGGGGAGGTGAGCTCCCCTGCCCGTGCCACTGCGCGGTCCAGCATGACTGTCTCCATCAGCGCCTGCTTGGCCTGGCCGCCATGATGGCCATGGTCGATCCTGCCACCTGCACAAGGAACGTGGCTGTCACTTTCTGCCTGGTCCCCTGGGACACCTACCTGCTCCCAGGGCCTGCCTCCCAGCCCAAGCCATGCTGCCTGCCTAGGGCTACTTGCCTTCCACAAAGAGGAAGAAGCCGTTGGGGTTCCTGCGCAGGATGCGAATGGCCTTTTCCGTCATCTCCACGATGGAAGGGTCCGTGGAGGCATTGCGGTTCAGCTCGTACTTCATGTCCTTGGGCTCAAACAGGCCTGCAGGAGCAGGGCATGGGGAGTCTCTGCCAGTCCTACTGCATGCCCCATCAGCGTCCCCAGAGCAGGGAGAAGGAGGCAGCATTACTGGTGGTGCAGGCAGCAACGTGCTTACCCATCAGGTGGCTCACAGAGTCATCCTCAACTGCATCCAGGCCCTTCTTGTCCCAGACATAGCGGGCACCCTGCCAGCAAAAACCGAGCCAGTGCCAAAGGCACATGCCACATGCCCACAGCTATCTCCCCTTTGCCTGGTGTGGTACCTGCTTGCCACTCAGCCACTCAGCAATCAAGTCAAGACCATCCTTCCTGGTGCCATTCTGAGCTGAGTCTTTTGGGTACTCAGGGTCCGGGGTCCGCTTGGGGGTCATGTACATCCGCCCACCGCCCAGGATCACCTGCTGGGGAGCTCAGCAGAACATTCCAATGTTCCCAGTGCCCCCTCCCTCCCATACCTGCTCCCCAGCTCACATTGATGTCTGTGTTGTGCACCAGCTGGTAGGCAATGTCCTTGCAGCCATCTCGCAGCGCCTCCTTGGGCATGTTGGCATCGGCATACCAGGTCCGGCTGGCCGAGTGGGCATAGGCTGCCCCAGGGGACGCATGCTGCACCCGTGTGGTTGTCACGATGCCCACGGACTTGCCTGCAGTGCAGGCAAGGTTTTTACAGGGAGCCTGTCCAGCTCCTGCGTGGCATGGGATGCATGTGCCATGCCAGGCTCTCTGACAGAGCTTCCTGCTGCCCCGTACCCGCCAGCCTGGCCCGGTGCAGGATGGAGTCCACCTCGTTGCCAAACGTGGTGTGGCATTTGCCATAGACAGCTGCCCCGCTCAGCCCCAGCGTCTTGGCATTAGACTTCACCCCACAGAGGTAGGCTGTGCCTGTGCCAGCACTGTCAGGTACTTGTCGGTCAATGGTGTAGGTCTGGAAGCAAGCAGGGGCCAGTGGGTTTTTGGGCAGGGCAGCAGGGCCAATCCCCTGTCTCTGCCCCACTCACCTTGGCCAGGGCCACATGGGGAAAGGTCTCCATGGCCAGGACGCTCTCCTCGCCGGAGCCTCCAGCCAGCTGCCCCTTGTAGATCCGAGCCGCCGATATGGTGGGCAGCCCCATCCCTGCGGGCACGGCAGAGCCGCCCAGCGGTGAGGGGCTGGGGCCAGAGGCCAGTCCTGCCCTCCCCAGGCATTGCCAGCCGCAAGGAAAGGAGCTGGGCTAGCTGCGCCTGCTCGTCAGCCACGTCCCCCGGCTATAGCGCAGCCACGGAGCTGCAGGGGCTGGCTGGGACTCGGGCACTCACCGTCACCCATGAAGAGGATGATGTTTTTGGCTCGCCGTGCTGCTGGCTGCAACGCCAGCGCCAGCTCTAGCCTCCTTCTGGCCCCTTTGTTCCAGTAGTCGGGGGTCTTCTCGGCATCTGGAGGTGAGAGCAGGGCTGGGGGAGCGCAGGGTCATTGGGCACCCGGAGGATCCCAAGGGGCAACTATCCCTGGGGCCAGTGTGGTCATCTCTACTCAAGGCGAATTGAACTGCTCTGAGTCTCCTCCGTGGAGATCAGCCTGGTCTTTGGCATCCCCAGCACTGCCCAGAACCCATCTGCAGAGGAGGAAACTGAGGCACAGTTTGTCGGGAAGCTGCCCGTGCCTCTCGGCAGAGCGGATGAGGTGCCTCAGGTGCCGCCTGCTCCAAAAGCCACTCGCAGGGGATGAGAGAAGCAGGTCTGGCGGGGGGGGGGGACCGGGTCAGGGCCTGCTTTGGCAGGAGCGGAGACAAACCCATCCAAAAGCTGGGGACTGAAACCACCTTGAGGTGCCCGGGAGGGTTTGCCGCTGCTGGTATCCCATGAGGAAGTAGCAGGATTCCCAGAGACCCCTAGAGAGGTGGCACCAGTCCTGGCCCCCACCAAGGGCTCCTACCCCACCCTGTCCCACCTGTGCCCTGTCACCTGAGGCTGCGGCAGCAAGCTGGGTGAGGAGACAGAAGAGAAAGCAGGTTCCAAAGCAGAACGGCCGCCCCACGCTGCCCACCATGGCTTCCTCCCTGAATGTCACCGCTGCCCAGGGCAAGGGGACAGCTCTTTATGGCCCTTCCCTCTTCAGCTGGAGGGCTGCGCCCCGCCGCGGGTGAGAGGATGGGCTGATAACATTCAGGGACTATCTTCCAGCCCTGCCCAGGGCCCTCCCAGTGCCCCCAGCCCTCCCTGGGGCCATCCCTGCCCCCACCAGCGAGGGAGGACCTCCAGCCCATCCCTGGGGAGCAGGGCAGCTGGTGGCCCCCAGCTCAGACGCCTGCCTGCAGGACACGGAGCAGCAGGGAGGGCTCGGGGCAAAGTGCTGTTTTTGCAGACAAGCTGAGCTGCGCCTGGCTGGATCAGCCTTGTTTACTGAGACAAACCTGAGGAGGGGGACACAGGGCTGAGGGGCAGAGGGAGGACATCTTGCCCTTGGCATCAGTGTCCTCAGGTCCTCTATTCCAAGGGACACAGCCACGTGCTACATGTCAGGACCTCGGTGCATCAGTTGGTGCCCGACACACTGGGCACACCGAGGTAGCCCATGCCAGCCCACCTGCAGAGTGAGGTACCTGCTGCAGGCAGGGAACAGCCTCACAACACCAGCACCCAGAGAGGAGCAAGACACCCAGGGAGGAATAGCCTGCTACCACATCTGAAGATGATGTCCACATATGGTTGCACCAGGCCATCTGGAAGGACACCAGCAGCAGCACAACCCCTAGTGATTGCAGGTCACCCTGCACAGCTTGCACAGCTTGCACAGCTTGCCAGCTCCTGGGGAACATGTCGTACCCTGCCCTGACCCAGCAAAGGGCCCCATCCCCCACTCTGAGCTGGGCAGCCTGGGTCTGCCCAGCTCCTGGCTCCTGCAAAAGGCAGACCTGTCCATACCAGCGTCATACCTGTCACCGACAAGGAAAAGTCAAGCAGAGACCTCTCCCTCCTTGGCACAATGGGTCCACTCCTTTTCACCAGACGCCAATCCCTCCACCAGCCACCACTTTTGGCTGCCTGTCCCCACTGCTGGTGCAGCCCAAGCTCATGAAGACAACCTGCATGGTGTGGGTGGGGAACACGGAGATGTGGAGCAGGCAGAAGTGACTGGAGGCCGTAAAGGGGCTGGATGCACTCTTGAGAGGCAGAAAGAAGCAAGAACAGTGCTGCAGAATCCTTGAGTGGGGTTAGGCTGAAGGCCAGGGTGTGAGGGGCTGAAACAGACACCTGGTGACTCCTGGTGAAGGAGAGATTAACTGCCAGAGCAGGAGGCAGGAGCACAAGTCCACTCGAACCCCCAGATCCCCCACACCCTCGGGCTGAGCATGTTCTGGGGCCATGAAAGGCACTGAGGCCACTTCAACTTCACATCAGGCAAGGAGAGGCAGAGAAGGGCATAAAGCTGCCTGGAGATGAGTTATTGTTGGGATTCCCAGCCAAGGGAACATGGAGGAGACAAAATAAAACCTGTGTGAGTCCCTGCCACGGCTGCTGACTCAGCTTTTATTACACGACACACAACCCTGTATGGAACCCTCCTGCACGGCCCCACAGCCCCCCACATCCCATCTGGGATGGTGGAGCCAGCCCCTCTCCACTGCTGGGGACATGTGCCCCCACCTGGCCCTCACCACAGGCACCCAAGTCCTGGAGCTCAACACTGCTGCCTTGAAGGAAAAAAAAAAAAAAGAAAACAGAAAAAAAAGGGCAAGCTTCAAGCTAAAAATATCCAAGAGCAGAAACACTCTGCCTGAGGCAGGCTCAGGCCCTGAGCCCCGCTCCCAGGTGGAGCTAAAATCAAAAAGAGAAATAAAACAGCACTGGTTTCAAAACTGAAACCCCCAAACTCCCTGTGGGTCCTGTGTCCTTGGCAGGTGCTGGTGAGGGGCCTGGGAGGCGAGCGAGCGCTGGCAGCGGGGAGCACACCCAGCCTGGGCTGCTCACTTCTCCCAGCTTGGTCTCTTGAGCAGGGCGCTGTACTTGAGCGGGACCCCGTCCGACGTCAGCACGACCTCCACCAGTGTGAAAATGGTGATCACCTTTAGCAAGGGAGAGCAAGACGAGAGAGAAGAGGAGTTTTAAGGTGGCACCACACCAGGATTTGCTCAGAGCCGTGCTGGCTCCACTGCAGCAGCCGTCAGGAGCTGGGGAATGGGGCAGGGCACAGCATTGTCAAGGGCAGCAGAAAGCCAGCCAGGGAACCCAAACTGACTAAAAGGAGCCTCCGAAAACAACCTCACTTACTGCAGCCTGATCAGGCCCTAGTCTTGCTCTCAGCACAGTCTGGGAAGACACATGGGGGACTGTGCCCTCAGCTGTGGGTCCCACCCTCTCCTGAAGCCTGCCCATGTCTCCCTTCACCAGCCACAGAACGCACAGCGCCACAGTGAAAAAACCTGGGCAAGTGGCAATGGTGAGCAGCAGCGAGAAGGCTTTTCCACATGATGCTGAGCACCTTCTCAGCAAGGAGAGAATGACTCCACGTGCCTGCAAAGTGAGAGGAGACCAGGGAAGGGAGTGTGATGGATGAGAGAGACACAAGAGAATACAGGCCTCAGAAAATCAATCTGTCCTGCTCAGGAACGTGCTGCTGCCCATTGCCACCTCTGACTCCATCTCTTTGTGCAACTGTGTGCATTAGAGGCATAAAGCATTGATCAGCTCTCTATCCACGGGCTGGGCACTGCCTGGGACATTGGAAAGGGGCTGCCCTGGGGCCACAGCATTAGGGGACTTCGTTTGCTGCAGCCCATCCCCAAACCCTGTGCTGTGTCAGGGCTGGATGGGGCCATCTGTTCCGGGCTGGCCTGCAGGAGGGGTGGGCACAAAGCCATTGGCATAACCTTGTCAAACCCTCCCCAGCTCATCCAGTACAGGCTGCTCCAGATTAATCATCCAGAGCAGGAAAATCTCATTGAGACTGAAATGCACCAAACTGCCCAGCAAGGAGCAAACCACGGGAAAATCCTTTTGCTTCCCAGAGAGCCACTACCTACCTCATGCCAGCCCTGTGGCTGCCCCAGCTGGCATGAGCATGGGGGGTGGTGGCCATGGGGCAGCCCCTCACCTCTGACGAGTCAGACAGGGATTATTTGAGCTCTCCTTTGCAATCCTGCCTCATCTCTTTGCTGACCCTCAGGGAACAGCACAAGTTCACATCAAATTCCCCAAGTCTTAGGTCCACTTTATACTCAAGCCCCGAATAACACTCACTGAGGTCCCAGTTATCTTCTGGAGCTCAGGGAGAGATGGGGGGCAACACTTCCCCTCCGTGGCAGGGACAGACAGCCCAGACTCTGCAGAGCTTCACACACACAGCCTTTCCCATTATCTGGCCAAGCTGAGCCAAACTGGGAAGCAGAGGCCAACTGCTGGGGCCAGGAGCTGGTTGTGCTTGGTGCTGCCGAGTGTCTGGGTGACATCTCCCACGGTTCTGTGTGGCTCATCCCAGGCCTGGGGATTTATCAACTCAGGGTTCTGCTGGTTCAGAGGGCAGCTCTGAGTCTGCTCCCAGGGGAGGGCTCTGATGTTTTCTTAGGAGGTATGGAAGGTTTGTGGAGGAGTTTCCTCTACTGCCAAGTGTTTGCTTAACCAAAATGGGCCCTCCTCATGCTGTGGCATCATTTTTCATGTGAGTCCCTACGAGGATGTAAGTGATACCTGCTCCTCTAGCTACGAGGGAACTCAGGCCACTTCAGGCTGCAACCAGGAGGCTTCTTTGAGCCGAGCTGAGAAAGGAAAGCTCAGGTCCAAAAGCAGGGAGGGCTGCAGAAACACCTGCAGCATTTGGGAAGCTCAGCAAGCTCTGACCACTTGTAATCTGAGAAGGGCTCCCCAGGACAGACATCACGCCAGCTGGGAGCATCAGCCTAATCCTGTATTGGGAGCCTTTTTCATCCAGCCCGAGGTGGACAAGGAAGGCTTTTGCTGGGCTTGTTTGGAAATGGGTTGAAACACAGAGTCCCTGGATTGGTGCAGGGAGAGGTCGGGGTCGAGGCCGCCTGTCCCCACCCAGGCAGCAGGCAGAGATCGGCACAGTCAACACAGCTGTGACTTGATAGAGATGCCAGACAAAAGTTGGCAAAGAAGCAGCACTTCATCAAGCCAGACAAATGTGCTTGCTCCCTCTGATTGAGTTACCAAGTTAATAGATGACAGGGACACAAGAGAGAGATTTTCAGAAGCTGTTAAACCATTTGACATTGCATCTCAGGAAGTCTGACTTTAAAAACCCTGCCTGATTGGGCCTGAACCTTGTCACAGGGATGGCAACCTTAAGGAAGGGCCTTGTCAGTGAGGGGGCAAGGGATGCCAGCATTGGGGGAAGGGTCTTGACAGTCACTGCCTTAGGCCTGATCTTAACATCTTAATTGATGATCTGGAAGAAGGAAGTAAACAGCCAGTTAATTCAATTCCTGGAGGAAACTGAATTGGGAGGCAGAGCACACAGCAGGCAGGACAAAGTCTGAAGTCCATGGAGGGGTCAGATGTGGGGGCAGTGACAGGATGGAGAAGGGCTGGATGGCTGAGCTCAGGCTCACTGGGGAGGGAACACAAAGGGAAAGAAGGGATTGACAGCCTGCAAAGCAGTCCTGCTTCCCAGACTTGTCCATGGGGATCATGGGATCCACATGTTGCACACAGCCTCCACACTAACCCCATAGTGTGTCAGCCTGTCCCGTGCTGGGAGGGTCTTACCTGGGGCACAGACTCCTGCTCCAGCTCCTCTGGCTCCCACATGAGCGTGAGCTCCGGCTTCCTCCCCATATTTCTGAAGTGGAATCCCAACAAGGGCAGTGCCTATGTGGAAGAAGAGAAGTGGGAACAGCCCCCAGCCTTGACAACATCTCCCATCTCAAGCTCTTCCCCTCCACTTCGCCTATGGATGGGGATGGTGCCACTTTTTCTGGCAGGCTGCCTCTGCAGGTCTTTAACGACTGGAATGCAGCAGCCTGTGAGCCTGAGCCTGGCACATAAAAGCAGGGGCTGCTGTGCTGCACAAACAGCCCATCCATCACACTGTGTGTCCTGTTTAAAGATGCCATTGCCAGCCATATAACCAGGTTAT
Organism: Pogoniulus pusillus; assembly: GCF_015220805.1. Lineage (NCBI taxonomy): Eukaryota > Metazoa > Chordata > Aves > Piciformes > Lybiidae > Pogoniulus > Pogoniulus pusillus. Next base: position 5,756,757 of record NC_087289.1, on the reverse strand, counting down.
TAAGAGAAGATGCTGCCACTGACCACAGCTGCTGGCCTACAGTGGTGCTGCCACAGCCCCAGACATACTGTATGGTTAAACAGAAGGAAAACCAGCCTCACTCCCCCTCCTTGCTTCAACTCTCTCTTGATCTTCATCCTGCTGAATCTGCCTTCATTCCCTTTTACCTAGACTAGATCAAATCCAGCACACCACAAGGAGACTCAGCTCTCAGAGACAGGACTCCTTTAGCTCCTTGAGCCTCCTCAGGGCCAGGGCATGGAGGGGAAACTCCATGAAGGTTCCCCCTCTTCCAGCTAGCCCAGATCAAGCACAGCTCTGTCAGCTTCAGGGATGGCACAGAAGGGCACCAGGACAGCCACTGCCTCCAGTGATGCCAGCCTGCTGCAGTAATCTTTGGTGAGGCAGTGCTGGGACTATCTCATGCTGGTGAAATACTTACATTGCAGTAGATACGCTTTTGGACTCCAAACTTCAGCACCAGGACATCAAAGGCTTCGTTCAGCACACCCATCACCATGGCCTCTGACTCCAGAGGACCACACTCCTGCCAAGGGACAAGGCTGTCACCACACCAGCATCCCCCATCCAGCTGTCCACAAGAGTAAGGACAGTGTCTCCAGGTACTGGAGCTCTGGTGGTTGCCCAATGCGTCCCTGCACTGTTTGCCTTCCTCAAGACCAGCTGGGCAGCCATACAGGCCCCTACCCAGTGACACTCAGGCTGAGTCTTCATGCAGAAATCCAGAGATACCTTGGGGAAAGATGGCCTTGGCTCTTACCCTGACAAAGATGGCAAAGAAGAGGTCAGCACTAAGCTCCTGCACTCTCTTGGAAGCCATCTTCCGGTCATTGCAGTGATCTGCCTGTCTCTGGATGGCCTCTTTCTCCATCTTGATGGGGGAGCTGGCACCTGGGAAGGGGACAAGTCACAATGATATGTCCATGCTCCCACCTGCTCCAGAGCCATGCCATTGTACCTTCGACCCAGATGCTCAGCTCACCTCTGTGCCCATGTTATTTGAGGGTACTTACATGTCAGGAGCTGCCCCGTGGGACACAGACTCTGAGCACCCAGCACTTGCAGCAGGCAAGGCTGGATCCTGGGAGTCCTGCCTGTGCTGGGCACAGCCCCTTGTCCCCTGACCGCACGCAGCGCTGCTCTGCAAGCAAGCAGCTGGCACCTACCGAGCGAGGCGGAGAGGAGACGGTGCACGATGACGTCGGCATAGCGGCGGATGGGCGAGGTGAAGTGTGTGTAGAAGGGCACGTTCAGGGCATAGTGGCGAAAGAGAGTCTCATCCTCCAGGACACCGGTGCAGAAGTAGAGAGCCATCTGAAAGGGAGGAGTAGCAAGGGTGAGCAAGAACGGTGGTAGGACCCTGCGTGAGCTTGGAAAGATCTGTGTCTGCAAGACAGAGCCCAGTGGCAGATGGTCCTTCGCCTGCTGCTCAGTTCAGGCTGTGCAGGGACAAGGTGGGCACTGTAGGGACTGTGCACAGAGCAAAGGGGGCAAAGCCACTGCAAAGACCTGCTGACTGCCAGCTGACCCTGCCTGGCCCCACAGATTGCATCAATTTCCACATCATGCAGGGGTTTGAGAAGTCTTCTGCATCTGCTCAGGCCCTGGGGCTCATTCACTATCCCCTCATCTTCCAAGGAAGAGTTGAGCCTGTCCTAATGTCCCCCACGGATTCTCTCTCAACAAGGGGTCTTGCCAACCATCTCCTGTGCCAGGCTCTATGGATCTGGATTGGGCTGCAGGCTCTGCACACCTGTTATGTCTGAATGAAGAGCAGTGGTGGCTCCTCCATTCACTGGGAAGGCAGCCCCACTGTGATCCCTGCTGCTCCATCCCAGACAGCAGCTGGGAAGCCGAGCCAGGGCTGGGCTGCCTGTCTAAGGCAAGGCTGGGGCTTCACACCGCTCAGCAGCCTCTTCAGCCAGAACTTCTGCCCCTGCCGCCGCTCTTTACATCTGTGAAACTCCAGCCCTCGGGGCTGGGAAAACAACAGGACGGGGAGGGGAGGCTGCACAGGTCAGGGGGGTTGTGGCAGGGTCACGGCACAGTGGCGATGGAGTGAACTCGTTTAAAAATAAGAGCAAGTGACTTAAAGAAAACAGGAGTAGCCAGCTCCAATTACAGAACCGTCCTGGGATCCACGGTTTGGGCAGCTGCATCCTCTGCTCTCCAGCCCCGCAGCACAGCCAGCTCCTGCTGAGCAGCAACACACTGAGCCGGGCAAGTAAACACAGGAGGTTAAAAAAAGCAGCGTCACTCCTGGCCTTATTATGAGACCCAAAAGCTGGGATAGGAGCTGTGGCAGCTGCCAATTTCCACAACCCAGCATTAAATTGTTTCTGATGGACTCCATGAAGTACGGTCCCCACTCAATTAGCTCGGCTCCCGCCGAACGAGGCTCTGCGCGGCCGGGCAGGGAGACGCGCCCAGCGCTGGAGGCTGCTCCGGGAGATAAGTGCCCTTGTGCAGACACACAGCGTGAAATTACACAGCGGGCTTACGGGCACTTATGCCAGGCTCCTGGGCAGAAGGGAGGAAGGTCCTTGCAATGCCAGGCAGGTAGAGAGCAGAGCACAGGCCAAAATCCCTTCTACAAGACAGCCACTGGGGCTTTCTTCCCTGTGTCAATTCCCTATGGCCAGGAGCATAGGGCAACCTCTGCCTTGTCTCCAGTTAAAGATGCTGAAGGTTCTATGTTACTTGCTGTTGCCTGGGGCACTTCTTCCTGGTGGCTGTGTAGGCCAAACTCAACTGCTGCTGGGTCCAGCATCATTTCTGACACCCTTTTGGCAGCTCATGACCCTCACTGAGGTTGGCAGCAGCTTGGGCAGCATAGCAAAAATATTCTTCTGGGCTGTGGTAAGGTTACACACTGCGTGGTGCCCAGTCCAACACGTATCTGATACTCGTGCTCAGCACCACGAGAGTGCTACCCAGTGACATCAGCCTGGTATACAGCAGATGCTTTGTCATTAACAGCTTTGACTCACAAGTGGTCTCAAATCCTCAGGGTTTGCCACAATCCTCAGAGAACTGCAAGGAGCCTGGAAATAAATCAGCCTCAGTCAACCAGAGGCAGCTTTACTCTTGTGGACAGATTGAATCCCCGAGTGACTGAGCCCCTGAAAAATGGTACATCACTGCTCCTTCAGCTGTTACAAGGCTCCTGGCACGGTGATCCATGCACTCCCCTAGACATAAGCACTACCAGTTGCCTCCTACCTCCCTCCTCCTCCAAGAGCATGATGTCTTGACCACCAGCATGCAGCAAAGACAGAAGGCACAGGCTTGAAGTGACCATGGGTTAAACCAGTGGGCAGTTTGTTTTGGCTCAGTGAACTGCTGCCCTGTTCCTGAAACACCAGCTTTATCACCGAGAGCTGAGGTTTGTGCAGGCACACAGGTGACTCCTCAGGACCCTGACCAGATGGGCTCGCCATGCCATCTGCCAGAGCAATGGCCCAGCCCTGGACACCAGCACGGGCTCCTGCACGGCTGTGCTCCACAGCTGTCAACACTCAGATCTGTGCTCTCCCCCATGAAGGACCCCAACGTTCAGGGCAGGATGGGGCCAGTTCTTCCATCTGTGCTAACAGTGGTGGCAGCCAGCAAAAAATCCTCCTCCCAGGGAAGGCTCCTTCCACGTGGGAGCTGCCTGCCCTTTTTAAGGGACACTGACACAGCTTTAAACTACCCATCCTCTGCGCTTAGCACTCTAGGGAGATATGAGTGCACTGTGCAGTGAGTGAGGCCAAGGACTCAAGACCACAGAGAGAAACACTGATGTCTCTGGCTCCTGCAGAGCTGCAGTCCTTGCTTACAGACTGGAGGTCATGTGGATCCACCACTGCAAGCACATCCTGAGTCAGACTGGAAAACAGCCCTAAAGATGGGACAGGAGCATCTGCTCACCTGGGCAAATCAGTAACTCCATTTACAAACAGAACCACAGTCAAGCAAACGGCCAACTGCACAAGCTCACTCCAGGACCAAGACAGGTTTCTGTTGCTTCTGGCTCATGCACCACTTTCAATACTGAAAACTGCCCACCACAGGCAGCAGCACCACCCTGCTGGGGAGTGCTGGCAGATGGGAATGCTGCTAGCCAGCCAGACGTGGGCAGCCCTGTAGGGCTCGTGGGCTCAGCTGTAAACTGGGCTTTGTCTATTATGGGAGTATGCCAGACAGCAGGTTTGCCAGGCATGAATGGACTGCACAGCACACCTTGGTCTTCTGATGATGAAATGAGTCTAGTTCCTGCCAAAATAATTTCATGAAAGATATCCTTTCAAAGCTCCTCTTTCTTCCTCTCCAAGTTCTCAGCATGGTGTCTCCTCCGCAGAAGACTTCACCCTCAAAACTTTGATACCTCTTTAACATACAGATCTATTCTGTATTCACAGGGCTAAACCTCAACAAGAGCCACTTGGAGGCATCTCAAAGCACACCCACCATCCCTCCAACCATAGCCTCAGGAAAATAAGGAGGAGAAATCTCACAAGGCAGCGGGTCCCAAAAACCCATCCTCTTGGTAGCACTTCAAAACTGAGTTGATTTCTTGTTCATCCCTCCTGGCCAGAAACCAGGCTTGCTCTACATGCTGCTGCTGGCAAAGCCCAGGCTTCTGCCACAGTCAGCAGCATGAGGGAGGGACTCCAAGGAATTTCTGTCACCAGTGCACCTTCCACCAGAAAAGGAAGGTATGACAAGAAGAGACCAGGACAAAGCAAAGCAGAGCATGGGATCTGGGACAATACAGCCAGCTCCAGAAGACACTCCCTGCACTTGACAAAGCAGCACTCCTGAGCTGGAGATAGAGATGAGGAGGTGATTTACTAAAAGGCTTTGGTCCCCAATCCCACTTTCAAGCAAGCATTAAGTCACGGAAGTACAGCAGGACTTCAGGCAACTGCTAATGAGTAAATGGAGCAAATAAGCTAATTAGAAGAATGACAGTCAAATGAGTGATGTTGGGAAGATGATTCATTCCTGCAGCGATAAGCAGGCCACAGCAGAGAGACTGTTTCAGGAACGTGCCCCTTCTCCCTGTGGGGTAGGACTTCCCCCAGAAGAGGCTGTGCCATGCCCAGCTGCAAATGTAGAAAGGCAGATGCTTTGTGATGGTGGTAAGTACTTGGGTAAGTGTCCTGAGCTGCAGAAGCTCCAAACGTGACAACCAGTGTGATCAGCACATTACAGAGACCTTCACAGAAGATCTTTGGGTCTGAAAGGAGACCAAAGGTTTCCAGAGCTTCCCTGCCTCTGTAAGTTTGTGTCTAGGTACCAGACTGTGTTTATGGCCAGCTGCACACCACTACATTATCCTCAGCCTTGAGTCTGGGCTTTTTTTTGGACCAGCTGGGATACCATGATGTGAAGAAATGGCACACATGTGAACCATGGAGCTCACCACCAGCTCTACACAGAACAGGCTGTGTCCTTGTGAGCCTGCTAACATTCCACAGGCAGCTTCCTAATTAGCAATAACAGGAGTGCTACAAGGGGCAAGGAAAGACTCAGCCTGCCCCTGCTATCCAGTTGAAGCTCTTTTGCCCAGGGGATGCTACCAGATGCATGGGGGCTGGAGGCACTGGGTGAAGCTGCTGGCAGACCCACAGCACCATGCTCTGGGTCCATTCACTCTTCCTTTAGACGACAATCAGCTATGGTAACGCAGAAGGAGCAAGGGCAGAAGATGGAGACAAGCAGACAGCTACAGACAGATGTGTCTGACAGCCCAGTGCTGTTCTCACCCGCATGGGCCTGGAGAACATGTTGGTCAGCACTTCTTTCCTGGCTTCGGAGTATTTGTCAGCACCAAACGTTTCATTTAAGCTTTTCTGGAGGAGGAAAGAGAGACAGCATTCAGTGTTGGCAGGCTGTGGTGGTAGGGGGACTCAGACAGACCTTACTGGGGAAACAGCAGCTCATCAAAGCCAGATTCTTCCTTTTCCTGCAAATCCTTTCATGAACCAGAAAGTGCATGCAAAACTGGGCTCTGCTCCCCAGCAGCTCCAACAGGACTACACAGAGTCCTCCTGAGCACAACCCATCTCCTAGGGTCAAGGGAGGGGGCACTCAGGGCACAGAGATCACTGGCTCAATTCCCAGAGTAGGAGAGTGCTCACAGACTCTTCCTAACCTCTGCCTGGCTCCCACCCAGCTTTTAAGAGCTTCGGTGCATGGACTAATGGGACTCTGGGGAGACATGGATACAGGAGGTTACTGCCTGGGGCTAGCAGCAAGGAAGGGCTGGAGGGTTCAAAGTGCAGAAGAGGAGCTGAGTGTGCAGCCCTGTGCCTGCTGACATAGCCTCGGTGCAGCCAGGAGGCAGGGAGAGCAGTCCCAGCTGACAGAGGGCCACGCGGGAGGCCAGCGGGGATGGGATTAACAGAGGATTATCCACAATCCAGTTGCTGCAAGTAAAGAAAATCCTGGAACCTGTGCTCTGCTGTTCAGCTGGAGTTCAGCCTCAGGACACGCTCAGCAGAGGATCGGTCAGATACCTCCTGTGCTGGCTATGTCTGACCTTTCCCAGCACTGCTCTCCAATCCTTCCCAGTCACCCTGCTCCCTACCCTGCCCTCCCCAAGACCTTCAGCTATCCACACAGAAACACCTTCTCACAGAGCTACTTCTCCCCTGCAAATGCTCTGCCAAGAGAAGGCAGAGTAAGGACATCTGAGTGTCCCAGTGAGCGCTCCTGCACTGAAACATCCTTCCCATTGCAGAGAGGGCTGTGCTGGGGTCGCTTGCAAGGTTCTCTCTGCCCTGCTTTAAGCTCTGTGTACAACATGACTGAAGGGGATGGGCTAGATCCCACTTGACCAGCACTGGTATGGTCAAGAGTGCAACAAAGGAGGGGTTTTCTTTTGGCACAGGATAGCTATCAGCTCTTCTTAGGCAGAGTGGGCCAGAGAATAAACCACACACTGCCAAAACCATGTCCTTACGCAGCTGCACACCCTTCACCCCCATGGCCCCACTCCCTGCCAGCCCAAGGCACTCACGTGCAGGCTCCCCGCACTGCTGAAGTCGATATTGAGGCCAACTTGGTTGCAGAACTCCATGAGATCTTTGAGCAGCTTGGTCTGGGGCGGGGGGTGGCGGCGAAGCAGGGCCTGCTCAGGGAAGGAGCGGTAGATCTGATGGGCCACGGCCATGTTGGCGAGCAGCATGAACTCTTCCACCAGCCTGCAGCACGAGAACAACAACCCCAAGCCCCAGTTAGAGAGGGCAGTCCCTTGGGAAGCCAAACCAGCCCAGAATGATGAAAACTCATATGCCATGGGAGGATGGGGAGCAGCTTATAGTTGCTGTTCTGAACACAAATTAGATGTGAGACTACAGCAAATCTCCCCCAAATTCTCACTTTTAGCTGAGGTTTCCCAGAGGACTCAGAGCAAGCCACCCTGCTGGTGCAGACAAGCAGAAGTCAGTAATAAATTGACAGCTAAATTAAGATAAAATAATCTCCCTTTAGGTCATTTTATCTCCTGAAACACTTGAAAAGCAAAACAAACACTGTGCAAGGGATTGCATGGAAAACAAACACACATGGGCTGTCTTCCCGGGCCAGGGAAAACAGTGTCTCACTAACTGCCCCAGCCTGAGCTCAACATGTGTGGTCAAGCCTAGCCACTGAGCCCTGCCTCAGCTGGGCTTCTGTCCAGAGCAGGATGCCATATGGACCCCAAGCAGAGCAAGCCACCAGCACAGCTCACTGCAGGGCTGCCTCAGGCATCCAGGTGACGCAAGGACTCTGGATGCTCCTCCGCACAACCCATAGACTGCTCAGGGTACCCCAGGCTGGGGTGAGCCACTCACTGTCCACGTCTGAGCATACACACGTGGTGCAGGGCAACACACTGCAAAGAAAGGCAATCACAGCACTAAAGATCACCATTACAGCCACCAGCTGTAGGCTTTGCCACAGGAGACTTGTTTAACTGGGCTTAGATAAGCAGAGAGATGTGCTTAACTGGGCTTCCTGCTCTTTGCTGCATGTAATCCCAGGGCTGCCAACTGGTGCCAAAAGAGATAACAGATTTACAGCAGTAACCTCATCCTCCATGCAATGCCCCAGTGAGCTGTCACCATGCTGGCTCAGCCCCGTGGCTCCTGCAAGCAAAGGGGCAGTTTTGCAGGGCTGGATCTGGTGGTCCTGTTGCTCCCAGACCCAGCTATCACTGGGGAGACTGGCCAGGTGAGGTGTGCTTCGAGGCTACCTGCAACACTGCAGCAGCAACATATGCCCAGCTCAGGAGTACTTGCCAAGAATTTGAAAGGGAAAGGAAATAAAGACAAGTGCAGAGGAGGAACAAGCGCCTGGTGATGACAATCAGCAGTGGACATGTTAGCCTTTAATAGGAAGGAGCTCTCTTGGTAAGAGTCTTGTGCCTTCTCCCAGAGCACGTTGTGCCAGAGGCCAACATTCCAGACCCTGCAGGGAAAGCAGGAGGACGCTCTGGTGCATGGGCAGTGTAGGAAGAAGGGGTGGGAATGGGCCACCCCACCCTGCCCCCTCAAACACTTGCCAGTAGGCAAACACTGCCAGAAGGCAAAAGGCTGGATCAGGGGGTGGGCAATGCGCTCGCAGCCCAGTGTGGGAGCAGGGTAAGCAAGGGGTGGCTTCATGTGGGAGCAGGGTAAGTAAGGGGTGACTTCCAGGAGGGTAGAGCCAAGCTCTTGCTCCTGTGCAGCTAAGCCAGCAGATGGCAACATAGGTCCCTCTATGGCTGCCGGCACTGGGGGGCTGTGGGACAGCATGGGCCAAGGGTGCTAGGCACTCTGGCTGCACAGCACCAAGGAGAGGGCAGGCAGGGCAGCAGGTAGCCCCCAGGGGGTTATGGCACTGCCATCCCCATCTCCTGGGTGTGGGGGTGGACCCACTGGCTCTCAGCCAGTTGCCATGCTCGTAGATGACATATATGAGGCAGTGCCAGTCTGTGCTCATACCTGGCAAGACCTCTTTGCCCACGGCAGCCTGCAGCAAGGCATAGCAAACAGCAGGGGTTGCAGAAGGCAGTGCTTCTCCTTCCTGTGGGCTTTGGTGACAAGAAAAAGGGAGACACTTCCAACACTGGCCTCACCCACACAGGTGGGCACATGGGACAAGGTTGGCATGGAGTTCTTGGGGCTCCCTTGAAACATTGAGGTGCAAACTCATTTTTAAAGACAAAGCAATGAACACCCATGAAGAGCACCTCTTTGGCACTGGCAAAGCACGATTAGCTCCTGTCCTAGAGAGGGACCCAGAGAGTGAGTGCTCAAGCAGCCCCTGCCACTCACATCCTGTTGAATACTGGAGCGTGAAGCCTTCACCTCTTACCTCCAGTGACACTCTAGGCTAGATGCAGTTTCCACCTGATTATTAAGTTCTGCATTTTACCATTCTGGGACTTGTGCTTTTCCATTTTCCTGGAACTATCCTTCTTCTGATGTGCTAGGTAGCACTGAATTAAGCTAATAACTGAGCATCCTCCTGCCAAGGATGCTTTTACACCCAAAGGAAAACTAACAACACAACTCCTCCTTTGCTTTGCTCTGCATCCTCTCTCCCTTTGACATGTCACAGGTGGAGCACCAGCATCAAAGATAGCCCCCATGAAGATGAAGTACCCAGAACATGGTTGGATAGACTGCAAGGGCAGGAAAATCTTATCAGGAAGCACGAGAAGCTTGCATCCATGACAAGGTGGGAAGGATGTAACTGTAGATACTCAGAATTGAAAAGGTACTCATTTTGCTCTCTCTCTCCCAAATGCAGAGACAGGCTCTGGGAGATAGGGCTGCAATTTGGGCTTCCATGGAGCAGATACCATAGACAAGGTCAGACACTGTCCTATATCTGGGGGGGAAGAGAAGCCCTAGGACCCAATGGGTTGGTTTGTGTCAGCTCAGGTCAACAAACCACAGTGCCCTCAGGAAGGCTGCAGTACCCTGTGGGTTGATGTCAAAACACCCTGCAGAAATTGAGGGTCCTGGATCACTTAGGGGTCAGAGAACTGCTCCACACACATACCCCACTGCAGCAAGCAGCCCTGCAAGCATGAGAAGGATAAAGAGCATGGAGTTGCTGCATGTTAACTCCTAGACAGATTTCTTTTAAATGTCAGGATTTAGTCCCCAGTGAGAAGAAAGCAGCTTTGAGAATGGACAAGTCACAATCAAGCTAATCTGGAGCATATGAGAGCCTGCCAGGTTCAGAGGGAATAGGCTGGGGGCAGTGAAGGAGCTGGCACCTGTTACTGGAGTTAAGCCAGGTCACCTCTTCCAGCAGAGCAAAGGGATCTGTGTCTCAGGACACAAGGAGGGAGCCAAGATCTGCACCAAAGAGCTGAAGACAGTGGCCTCAGTACACCTAGGAAGAAAAGTGCATTCCCAAGAAGGGCTCTCACTGAGCCTGCATGGGATGTTGGGAGACTCAGGAGGGTGAGCCAGGATTGGGACAGCCCAGAAAGCCAGCAAGGACAGCACAACAAAGCTGCTGCCCTCCTGCCCTTCCCATGTGGCTTCCTGGGGCACTTCTAGCTGGTGTCCTCCCCAGGGCTTCGCTCGGCAAGCGCTAAGCTGCAGCTTGGAGAAAAGCAATGGATGCTGGGGCAGGTGGGAGCGGAGGCTGGGGGCCAGCCCAGCGCCTGGCACGGGTGTCGCTGGAGCCGTGCTGAAGGCCTGCTCATTTGTCAGCAGGTCAAATGACAAGAGGGTTTGGGTTTGTTCTTTTTTCTTAAAACAGCCCAGCTCGGAGTTTGGCTCGGTGTGGCTGGCAGACAGGAGTGCAAAGAAAAACATTTCATGGCTAAAAAAATGGAGACAGAAAGGCTGGTCCATGTGAGCAGGCTGAATGGATCCCATGTGAAATGCATTCTAACGCCATCACTAGAGTTTCCTCTGGATTAGCTGAGCTATCCTTGGCTCCCAGCTCCACAAAATCCCATAAACAATCTGACCTGAACTTTTGCCCTTGCTGTGCTGATGCGAGGTTTCCTCCGCTGTCCCACAGAGAGAGTTGGGGATTAGCAGGTGGCTGTCCCTGCTGTAGGTGCCTGCAGATGCTGGCTGTCCTGCTCAGCTCAGCAGGGTTGCAGGAATGAGCATTTCCAAAGCTCTTTGATGCACCACAGAACATGTGCACATGCAAGAGGGAGGAGAGGCAAGGATAGCGAGCTCTGTAACGTGCATAAGTATCTTCTGCCTGCTCTTTCAATCCCAGACTTTGCTTGTGAGTTATGGGCTTGGTGCAGGAGTTACTGGGTGAAACTCTATAGCCTGTCTTATGCAAGAGGTCAGCTGGAGTGTATGGCTGGCAAAGGCACTTGTCTCAGAGTTTCAAATGTAATCGAGGCATGCTGGCTCCCAAACTCCACTGCCTGCTGGGGAGATTTCAGGCTCCTGAGATGCTCTTAAACACCAGATTTGGTGCTTTTCAAAGTACCTTCAATGACTTTCAGAGCTCCTGTAGGGAACAGACATCTACAAAACCATATGGTTGAAGAGGACTCATGACATCTCAATGGCAGCCCTGACTCCAAGCTTCTGGGCTGCAACTCCTCTCTTACAACTCCTACCACAGCCAAACATCCATGTGAGACAGGAAGAGGAGCTGCACATTCAGAATCTGGAATTGCTTTAGTAGCAGTGTTATTATTTGCTCTGTAAAAGGTTAGCTAGACCCTTCCCAAGCCTTGAAAACCCACTCACATCCTCAACAAGATGGTTGTTCGACAGCAAATCAAATATTGGTTTCTCATGCCAAACCTCTGCAGAGTGAAGCAGGGCAAGTGAAATGCCTGTTTGGCTGCTCGTCTCCATGGCAATGCGGCCAGGCTATACAGAAGCCATCAAAGTACCCACTCTCCCTGATTAACTTGACAAACGACATTAGCTAAGCAAGGTTGGCTGCAAGGGAGAGACAAGGAGCACTTTGTTTGCAATCCAGTAAGTGCAGGAAGAAGGCAGGCAGCTTGGTTAAAGCAAAGCAAGACAAAACCATCTGCTGCTCCACCAGTGCAACAGATCTGCAGCACTCAGATCAAATGGCAGCCAGACAAACAGCTCTTCTCCCATGCTTTCTTCTTCACCTCCATCCCCTCCTACAAGATATAACCACTGGGTGTATCTAGGCACTGGAAGTGCTCTCTCAGCTGAGTTGTGAGCTTGAGATAACCCCAAAACACTGACCAGCTCTCCCATGGCAGGGATTTGTAACAAGATGAGAGGAAATGGCTTCAAGATGTGCCAGGGGAGGTTTAGATTGGGTATTAAGAGAAGCTTCTTCACTGAAGGGGTCATGAAACACTGGAATAGACTACCCAAGGAGGTGGTCAAAACACCATTCCTGGAGATGTTTAAAAGATGCAGAGATGTGGTGTGAAGGGACATGGTTTAGCACCAGACTTGGTCGTTAGATAAAGGTTGGACTTGATCATCTTTTCCAATTGAAACGATTTTCTGATCACTTTTTTTGCCTCTGCCAGTCTGGAGAATTTGGGCACTCTTTCACATGCATCTCATTGTGCAAATCTCCTTTCAATCAGAGTTGAACTGTCCTAAGCTGGAGCCTGAACCTCCTTCCAACAGTGGTCCATCTGTTTGGGTGAGCTGCTACTAGATAAATCCCAGCATCTTTCCAGGACCTCAGACCTGTGACCAAAGTATTTCTACAGAGGTTACCAAACTTTCTTCTGCTGTCCCATTGCAAAATCCCATCTGTTCCTCTCCACCTCATCTGCTCCTCACAGCATGTACTCCCTTCTGCACAGGGAACAAGCCTTTAGCTGCTCAAATTCCTTCCCATCTCCAGACTGGTTCACTATCCTGCCTCAGCATGGGTTTGTGCTTTGACTATCATTCAAGACCTCTGGTCTCTCAAGCCATAGCTATGTCTGCTTCAGGTGTCCAGCTCCATGCTGGATCCAAATAAGGTTAGGACAGTATAGCTTTGAAACCATCACACTCAGTTTGGGTTTGAACCAAGCAGTGCCATGAATCTAGCACTGAGAAAAGTCTCTGTGTTTGAGAGAGCTCAAACGGCCCTGCTGCAGAGGCATCCCCACACTACAGGCACCACATTGCTGACAGCCCTTGCTCTCCACTGGCTTGAAGGGGATTATTGCTGCAGTGCATTTCATAACAAACAAGAGATCTACAGCCACCTCCTGGGAATGGGACTCTAAATCCTGCTGCACTGACCAAGAGAAAGTCACCTTCCACAAAAGGCTGCAAACAGTCCTGTGCACACCCAACAGCAGCTGAAAGAAAATGGAAAAGAAACAGCACCAGAGTTCAACCAAGAAGCTGCTCTCTGCAAAGCACTAAATCCAAGGACACTGGATGTGGCACAACTTTTCCTTCTTTTCTTTAAATCATCTATGTTTATTTTTGATTACAGCTCTTCCATGAAGCAAAGGAACTTGAGAGGTTTCTATAAAAGCCCTTCTAAAAGCAGCATTAGCTAATCCTGCATCCCCTGAGAGCGGAGCCAACAACAGAATCATGCTTTTTGGCAAGTGGCTGGACTGGCGCCTTCTGATGGCTCTTCAACACAAAAATCCTGCAGGAATGCTGCACTGTCTTCCTGGTGACACTCTGCCTACCCAACAGGAGCATCTTCAGCCATCCACCCTGCTTAAGGAGTTCTGCAAAGCGAATCCCCTGTTATCCAAAAGAGCTGGAGCGCAGCGTTACATACGAGCTGCGCAGCGTCGGTGTGGAGCTCCCTTTGCCAATGACAGTTGCCAAATGACCAAAAGCCCTACTTTTTTTTTTTTTTTTTTGGAAGAAAAAGTAGTAAAAGGCAAGAATGCTGGCAGTTCCTGCCTGGATCACAGTCAGTTTGTGCTCCTTTCGCAGCTAGTGGTAGCCCTGAACAAAGCACAGCTGAATAATGGAATTACTCCACTTTCTGAGACTGCTCAATTAGCTCTTGGTTAAAACTGTTAACATTGAAACTTGATGAGAATAGCAGCTCTGAGGCAGTTTTAGATTCATTTCTCCCTCAGCTAGAATGCCTTTTCCCTCTAATGAACTCCCTTTCCGGGGTATAATGAATGCCCTTTTTATTAGCTATGGTGCCTTTCCAGTAATAGATGCCTCCAACACAAATGCATGGGAGGGTTTTCTGAATACAAATGTTACTTACTGGCCACTCTCACACCTTGAGGTTGGAAATATCACGAGACCACTCTCTCTGCTTTATCCAAATTAACTGCAGTATGATGGAAAACCATTTAAAGCTGGGCTACTGAAGGCATTTGGCATGATTAGGAATTAAATGCTCAAAGCCTGATGTACTGGGTTTGCGCACGAGGATTTAGACCGCTAGAAAAACCTCAACCATTTGCCTAAGATCCTTTGAAATGACTGATGCCAGCTTGCAGCCCTGTTACATGGAAGAACTGACTTATTCTGGCAGGTGAGTTGCTGGGGTGATGGAGACGGCACAAGCAGCTGTGAAGCCTCTGACACCCCTTGGTGATCAAGTGCATGGATGACAAACACTCCCCTCCTGGCCTGGAGCTCCTCAACCTCATATGTGGTTCTTATGGCAAGGATTAAGGCAATGCCCATTGGTCCCTCCACCTTCTATCCTGTCTTGATCTAAGTGGCAATGGAAACGTTACAAAAATGAAGGGTGAGTGATGCAGAGGACATAGTCCCTGCAGGCTGCATCTCTGCATTAAACGTTAATATGACTGCAGTCTGCTCCTTTTCATGCAAATTGGCAACAACCTTCAGACTCCTGGCATGAAGCTGAAGTGCTCCTCTGTGCCAAAGACAGCATCCTTCAGCCACTGTGGTCCAGGGATGGAAGCCTAGACCTGCACCCATGTGCTGGGCCACGCAGGACACAGGTACACACTTCAGCAGGGTTCTTCAGTCCCAGCTCCAGTGTGTTCTGAAGTTTTCTCGGGACTATCACATTTTTGAGTCCAGGGCAGAGGACTTCAACCTCAGCACTGCAGACAGAGGAAGATCTCCCTCCAAGAATGGCCCTCCTAGGTCAAGAAACCTGTTTTTCCATGGGCCCCAAGAGGCCCACAGAGTGCTGCTCACTCAGCATGGACACACAGTCCTACCTACACCTGCTCCTAGAAATGCCACCAGTGGCTGAGGCTGCCTGCACAGCCCCCCCTACTCATGCTAGATGTCAACATCAAAGTGACGGTGCTGCTCAAAAACTCTCCTTTAAAACACAACCCCTTCACCCTGTCTGAACGTTTCTCCGTGGGGAAGTCAACAACAGCACTGGAAGGGGTCTGTAATCCCTAAGTTTAGCTTCAGGAGCCATGTGGCTGGGAATCCTAGTCCAGCTCCCCAGGGATCCCCATCAAACCTGGCTTCTTTTTCCAGGGAGCCCTGTCTCACTGAGATCTCATCTCTCAGAGAGAGCTATGATGGCCAAGGCCCTGCCTGCTCTCCACAGAGGCACAGGGGAGGTGTACACAGTGACCACTAAAGGGCACAGCTGTGCAGGGTTCAGCTAACAGGTCTCACAGGGGCAGTCGCTGCCTGGGCTGGCAAGTCTTACTTTTGGGAGTGTGCTGGGATGCTCCCAAGCAGGAGTGCTCTCCAGGTTCCAGGCACAGAGCAGGAATCCAAGACAGTTTTCTCCAGCCTGTAGGGACTCCCAGTGGGCAAGAATGCCCAGAGCCAAAGCAGGTCTGAGACAGAGCAGAAGAAAAAGGAAATACCTCACAACCTGCACCCAAAGCCAGACTGGCAGCCTGCATTCCTGAGATGTGCAGCCTGATGAGCCACTGGCTCTGAAAGCAGAGCTTACGACAAGACACACAATATTAATGTCATCCAGAACCTGGCTAAGAGGGAATGGAAAGAATTCCTGCAGAAGTGCAGACAGCCCTCTCCTGATGGGAGAGCCTCCGGTGGCGCACACTGGGCCAGCACTGCCTGTTATCAGGCTGCATTTGCCACTGAAAGGAGGAAGCAGGAACGAAAGGCACTTTTCCTCGCCGTTAAAAGTTTATGCAGGTGATTTATGGGTCAGAAAAATTAGCAAGTCTGTGACTGAGTGTTCCACAGAGCCGCATGTGTTACGTGGCTGCTGACCAGAAACGCCAAGACCCATTAGGTGGAAGCAAAGGGCAGCACGATGGAAAGTTAAAGATGCTTTTTGCCCATTTCATTAATTAGCCAGGTCTTTTTTTTTTTTTCCCCCCATCCCCTGCAGCCTTCATTAATGTAACACTGAAGTGAAGGAATATTAACAATTCAGGCAACACATTAATATTAACACAACACCTGCAAAATGCAAATGTAAGTCCATTAGGTAAACAGATGATCTTAAGCCATTGAGGCAGAAATAACATTCTGACGTTTCCTAGCATGAGTATCCTGCAGAGATACTGTCCATCACTTATGCTCCATTATAAAGCCATGGCCCCTTGTACGTAGGAGGCTCCTCATCTGTTACTAGTCCCTGAAAGGATGAGAAAAAAACCTTACATTGCCATTAAGACATTTGCCAGTTTCATATGGGAAGTGCCTTACTAAAGCCATGTCATGAACCAGAAAGATCAAAAGGGATTTTAAAAAGGATTTTATCTCTGTGCTAGCAAGGGATGAAGATAAAACTTGAAGGTGATAGCCTGTAAATATTATCCTACACTTGGGATGGCTCCAGAACCTGAGCCTTCTATTACAGTTTAATCTCAGACAAGTTTTCAGTAAGGGATAAACAAACAGTTAATCACCCAGAGAACTGATAGTACCGCAGGGAGTCACAGGCTGCTAGAACCAGCCTTCCTGTACCATATTCCTTCACCAGCTAATGCTCTCACAGATGTTTCAGCTGAGATGTTCACATCCTCCATATGTTTCTCCCTTTAGTCTTTACCTTTGCTTTTTCCTGGCTTATGGCATCCTGGCCTGGCTCAGGAACAGTGTGGCCAGTAGGACAAGGGAGGTTATTCTTCCCCTGTACTCAACACTGGTCAGGCCACACCTTGAGCGCTGTGTCTAGTTCTGGGCCCCTCAATTCAAGAGAGATGTTGAGATACTGGAACGTGTCCAGGGAAGGAAGATGAAGCTGGTGAGAGGCCTGGAGCACAGCCCTGTGAGGAGAGGCTGAGGGAGCTGGGGGTGTGCAGCCTGCAGCAGAGGAGGCTCAGGGCAGAGCTCATTGCTGTCCACCTGAAGGGAGGCTGTAGCCAGGTGGAGTTGGTCTCTTCTGCCAGGCAAGCAGCAACAGAACAAGGGGACACAGTCTCAAGTTGTGCCAGGGGAAGTATAGGCTGGATGTTAGGAGGAAGTTGTTGTCAGAGAGAGTGATTGGCATTGGAATGGGCTGCCCAGGGAGGTGGTGGAGGCACCGTCCCTGGAGGTGTTCAAGAAAAGCCTGGATGAGGCACTTAGTGCCATGGTCTGGTTGACTGGATAGGGCTGGGTGCTAGGTTGGACTGGATGATCCTGGAGGTCTCTTCCAGCCTGGTTGATTCTATGATTCTATATCCTCAGATGGCCAGCAACTGGGGAAGAGTGTCCATCTAACAAACACAATGAGACCCAGGGACAAACAAGCAGGACTCTGCAGAACTCATGAAGAGATGAGCTAGCCAAGCAAGTTTAAAAGATCAAAATGATAAAAGTAATTTAAATAATCTGGCAGCCAAAGGCCATGGTGGCACAACTCAACATGTACCCCCTGATGTTCATGAAGTGAAAACCAGGCAGTGACTTGCTAAGTAATGCCCTGTTTCGCTCCATGTCTCTGGTCTAACCTCCTGCTCAATGCAGGATAACTTCCAAGTTGGATGAGGCTGGCCTTTTCCAGTTGAGCTCTAGCAATCTCCAAGGTCAACTATCTCATAGCCCCTCTCAGTCCCAGTTCCAGTTCTTAACCATGCTCAGAAGTGCTATTTGGGCTTGAAGGAAGAGACCTCCAAGAGAAGCAATCAGCCGGACTGGCCAGCCTTCAGCAAGAGCCTTGCCAGAGGAGGACTGCTCGGGAGAAGCTGGCTGCAGGGCAAGGGAATTAGAGCCACCACTGTGACCACTGGTTCTGTGTGTCAGGAAAACAAATTCAATTTAGACAGGTCCCCAGCAGATAACACTCAAACACAGCTGCTCCCTGGCTGCAGGATGCTCTGCTAGGGCTGCTGCTTTCCAGGCAGAGAGGTGTACTCACAGCAATGTCCATCACTGCTCTGGTTCAACCTCAGATTTGCAGTTGTAGCACTGAGTGTGGGCAGGGAAATAGTTGTATCAATACGGACTGAGGGATCCAGCTGGCTCCAGCTGTATTATTCTTGGTCTGAAATGACTGCAGAGCACAACACATGAACCTTCTGGTTACCAGGACTTTCAAAGACATGGAAACCCTAGGGGGAGGAGAGCAAGGTACCAGGGACACTTGACAGCATATCAGGATTAAAACAACCAATACAAACTGTCAAGGAGGTGAGAAGGAAACAGACAACAGAAGATCTAGGGGTGATGTTTACTAAATAGGCACTACCAAAATACTCTGGATAGCTTTTATTTTCAAGCAGCCTCTTGGCAGATTAAAACATCCCAGAAGGTTTTATATCCAGCTCCTACAATCTTAAGCTGAATATTAGGTGAGAAAAACATGCTTCTAAGGAAAAGTCAGGCACAGCCCTGAGTGAAAAGCAAGGAGCAGGAGAAGGAATGGATCAGGTTTGTTGAATACACAATCAACAGCAGTTTTCTTTCCCAAAAATAAAGCCAAGGGAATGAAATGCAGAGATGAGCAGGATGGAAAAGCTGTAAGAAATTTAGGCAGTCTCGCCCCACTCCACACCTCCCCCAGGCACAACTCTCACCCTGCCTGGCCTCAGCTGGCAGGCTTGGAGCTATGCCCTGAATTCCTGAGAGTGCCTTACCCCCTCTGCAGCAGGACAGACGCAAGGTCCAGGAGGTCTTCTCCATCTGTAACTTCTCTCTCTTGACTCTTTTATGTGCATCAATTCAAAAGCTATTTGATTTGCTGGCGTGAGGGCTGTGAAGAGTCCAGCTTGGTTCTAAGGACAGGCTGAGGTTAAAGGCAGCAATGCAATTTCACCATTCTGTCCATTATGAGAGAATGTTCAGGTCTAGATTTATAGTCACATTCCAGCGAGCCCACAGATCATGGCAGGCTGAAATTAGCCTCATTTATGCAACGGGATCAAGGAGAAACAGCCAAACATCTACTAGAGCTGGGCACACAATGGAGAAAGAGCAGCAGCGTGGGAGCAGGTGTCAAATGGCACATGCTTGCTGCCAGAGAGAAGAGCACACAGTTGTGGTGACAGAGGGCTGCTCATCTGCAGCTGGAGCTATTTACAGGCAGACAGCAGATGAGGTAGCTTCAATGAGACCATAACCGGTAAGGATGGGTGATATGGCACCTACTGCTGTAAGCAAGGGAGAATCTTATCCTTAAAGCCCAGTAACTCTCCAGAGCTGGGTTACTAAGACAGGACTTTGTTTCATGCCACAGTCCCTCTGCTGAGATCATATAAAAGACAGAACAAGCTCTGTTCACACTGAAGTCTGCAAAACCTCACACACTGCTGGATGAAGGTGGCAAAAGTCTCTGACCATGGCTTCCAGAATCAATGGGTGAACCTGGTTACTGCTGCTAGTTCCTTCACTGACTTTTACAAGTCCCTCAATTGCATCTAAAAGTAGAGGAACCAAAGCTAAATCCCCCAAGATGCCCTGAAACTGCTCCTTTCGGCCAGGGTTCTACTAGACCAAGGCAAGTTTGGTTAAAACAAAGATGCCAGAGTGATGAAGAAAACCTCTTCCAATGTTACTTTCCAGGTTCTGAGCTAGGAGCTGCAATCACAGGTCAGCAGCAACAACCAACCATCTGATCTCAGCACTGGATCATGGTCAGACTTGCAGCACTGTCACCTTGTGGTGCCTTGGCAGTGCCTTTTAAACCTTGGAAAAAGGGCATTTCGGGCACCTGTTCTTGCCTTTGTATGTACATGTGACAAAGCCAAAACAAGAGCCTCTCTTGGAGCATGAGGCATATCCTAAGATGTCCTGGGGCTTTCTTGTCCTACAGACTCTGAGTAGTAATCTCCAAATGACAAACCAGAAATAAATCCATATATCCTCCTGTTCTGGTGAGCCTCCAGTCCCAGGCCTGACAGATACCTGGCTCTTGGTGCTGCACGTCTCAGACTGCTTAACCCTTGACTGAACAGGTTAGCTATGTACATTTAGAAGGAACCACAACATTAAATCTGTCTTTTGCTTCTAAATCACCATCCTGGATTGGATGGCAATGCCCACCCACCTTCCCAAAGCCCAGATTTGTCAGTCCACATTGGGAATCACTGGGGCATGCCACAGTCTGCAAGGATCCTGCTGTCAGAAACACAATGGTGGCTTCATTCATGGCTTGGAAGGACCTCAGTGGTTGGATGTCTTATGGTGATTGGACCCCAACCAGCCATGTTCACATGGGAATCCAGTTTGTCATGCCTTCAACAGTCACATGTGAATGACTTGGGTCTTGGACCTCTGTTTGGCAACTAGGTTTACATGCTAGACCAACCATTTGCAGATTGTGTGGTTGAGATGTGCTGCAACCTCCAACCTCAGACTGAGCAGAGAGTTCCCTTGTCCTTCCCAAAATAATACTGTGAGATGGGAGAGAGCAAACAGCCATGATGACTGTTGCCTCCTAGCAGGTTCCTGATGCTCCAGTCAAACAGGTGGGAAAATGTCAAGGTCACCCGGGGAAGGCAAATGCAGTGCCATGACTCTCCTGGACTGTAACACCAGAACAGCTGCCCAGCTTGCTGCAAGAGTTATCAGTAATACTAGAGTAAAATCTTTGGGAGCCTCCTCTAGCTGGTTAAACTTGGAACTCCAGACAGCCAGAGAGAAGACCACTGCAGCTCTATCACAGAGTCACAGAATTGTCAGGGCTGGAAGGGGCTCAAGGATCATCCAGTTCCCTGTCATGGGCACAGACACCTCATGCTAGATCAGGTTGCTCAGAGCCCCATCCAGCTTGGCCTTAAAGATCTCCAGGGATGGGGCTTCCACCACCTCCCTGCCCTTCAATGACCAGTTTCAGCAGGGGACAAAACCACTCAGAACCACTGCTTGCAGCAGCAACACAACTGTGCCAAGAGATGTTAAGAGAAAGGAGACAGACACTTGGTAAAACCACCAGTCCCAGTACACAGGGAATGGCAGGGACTGCACGAACTCAGTCAACCACCACAGAGGATACAGCAGCTTCTGGGTCTGCCCACATTTCACGTTTGCTTAGCACTGCCTGGACAAGAGAGACACCAATAGCCTCTGTGGACACTTGTGGCAGCATGGCCCTCCACAGCAGGAGAGGTATCAACCCTATCCCAGCCTGAGCTTGCTCCAAAACACACCAAGAGAGATCCCACACTGAAAGGCAGTTCAGGAGCGACTCATGGGATGGGCTGAATGTCAAAAGCATGGGAAATACAGCTTATGGTACGTGCAATCTAGGCTCATTATACCCTCCCTGAAGGCCACTCTCTCTCCTATTGTTATTTAACATCCTGCAAGTTTCAGCCAGAGACGCAGTCTCCCATCCGGGCCCTGAACTGGCCTGGGAATGGCTGGGAAGAAGAAAGGGAGCTTGAAATGAACTGTGGAAAGATTTAAGTGCTCTAACTGCTGGTTTCCAATACAATTTTCCACTTGGGGCAGGGGAAGGGAAGGAGGAGAGTCTGACAGTAGTTTTAAGCTAGTCACAATTGTGACAGGTTCTTCTCTTCCATTTCCAACCAGCTCACAGGCAGAAAGAACACTTTAACCTCCATTAATTATCACAGCCTTATTCCAGCCCAGGGTTACAGAGCAGCAGAGCAGTGGTAATCTCTCAGGACCAGACAGGAGCAAGTCCTGCCTCAAATTGTGCTGTTTAGCTCAATTCAGTAAAACTCTGCTCATTCATGGTAGCAAGAGCTACTGTGACTCTTCCTGGAACAGGCTCCCCTGGAACAGGCTGCCCAGGG
Source organism: Pogoniulus pusillus (assembly GCF_015220805.1). Lineage (NCBI taxonomy): Eukaryota > Metazoa > Chordata > Aves > Piciformes > Lybiidae > Pogoniulus > Pogoniulus pusillus. The sequence continues at coordinate 5,734,748 of NC_087289.1, read as the reverse complement.
AGGCTGTGGAGTCTCCCCCTCCGGAGACATCCAAGACCAGTCTGGATGTATTCTTGTGTGATCTGGTGTAGGTGATCCTGCTCTGCAGGGGGGTTAGACTGGATGAGCTTTTGAGGTCCCTTCCAGCCTCTGACATTCTGTGATTCCTGCAGTGCCATAGTTTGCACTGAAGGACATCTCACACAGGCAGCACCACTGCTGCCAGGGAAGAGGATAACACAAACAACTTCTTGCACTCCAGCCTTTGAGAACAGATTAGCAACCACTTAACAGACAGATCTGTTGTGCAACCAAGCCAAACACACAGATAAAAAAGGAGCTTAACAGAGGAATATACCACTTCTGCCTCCTCTCTGGTTATCAGAGACTCCTGTTGTAACTCTACCATCATGTGAAGTTTATGGCATTCATCAGTACCGACCATGAGATGTGCAGCTTGCAGATGGTGTTTAGGGAGCCAGGGACAGCTTCAATGCCCTCATACAACTGCAGCAAGATGAAAGCAAAGTATTTCTGTGCTGTTTCTCCTACTTCTTGGCTTAATTATGAGCTATGAAAGATCCTTATGAAAAAACCCAGCTATAACGGAGATGTGCCTGCACAGGGATTAAGCATGCCCTAGCTCCACAGTTCAGCCCATGCTGCCCTGTGTCTCTTTCACCCTCAGCTGATCTGCCCTACTGAGACCTGGCCCCAGCTCCCACCCAGTCCCAGTGCCCGGCTGCAGGTATTTTGCCTTCATGCTCACTGATGACAAGATGTGCCTGCCATTCTCCCTTCTCTGGTCACACAAGACCATAACACATCTGCCCCCTCTGATACTTGTGGCTTGCAAACTGCTCACAGGTATTATTAGGATTACTCTTTGTCACTGAATAATAAAAGGAGGTAGATGATGCTGCAGATGCAGCCAGAGCTCTTCCCAGCCACCCTGCAATCCTACCAAGAGATGCTGGTGAGCAGCTGTCCTGGGGCTCAGGTGCTTTGTGGCTCTGAGCCAAAAATGAGCCCAGCCACAAGCGAAGCAGACCTTTGCCCATCTTCACTGCCTGGAACAGCTGAAGGCTCCAACCATGGCAGGTAAGAAGCAAGTGATGTGCCTGAATCTGCACAGACACTTCATAAAGAAGGAGGGAGGACTGGCTGTGAGTTCAAATGTAGTGATTGGGACATAATGCACCAGGATGCTGAGGTTCACACAGCAGCAGCCATCAGCAGCTCCACACTGAGCTGTGAGTCACATGGGAAGCAGCCTGAGGAGCAATTACTGGTGTATAAATGTTGTTAAACGGCAAAATAAGAGAAATAAAGGAGGGCAAAGGAGTTTCCCATCAAAACCCCCTTGAAGCCTTTATTTCTCCCACTTAGGTTTGGGAGGATACTTCCTCCTGCTTAGACAAGCAAAGGCTCCAGTGACACGAATCAGGCGTGAGCAGCAGCCCCCACGGCACAGCAGGTCCACCCTGCCAGCACCACCAGCCCCCCTGCCAGCACTTGTGAGTGCAGGAACCACGGCCCGTTACCAACAAGCTGTTCCTCTAATTCAGCCCTGCTGACTCCTCAGCTAAAGATTTTCCAGAAATTGTCTGGGGCTTTGATTAGCCAAACGAACTTCTACATCAGACTTCAGTCCTCCAGTTGCCACTGCACCACTCCCTGCAAGCCCAGCCTCTTCTACTGAGAAGCACAGAGCAGGGAAAAAGCCCTGCGCCACAGCCTGCTCCAAACCCCAGCTCTGCAGCACCAGCAAGCTCCCCACATCTCTATCTTCACACATGCACAAGCTTTTTGTTTGAACCATAGACTATCCTAGGACTGAAAGGGAAAAACACAGCAGCAAGTGCACCCCCAGATGATCATTTTGTATGTGCTGACAGTTTCACTTTAATCCTACTTTCCACGTTTAAGGTGTTAATGGGAACCTTGATGCATTTCAGAGGGAACGTGCACAGATAGAAGATAGATGTGTTGAGTCTAAAACCCTGCTCCTAGATTTCCTATCAAGAGCTGGATTTGTTTATATCCATATGATACAATCTCCATAAAAGCAATCAACCACCACTGAAAGGAGATGTTTCAATATCTGCACAGCCTTCACACAGACTAAGCATTAGGTTTGTTTTTATGATGCAGAATAATATAATAGATTCCTTCCACAAGTTCCCAAATGTTGTTATTAAGTATTGCTTCTCTAATAAAATATGCTGCAACATACAGTAGGACATGATGTGGCATTTACACAAGTCTCTTCTCTGTATGGAACTTGCTGGCTTTTAAACAAATCTGTCTCTTCTATGCACTACAGAAGCACAAGATGAGTAATTATGTTCTCTGCTTAATAATGTTTTTGCACTGGCCAATTTAACAGCTAATCTCCACAAACCTCTGAGATAGTCCCCCAGCAGCTACATTTGCATGTTGTAATCAAGTCTTGCTATTAAATCACACTTTGCAACAATAGCTGAGCTGTCAACTACAAGCAGTGGCTCTCATGCTGCCACTGTGCAGGCAAAAGCCCTGGATAAATATGCACAAACCCACACCACTCTGCCACCCTAAAGAACATCCCTTCCCTTTTGGAAGCTTGGAGATGGTTGTGCCCACCACGGATCTAAGGACAAGCACCCTTTGTCTCTGCTGTCTGAGGAGCCAGTCAGTTGGCAAGTTGCCTTCTCCAGGTCTGCATGCTGCTCCCTGCAGTGGAGCAAAGCTCATCTCCTTTGGTTGTTGTGCTCTGTTTTACTCGTCAGTATCCTTGAGTACTCCAGGTGCAACACAGAGATCCCTTCCTTGTCCCCTCGGCTGTGTGGGCAGAGCGGCTTGGGGAGCTGTGCCGTCAAACAAAGCACTGCAGTCACCAGGCTTAACTACCCTCCTTGAAAGAACTCTGTCCAATTATCTGGTTTCTTTGCTATCTTTGTTGACCACGGTACAGCATGAGGATGCATCTGAGAGAGAGGGCAGCCCAGCAGTCAGCAGGAGTCCCTGTTAGTGCCATTGTGTCCAGGCTACAGAGCATGGGAATGGCTGGTGTGACACACAGCATGAAGCAGATGTTTCATTTTCCTCTACTGGCATCTACCAGGACTGATCCCCTGCTCCTTGCTGTTTCAATTCTCCCTTCCAAAACCCCACCCCCAAGAGACCCATAACCTCCAGCTTAGCTCAGTACCATACTCCTGCCCCTGTACATTCACTAAAGCAACATGTCCCTTCTCCTCCAGTCTCCCACGACTTCAGGTTTCTCTTGATGGGAGTAAGGACTGCAAGGCTTTGAGTGACCTGAGCGCATCTGTCAAACGGAGGCAATTGCTATGAAGTCCCTGTACAAACATCGCTGCGCTGGCGCAGGCTGTTACCAGCACCAAACCCTCTTCCTCTGAATCAGGTTCAGCCTCTCTGCACTCCCCTGCAACATGCTGCAAATGTGCAATAACTAGCAGAGCCCTTGTTGAACTCTGCCTTTTGCAGCAGCTGTACCACAAGGCAGAGTTTCAAGGCAGTGATGCAGATCAGCTGCAGCCTGGCTGCATCTCCGATGTCTTTCTGTCTTAATGATTCTTCCTACACATTAGCAAAACATTTATTTCTGCCTTGCCCTGTACTTCCCATTTATCCAGAAATCTGACAAGGTCTCCTTCCTTTTAACATGGTGATAGAGGGAAGGGAGAATTTCTTGCTGGAATCAGCTTTGTGAAAGTAGACAGATCAATCCAGATTCAATCTGTCTTGCTAATTGTTGGGGGCTGGAATTGACCCTAGACTGGCCCAGCTGGGAGCGAGTGCATGAGCATGGGCAGCCTGCTTCCAGCCTCTCCAGCAGCTTTATGCTGCAAACAAGTCACACCAGATCTCTTTGAGTATGATGGACCCTGCCTGCTCCTCTGTAACATGGACAGTTGTGCCCAGCTCCATGTCACCACCCGAGTGGCACCACACAATAAGGTGCCTGTCTGGCAGCAAGACTGCAAATGAGCACTGAGTTTAAACAAAGCATGAAAACTTCATGAATGAGATTACTTCTCCAAGAGGTGCCCTGTTATACTGCAAGAGAACTGCCTCCCCACCCTTATTTGACCACAGAGTCCTTCCTGGGGTACTCCCAGTGGGGCCAAGCCAGTGTGGCCTATCTTGTCTGCAGGACAACTGCATGTGTAGCTGCTCACTAAGCTGATTATATTGAGAGGAGTAGGGTTTGCATCAACTCTTTTACTACATCAGGCTGTTTAACCTGCACTGTCTGAGCAAAATGAGATTATGCCAGAGACACAACGTGTACATGAGTTCTGCCAGGGCTGCTTTTCCCCAGGAGGATGGGGAATGCAATGAGCAGTTGTGATGTTAGCCTCTGCTCAGCACAGCTGAAGATGGAAAGAAACAGCTACAAGCAGTCCAGGAGGAGGCAAGACCTCTGCTGAATGAGGTAGGAGCAAGCAGTGACTAGACCAGGGTGAGATGCTCAGTAACAGTTAATCAATGCCGTGAACAAGCATAGTTGAGAGAGGACCAGGAGGGCAGTGAGCAAGGAGAGATGGAGGTAAAGCAGAGAATACTGAATTGCTCAGCTCATAAGGCCAGTGCCAAGAGTAGTATGGCCCCACAGAAGCAGTAAAACCAGCCCAGATCTCAGTCAGGCTCTGCTCTGCACCAGCTGTGCCAACCAAACGAAGTGGGACAAGAAATCATGCCCAAGGCAACAGAGCTTTGCAGCAATTGAGACTTGTACATCAACAATACAAGTTCCTTCATCACCTTCTGTTTGATGATTTCAAAGTGCTTTATAAATGCTAAGAAAAAGTCCCAGAGGACTCTTGTTCTTCTCTGATGTAGAGATAGTGGTGGAGGAGAGATAGAAGTGACTGGTCAGAGACCATGTGAGGGACACGCTCTGAGCTGGAAGCTGATCCTGGACATTCTACCCTGATTGTGGTGAGCTGGTGAAGGGTCCAGGAGAGTCACCAAAGATCAGAACATTTCCAGAGAGATCATCAGGAGCAGAAAAACCTGCAGAACATCTTGGCCAATAATGATGCTGCTCATTTAAGGGTGCTTCTGCTCATCAGTCCCCGTTTTAGATGAGACAAGTAAAGGACACAAAATTTAAGGTGTTCAAAGCTGTTCTGAGGAATTTAGAACCATCTCCCATTAAAATTAATGGAAACATTAATGCAAAGTACACTTGGATCCTCAAGCAGGTTCTTTCCAAGCAAGAGCTTTCCATTAAGTTGAAAGGAACTTGTGCCCAAATCCTCTTACTTCGCTGGGAACATCTCAGACTGTACAGGCAAAGTCAGGTCACAAATCCATTAGGCTCCAGATTGACTAATGCATGGTAAATTGAAAGAGGTGAAAATGCTAAGATGTAACAGGAACCCCACTCAGGGTGACCTTGACATGGTGAGGAGCTGAGCACATAAAACACACTTCTGATTTGAAGCTCTTTTTTTCCATGGAGGAGAAGCAGGGAAGTGTGGAGGAACAGAGTCTGCTGCCAGACTGATTTAGCTGCTTCAAACTTTGGAAAACCACTGAAAAGCAGGAGGACCCAGACCAAAGCATGGCAGCAGCTGAAAAAGCAGAAGTGCTCACTCTTGCTGCTCAGGAGAGAGTAAAGAATGATGCTTCAACTCTCACCTTCTGATTCCTGAAGATGAAATTTCCATGAATAAGGCAGAGTGAAGGTACCATCTCGGCAGAGAACATGGAGAGAGGAGAGAGGGCAGGATTCAAAGCAAACACCCTGTTCTTCCAGGCCCAGCAGCTGGCAAAACCCAGCTTTCCAAAGCAGTGAGTGGTGTCAGCACAGAGCCATCCTTTACATTAACACAGAGCAGTGTGCCAGATTATTCCAGCAGCTGACCTCTTGTGCCCAAAGGGCTTCAGGCAGCTACTGCTCTGTGAAGTTCACTGACTTGGGTGTAAAATACCCTCCAGAAGTACATTTGTCCTTGAGAGATGGAGGATTTCCCTGCTCTTCTCTTGGGATGTTTTGCCAGTGGTTAATCTCTCTTGCCTTTCAAGTGTGTGCTTTGTTTCTAGGCTGAATGCTTCAGCTTTCAGCCAGTAGCTCTTTAAGAGAGAGCAATCCCAGCTGGCTGACAATCCACCCAGTTACTCCAGCTTACACTGCCGATCCCCTGGGGAACCAAGGTACTTAGTGCTTGGTTTCAGTGCAAACTGAAAGCCCTTCCCCTCTCCAGGCTAAAAGCACAGATCAAACAGCAGGTTGGCAGGCAGGACTGGAAGGTCTGTCTTCAAGCAGTGCATCCTTTATTACCACCAGCACAACACATGCTCTGAGCACTCAACATCCCCTTCTCATCATCTTTGGTTTTGCTCCACTGCCTACCATTCCATGCAACTTTCCACTGTTAGTTTGTACTTAAAGCACATCCTGACAGAGCAAAAAAAAGCCTGTATCTGCATTTGCCCACTGGTCCCAGTTCTCCCTGCTGGTAACATCACAGCATGGACAGCAAAACCTATACCTGGCAGAGAAGTTGCACTGTGCTATGACTTACAGTGCACTCAGGGACATAGAAACTAAGCCAAAAAAAGGACTCCTTGTTTGTTACAAAAAAGTATGCCTAGAAATCCTGCTGGGAGAGGGATGGCTAGGGGGTTCTTGTGATTTTCTAGCCTCATCCCAGCTCAAAAGGGGGCTTTCCTCAACACAAAATCGATTCAGCAACTTGGCTTCCAGATGAAACTGAGAGGTGATTCTTCTGGAAGGATGATTATTCACTCTTTCCGTGTCAAATCTGCTCTCCCCCAGGTGCCTAAGGGCTAAGGAAGGATTCATGATTCATGGCTTCTAATCAAAACCCAAATTCAAAAGGTTGGCAATTCTAGTACAGATATAGCTCACCACCCTGGCATTAGTCAGACATACACGGGCCAGAGAAATGGTGCTGAAATGCTGCTGAGGGGTTTCAAACATATTGTTAAGCAAATGGCTATATAAACAGATCTCCAAGGATGACACACAGAGACAGCAGCTCTGACTCAGTTACAACTGCAGCTGACTTTTTCACCTACTTGACTATCACCAAATACCCAGACACCTAACACTGACACAAGGTTTCACAGCTCCTCTCCAAGCTGAACACTTTGAAGTAGGCAAGACAACAAACTCGCCACATTCAACTCAGGGAGTGCAGGGAGGCCACAGAATCATCTAGGTTGGAAAAGACACTCAGCATCACCAAGTTATAGAATTAACCAGGTTGGAAGAGAACTCCAAGATCATCCAGTCCAACCTAGCATCCAGCCCTGTCATATCAACCAGACCATGGCACTAAGTGTCTCATTCAGTCTTTTTTTGAGCACCTCCAGAGACAGCGACTCCACCATCTCCCTGGGCAGCCCAATCCAACAGCAATCACTCTGTGAAGAACTTTCTCCTAACATCCAACCTACACCTCCCCCTTTGCAACTTGAGACTGTGTCCCCCTTGTTCTGTTGCTGGTTGCCTGCTCTACAAGATTTACCTTAAACCATATTCCTAACCACCACTTCCAAACGACCCTCAAAGACATCCAGGGTGGGTGACTCAACCACCTCCCTGGGCAGCTCATTCCAGTACCTGTCCACTCTCAAACTTTTTCCCTAATGTCCAATTTAAACCTACCCAGCCTCAGCTGGAGGCCATTCCCCCTTGTTGTCTGAAATTATCTGTGAGAATAGAAGGTCCTGCACTCATCTAGGTTTAAAAGCCCAGTCCTTCCTCCCCCTTGAAAGTGCACATACTGATTGCTCTGTTACCCTGCCGAGGATGAGAGAAAGCTATTGGTGCCCGTGGGATATTGTGTAGGTCACCAAAGTAAGCTTCAAATGCTCATTTGAAAGAGGTCAGGTTACCTTCAAATCCCTTCTGCTTGCTGAGAGCACAGACAGATTTCCTTCATCACCTTTTCTGTGTGCAGCCCCCCACGCTGCACTGACACCACAAGGAGCTGGCAGTTACTATTTCTACAGCACTGGTGGATTGCAAACCTGTTATTAAGCAGGAGGGTGACAGAAGAAGGCAGGTCTATGTCAAGAAAATCAGCTAAATAGTAGGTAGGCAGAGGCTTTTGCAGGAGCTTCCTCATCTAGAAATAAGGGCCCTTCTACAAGGTAAGAACAATGCTCCACTCCTTAAAGTCTCAGTGGCAAATGCTATCCTGCAGCCTATGTCCCAGCAGCCTTTGGTTGCAGCACACAGAAAGCAGAGCTCCTACCTCAGGCAGGAAGGCTTACTTATATTTTGCAGTTTAAAGGTCAACCTTAGGACTTTTTCTCCTGGACAATTTACCCCACGCTGAATCAATGCCAAAACCAAGAGGCCTGGCTTTATCTCTCTGTGCAGTGACAAAGTAATTCACCAGCCTTGCCTGGCAAGCTCCAAAGATTGCCCTTTGGCAGGTGATACATGGACATCGCCTGTTGACTTAAGCAAAGTTTAGTGCCAGTAAGTCAAACAAAAACCAAGACATGGTATCAAAAGAAAAACTCCAACTCGTTTAGTCATCTCTTTTGTGGAGTATATCTTCTGGCCATTCCTAACTCACACCCAGCCCTGTTCTCATCCACACAGACACCACTTCCACCAGAACTCAGTAGGGCTTTAAGCCCAGAGAAGGCTGGATTACTCTAAAACCCAGAAGGTGGCTACAACCAAAGTAGTGGTATTCCTTTTCAGCAATGAAAATGTAGGCTTGCTTATACCAACCAGCTCTAATGCATTCCTGAAGCCTCCAAAGACAGCTAAAGCTTCCCACAGTTCAGGAAAGAGCTGCGGGGCATCTCAGCCACCTGCAATCCAACAAGTCCCAGGCAATGCACACAGAAAACTACTCATGCACAAAGGTACACCCACAGAACTGTGGTACATCAGCACATGCCTCCTCCCAGCTATGCTACCTCGTCCAATGGGGCACCTAAACTGAAAAATCTCACCCTGGAGAATTTGATGTTGGCTGGCAAGTTAATTTCTGGGAATTGAATTGCTTTTCTTCTGATCTGAAATCTAAAGAAGGCACTCCATAAGCTTTAGGTGAGCAACTGCTACTAGACAGCATCCATCTGAGCCTGTGATGTCAAGGGATTACATGCATATGAATTTCCCCATGAAGTCTCAGCCTCCTAAATGAGACAAATGACAGCAGAGGCCACCTTCAGAGACTTGCCTGGCCATGTAGGTCAGGGCATGTATTTTCTGGTCAATAACCAGAAATTCAGATGCCATCAAGGGAGACAACCACTTGCCTTACACCGAATACAAGCAGTCCTGCTTGACTGGGATGCATATATCATGAAACAACCAGGTCAGACACCCAGCAAATCTGTGAGCTGCACAGCAGGTCTCTCTTACAAACAATCCACTCTGCAGGCCTCGATTTCTCACAAGGAACAAAACATGTTACGCTAGACCTGCCAGCTCATTGCAAAAGAACTAGCTCCATGCTAAAGTCCAACAGCTGAGCTGTACACCTGGGAAGTAGCTCTGAAAACAAATCAGTTATGCTGTGTCAGCTGCTTTGCATATTTTCTTCTTACAACTCCCAGTCAACAGCTCTCTGTGCAAGAAAGGATAAACTCAAAAAAATTCTGCTTTGCTCTGTTCAGAAAAATAAACTCCCTCAAGCCCACTCCCTACCCCTCCCTCCCAGCTCTATTTACACCCAACCTGCTGCAGCCCTGAACTGTAGCAGTAAATGGAGTGAGCTAATGTATTAGTGACAAATAACCCGTTCAAACAATCCAAGCATAATTATAGGCTGGCTACCCTGATGTAACGTTGGGTACATCACTGCAGATATTACATTCACCTTATGAAAAGATTGCAGAGAGAAGCTCAGTTGGTAACCCAAACAGCATTATACATCACGAGCCTGTCAGCATCGGGAGTGCATGCACCCTGGCATTTGAAGCCCTGGTGTTTTAAGTGATAATCCAATGTACCAGGCATCATTGATCTCTATATAAAAGGGGGCACCACTTTTCCTTTCAACTGGAGCTATTTTTCACTTCTCATCCTGAAGAGTTGTGTGGTGCTGCCCGCAAGTGGTTACACTGCACAGCAGCTCAATCTGTAGAGCTCTGGGTCCCTAGAGAGAAAAAAATGATCAATACTCCAACGCTGCCTTTCTAAGAGGTCTCTAAGTGCTTCTATGTGAGATGCTGCTCCTCTGGGTTTAGAAATTACTCTGAAGAGAACATGAAGCCCCCAGTGCAAATTCATAATCCTGACACAAACCTCAGCTGCAGCAAGGAATTAAAATGAAATTCATTGCCAAGCTGAAAGCTGGTCTATCAGCAAGGGCAGGGATCTGAGATGTGAGGAAGGGATCTCAGAAAGAGACCAATACCTGCAGGTTAAGGGAGCAGGAACATCATGTTAGAAGACAACCAGCTGGGGTCAAAGAAGCATCACAGTGCCGTGCAAATATGGCCCACACAACAGGATGAATCTTGACAGGGATTTATAACTCCTCAGTGGGTCTAGGACGGCAGGGACCCCAAGCACTGCAACATGTGAGAAAGGTGACAGCAATCAGAGAGTCTTGGGAGGGAAGGCAAAGGCATCTGAAGAGTCAGATTTGCAATGTGTAGGTCAGCAGATCTCAGGAAGTCTCCAGAGTAGTGTCTGGGTAGTGCCAGTGAATGCAGAAAACAGCCTGAATCTCCTGTCTCTCAGACACAGACAAAAGAAATGAAGCTTCTCACAATGAATTCCTTCCAAGCAGATCTCAGGTTGGCCAGAAGAAGCCTTTCATGATCAACTATAACCTTTACTGGTCTTATTCTTCCCACTGCCTGGTGGCCCACAAGAGGATCAGCCATGCCAGGCAGGCTTCAGTGGGCAGCCAGCACTTCCTTGGCACAGCTGGCATCACATCCTAGATCAGGGACCAGTGAGTGCATGTTGTAAGGTGGGATTCACAAAGCACGCCCCATGTCAGTGGCCTCGTACAGCCTGGCTGGGCTTTGCAATTGGATCCTGTGCAGAGGCAGAAAGCCAATCTCAGCCTCGACGCCCAGCTCATGCTGCAGTCACACCATGGGACAGCTGGCAGGGCTGGCTTCTCCTGGCTAGAGCTGCTCTGCAGCCACATGAAGGATGACAATATGTTCCTGTTCTGAATGCTACCCAGCACGCATCACTGGCCGTCCCCATGTCATAGCACAGTGCTCCAGTCACAGGACAGCTGTCCCACCACAGCCCAGTGCTCTGTCAGTTACACTGACTGATCCCTGTCAGGCAGAATTTAAGTAATGTGGCTTAAAAATGAGGAATTCAGCTGCTTGCTTCTGATGAGGTCAAGTTCAAGGCAAGATTGGACGTGGCACTTGGTGCCATGGTCTAGCCTTGAGCTCTGTGGTAAAGGGTTGGACTTGATGATCTGTGACGTCTCTTCCAACCCTGATAATACTGTGATACTGTGAAGTCATCTCCTTTGGGGCCAGGGAGGACTGACAGCTAAGGGGACAAATGCATCCAGGTCTGAGCAGAGAAAATAGGGAGAAGTGATGTCCCCTGGCCTTACCCCTGTAACTACAGGGGCAGCAACAGCTTTTCTCTCCTCCATATGGCTTCAAGTACAGCAGTGGAATGGCTACTGGAACTATCAAGGGCCATTGGATACCAATATATGATAGCATGGGGTGGAGGGGCAAGCAGATGGCTGCTCCACACCTCTGCTCTCAATACAAGGCTCCCTAGGCTCTGCTGAGTGGTCTCCCAAAGTGCTTGGCACCAAAGGTGTGACAGTGGAGCAGGCAGCTGGTGAGCACTGTGCCTGTAAAACCCTGCTGCAGGCAGGCAGTGGGAAACGCCAGGAGCGTGCAAAGATTCCTTGGCATGGTTTTATAATTTCAAAGGGAACAAATTCCAACTGATTACACTTGTAAGAGCCTGTATGGTACTTGCACTTCTAGCTAAGCAGGAGAAATTAATTGCTCTAGTAATTACACTTTCAGCAATACTGCAGTCCTTTGTTCTGCAAGTGGGAGGCCAATATCCACTGTTCTCCGGTGGCCCCGTCTGGCTGCAGCTTGGAACAGCATTTGTCACTTGGAGGGGAAGGGCTATTCCGTCACTGACCAGGGTGACACTGAGCTTTGCCATGCACAGCCCCACTCATGCAGGTCTCTGGGGTATGCTCTTCAAGACAGAATGGGTTCCTGAGTTCCCACTGATCATGAACATCTCAGATTCCTTCTGCTAAAGCTGCCGCTTGAGAGACTCGAGCACCTGCGTTCCTGCCATAAGTTTGTCCCAAGCATGGGTCCCAGCCCCAACACTGACAAGGGTGCCAGACTCTGGGGTGTGCACCTTCCCAATCTTTCCCATGCATGAGCTTGCAGTGTGTTACCAATATTTCTTCTCTGGGCTAAATGGCTCCAAAACACAGCACAGACCCAACTGTTACATTTGGCTTTAACTTCCAGATACCTCTTTCAAAGGGTGCAGAAGCAGCCTTATCCTCTTGGCTCCTGTTGAATACTGTCAAAGCTTGACTGGGCTTGGGAGAACACACAGCCTACAATTTACCCTGAGAAATTACTAAGGAAAAATTATCATGACAACTGCCATTGCTATTGAATGGATGACAAATTAACCCTATGCAAAGCCTGGTCCTTGAGAAATGCAGTCTCTGCTTGGCTGAGCAGGAGCCATGTCCATCTGTCTGCTGCTCCACTACTCTGTTCAAATGCAATGCCAATAGAGCTGCAGTGCATGTGAGCTCCTCCAAAATCACCCAGGGAACAACCAGAACCAAGTGCCCCTGTGGCTCAAGGGCACTTTACCTGCAAGGATACATCAACTGTAGCGCAGAAGACCTTCATGCTTCGGTTCACCAGCCAAGGCTTATTGGAGGCACTGAGCTGCACGTACAGGATTTAGAGGGAAAAGCGTGTGTGCAAACAGCCAGGCTCTCCCTGGGAAATGGGATCTTGCTCCTCCCGGGCTGGTCAAGCAAGCTATGAAATATAAAGCACAGGGCCCTGCAGGGAGGTATAACTGCAGATTGGATCCATCAGACACGCACAAAGTCTGGGTTTACTCGCAATCTCACTCGTTCTGCCCACACCGTATTTTTCCAACCCGTAATCCCAGCTGGCGTGGCTGGGGATGGCTCAGCTCCCACGCTTGCCAGAAATGCAGGTCACAGCCATACATCTCTGAAGCAACAGCTGCCAACATGCCACAGCTACTTTGTCACCTGCTGGACCACTCACAGCAAAAAGCAAGGTTTCCAAGCAGAACTGCCGTTGGCCTTAGCGCTTAAACAAAATAGCTCTAATCCCATCCCTGGAGTTCCTCAAACAAAGGCACAAAACTCACTGGAGCCTGGGGAGAGCAGGGTCTGTGGCTGCTGATTTTTGAGATACACACCACACAATTGGAAACAGTGGATCTATAAATATCCTCAACAGACCCCAACGGGTCTGGGAGTTTTCTTTTCCTTGCTGTCCATTGTGTGCTGCCCGCCTATAAAAACCTCAACCCTAAATGCTCTTCCCTTGTTGATTTTAAGTTTGGGCACTGAACCGCAAGTTTCCCTCTTAGTTTGGTGGCGCTGGAGGTAGTTAACTGCTCTTCTGTGTCTCTGCAGCCAGGACAGCTGAGATGGGATCATGCAGTATGTGCTAATGGCCCATCCACTGGTGCAAAGGATTCTTCCAGAAACAATCTCTCTTCTTGCTTAAATACAGATTTCTCAGTTGAGAAAGAGGTAGGTGATGTTTGTGGATGTCTTCCTTCCTCTTCAGGACTATTCTCATCAGCGTTTCAGTGCAGATCTAATTACAGGCTGCTCCATTCACTGACAACTTCATATACCCTCCTTTTTAAGGTCAACATTCAATGACAGGCAAGAAGCAGAACTATATATGGGTGGAGGTAAAAGGCTATGGATTTATGACATGCTGGTATTCAGGCAAGGTAACCCAGCATGAATACAGAAATATCTGAAAGGTGCTGCTGCTGCTGCTGTCAATTTGATAATGAAAATGTGATTTGAAATAAAAACATCTTGGGTGCCAACTCACTACAGCAGCTAGTAAAAACAGGCAGAAAACTTATAAATTGAGGACTCTGAGCTCCAAATACATCCAAAGCTTGAATATCATATGGTATCTTATAAAAACAGAGTATGTGGCTGCACTGGGACTGCAGCACCACAAATGAAAGGTCTCTTAGTGAACCCATGCATGAGCTTTAGCAGAGAGAATCAGGTGCTGTGTGTCTCTAGCTAAGCACAGGTGAGGGCTCTGACTTCTTCAGCACTCCAGAGCCTTTTGATGCTTACCCCAGCCCACACTCACAGAGTCACCCCAACACAGAACAGTGCAGCATTTGAGTTGCAAACACCCCTGGGCAAGCCTGACTGTGTTTGGCCCAGAACTGGCCTTTTAGCCAAATAAAAGCAGCTTTTAGATGCTGCAGCAAAGAAATGGGCTGCAGGGCCTTGTCTATTTTAAAGGCTCTGGTCTTCAGAGGAGTTGCTCCCAGGTTCAGATCAAGCTTGAAGCTTGCTTTAATCAGTTTTTAGGTGGTACAAGCATTTGTGATCCCTCTGCCAGAAGGAATCATAGAATCAACCAGGTTGGAAGAGACCTCCAAGATCATCCAGTCCAACCTAGCACCCAGCCCTATCCAGTCAACCAGACCATGGCACTAAGTGCCTCATCCAGGCTTTTCTTGAAGACCCCCAGGGACGGTGCCTCCACCACCTCCCTGGGCAGCCCATTCCAATGGGAAATCACTCTCTCTGTGAAGAACTTCTTCCTAACATCCAGCCTATACCTACCCTGGCACAACTTGAGACTGTGTCCCCTTGTTCTATTGCTGGTTGTCTGGGAAGAGCAGTCTCCTTTCAGTGCACCTTCCTCTATGTTTTGCATGTAATCATCTGCAGGACTTACTTGTTGCTGTCCCGGTACTGATAGATGTAACAGCCTTGAGGCATCCCACTCTCCTGGTCCAAGGTAAACGAGAGCTTCAGCTGCAGAGAGACAAGGGTGTGGGGGCAGAGAGGGGGGGGGAGAGAGAGAAAAAAAAAGGCAACATTTTAGGCTCTTGGTCATCACAGCAACTTCAAGTGAGGCTTGTGGGAGAAAGCTTAACTCACCAAGGCTGACACGCAAACACCAAGGCCTGGAACATACCGCGGGGCTCCAAACCTCAGGGAAAAGTCACATGCGTTGCAGAAACCTCTGGCTTTTTCCACCCTTTGTTACTATAAAGTGTTTGTGGTTCTTCTGAAATGCATGGGTCGTAACAGTTCACTCCTCCCAACCCACCCACACACAGCACCTTTCAGCAGAGCGACTGCGGTTCCCCTCAGACACTGGAGCAGTGAGTCCTCTCCAGCGGCAGCTGGAGTTCCCACGAGTCTTTCTCTGCAAACCTTCCCGGCTGCCTCTCGGCTCTCCAGCGCAGCACAACAGAGCAGAAACCGCAGAGGGAAAGGTGACAGATTTTTCCTTCTGTGCGGAGTTATTAAAGAGCTGTTAGAAGGGTTTGCAGTTTGGACCCGTGTCCGGCAGGAGGCTATGATGTGACCTGGAAGCTGCTGTCTTTGCAGCTCCAAGAATGGCATCGGCAAAGGCTTTCATATTTCAAACACGGCTCGTTTTGTTTAAGGGGGAAAATTAATCCTCTTTCAGCAGGCAAAGGAACGGTTCTGCAGGAAGGCTTTTTTTTGCTGAAGTCGGCTCCAGTGATTTTCTATGCTGAACGGTCTGAAAACTGGCACGGGGTTGAGCCCTGCAACAGCCCTGCATGCCTGAGCAGCTCCTCGGTCCCAAGGAGAAGGCTGCTGGCCCTCAGACCAGCATCCTACCAGCACCCTACTAGCATCCTACCAGCCCCACAGCTCTGCAAAAGGGCTGCAGACCCTGAGCAGGAGCCAGCAGACTGGGTAAGAAGGGCAAGCATACTTCAGAGGACGTAGCTCTGGTGTTAATGCACTGAGCACTTTGGCTTTTTGTGGTCAGAGAGATTACCAACTGCAGGGCTGTTACCACTGCTGGATCACGTAGGACTCCTCAAACCGTTTGGGAAGGCCACTGCAAGGGCTAGAAGTCAAAGGAAGGTTGTTATGATGAGCCCAAGCTTTTTTAAACAGGGAAAGGAAGGGAGAGCAACATTGAGTCACTCCATTTGATCACAGACTCCTCTCCTCTGGGCTGCAAGGAAATTGCTAGCTCAAATTAACAGCTTATTCAGAAATGAACACAGAATTAAAACATCTTTCTCCCGCAGGCTGTTAAGAAACCCTGTGTGCTGAATCATTAGACGGTGCACTCATTTTCCCTTCCCTAAAGAGCAGCAAAGTCATACACTGTGCTCTCACTGACCCAAATAAAACTGCACAGCGTGAAATCAGCAAAAAAATTCACCATCTTGAATACCAAGCTTGGCACTGACTATCAGGCTGAGGCCAAATCCAGCTGATCTCCCTTGCCTGCTACGCCTCAACTCTGTCAGTGGTTTGGAGCCACGGCAGGTAACACGTGTCCGTGCTCCGTGTGCCTCTGTGGCACATGTATCGCCATAGTGCTGGCCAGATGGCAGCCTCCTGGGCTCCCCACAACTCTCCCTTCCACAAAACTCTGATCTTTACTACAGCTTAGTAGATTACTCAGATCCATCTCAGAGACAGATGTCTTAGGCCGAATTAGCAGGGCCGGCTAGGGACACTTCTTCTGGTCAGAACCCATGAAGATGGGCTGTGGCTCCAGCCTCTCCAGATGCTGTGAGGGCACATGGCAGCTACCTAATGGCAGCAGGGGGTCAGCAAGAAACAAGCAACCTTCTCAAGGGAAATAAGTGATCATTCTGCTGGCCATATGTGGTCTCAGCACATGAAAGATAGGAACCTGTCGGAGCAGGTCAGAAGGAGGCTGCAAAAATGATCAGAGGGCTGGAACACCTCTGCTGTGAAGAGAGACTGAAAGAGTTGGGCTTGTTCAGCCTGGAGAAGAGAAAGCCCAGGGAGACCTTATTGTGGCCATTTAACACTTAAAGGGGACTAAAGATAGGGACAGTCTTCTTAGCAGGGCTTGCTGTGACAGGACAAGAAGGAAGGGTTTTAAGAAGGAAGATTTAGAAGAGATATAAGGAAGATTTTTTTTTGACAATGAGGGTGGTGAAACATTGGCACAGGTTGCCCAGAGAGCTGCTAGAAGCTGGAAACATCCAAACTTCAGGCTGGATGAGGCTCTGAGCAACCTGACCTGGTTGAAGATGATCTGCAGGGTCATCACCTGTGCACTGCAGGGGTGCTGGACTAAAAGACCACTAAAGGTCCTTTCCAACCCAAAGCATTCAATGATTCTATAGACAGATTCCTGTCAAGTGAGCATGTCTGGTTTGGGCAACTAAAAGAGGGACAGGGAACTGCTCAGAGCCATTTTTCTGAGCAGGGTTTTCCAGAATGTCAGGAAGCAGCTCTGAGGTGAAAGGGACAGCACAGTTCCACTGCTACTGTGCTTTGAGGCATGGGCATTGCACTGCAGATCACTAGAGAAAACACACAAAAGAAAGGGCAAGAACAGGCAAAAGTGTGGCTTTGACCACTTTCAACAATAATTCTGCTCAGAACAAACTCAAAGTTCCCTATTCCCTTGTTTCCAGCTTTCAGCTAAGAGAGCTTTGGGCTTGTAGTAACTGAGCATCTATGGCTCACCTGGGCTCTGGGCCCCCAGCACCACCCAGGGCTGGAGTCAGCTCTATGCAAGATGACAAGTCCAGGGAAAGGGAAGGAAGGAAAAGGGTTGAGAAGGAAAACAACCTTGTTTGGACAGGCTGCCAGAGAAAGCTGTGGGGAAATAAGGTATGGGAGGTGACCTCTTCACTATCTGGGGGAATGGGGTCCCATGGAACCTGCCTACCCAAAAAGGAAAGATCACACTTCCTGAAGATAACAGGTTTCCAACTTTCTGTTATTTTAACCCTTCTTTGCCTGCTCACAGTATTCCAACAAATCAAACACACCCTGCTCACCAGGCTCTGCTCTCTCTGCTGCCCACCAGTGCCAGCAGGGCCTGCTAACAGGGACCATACACAGCTTGACCACCTGGGGCAATACTGTCATGGAAGAGGACACCGCTGTCACCCACAGTGACAAGAGAACGCCACTCAGAGAAATATTAGGGTTAGGGCATCACACGAAGAGATGTGTAACTAAAGGTCTGTCCTGGAATCATAGCTCAAGGCAGCCATGCTGTTGCTGATGCACAAGCCCCTGCTCTTTTGCAGATCTGCTCTGCTGATGCATGGTCATGGCCAGGCTGCAGAAGGAAGAGAGGATCTGTGATCGTGCTCCAGGCTAAAGGTCCTTACAGACCTCAAATGAACAGTCAAGCTCTTGCTGCCTCTGCTCATTTGGTCTCTGAGTGAGTATGAAGCCAGGCAAAACTCATCCCAGGGCATGAAGAGAGCAGACAGAGGAGTAGCTGAGCACTTCCAGGAGGCACACTGGGATGCAAAGACTGTAAGCTTCCCACTATGCTTGAAAAGGTTGTTCACACCCAGTCAGTATCATGTAGTTGGATCCTCTATGCTGCTGGAGCCACAGCAGTGCTCCACTGACAACCCTCAGGTATATGCTCACTTCTACATGGCTGTATTCATCTGTAAAGGTCCCTCTGCTTCCCAGCACCTTGGTGCTTCAGAATGTCTGCTCTGCAGACTTTTCCTCTCATGATAAAGCTAATCCATGAGGCACCTGCTGCCACAGATCATGAAGAACAAAACTCAAGTGTCCTTTCCCAGCATTCTATGCCATCTGCACTGCAGAGTCTCTCTGACCCCACCTTTTCCAGCAGCTGCCCATTCCTTTTGCCTTCATACACAAATCACAAAGCCTCTGGTTACTTCTGAAATAAAGAAGGTTGCAAGGAAAGGTTAGGAGCCCAAGAGATGTCAGGAGTAGATCAACCACTTTGTCATTCCTCCTATCTGACTTAGGCTACAGTAATGTCACAAGACATCCCAAGCCTCCCAGAATCATGAAGCCCTGCAAAACAAGTGGGGTTTTGCACTCATCCCTCTGGCACAGCTTTAACTCTCAGCCAATTTGACAGCACTGCTCCAGCACTGTCTTCTGCTTTGCAGCTCCTCTTTTTGCCTATCAGTGCTCTCTGTCAGAAAGTAAAGGATTGCCATAAAGCCAGCAAACAAACACACCAAGACAGAAGAAAGGGCACTGCTCTCCAAAACACCAGATTTCATGCCAACAGGGCCAATGAGGGACTGAGGTTTCTTTCAGAAGTGCAAGGTGACTCCATCACAAGGAAGGCTCATCAGACCAAGGGATCTTCAACATTAAACACAAGAGATCATTTTGTTTTACAGGACACTGCTGGGCAGGGATGGGGAGAGGAGATTTTCCAGTGCCATACACTGAAGTGTAATTTGGCTTGCAGTGCCCCGTTCGGCTGCACAGCCCTGGAGCTCCCATGCTAATAAAGATCCCTTTCCACTTCAGCAGCTTTGCACATAAAGACACACTTGGCATGGTGTGTGTGTGTGAGCTCAATGGGAAGGGGAGCTGGAACGTAGCCATGCTGAGAACAGAGTGCTGCCTACCAGGCGAGCCCCATCAATAATTGAGATGTCAGAGGCACAAGGAGGTGTGTGAATAAGAGCTGTCAAAAGGAGTAATTGGGATCTGTGCAGATACAGTGATGGATAGGCTCGCTCACCAGCAGACACAACTGCAACACACCCAAGAAGACGAGCAGGACATTGAAATTCAAAGGCTGTCTGATAGGCAGGACATTGCTGCCTTCGTGGAGGGAAGCACTGCACCTAAGGTACCAAGCAGGTGCAGGCACACTATCCCAAGACTGGCCAATGGAGTAAAAGAATGTACTCACTGCACATAGCTGATCCTTGGTAATGCTGGGTGGCAGATACTGCAGGCTGGAGATGAAGGTAATGCCACCTCCTTGAAGAAAGTCATCTCCAATCCACAGTAATCTCTGGGCATTGAGGGCTCTGTGCACGTGAACACCTGCTTATGCAGTGGCTCCACCCTTTGGGTTAGCAGCATCCATTCTCTATCCCTCTATTCTTAAATCCAGCGGAGGATGCAGTTGGCTGACAGCAGGATGCTCCTTGCTCTTCCTTGTAGTTCCATCCATCAAACACAGAGACACTTCATCTGCATCCAATGCTGCCCACACGGCACTCCCACAGTGGTGAGCAGACACCAAACGAGTGCACAGACACGGATGGACACAAGACACCTGCAGAAGGGCTCAGGGCAGCTGTCATTCAGGCACACTGAGCTCTGTGCTGCTTGATCCCTGCAGGGACCCAATGACCTGCTCAGGCAGACAGGCTTTGGTGGGAAGTGTTGGCAAAGCTGCCTACATTATGAAGTTCTCCTCCACTAAGGCCAGAAAGGAGCTTTTCTGAAGAGGGGAGCAGTGCTTAATGCTGTCATGGATCGTCAGGCTCGCTGGGACTTCAGTGCAGCCAGCAGTCATCCTAGTCTCAAAGTTTCAAACCCACAGCAATTAGGGGCCCAATCATGCGATAAAGCCTGGTAGCTCCAACAAGGAGAAAGGACAAGGAACAGCCTTCTGGCTGCTGAAATGCTGTCAGTACCCATACTGAGTTGACTGGGCAAATTCTTCATGCCCTCTTGAGTAAGTGGTTTGTCTTGGCTCCTCCTGGGCTCCAAGCACAAACCCCTATCACTAGATGAAAAGCCTTCTCTACGCATGCACTGCATGACAGAGGTATTATGGGTTCAGCTGAGTAACCCGGTCACAGATTTCAGACGTCCCAATTCTGGGGCAACCTAAGGGCATGCTTCGGCCAGCCCTGGCTATAACTGTTCAAGGTAATTCCACTGATGTAGTGAGGTATTCAAGCAGAAAGACTTCACCTAGAGCAAGGAGGAGAGACACAAGCCTCCAAGACAAAGCCAGAGAACTGGATCTAAAGCTCACACTGAAAGGCAGGGGTAGTTTTCTGCCCTTGGCACTCATTCAATTTAACCCTGTTTGCATGGAAGTCCAAAAAGTCCAGTACCAGCTCCCTCTTGGAATAAAGGCTCCCCTCCAGCAAGCTCTAGAAAGCTTTTTAAGAATAAACTTAGTCATCAGGCAGGTTTGCATGCACTGCCCAAACTTTGGTTTTCACCCGAAAAGAAAAAACAATATAGTCCTGAAGCCCTGACACTCACTTCTAAAACCACAGAAAAGGAGCCATGCTCCAGTAACGTAATCACAGAGCCTTCTGGCACCTTGTCCCTTAAAAATACATTCATCTGCCTCCACGCAGGCCATCAAACTCAATCTTGTTAACAATGGATTTCCCAATTCCTGCAAGCTGGAAGGACTGCAGCGGTGCTGGCTGTGGCAGCTGGACGAGCCCTTACAGAAGCACAGGCTGCAAACCTCACAGCTGTGTTTTCACTTAAAGATGCTGCTCTTGAGACCAAAGCACTTCTCCTTCCACAAGCTTTTCTACTTGTGCTGCAGTTTGAAGTTACTAAAGACCCTGGGTAGAAGCTGAAGAACATGTAGTAAGGACAGGATGAGGATAATAAGGGTGAGACCAAAAGTCCTACAGTGCAAAAAGAGAAAAGGAAATTTGCTGTCAGCTCAACTAATTACCTCTCATGTTGGGTTGGGGTGGTCCTTCCCTTTGCACTTTACAGACAGTGAAGGCTTGGCCAGTCCCAGAACCTGGTTACGTGGCTGCTGTTGCTACTGGTTGGAAGTCCTGAACTGGTCCCTTTCACTCACTGCCTATTCAGTGAGACCCCTTCTCTTCATGAACATTTTCCAGGTGAAGGCTTACATTCTCCAAGAGGCATCTGAAGCTGTCTCTGTTGCCCTGTGTCCTCAGCATGGTCTATCCTCAGGAGGCAGACAAGAGCAGAGAGGCAAAACTAGCTGTCCCCTTAGCCTGCTCCTTGGGTAAAGGGTACTTGAAAGGGGATGTGACTGGAGAGCTGCTCTTCTCCCCTCTTCCTGCCTCACTCACCACTCCTGAAACATCTTGACCTCTGAAGTGAAACACAGGCACAGGAAGGAACCAGCAAGGAACGTGCTGGAAGCTCAGTGTGCTTCACAGCCAGCCAACTCACACATCTTGGGAGCTCCTGGGTGTGAGACAACAGTGTTGTGTTTGACAGAAGCTCATTGCCAGCCCTGGCCTCACTCACAGGACAGAAGAACAACTGAGTGTAAATCAGCAGCAGGGCAAAGGCTGACTTATTTCCAGAGGTAAGGCCTCCTCTCCATTCATGCCTTACTTTGCAATTTTGAGATCTCCTGTGCAGAAGGTTTCTCTGTTACTTGCAACAATACAGAACATCACTCATCCTCTGCATCTGCCAAATGTCTCTTCCCTCTCAGGATGTTACCCAGCAAACTACCTCTGTTAACAAGCTACAAGATCTGTGCATGCAGCTGGAAGAGAATGTCACCTTGAAACCCAGGGTCTGGAAAGTCAGCACATTTTTTCCCCCTTTCTTAAACTATTCTCCAGGGCCAGAGGTTCCCAGCCTGGGACCCAAAGCCAAAATGACCTATTACTAAAATATCCCACAAGCTGCAGCAGATCTTGCCCTCCAAATATCTCTTCTAGGATACAGTGAGAACCCTGAGGCTTTTTCATCATGGAAGTGAAGTCAGCAATTCATTTTCCCTAGTACATATTTGGGCTGCTCTCTTGTCAACTAGCAGCTCTCAAAACCTCTGCCACAGGTGGTCAAGCAGCGCAGCAAAGACCAGAGAGAAGTGTGGCTGGATCCTATGCAAAGACACAGAGATGCTGTCATCGAAAGGGCAAGCTGGCGTCATACCCTTGGCTTCTATTTCACAGCTGCAAGTCAAAGCTGAAGAGCCTTTCCAGAAAGATGGGGAAGGAGACAACTTTCACCACTTGGCAAAAAACCCAAACTGCAAATGGATTTATTTTTAAGCATTCACACTTGCCTGCACCAGAGGTTTCGAACAGAATCCACAAGGAAACAGATCCAGATTTATATAGAAAGAAGAGCTGAACACTTCCCCTCACTTTATAAACTGTGTGAGCTCATTCTCTAGCTGCATGATTAGGAAACCACAGGACCAAAATACAGATGATACAACTGCGAAGGGTTTATGTTGGTGGATTAAAAACACCTTCAGAAGCTAACGAATCGCAACACTGCACTGCACGCTCCAGACTGGCAGGGAACTGCCAGTGAAAAGTGTTTTTTATTTTCTACACACACTTCAATTTTCAAATAAAAGCAAAACATGCCCAGGAAATGCCACATAAAAACTGTGTCACTAACAAGGCACGGGCCAAATTTCACTGCTTGGCTCTCGCTTGCAGCCTGTCTCCCAGCCTCTCTTTAAAACACTCCCAGTTGTTCTCCCTCTTCCAGCCCCACCACTGCTCTGACAGAAGACAATTCCACTGGTTCCATCCTGTGGAATAACCAAGCCCTCATGAGCTGAGCTTTATCAGTCTCAGCTGAGGTGAGAGGCTTTGGGCTGCAGACAACTCTTGCATTTTGAAGAAGGATGATGTTCCACACAAGGGAACAGTTAGGTCCTGAGCAGTCCCAATGGCCTCTTCTCACTTGGCAGATATGGAAACTCAGAGGATGAGCAAGACTCTAAGAAGAGGCTAGATTGCAATTAGGAGCTTGAAACAATCCCCAAGACTCCTGTGGAGACAGGACCGACCCTTCTCTAAGCAACTAGAATTGCCAGCAAGTGAAGCTTCTCTGTCCATGAAGAAGTTGATGGCTGGAGGGCAGCGCTCAGACATCATGGACCTTATCAGAGAGTTAAAATTCCTCGGGAGACACCAAAGGCCAACAGCCAGAGGCAAGTGCAGCAGCACAAGGACTTGTAACTGGTGTGAACAGGAAAAGGTAAAACAAGGGTCTGCTGCATGAGCAGAGAGATTGAGAAGTGCCACCACTGACACTCCACTCCCAAAGCTCATGGGAACCAAGAGCTGGTGGAGAGCCTAAGGGAAGCACAACATGAGCAGCATCTGCCACTGATATCCAGAACTGACAGACCCCAAGTTTCAATCTTCATCTTATCTGAAAGTTCTCCGTACAGCAGCAAATACACCTACTGCTCTGAAAATCCTGGAGCAAACAGACCAACCAAGTTAAAGCAAGCACAAAACAAGGACAGCCTTTCTCACTTACTGACAGGGAGGAAAACTTGAAGTGCACAGCTGATGTGAAATTTGCCCTATGCTGGCAAGCATCAGCCAGCAGTCAAACAGATTGGTGCTTCTGCACAGTCACTGCACCTGCAGCCTCTTGGCTGGTCAGACCCAGGACCTGGAAGGAATCTGCAGGACCACCACCAGCTGGTTTAGGGGTTGGGAAGTATGGAAGTCCATATAGCAATCTTGATCTTATGAAGAAAAGCCTGATCAGAGAGGAATCCATAAGGCATTTCTGCTACAGAAGAACATATGAGAACCTGAAAGACTTCAGAAAAGCAATTGGTGTGTTCCATGTTTGCTTTAGATGAAAAGTGATACAACCACGTGCAGACCCTCTCTAAACTCACTGCCTGGTATTAGAGGGTACTACAGGTAACAGCTCATTATTCCCCTCTGTTGCTTACTTCAGACAACTGACAGGTGTCAACTTACTGACCCTAAGTTTAAGTAGCCTGAAATGTAGCACTTCTGCTTTAAGAGAGCCTGTGGTCAGTAGAGAACAGCGTTGCAGAAGTCAGCAGCTGCCAAGGAGAGGGCTGTTCCTTCCACTGATGGATGCCCAGCTCTGCTCAGGAACCCAGAACCACAAAGGAAACAGTGCATGGCTTGCAGGCCATTTCTCTGATGGAGAACAGAACAAGAACACCAGCAATGCTTCATCTGATGAAAAGAAAGGGGCCTTCACAAAGCACCAGGTGGTTTCTGAGAGCTCTTCCAAGCTCATGCCAGTGACAGAACACAAGGCAGTGGTTACCTGAAGAAAGCTGGGACATTGTACTGCCTTCAAATGGCTCAAGTGACAGGGAAAGGCAAGGGCTGGGGGTGCAGATGTTCCACACACTTGGCAGGAAGAAAAATGGTTTGGTGTCTTTTATTGCACCTGCTGTAGCACAGCTTTTCCCCCACCCTCTAGAGCCATGGTTTTACAAACCAGCCTATTTTGTGTCTCCCCTATGATTATTTTGTGTCTTCCCCTAACGCACCCAGTCTGTGTCATTGCTGTTGGGAGGACACAAGGAGCTGAGGGCAGATCAAACACAGCAAATCCTATTTTCTTAAGTTTGTTAATGCTAACTGCTTCCCCTGCTAAGCCACTAATGGAGCTGTGAGAACCCAGGAGCACAGATTAATTCACCACCCAGGTACTGCCTGATGCCTGGAGGGATTTCCGTAGAGCCACACTGGAAGACAGAGGAAAGCTTGTAATACCCTCCACACGAGAGATAAAGCCATTAAAGTATGAACAGCCCCTGTGTCAACAGGATGAGAGCTCTGCCAGGTAACAAGAGAGATCACAGCAGTGTTTCTAGCTTTAGATAGATCTACGAGCAAATGAACTGGAGCAGGGACTGTGAAGATGCAGAACACCCTGGTCACACCATGGTGATCTCAGTTTGCCAGCCACACCATTCTCTCCCATCCTTTGGGGTGCTGCTGTGAAATACCCAGTAGTGCTGAAGTCCAACCCTAGCACTGCTGACTCAAGCATTGCTCCTTCTCTCTCACAGCTTGTTAAAACTGGCCAGGACTGCAGGCAGCAGTGCTGTGTCCTGGCCAAACTTTCTCCCAACACTTAGCAGTACAAGATGAGATGTTATCCCCTGCCATACACACTCAGAGAATCACAGAATCAACCAGGTTGGAAGAGATCTCCAAGATCATCCAGGCCAACCCAGCCCTATCCAGTCAACTAGACCATGGCACTAAGTGCCTCATCCAGGCTTTTCTTGAACACCTCCAGGGATGGTGACTCCACCACCTCCCTGGGCAGCCCATTCCAATGGCAAATCACTCACAACACTGCCTTCTGCAGAGCACCTTTTCTGCACACTGCATCCTGCCACGGCAGTGCCAGCTCCCTCCTCCTCTGGGCAGAAGCAGGCCATGTACCATGACCTGCTCTCTCATACTTAACTGAATCTCACAGCATCTAAGCATGGTTGCTTGGTGCACAAGCAGGAGATCCAGAGCTTT
This sequence comes from Pogoniulus pusillus, assembly GCF_015220805.1. Lineage (NCBI taxonomy): Eukaryota > Metazoa > Chordata > Aves > Piciformes > Lybiidae > Pogoniulus > Pogoniulus pusillus. Next base: position 5,708,569 of record NC_087289.1, on the reverse strand, counting down.
CCAAGAACATCCCTGCCTGTTCCCATGGACAACAAGAGCTGCTGCTGTTAGCACAACCACCAGATTCCCTTGGGAAGAGGCTGACTGTGACTCAGTTGAATTTCTCTGGAAGCAACCTGCTCCTGCTCACACTTTCCTAGGGACCTCACAGGTCCTGTTACAGGGAAAAAAGGAAGCAAGAGTGGACGGATGCCAGGTGACTAATTCCAGCAAGTCAAGACTGCAGGCACCCTACCCACTGGCTAACCCATGGTTGCCCATCTTCCTCTGGCTCTGACCTGGCTGTGCTTCAGTGGGGAAGTGATTTCTACATGTAGATACTTCAGAAAGGGCTCTGGCAAGGTTCACACTGAAAAGCTGCAGTGTAAAAGGTATTTTTGTAGGGCCAAGTTGATGTCAGAGCCCATAACACCGCTGCTGATCCCCAGGGGGTAGGACCAGTCATCGTTTTCCAGCATTAATGCACAGCAGGCTGTTTATAGCCCTCTATTCCTCACCATTATTTAACATATGTAAGGGGCTTGACATGGTTTATGTTCGGTAGTTGTGGTTTCCAAGCAGTACTGCATTTCTTCAAGATGAAGATGCATAATATTTTAGAACTACTTTTAAAGCCAGCCACAAATCTGCAATCTTTTACATCATTCCTCCTGCCTCCTATCAAACCCAGTCCATGAGACACAGGTGATCAGCAAGAAATCCATGTGTACATGGGCACAGAGACACATGGAGAGAGAAACTCAAGGTTGTAATTGGTACAGGCTATGTTTAAGGTTTCAAAGTCATCCGGGATGCAGTTCACTCTTCAAAAGCTGTGGGTACCAGCACACCACATGTGGAGGAGAATCTGAGGGCTGAACCAAAGCATGAGGTACTTGCTCAACAATCTGCCTCAGCAAGTGTAAGGAAACGAAAATGTTTCCTGCCCCTGGGAATTCCACATACTAATGACCTGACAGTGTATCATCCTAAAAAACTCATCACTGCCTTCCCTCGCCAAGCCTGACCCTATCCACTCCTACAAGCAAGTCAGAACACAACTGAATCTCCAATTCCTGATTCTAACACACCCCTCCACAGGGCAGAGTCAGCTGGCACAGGGAAGGATCAGAGAAATCTGTAGAAACTGCCCTTAAAGGACAGCCTGCAAAGCCTGGCTTCTGCACAGCATGGCAGCTTTTGCAGAGCTCTCTGCTTTTAGAGCTAGTTTTGCATAAATCAAACTTTCCAGTTCCCCAGTTTGATGGGCTCGAGCCTTTGCTAGGTTAATTTTGTCCAGTCAGTGCTGGAATTGGACTTGTCCATACCAAAGCTGTAAGTTTTAAAGGCAGAAACCAAGACTATATTTTACAGAGACAGTCAAGTTCTTAACATCAGCTATTTATTCCAACAATATTAAAAGGAGACACACTGCTTTCTCAGTCGTTTTTCCATTCGTAGTATTTTGTTGGGTTTGTTTTTAAAACCCAGGAGCCTAATCCTTAATTTCTCTATGGAAAAGCTGGAAGAAAAAGATCACAGGAACAAAGGCTCAGCCTTCTAGAACATCCACTGCTCTCGCTCCTACTTTGGAGAGGTTGCAGGGGTTTGTGGTCGAGGTTATATTTTGGGTTTGAAATACACTCTGAAAGTAAACAAACAAATAAAGCTATCTGCAGGCATCAGTATTAGCTTGTGAAGGAGACCCAGACAAAGCACAGGAGGATAGAAAGAAGCCAGTAAATTCTAAGGGTGTAGAACAGGAGAGGGGATTAAGCCTGGTGATTAAATTAGGTGATGCATGAATACATTCCAATGCACAACATCACTCAAGCACTGGACAAAACATATGGCAACAATGGTGAGCACTGCCCACAAGGTCACCTTTAATATGATTAGCCATGGACGCCTGAAAGGAGATCTCCCAAGTACCAGTGTGCTAACCCTCCTTTGTGCAGGGTGGAGAAGCACCCTCTGAAAGCCTTTGAGGCTCCCTGAGCCCCGCACAAGCGGCTGCTGTGTGTTCAGGGACGTGGCCGGGTCCATTGAAAGCAGGACACACAAAAACACGAGCCTCGAGGCTGGGCAAACTTGCTGAGAGTGGCTTTTGTTCCCCGCTTGCGGGACACCGGGGGAGCCATCCCCAGGGTGCCCTGCCTGGCAGCTGGGTCACCCCACGGGCTCTCCTGCCCTGCCTGGACTTTTCAACCCTGCTGGCCCGCATTCAGCGGCACGGCTCGCCTCTTTGAAGGGGGAGAAAGCGCCTCATCCATCACTGCCACGGAGGGAGCTAATTCACTTCTTTACAACTGGAAAGGCTTTCGCTGTGAGCAGGAGGGAGTGCAGGAAGAGTAATGAAATCCAAAAGGGAGCCAAATGATGCTTTCCTCTGCAAGATGCCAGCACTGGCAGTGCTCGCTGCTGGCACAGCCAGCGGTGGGTGAAAGGAGACTCTTTTGTGGTATGCCATTAGCTACTTCCAAGGCCTCAGTTCATGTTTACCACAGCCACTGTGTTACTTCATTTGGTAGTTTTTTCCAGTCCAGTCGATTGTGCTGCAGAACTGACCAAGTGCATTTGGAAGCCTTGGTCGCAGAAAACAGAAACAAATTGCTTTCTGAAAGGACTTCTTTTTTTCCTTCCCCAAACTAAACCTCACTCTGCTTTCCGTAAACTCAACCTAAGGCTGAAATCCCCACTCAAAGCTGAAGAGTGAAGGTCCCTGTTGGGTATTGCCCATTCTGGTTACTGCCCAGCCATGCCACCTGGCACAGCAGCAATGCCTCCAGTCACTGGAGCACTGAGGTATGCCTGCCCTGGCTGCACTAGAGCCCATCTCGCACAGTTGCATTCCTCTGCAGCACACAAGACTACATCATGTCAAGTAAAACCCTGTTACAACAGCAGCCAGCAGGCTGTAATGGGAAAAAACACTCTGTGACATTTCAAACCATCCTGAGTGAGCCCCCTTGTGTGACTCCTTTGCTGCAATCAGGTGAGCCCTTCAGACTGCTGAACTCTATCCCAGAGGACCTTGGCACACCCAGCTGAGCAACTTACAGTAATTTTGCAGGCCTTTAGTACTTCAGATTCCAGGCAATGACTAATCAGGGACACGTGAGGGACAGGTCCAACAGCAAGCTTCTTCCACACACTTTGTATCTGCACGGCTGGGTGGGTTAAAGTCATGGAGACAACCCCAGGAGGAACTCACTCTGGTTACACAGGTCCTAACAGGTACAAAGGCTCAGTGACCAAGCAACAACAAACATGGCAAAAGACTGCTACCAGCTGAGCTCCTGCTATTGCTAGGAAAAGGAAGGGATCATCTCCTAAAGCCCCTTCCAGCTTTACATTCCCAGGATGCCATAACTACAGCTCAAGCCTTGGCACAGCATATCCCAGGCACTACACTATCACAGCAGACATTCAGCAAGCTGTGAAATGATCACCCTCTTGTTCTGAAGAGTCACTTTAGACCCTTGTGATAGATCACACAGACTCTTACAAGAGCTGTCAAGACTGAATATGAAGGCAGTTTCTGATCAGACAAGGTAGACCAGGCAGCTGCACACTGGATCTAAAATAATTTGGGGCAGAAGCTCCATGAAGGAGGGTAAAATTTCATTCTTTTAGAATCATAGAATCAACCAGGTTGGAAGAGACCTCCAAGATCATCCAGTCCAACCTAGCACCCAGCCCTATCCAGTCAACCAGACCATGGCACTAAGTGCCTCATCCAGTCTTTTCCTGAACACCTCCAGGGACGGTGCCTCCACCACCTCCCTGGGCAGCCCATTCCAATGCCAATCACTCTCTCTGACAACAACTTCCTCCTAACATCCAGCCTGGACTTCCCCTGGCACAACTTGAGACTGTGTGCCCTTTTAGACAAAAGAAACCTCAACCCTCCCCAAAAATGACTCTTTCAAAATGAAAATGAACAAGAGTTGGGAGAAATCCCTGTGGTGGGACCAATTTCTTGTCTATTTAAACTCTTCAGCAAGTCTCCCTCCTTTAAATTGTATTCTGTACCCATAGCTACGCTACCACTATTACACAGGCTACTTGCAGCAACACCACTGATTCTGAGGCACCTGTAGAAATGCTGGAGAACTTGTAAAGAGATCACTCTGTCTCAAGGCTGTTTCTCTTCTTGAAAGGCTGTTTGACAGCAGCACCCCCTTGGCACCACGTTATGGATCCATCAACATTCCTATCTCAACAGGAGGAACCAGAAGCTGCCCTGCTCATTTAACCACTTCATTAAAAAAGTGAAGAGCAAGTGAAGAGCACAGAATTAAAGGCTACCAACTACTGCTTTCAGTAATGGTTGGAAATAATAAAGAACAGAGAGCTGAAGTGAAAATTCAAAACCTCAAAGTAATTTCAACCACACATACATGAGAAGGGAAGTTTACACATGATGCAAGAGAAAAAATGACTCACTTTCCTGAATGCCAAAGCCTGCTTTAGTTCATTCTGTCTTCTGTACCTGTTAAACACATCAATGACAGAGAAATCATCTAATACATTGATTTTTTTTTTTTCAATCCCATTTACCTATTTAAGCATTTTATTTCCCAGTATTGTGGATCAGGTTCTCCTCTAAGATGCTAATCAGAAGTAATGTGCTAGCTGGATCAATGTGATTTCTTCTCAGAAAAAAACAAGGAGAGTCTTGAGATTAAAACAGAGACCTTGAAATTGAGGTGATGCTGCAGCCTTAAAGCTAATTCAAAACCTCCTGTTGATTCATGGGACTGAGAATTTCTCAGCTGGAGGGCTGATCTCAGCAGTGCCATGAGACACCAAATAAGCTACAGCCCTGCAGTCCCCCAGGGTCAGCAGGATCAGTGAGTTCAAGCCCATGACGCAACAGGTTTACTGCAATTGTCAGGGAAGGCACAGATTAAATTGTGTTGCTTTCAGGCTAGACTAGTTCTGGGGGAAAAAAAAGAACCCAACAAAAAAGCACACAAAAGCAAACAGTGGCTGCTTGGTTAGTTTGTATTTATGTGTCAGCAGCAAGTTTTTCAAGTGCAGTTAAAGGAATTACCACAAAACCCCTCCACAGTGATTTTGCATGGCTGGTTTCTTTCAGATGCCTCAAACCACCCTGGCCCAGCAGACTCCTGAGGCTGCTTTTTCACTGCCTTTTGCTTACTTTTCAAGTGACCATCACAGACAGGCAATGAACTGTCACCACCTTGTTTGGTAACTAATTAGCTCTAATGCTATGTATCTCTTACCAGCCTAGATCCAAACTGGAGCAAGTGCTCCCCTCAGAGAGCAAAGCTTCATAGCCCTGTCAGGCTTCAACACCACTTGGTGCCATGGTCTAGCCTTGAGCTCTGTGGTAAAGGGTTGGACTTGATGATCTGTGAGGTCTCTTCCAACCCTGATGATACTATGATACTATGATGAATGCAAGGTGTCCTTGGGGAGAGAGGAGTATTTGTGCCTCAAGAAGCAAGCAGGAAGCAAGAGGGAATCACACTGCCTCCCACAAACACACACAGCTCTGCACAAAGATGAAAGACAGGAAGGAAGGAGGTCTTTCTCAAATCTCAAGCATGGACAAATCTCAGAAACAAGTGCAACGTGGATCAACCACCTTATCCGAAATGCTGTGCTTTGTGCTCCCATGTCAGGCAATTAAACACTCTGGGGAAATCTATGTCCTGAATTATGCCTGTATGCCTGAACAGCTTCCTTATTGCCATGTAAACATGGCAAGAAGGGCAAGATAAACAGTCTAGACTACTGAAGACAGATTAACAGTCACTTACGTTCGAAATAAAACCAAGTGGTTGCTCAACAAAATGTACTCCCAATGAGTCCCTGCAAATGCTAGCAGGGCATGTAACTTCAGGAGATGTGGGCATGGACTTGGAATGTTTAAAGAGAAACCCAGAAGTAGACTTCTGCAGGCACTCAGAGGGGGCAAGATCAGCTTCATCCTTAGCTTGGCTGCTGAGATCTTGGCTAACAGGTGCTTTCTGACCTTCTTTGTACTTCACTCTCTGCACGCTGTAGATAAGACAAAACTTCCCAGGACTCAGGAGGAGTGATCATACCCACAGAGATCTGATGCTGTGGTTATGGGAAGTAAAGAAGAATTTTCTCCCCTCTCAACTGCAATGTCTGAATCTTTCATCTCCTTCCAAATGTTGTCTTTTGTCATCATACACTTAGCCTTTCTTCCATTTACTTCTAGGTGAAACAGAACTGGCTCTGACAAGAAGATGCTACATCTTCACCTATGGCAGACCGATCACATTTGAAGTTACATCACTCAACACCCTGTGACTCCATCTAAAGAGAGTGATTGATTGGCCATGCAGTCAGCTATAATTAAAACCTGAAAAAAAACCCTGTCAAGTCTCTGTTCAAATATGTGATAAACGGAATCTGAAACAGCAGGAGACTTTCTTATGACGTCTGACATTACTGGGGGGGAAAAAAACCTCACTGGAGGGCAAGACTCAGAGCAAAGATTTCCCCAGGAGAAAATGTAAAAGAAAAACTTCCTCCCAGCACTCTCCCCAGATGCACCTCTGTACAAACACATGGTCTCCTGGTTTTTATCTGTCTTGCTATCAGAGAAACTGAAGAACCAGTTTGTTTCTGCTTCATTGAGAACCATTTATTCCTACCTGTACCTCTTTTTAATACAACCAGCAGAAGTTACTACTCTCCTTACCAGCCTCAAAAATACCAGTGAACAGCTTGGTCAGCTGGATCAAGCACTCAATTCTCTATTCACCTTAGCTATCAGCTTCACATTTAAGACACCTTCCATCACACTGAGCCAGCACTTGCCACAGATGCCCTCTCTTTCTCATAGAGATGCTACCTGCCACTGTTTGAAGTCCCAAGTGACTATCACACAGGTATGGGCATGATCCATCTGTACCCAGCTAGTCCAGAAAACTAAGATATGTGTAACTCATGCGAATTGGAGCACCTGCAAACACCTTCAACCCAATTTGCAGCTCAGGACAGGATGACTTTCAGCACCTCCTGCTTCTGCAACAGCTGATCACAAACTAGGTTCAATCTATAAAAGCAGCCAAGCAATTTGGAAGGTATGATGAACCTGCTGCAACTCTTTCCTATGCAAGCGAGAGAGATTTCCATGGGACAGTGGCACAGAGGCTTGGTCCTGGGCACAGTAGGCAAAGCCCAAGACCTGAAAAGACTGGGGAAGAGACCATTTGCAAAATACATGGATAGCTTCTGCACTGCAGAGACAGGCTGGCCAAAGTTCAGCCCTTGTTTCTCTGCTTTGCATTGTGAGAAGTACCTACTGGGGAACTGGGGTAAGAAAACCTGACCGTAACTGAGCCAGCAATAAACTGCAGAAACAAATGAGCACCAATTCTTATTCAGTAGCTGTCAGTAATAAATGTGAGAGGAAGAGAACAGCCAGTGTTGGCCTGACACTGGGTTTGGCCTGGGAACCTGAAAAAGGCTGTCCTGCAAGCTCCACCACTGACTCACCATGTGAGCTCAAGCAGCTGTTTCACCTCCTCACACCACTCCCTTCGCATGGAAGGATGGAGCTGGCCTCCACTCTGATACTGCTCTGAGGTTGGCAGATGAAAGAAGTCATTGCTGTGTCAAACAGCATCTCAAAGTTAAAGTGCAAGACCTCATTTTCTTTGAGGAGTTTCTGAGCTTGCAGGTCTAGGGTAGACTTAATAAAACTCAAGAGCTAAGCTGTGTTTGTTTAGAAGAAAAACACTTGTACATGACTAGACAACTTCAATATCTGAGCTGGTGGCTGAAATACTCCAGGAAGAATAAAGTCATAACCCATTCTTGCATTACTGATGGTAAATTAATGCCAGAGCACCACTGTGTGGGGAGCTCCTTCCCGGCTGTGTTTGCCCAAGCATCTGGCTGCGGTGGCTCCCAGCTTGATTCTCTACAGCCGAGTCGTGTGCTCCAGTGTCCAACTCTCCCCTCCTGTCAGAGCCAGCTCGACCACTTCACCACCTGCTCCTGCTGGGACACAGCTGCTCAGCTCTAAAAGAACGATTGGGGAACGGCAGGACATGTGCGACAACATCAATCCTACTCACACCCCTGGGAGGGCTTCATTTAAAATCCCAGGGCAAAAGATTTGAGTGGAAAGCCCTCTGAATCAAAGTCCTAATTTAATCAAAACATTTTTAAACCTACTGGCAATGCACACATCTCCAAGCAAGCAGAAAGATGCTCGGGCAAACAGATCCCCCTCTGTAACACAGTGCTGCAATATCTCCTTCCTTCCACACGTCCTCCGTACGCGAACAAAGTGCCTGACCCAAGCCGTTGGCTGCTCCTGATGGCAATGACAACACTTCACATTTGCCTGCAAAGCACCACGTTCTCCTGTAGTAATCTGTCTAGAAAAGATACTCTGAAAATCATTGCTGCTTTGCTAGTGCACCTTTGCAAATGCCATTCGATTACCCCTGCAGGGAAGAGCAGCATGGCCCAGCAGAAAGCTGTGGCTGTAGATGCTCATTTTGCTGTACTAACTGGGGCTATACAGAGACATAAAATCCCCAAAGGAAATTAATCTCCAAGTACATCCAACATCCCCCCAGCTGCCTTATGTATCACACTGTATAAGCAACTGTCCATAATGATAGGATAGCACCTGCTGTCCCCATTCTGGGTATCAGTGATGTCTCTTTAACCAGACATCAAAGAGAAGGAGCAGACAATGGTGGAATTGTGATGGGAAGTGAATAGTGAAAGCTCCTTGTCAGTCTGCACTCCCATTTATCTTACAGCAGCATGCACACAGCCCACCCTGCACTGTTGCTGTAAAGGCCTATTTAGGAAGGTACCATAGCAGTTTTGAGGACTTTATCATGGGCATTTTGGATTTTTTCTTGGGCCAAAGCAATTGCCAAAGTAGGTACAAACCTCAACCTACCCTGAAGGAACCAAATCTGAGAGGAATTTGGTACCAACATCACACCCGAGGTGATGAGCACCTGGCTTTCACTGAGAGCAGCCAAAACCAAAGCAACACTCCCCAAAGAGATGCCACCAAGTGCCAGGATTGGAGTAGAACCACACTCCTCTCCAGAAAGATGCATATGCTGAGTGCAGCTCACGCAGAAGCTAGTGGCTAGAAAACCTAGCATCACACCAAGGAGTACTCAGCCAGGATGGCCTTCCTGCCCCAACAATGCTTCAAGACAAATTCAAGACAAACACAATCAACAAAAACATAGGCACAATCAGTTAACTGAGGCCTATTCAATATTATATCCCTTTGCTATCCCATCTAAATGGTTCCTCCAACCCAAGTGCCTTTCTTTCCCATATTAATCTATTGTATTTTGCACACGATTACTGTTCAACCAGAGTAGAAATATTTATCACTTCCATGTAGCAAAAAGAAAAGAGCTGAATACTTACTATACAGATAAGAGGCAGGAAATACGACAAAACAATGTCCCATAATTATTTCCAGCAGTCAGTCATATTGGAAAAATTTAATGGTGACAGCAATTAATCTGTGGCTCTGGAGATTTCCATTAAATAGCATTAGCAAGAGCAACTGTCTAAAACTACGTGCTTCTGTCCTAGCCCACTACCCACAACTAAATGTGCAACTTCCCAACGTCCAGTGTCACATCCTGCACATACAGTGTCCTTTTCCCTCTTCGTTTTCCATGGGTTACTGGCTTGAGTCAACTTCTCAAAGCTGTTTGCACCAAGTAGGCAGAGTGAGTTCTGAGAGCTCTAAAAACTACACCAAGCTGGTTAGCATAGCCACTAAGTCATACACCTGGGTGGTTTGGAGCTGCTGTTCTGCACACATTACAGGATCACAGAATTCATCAGGTTGGAAAAGACCTTTGAGATCATGAAGTCCAACCTATTACCCAACACCATCTAATCAACTAAACCATGGCACCAAGTGCCACATCCAGTCTCTTTTTAAACACTTCCAGGGATGGTGACTCCACCACCTCCCTGGGCAGCCCATTCCGATGCCAATCACTCTCTCTGCCAACAACTCCCTCCTAACATCCAGCCTATACTTGCCCTGGCACAACTTGAGATTGTGTCCCCTTGTTCTATTGCTGCTTGCCTGGCAGAAAAGACTGACCCCCACCTGGCTACAACCTCCCTTCAGATAGTTGTAGACAGCAATGTGGTCACCCCTGAGCCTCCTCTTCTCCAGGCCAATCAGCCTAGCATTCTTGTGCCTGGGGCCATTGTGCCTGTTTCCCTATATCTCCTGCAGCAGAAATACTTTAACCCTTCAGGAGTCCCACCAATCTTAGCTAAAAAAGATCACTTATTTCCTTATCCCCAGCTGTCATAGGACAGGACCATAGATAAGGTCTCCAGTGTGATACAGTGTGCAACAATACAACTTTTACTATCTTTAAGTTATTCAAAACAATGGACACCCACAAAGGAAAGCAACTCCTGCTCAGATGCTGAGACAAATAGCACAGCATGGCTGGGAGCAAGCAGGAGCAAGACCATTTCGCTCTCATTTCAACCCTTAAATTTGCATAACATTCTCATCTTTGCCATTTTTATCCTTCTTTTTTTCCCCCCTTTTTCCCTTTTTGCACACACCTGCAAAGCTGAGTGTGTGTTGTGCAGAAAACAAGGAGAGAAACTATTCTAGCAACCAATTCAATGGCATTAACTGATCTACACAGTTCGGGTTGCTCTCACAAAGAACTTTGGTCAATGCCCACGCTTTGAGCACCCAGGTATGAGCACGCTGGCAAAGGCAGAATCACTGAGACAACAAAAGCCACTGCTCAGCTCACAGACAGTTGTCATAGAGACAGATCAGCATCCCAGGGTATTCTCATTTTAAATATGCACAGAAATTCTTTTTTAACCTGTCTTCTTGCAGGCATCTGTCCTCGTAATTCATTTATAAACTGTTGAGGCCAGAAAGAGAATAATTTATCAGCAGGTCTCCTCTAGGCAGGCTGGAGCTAAGGAGCTTTTCTGCAAACTTGATAGTTTTTGTTGAAAGCAAGTTTCTATCTGATTCTCTGGCTAGCATTTCTAAAAGCTGTGGTTTGGGGAAGGGATCCAGCTTCAAAGTAACCTGGCCAGGAAAAAAACAAAAAAAAAGGAAAGCTGTGGGTTGTGCTCACTTTGGTTTTTAAACCAGGTCAGATCCCTGCTCCAATTTACAGTGCGGGTGCACCACGAGCTAGGGGAGGACAGCACAGGGGTGGCATTTCATGGTTCTGGCAGGAAGAAGGCAGAGGTGGGAGAAGACAATATTGTAAATACCTGAACAGTCTTTCTCAAAGTCACAGCACAAGGCACCTCTTGCCTTTATGTTTAAAAGCTGAACTCCAAATGAGAAGGAAAAGAAACACATTAATCTCTATGTGGACAAAGTTTCGTAAGCTCCTTAGCCACTGAAGGTGCAAAGACTTTAAAACTCTAAAGCTCAGTGCTCAGCTGGCTTTTGGAGCTAGTAAGCTGGCAAGCAGCACAGGAAACCATATTCTAGGGGAAAAAGCCCCAGAAGGGGCCTATGAGGACAGCAAGATCCCACAAAATGACAAATGTTTGGCTCCGGTTGCAAAGAAAGTCCTTAGATCTAAGTTCCTACGCGGCAGGATTCCCCTACAGACCTCTGCAGCAGCACAGAAGAAACTGGGAGGAAAAAGAGTGGCAGGTATGTTGGCTGTCATGGTCAGCAGCAAACAGAGGCAAGAGTTCAGAATCACACAGCCCCAAAGAGACACACATGTAACAACATTGAATCCACACATCTGAAGCTTTCAAGACCGTGTCCTACCGCTGCCATTTGTCTCCAGGTCTTCTGTGACAGATATGCAACCCTCAAGTCATTAAAAGAAAAGATTATATACACATATACAAACATTCTTCATCTGTTGGGCTAGAGAGACTCATGTGCCTAAAATTACTGCTACAAGATGAAACCATGGGTAAGCAGATGCTGCTCTCACACTAGGTGATAACAATTCAGCAGCAATACTCAAACAGCAAACGTTCCCCTCACCATGGCATGGCCAGTCTGACACTGCTGCATCTTACTGAAGCCAGCCTATGCCAGGTGCAAGGAGCTCCCTGGCCAACCTGTATTTTCACTGTTAAATAGATATTCCCATGAATACCTTAATCTGAGAGATGTTCTTAGATTTTGGGAAGGAATCTTAAATTATACAGATACTACAGAGAAGATCAATATAATTCCAAAGAGGAAACTTATTCAGACAGGGAGACCACCAGCCTGAGACCACTCCAGCCAGTGACAAAGCAGGATGTGAGACTTTTTTTTTCCCTACCCACAATTTTCTTAATACCAATAGGAAGCACAAGAGCAAGCCACACTGAAAGATGGCAGAGTGGATGGAAGTGAACAAAGAAAGTCCTAACTGTTCAATCAGGAGTGACCCTGGAGTAGCAGCTCTGCAGTGTCATGCAATGTATAGGAAGAGGGCTCACATCCCTTGGAAAAAATCCACAGGAGTCATCCATTCCCAGCCACCCCTCCTTTAAGACTTGTGGGATGATCATTTCCTTTGCTCATGTATTTATTTGCAATCTGATAATTCACTGCCCCTAGTTTCCTGCTGGAGTTTGTGTTCCATTGTTCAGGATTTACGTTGCTCAACAGGAAGTTGGTGAGAGGTCCAGCGACTAGCAAGGTGTGTTTCCCATCTGGATCCACCCTGGTTCACTCATTCAGGGCTGCAGGTCAGACCGAGCCCACGACTGCATCCATGGGAACTCAGGGGAGCAAAGGCCTCCTCTCCTTCTGTTAAAAGCCACAGATTGCTTTGTCCAGCCATACACCACCATACCCTGCCCTCCTACACTGTTTGCACTCAGGCATTAGAGTAGCTGCTTCCTCCAAGCGCTGGGGAGGGCACAGCTTATCAAAACACAACTATTAAGGCAGTACTTGAACAGAGGAAGCGTGGTCCTTTCAACTGAAATGCACTTCCTTCTCCAAGACCATTACATTTGCTCTGACACTTGCCAGAAGACAGAGATTCTGCTGAGCATAAAGTGCAACTTATGAGTTTGTCACCTCGGTTAGGAACTAGGCTTAAGCAGGAATCAGCCCTCTCTGGTGCCCTTAGCAAGTGATGCTCCAATACGTTCTCTTTAGAACAGGACAGAGCAAAACAGAACATTGCTAATCTTTGATGGAGTATTGCCGGAATAAGATGCATCCCTGGCTAGATCCTCCCACTGAAAATGCCACAGCTGGTTTAAAACATTTTTCCCTGTGGTCAGTTTGACAACAGATACTCAGGCACATAGGGTGGCTGCTCTGCACTACACCGTTAAGTCTCACTTGTGGAATGCAGCTGAAGACCTTTCTGGGCCACAGATCCCAGTCAACATGGACTGTTGTTCCACACCAGACATCTCCAAGGCTTCTCAGCTAGCTCATCAAGTGCAAAGGCTGGAGTTTTCTACGTTTCTGCAGCATTCAGAGTGTGCTTGGGAACAAATGCACAGCTTATTAGCCATTGTATAAGAAACCTCAGAGGGAAGCCTCTGATACAAAAGAGGTTTAAGAAAACTCTGCGTGACTTCAAAGTGAGAGTCTGATTTCCACTAAATATTTGAATGTGATTACAATAAAATATTATTTCCTTTGAGCAAGAAGAGACCCTAGGAAAATGCCTTCTCCCCACTCTCACTTGTATGTGCCTAACCAGTCCTCCAAGGCCTCCTACGGCAGACACAGGCAAGACAGTATCAGACACCACAATGCCTACACCAGAAAGCTTATCCTGGTGTACGACCCCAACCTCCTCTTCAGGATACAAGAAATTCAAGATACACAGGTGTGATCCTGTCCCCCTTAGCTACAGGTGGAAGCACACTGCCTCTTCTCCACAGCAGCTCTGCCAGACTAAGCCACATGCTTTGTTGGGGAAGGTGACAGATTACAAACACGCTCTGCTCTTGTCGCTCTGCAATGGTTTCTCTAAAATTAGACTTTCCTGCAACTGGAGACAAAGCTACAATACCAAATAAAATGGAAGGGTTGCACCAACCCCCTTAGATACAATAGTTGTGTTTACATATCTCGGTAGGCTAGCTTCTCTCAGCAATATCCTTATGTTGACTCATGTTCGCTTTGCACAATGAAACAATGAAGCCTCCTTATGTGAAAGAGATTATTCTATCTCCTGCTTAGGAAAGTCACTGGGTTCTGTAAATTACTGGAACACTCTATCCACAAAAACTGTCAGAAGCCACCTCAGAGCAGCTGAACTTCAAATGCAGAAGTGTTTTTGCTGTGATAGTCTAAAATATCTGTATCTACTTGTAAAATAGAAGTAACACATATCACAGCTGATACAAGATTACTTAAATCACCCCAGACAGAAAGCCTCCTCACTAGCACTTAATCCTCTGAGACACACCCAAGACTTGTAAGTACTAGCTTAGATAACATTTAGTCATTTTGCCTGTGCAGAGAACTGCAATGAAAGCTGTGGAAAACATGAGTATTGCAAGCACAGAAATAAACCTGGAGGATGAGACTCAGGCAGTGAAATGTGCGTTAAGGATACCTGAGCTGTTTGACAATGAATGACATTGTCACAATTTGTTTCACTGGATGAGTTACTTACCCAGCCCATGAGGGGGTTAGGATTTTGAAAAATGTTGAAAGATGGAATACAAGAACTTTTTTCTTTTTATCTTAGTGCTTTTGGTGCATAACTTGATGATTCTCTTTAAGACAACCCTGGCACACAAACCTGCCTTTCTGTTGCAGCCTTCACTTCCCCCTTTGAGGTTTTAGACTGATCAGAGAATTCTACTCCAGCCTTGACTTTTCCCTTTGAGGTTTTAGGCTAATCACAGAATTCTTAAGGAGCACAAAGGGAAATTGTTCAGCAGAGCAGGAGCCCCTCAACAAGGGCTGGACTGACTCACCTGGTCTAGGCGCAGAGCACCGTCGACGAAGCGCTGTCTGCGGAGCTGCTGGGCGATCTGATGCAGGTTCAGCACAGCTTGCTGGATCTCAGCTACTGAGTGTTGAGGGGAGACAGGGGGCAGCTCTTCAGGTGAGAAGACCTTCCCAGGGCTTTCAATCATACTCTGTGCATGGTCATAGCTTAGCTTCACACAGGAGCAGATGACTGTCCGCCCAAACCATTCCTCGAGGATCTGCAATATTGGAAAGCATAAACTGATCTGAGGACGTTCTCTCCTAGTGCACAAAAGCTTGTGAAGTTGTACAAACATCAGCAGGAATGACACCAGACCTCACCACTGACTGTGATCTTCATGTGAGGAACTTCTCATACTGAAGTCATCCAGTCTTTTGCCAATATAGATTCTCTAGTGTCTAGTACCATGTATATGCACAATACACTGTGCTTGGGAACTGCTTGGATCTCCCTCCACCTGTCTTCCCTCTCTCATAAAACCCAAAGATTTGTGAACTGGAATCAGCCAGTTGACTCAAAGGTTTCGAGGTGCAGGAGTAGAAACAGGCAGATACACACAGGCAAGAAAGGATTTCCTATCTAAACCACAGCAGATTGCATTCCACATCTTCAGTTAAAGTGCGGCCAGCAAAGCAGGACTTTAAAATACTGTCTTCAGTACTGCAGGCACTCCAGCGTCTGACTCCCACTTGTGAAAGTGCCCAAGTAGGACTTTGGTGGCTCTGGAGGGGATACAGCCAGCCACTGACCCTTTGTTTCTCTCCTCATGCCCGTGGTCCTAGGTCCAAATTCAAGCCAGGAACCATTCTGAGCTTCCAAACAATTCTGGAATCTAGAGGAAGGTAATCTGTAAATCACCTGTAAAATTATTTTGCTTTAAGAAGCAAAAAACTTCCATTTTAAACTCTGTAACAGAGCATCAATTTAAAGGTAGCAATTCAGAATTACTCCTTAATGCTGAAAAGAAAATCTATTTTCAGCTGAGATATGTAAGAGTCCAAAAGCTCATTCAGTCAGTGAGAAAGTGCAGATAGAAGGCTCTACAGAAAAGTCAAGAGCATTGGCATGACGGCTCTGAAGATGGATGTAGGCTGTGATAAACCATTCAAAGCAGAAGCGCTCAGAGAATAAAAAGAGAATTGTAATTTTGCCTTAGCTACAAGTGCCAGCTTACTCCTTCAGCAGCACAACAGGAAAAGGTAAATTCTGCAAGTGATGGTGTCCAGGCAGAACAGACAGCTCCCTGACAGGCTAAAAGATACTGCTGCAGAAAGGCAAATCCTTTCCTTAACTGCAAAGGACTGATCCCCAAGATATCTTTACTGCCTCCCTCCCCTATGTCCATAGAACGTACATGCAGCATAATTCAGCAGCTCAGACCTCTAAAAGTCACAGGGCATTTAAGCTCATTTCTAGTTCAGAAGTGTCCTAATAGCAGAGATGCAGCAAGTGATGTATTGCAATGTAAAATGCCCTGATCCTGGCTCATAGTTATTCTGTGAGGGACCCTTTCTGTGAGCCAAGAGGAGAGGAAAAGTCACAAAGCCGAACAGAGATGCTGCAACAGTGCTGACAGCACCTGCTCTGCACTCTGCTGCATCTTGTTAAGTAGGGTTCAGCTTCTTGTGGTGATGGGGGATCCATATCCATCAGGTCAGCAACACCTGCTAAAATCTGCCAAACCCAAACCCCTCCCAATATCAAGCCAGCCATATTAAGCCTCTGGTGTGGAAGAGGCTGCACTGATCTTTAAATGATGCACTTGAAGCAAGTTGTAGACTATTAGCCAGTTGGCAACAGAGATACTTGAGATTTCAGTAAGACATGGATGGTACTTGGGCAGCAGAAAGATGACATTGCTTGTTGAGATAATCTTTGAGGGTCCCTTCCAGTGCAACACATTCTGTGATTCCATGATATGATCTGGGAGCACAGCTGAGCAGCTTTCATTTCAGCTGAGCACTTCTCCAGACACCCAGCTCTTTAAACTTGTTGCTCAGACATTTTCAGACACTACTTCTATTTCCTTGCTAGTTATTCTACCTCCAGCTATTAATTTCTGCATCAAAGTGCATTATCAATTCTAGCCCTCACTGTTACGTAACCCCACGCTAAATATTTTGTGTTTGGAAAGCACTCTCATTTTGCTTTATAAACTAGGTGAGTCAATTCCATCATGGACTGGGCAGATATCAGAAGGATGATTCTGAAAAGAAGCACTTTTCCCAGACTCCAAGTTCCTGCTGAAAGCCACCTCTGAGGATACATGGTACTTTCTGCCACCAGCTTCCAAGGGACCGCTCTGTCCCCTGCAAGAGGCAACAGATTGGATTTCTACTTCACTGTCTGACCTTGAAGATTTAAACAAAATCTGGGGGTTTTTTTGGCTTGCTTAGAAGAGGCCACATATTTCAGACTTCCACTCACTTCCTTGCAAGGTGAGAGATGCAGCAAGTTGGGCCCATGGAATACAATTAGAATCTCAGATCTCAGGCAGGCTACGCTCAGGACAAGCAGCCTATTGCCATTGGAATGGGCTGCCCAGGGAGGTGGTGGAGTCACCATCCCTGGAGGTGTTCAAGAAAAGCCTGGATAAGGCACTTAGAGCCATGGTCTAGTTGACTGGATAGAGCTGGGTGATAGGTTGGACTGGATGATCTTGGAGGTCTCTTCCATCCTGGTTGATTCTGTGATTCTATGATTTCTAGCAGATATTAAACTTCTTTCTTGTCTCAGTTTCCTCAATTCCTTTCTGTGTTTCAGTTTCTCTAACCAAGCAGCATGATGCAGAGCATTCCATTTCCATTCCTATAATGGTTCTAACAGGTGCAAACTGGACAGTGAAAACCCTGGGAGATCTCTCAAGGTTGCCTGGAGGCACTAAACATATGTTGTGTAGGCAAGGGATGGCGTTTGGATGCATCTTGCTCCATGCAGCACAGCGATCCCCTGTGTGCAGTGAGCAGAGGTGCCACACTCAGCCTTGCTGCAGCAGGGTAACTTTTCCCACCATCCATGTATCTCCCAGAAACGCCCTACATCTCTGTCTTTAGCAGCCATCCAAGCAGACTTTGGGTAACCACAGCCTTGAGTCCCTGGTTTGGAAGCTCCACCAGAGGAACAGGCAAGCCCCACTTCCACAGGGAAAGCTGCACAAGACTGACTGGCCCAGGTAGTGGTGGTTGATGGATGGGCACAGCAGTGTGGAGAAGGGTTGTGAGCTGGGACTTGGAGATTACAAGTGGCCCAAAAAACTGATCTGCAAGATCTCCCTAGTCACAGCAGCCAGACTCCAGCCAGGCTACCATATCTGAAGCATTTCTAGGGTTAAGGATTCTCCCAGCTCTAGCCTTTGAGAAAAAGCTCTAAGTCCCCACCCCATCGTGAGATGGCAGCCAGTGTGGCTCAGCTGACACCCTCCCATTAGTACAGTCCCTAGCAGTACAGGTATCCTGGAGGCTGTGACAGGCTAAGGACTTTCTCCATGCAAGGTGGTGTCTGTATCCCATCCTGGCTGGTGGCAACAGTTTTGAGCTTTGAAGACACACTGTTTGCATAGGTTGTTTCAGAATGAAGCAGTTTTTCTTCCTCACTGGTAAAAGGAATGAGCAGGGCTGTGCTTCAAACATCAGTGGACAATAACTTAAAGAGCTGCATCACTTGTTTTCAAATCTCTTTCTGCTGAGTGCATCTGAACAAGGATGTGGCACGTTGCTCCTATAAACACCCAGCTCTGCTTCTGAAGAGCAGCACAGATACAACAGTATGGTTAACACCTCTGCCCTTGGAAAGGCATCTCGATGCATCATGTCACGCTGCACCACTGGAGTCCGTGCAGCTATGTGTAGTGCTGCTCAAGCAACATTTTGTTACACTCAATGAGAGCTGCAAGAAGCCAGAAGCAAGAGAAACAAGTGTCCATCTCCCAGAACAGGCTAACCCTGGGATTATCTTTCTAAAAGAAACAAGAATTAAAAATCCCAACAGCCTCACAGGCACGTGGGGAAGCTGCATGGCTTTTCTATGAGATCCATTGGCTCTTCTGCTTTGGAACGCTAGGAGTGAGAGCTCAGAGCAGCTCTCACCTCCAGTAGTGCTGCTGGGCCCTGCTTTGCAAGCTCAAGGTTACAATACTGATGTGCACATGGAGGTACAAGGAAGTGCTCCTTGGCCTCATGGATCCCTTACTGAGGAATGTCCTCTCATCATCCTCAGTGTTCTTAGAGCTCTCCACCACCAGCTGTTGTTCAAAGGCCATGTTGGAGCCTTTGCCTCACTTCCCTTTCACCCAGCAGATCCTGGGAGAGCATGTGATCCTGTTTACACTGAGATTAGGCTATAGTAACACCTAGAAACACAGGAGTCACATTCTGTCCCAACTCAGAGATAAGCTTTTACAAGAATGCCCTGCTGGGCAAAAGCCCCACAACTACTTTTCCTCTTGGAAGGAGTAAATTCTTCTACAGCTTTCACCTGATAGTCAAATCAAGTGACCTCAATTCAGACTGCAGTCCTGAAAGGCCTCTTTGGAGAAACCAGTTTGCTGAGATGGCCTCAGGCAGTCTGCTTTCCAAGGGGCAGCATGGCCATGACCTAGACCACTGCTCCTCCACAGATCAACTCCCTAAGTAAAACAGATATTGCAGCTTTTCTATTTTCTCCTTGGCCAGACAGGGTTGGTCTGAACACTGCTTCAAAAGCAAATGATGTGCACAATGCAGGGGACAGGAGACAAGATTTCATTAAAGGCTTATTTTAATTAAGACTTGACTGTTAGCTGTTCAAAGACCACTCAGAATCAATAAAAGGCCCACCAAGTGGCTACTATTAGAAGGTCTCATGAGTAATCATGCTGTTGCTATAGGAAATGGAATGCTTCTCACAATGAAGAAATACAGCCTACCACAGTGACAGAGCAGGGACCTGATGGAGAAACACAGGATAGGACTGCAACTATATTTTGCTAAAGCACAAAACAAGGCTCAGCATCCTTTAGAGCAGTATGGGCAATTATAAGGAAGTAAAGTTAATCTTTGGGAAAAATTGCCAAATTAGCACAAGAAATACTACCCACAGAGAGCTTTACATGAGCACAACCCTGGTTAAAAACAATCATTCTGAGTAGGAAAAGCTTCATGTAGGTCAGTGAGTCCTCTGGTAGAAGCCCTCCTTGACTAGTGAGAGGATCCTGTGGTCAGCAAAGAGGAGATTGGTAGGGTTACAAAGAGTGTGGGAGAGGAACAAGGAGAGGAATGAAGACCTGGGGAGATCTGGAAAGCAGCAAAAGGCAGCTCACTGAATTGGCAGCCTCCACAACTGCTCCCTGGAAATAACACAGGCAGAGGATGGAGCTGTGCCTTTGCTGAAGAGCTATCACACTTCATTTGGATCAACATAATTTGCAGCTCTGAAGAAGAACCAAATAGTCTGTTTCTACCAGAGAGGCCACAGAGAGATGCTGCCTGCATCCACTGCATTGCACAACTGCCTATGAGTGCAAGGCAGGGTTGGACTAGTGGGGAGCATCTTGTCCCACCCAAAGTGTTAGCTGTGACTTGCTGCCAGAGGTAAGATATTAAATGAATGGATGACCTGGAAAAGAGTGGGAAATTCTCCACTTCTGAGATTCATACAAATATTCTTCCTCTCCCCACCACAGAATCATAGAATGTTTTGGGTTGGAAAGGACTTTTAAAGGTCATCTAGTCCAACCCCACCCTGCAGAGACATTTTTAACTAGATCAGGTTGTTCAGAGCCCCATCCAACCCTTGACTCTTTCCAGCTTCTACTATCTCTCTGGGTAAGCTGTACTAGAGTTTCAGCACCCTTATTGTAAAAACAATTATTGCCAATCTAAACCTACTCTCTTTTAGTTTAAAACCACCAATTTCTCATCCTTGACAGTGAGATTATTCCATTTGGGATGGTAACACAACAGCAAGACAAGATACAGACACAATTTCAGTGCTGTTCACCCACAAGTCCTCTGCTGTCCACCTGGTTGTTGAGGGACAGTATTTTTACTACTCTGTTTGCAAGAGTAGAGGCTGGCCACTGAAGGACTGACTGGCAGCATGACTGCCTGCTACTTGAAGTACCTTGCCTTCTGGAGTCATCTTCCACATCACAGAGAACGTCAGTCTGTCTCTCATGGGATTGAGACTGCATAACTCCTCACACAGCAGTTTGGGAAGCATTGGGATCACCTGGAAGAGAAGAAAGCCTTGGTGAGATATAGCCTTTTAGTAGATGACCTGCTGGTCAAGTACATGGCCTGCTGGTCAAGTTTCCCTGACCACTTGGTAGAAGACAGGCTCGACAACCTTGGTGATACTGTGATACTGTGACAATGCACAGGAGAAACCGCATTAATGCTTCAGGATTGCATTCTCTGTGGCAGGAGTGGCTACACCATAGCTATGGGATGCATCAGCCATGCCAGAGCTACATCACATGGTGAAGAGCATGCTGGCATGGAACCAGTAAATAAACCAAGGATGCCAAGACACAGCTAAGGCCAGCAACATTCACATCAGCCCAGCCCCTCAATGAAACCAGGAGGAGCTGCCAGTCTCCAACCTAGCAATTATTCCAGTGCTCCCCTCCGCTGAATGGAGTAAACATGCTGGAGCATCCTGCATCCTTGGTTATAGCATCCTGCATCCTTGGTTAGGCAAACATTGCACTCTGCAGCTTTTAAGGTCACAAAGTTTGCTCCGTGTTCACTTTTTTCCCCACTGCCATTTTGGCACTGGGAAAAATGAGGAAGGCTTAGCACATCAGGAAGCTTGATGTTGAAGAAACATGGTCCTGGCAGTCAGGAAGTGAAGAGTTTGGACCTGGGAACCGTGTCTCTTGCTTTGCCTCCGAACACTGCGTAACCAGGCAAGTCATGCACTTCTGCTCCCTGCAAAGGATAATGAAACTTCTTTTATGCACCACCAGAGTGGTGCTTGGCTTTAATAAAGACTAAGCCATGCTTTGTAGCACAGCCCAGAACAAGGGGATGTTGGCAAGATAAACAAATGCACCCGGTTTATGAATATTGAACATGATGGTTGCAAACAGGGAGAGCAATTATTATTTTGCTATACTCAACTCTGAATAAAATGTCAGACAACAGAAGTTTTTGGCAGGGATTTCTTTCCCTTCTGTCCTAATTCCTTGCAATTAATCAATATTTCTCCTGCTGAACTCTGAATTACCAAACTATGCATTACTCACCTGACTGCAGAAACAAGGCGAAAGCTTTGGAGCATATTCACACTAGAATAACCTGGGCAGCTCCAAGTGTTTCTACAACCCCTGAGCTATTTCCCAGGTGAAGTCTGCTGCAAAGATAATATTTAGCAGCTGTTTAATGAAGCAAACCTAATTATAAGAGTTCCACATTCTTATTTCCCTTCTCATTATTTACCTCTGTGAGGATGCAGTAACTGCCTTCAAAGAACCACCACATTACTCCTCTTGTTTATTCCAAGTGAGAGCACAGGCTGCTGCATTCCAGAAAAACCCAGAAAATGCTCTACTTGGTTGCCATAAAATAGTTTAGCTATTTAATTTAGTTCCCACTTTGGTTGCTCTCTGCCCCACTCCCTAAATATATGGTCAGCAGGAAGCTGACTGGCATGCAAACCCCATCTCTTCCAATCTCCATGACACCAGCTGGGTGATTCCAGAGACAACTTTTTTTTCTATCTGGATACCAGAGAAACAAAAGTTCTTCAAAACAGTAAGAAACAAAGCTTTAGGTGTCCATATTTACCTTTTGCTTTGAAAGACTCTTAAAATATTTAATCACATTTGTGTTTTGGCACCAGATGATGGCTATAAATCCATCCTAATTGCAGTGCACGCTAATGCCAAAAGGCTAACTGTACAGTCTGTGATTGTGCAGGAGTCCCTTGCAGCATGAATCAGCAGCACTAGGTCAGCTGGAAGGCCACAAGGGTAAGATTATGATAAGCTGTTTCCCGCCACACAAAGGCAGTTATTCCAGTTGTTATTCCAGTTGTGAGCAGTGCATTAACAATGCTGCTATACTCATAACTCACAGGTCCAATACGTGAGCTCTGCCATGCTGCCTGGAAGGACCCACACCACAAGGTTATAAATTTAGCCTGAGTGGTGCCAGCCCATACCAGAAAAGAGAGAAAATAGTTTTATATACCATGGGAAATCCCTGCCTGCCTAAGATCATCCACGGTCACCATGAGACCCTGAAGTTCAGGTCACAAAGTGCCAGTAATTTAATAAAAGCTCCCATGCCCTTTTCCAGCCAAATGAAAAGCTGCAGTTAGAAGCTGTTCTCTCCCTCCCCCTTTCTGTGATTGATTGTCAGACAATGGTCCACACATATCGAATATTTCTGTGCCTTAGCACACCCTCTTTCCCTTCACATCTCCTGTAGCAATAACAGCCTGCTAGAAAAATGCTTACATGAAACATGAAAGCCCATCCACAAAGAGTAGCCTGAATGAAACAACAGGATGCTTGTTTTAAGTGTACTTGAGCAGGATTAATACCTGATTCAAGAGGCTATAATTCTATAGAAGGGCTATCAAATGATGTGAAACACAAGCAAAGCTTTAACTCAGCTCCTAATTACAGCACTAAACCGAGCAATTAGCTGTAACAAACCCACTGTTAAATAGGGAAGCATCAACCTGCCTTACTCTTGTTTTACAGGAGAGAAACTTTAGGCAAAGCAACTTAACCCAAGGTAGGGAGGAAGCCTCAAAGGAGGAGCAAGATTTCAATCAACCTTTTCATGGGCTCATCAAATACATGTGTAAGATAATGTGACCTTGCACTGAAGGTATTTCAATTTTTATCTACCTTACTGAAACCTGGTTTCAACATCACAGCAGCCTTGGCGAGCTGCCTCCCTCTGCTTTAACATCGCAGTTCCTCCTCATATTCTACACAGAGAATAAGCCAAATATCAGAAGGCACAGAAGTTATAAATACACATTTCCTTCTTCCTTAACACGATACGGTCACAGGCTGAAAGGATTCTCAGTAGTTGCAAGACCAGCATTTAGCACAGAAAGATGTCACAATTGTGTCACACTTGGAGAGCAAGATGCTTCGGGAGTAATCGCAGGGGCTGCCCAGAAGGAACTTTCACAATAGGATTAGCTTCATCTTTTTTTCTGAAGGAGACCCAGGAGGAGAGGAGATTTCCCTAAGTACATCTTTAATGCCCAGACTTGCAAAATATCAGGGTCGTGTAGCATCACCTCAAATAATCCAGAGGTTGCCTGGCATCTTTTAAGTGCTTTGCCCTTCCCATGACTGTCTGCCAAGAGAGAGCAGCGTCTGCCAGCTGCCCTGTGGAGTGCCTGGGCAGGCAGAAATCTGGCTGGCTGCAATGCTGCTGAGGGTATCACCTCTGCTGGGAAGTGGTTTCCTTAGCCAATTGCTAAGGATGTGCCCGTGTTGGGGATCACATCATTCAGCACGATTTTATTGCAGGTGGAAACAAAGTCACTCAAGCTTACAAAGGGATCATAAAGCTGGAAGAGGGGGATGTAGAAACATAGTTCAGTCCAGAAAGGCAGTTGGACACCCCCAGCAGGGCCAGAATAAAAAGCTTTCACAATGGAAAAGAAAGGACCTACAGCCCCCAGGAAATCCTTTCTAATGAATGTATTACAGAAACTGGGGCTGAAGAAAGGTTTGAGTGGTGACAGCTTGTCTGGTTTTCATCCCTCTCTATCTGACTAATAAAAGATCTCATCTCTCCTCACAAGCCTAGCAGGGCCCAGGAGATCCTGAAAAGAGCACTTCTTTGAGAGAAAGGCTGATATCCACAGTGCTCACAGCCATGGTCTGCATTTCAAATCAAATCACAGGCAGGATTTCTCTCTCCCCATTTCCAAGTCCTGCATGTGATATCTCCAGCTCCAGACGCAGCGCCCCAGCACTGCCTGACAGCTCTGCTCCATGCTACCAGCTCTCCCCACAGGCAGCCATGCACCCCAAAGCAGTGGGCAGAAAGGGAAAAGCAAAGTAAGAAAAGCCTCTGCCTGGGCTGGGGGCCTTCCTACTTTGTCATCTCAGTGTTATGTGCACCTGCAACCATGGCTGACCACACTGCTTAGCAGCTGACTCCTCTGCATGGTGCATTCAATTTGGAGACAGGAAGATCTAACCTCCTGCTTGTGAGAGCTCTTGGGTTTGATTTGTTTTGCCACTTGGGCTAATAAAGTGTTTCCAGAAACCATATGTCAGTTTCCAGCCTCAAACTCATTCCTAGGAAGCCAGGCAGTGGGAGGGAGCACAAACATACTGAGATGATAAAATTCCCAGTTCCCTTTAAAACCAAAGCATCTGCTGCAGCCAGGAGCAACTGACTGGCCAGGTTCAGAGCGAGTTAGCCAGTGAGGTTCTCATCAACAGACTCACTGTAGCAGGTTTTCAATGAACAGAAGGGTAAAATCAGTCAACCAAAAGAAAAAAGGGAGCAAACCTGATTAAGGATAACCTCTTATTCCATAAAGTTCCACGAAGAGCTTTTCTCCCTTTAACAAACCCATTCTGCTGATGCCCTGCTTTGGCTACCTGCTCAGGCTTGGTGCAGTGGGACATGACCACTGCTGACTCCAGGGGTGACTCCTCCTTCCAGAACCATTCTGATGGGAAGGGATTGTATTAACTTAAAGTTTCCATCAACTGCTCTCTCTCCTCAGAGCTGGGAAGAGGACGAAGAGGTCCAACAACGGGGTGGGCTCAGTGAGCCTCTTGCTTACACACTAAAAGACACTCAGAGGAAATAGGCAATTTGTTTATGAGCCAAGATTTCTGCTCAAGACTTGTATCAACACTTCCATGAATTCAGATTTTGAGCAACTCTTTGTTACTCAGTCTGAGATTATCAAAATATCAACACCCTGACAACCTGCTGGTGTCAAAAGCGAATGCCTCCAAGTCCTTGGACTCAATGTGAAGATAGGCTTACAGTTCCCATCTTTGATCTCCAGTATAAAATATGACCAATAAAATATTATAGGGATTTATGGCTGACCTCTCACTCAAGCTGCTTCACACCTAAAATAACACGACAAGATGTGCCAAAAGAGAGGAAACTGTTTAGGTTTTCTTGCTTCTTAAAACCCGATACAGGATTACTTCAAAAACTTCTGACTTTTATTAAATGGCCTGCTAGCAATTACACAGTAACTCCCCTTCTGGATACATGGTTCAAGAAAACTAAATATGTGGCTTTATTTAACTTCTTTGGGAGGATTAGCGTGGTGCTAACCTCTAGCAGGATCACAGCTGTCTTAGGAAACAGCTCCATCAAAGGAAAGCATATTTTCTCCAAGAATCACGATACCATCTCCTTTCAGACAGCCTGGCCACTCTCCTTTGCCCATCCCCTCTTCACCTTTTCATCTCTTGCAACTAAAATATTGACCATTTCATGACCTAACCCATCTTGCACTCTCACTTCTGCAGAGTGGAAGTGTGGCTGAAACACTAATGCTGACTGCTGGGACAAGGAAGCTGAAGAGCAATTCGAGATTACTGACAACAGGTAACTTAGATTGGTATTGCACCTGACTGGTAGTGCTGAGGGGGAGAAGTGCTTTGAAAGAGAATTCAATTAGCTTTTGAATTCAACTAGATTTTTATGAAAAAATGTCCTTCTACATAAAAATCTTCCTTAGCCCTTTGAAAAAAAATCCCAAGCCAAATCACAATATTCTGATTTAGAAATACTGCCACAACATCTTTCCAGACTACAGCTTTGCTGCCCTGCAGTGACATACCCCTGGGCAAGCCCTCATCTCCCATAGTGAGCTACAGCCATTGAGGGGAAAGCAGAGCACCACATAAGCCAAGGGTTTATCACTGCACAGACTGTAGGATTGGCAAGCCTCTGGTGCCAGAACTGCTCTTTCCATGTGATAATCATTGCTTCCCACTCGTGGGGAACAGCAAGTCACTGGTAACTGGCATTTCCCAGTGTGGCCATTCCTTGGTGCTGCACTGCTGTCAGCCTCACTACCACCAAATCCATCTAGGGCACTTTCTCCACACTAGGGATATTCTGACACAACTCATACTTAGAGATGTCAAATCCACCAGGATTCACTGAAGTCCCCTGAATAGCCTTACTGTTTCCACCCAGGAATCTTATGCAACAGCTACTAAGCTTAACAGCTTGACATCAAAACACTAATTTGATTTCAGTAGCACAAAATACAACATTTTACCATCTGGAAAGCATGAAGTGGACACAGGAAACTATTGGAACTAGCATCACTACAAGATCCTTCCCAGACAGCAACACCAGAACATCCAGGAAGCATTACTCCTAATCCTCAAAGTAGCAAGAAGGATATCATAGACTCACAGAATGGTTTGGGTTAGAAGGGACACTAAAGATCACTTAGTTCCAACTCCCATGCCAGAGCAGGGATCCCTTCCACTAGACTGGGTTGCTCAAAATCCTATCAAACCTGACCTTGAACAGCTCCAGGAAAGAGGCATCCACAACTTCATTGGACAACCTGTTCCAGTATCTCATCACCCTCACAGTAAGGAATATTCTCTAAAAGATGTCCTATCATTCCAGAAATGGCTGTATAGACCAAAACTTCAGCCTGACTGAATGGTAGCATAGAGGGAGGCAGATTAGTCTGCTCTTTTGAGACTGCCTCGACCCTCCTCTACATGCAGCTTCAAGCCATAACAGGAGGCTAACAGCCAGTGCCAGCAGTATCTGATGAGATAGAAACTGCTACTGCACATTCAGTTGAAAATGAGATAGCCACAGACAAAACCTGAATGTTTTCTTTCCCACAATGAACTTGAAGCTGTTCTATTATAAAGTATAGACAATTTTAAACTTGACTTTAACACTTAAGAGCTTCATGCTTTCAAATATCTTTTCAGTGCATGACAAAAGGACAATTTCTGTAGCACATGGATAAGCAGATAAAAGGGTGTGGAACACCCTTGCACCTCAGGATGCAAGACTGCACAGTATGTTTTACACCTTACTCTGCCTCTGGGAGGGATAGCTGCTACTACCACACTGAAGACAGAATCCTCTGCCACCACACCTGCAGATTTCAAGCTCACAACAGCAATTCAGACAAGTCAACCTGGCTCATCTCAGGGCAGCACTGTGCAAGGGCAGCTATGAGGCTCCAGAGTAGTGAAGCCCTGTTCACACACAGCTGCCCCTGAGCTGAGCAGCCCTGGCATACCAGGGTCCCTGCTCAGAGACACAGCATCAAACTGCTGCCTCACATCATGTTCTCTCCATAAACTCTGAGGTAGTCAGCAGCTATGTTAGCTCTTGAGTTTGGATCGACTTGCTCTCTTTTGTAGATCTGCAGCAATAACAGCCAGATTTTCATCATAGACATCTGAGAATGAACCTGTAAAGTGAACTGATGGTAAATGGCAGGCAGTGTTGTCAGATGAAAAGGAAAAGCTGTCCTTACCTTTTGCACTAGATAGACACTGGTTGCTCTTTCGCTTGCTACTTTATCCAGAGCTGTTTCTTCCAGCACAAAGTAGCTGACATCTGCGATGTGAACGCCTACTTCCAAGTTCCCTGAAATTGCAGGAGGAGGTCAGTAGGCTGCAGGTAGGAACAAACCGCTGACATATTTCACTCTGGCCCCTCTCCCCTCACTCCCAGTTCTAACCATAATCTCCTCACCTTATGCCTAGATCTCAACAATTCTACTTGTTTCCGCCTCTTCCATCTGAGAGGAGAACTGTGGGCTCTCAGAACACTACCAAATTCACAGGCACTGTGGCTACCCTATACAAATGGATACATGTGTAAGTGAATCCTTGAGCACAGAGGTGATTATGTGAAAACCCTTAAAACCGTGTGGGTAAGTCTTGCCAAATAGCAGTTTGTAAGAGTGAGCCCAGTTTTCATTCCTTTGCTGTCAGACAACGGGAAGCAAGAACTGTGGAACCCCATTTTCCAAGCACACAGGCAGTGCAGGACACCATTACCTGGGTATGGAGCAGCTGCTCACACATGCTTTTGGCTTTTCAGAGCTGCACTTCTTTCCAGTTCACCCTGGTTTAGCCCAAATTGCTGATGGCAACCTGGGAAGTCCTCAATGACTCTGGATCAGGGCATGCAGAAGTGCAGCTCTTCCACAAGTAGAATATTCCCAATGATATTTCTGTTTCCCCTTCAGATTAGGCTTTTCATCTTTTAATTAGAGTCCAGTCTAGAAGTGCCTCAATTTAAAAGTTAGGCTAGAGAGGAATACTCTTGAAGTTTATCATGAGGCTTTGGCAATAATTTGGATTAAGAAGTAGGGATCATTCCCAACTTTGGAGGCAATTAGTATCTTGGTCCAAGAAATTCTGGTTTGCTAATCCTCACAGAAGTCTACTGACCTTTGTTTTCTCTGGAAGGACTGGGCTAGATTTGAGGTGCTTATTTGTAGAATAGTTCTAAGTGCAGCAAGTTCCTAATTATAACATTTGGTTCTTTATAGGAATTCACCTAACTTCTTGGTATCTATAAATATTTTTTCTTTCCTAATTTTCTTTTTAGTATATAAAGGCAATGTAATAAGACACTAAGCTGGTGACAATCCTGTTTGTTTATACACCTTGCAAAGGATATTATCAAAGCCCTTCTCTAGAATGTCACGTTTTTGAAGGACAAAATGGTTCATAGCTGCATTCATGTGGTGGATTAGGAACTTTTCCCCCCCATCACTACTGGAATTTACCAGAACAACTCAGATGGCTTGGAAGTAAAAAGAAGCTACATTTGCAGCATGGCAAAATTTCCAAGCATATATATATATATATATATATAATATTTACAAGTATCTAGAAGAAGTTACAATTATATACAAATTAGAAATAACACAGAAATCCAAACTCCCTCCCAGACAAAGGAAACTGCCCAGAAGGGCTCAAAGCTACCCCTGTCTTTCTCAGACAGGCAAACAAACCCAAAAGCCAGCAAAGCTGACATTGTTAGTTGTTAGCTGAGATTAGAGGGGAGATATTAGAGCAGATCGAAGGAGAAATGAATAGAGCAATGTCCCAGGACAGAGTAAGGAAAAATTGTTCACATTTTGGCTTTTTATCCCTCTCAGTAAACTAATGAATGATATAGACTTCATCATTATTTTCTTTTCACAACCAATAATCTAAGTTTTCTCATTAAAATATTCCAATTAGCCTCAAATCAGCACAACTCATTGGGCAGTACATCTGCCTGTGCACCCTTCTGATGGGTACCAGGTGCTAGAGTCCAGCAGAGCAGAAACTGAAATGTATGCAAGTGAAAAGGAAGCATTGGAAGGTTCAAGCTGCTATTAGGAGAGCCACCTAGCCCACTGTGCTCTCACCTGTGAGTTCAGGTAAGTGAGCACCCACCCAGCCTGTGAGACTGTTTGAATTCATAACAATCTTTAACAACTGTCTGTTTGAGTCCTTTTGTACACTTGGCAGAGCACAGATGTAAAAGCAGCAGAAATGCATATGGAAGATAGGAGAGCTGAGGTTTAGATTCATCCATGTCACCTACAGTCACTGGAAGGTCCTGCAGAAAGTAAATATGATGGCAGCACAGCGAGAGGGCAGTAATTCCATCTCACACCAAGGAAGAAATTCCACCAGTCGTTAGGAAGCTGGGAGAAAAGGGCTGCAGATTAAATGGTTCACCTCAGAAAGCTGCCTACAGCTGTGTTGTGATATTATCACATGCTTGAAAGCTGCTCGACATGGATTAGGCATCCAAGCCTGAAACTACTTAGACAGTAAGTCTTAGACCAACACTTCGACCAACAGGTTTAGTGTTACACACACTCCAAGCCAACATACTCAGAAGGTAAAAAAATACCAACTACTTTGAAGTCAATACTGTAATGTATTGACCCTGCAGGCAAATATTGACTAAAGGAAAAGGAGAGAGGGTCATTACATCATGCCTTTAACTGTCCTTTAATTCAATATGTGCACTTTTACATACATGAACTTTTCGTCCTCGATAGAAAAATCGACAGACCAAGAAAGATCTCAGTGCATGAGATGATAAAACATGGAGCCAGCCAATGAAAACACCTTGAGTGGAGATAAATTTCATTCAGGTTTCCCACCAGAGCTTCTAAGAGCTGGGGTCAGTGCTAGCCCCCTGCTTTTCAACTTCTAATGGAAAGTCTATCTAAATATTTTCTTACATACATTGACATAATGCAAACTGGCAGCTCTTCGGTTCGCCTTGCTCGAGTATGTATCTCCCTACCTCCCTCACCCCCCAACAAGTCAGACTATGAGAAGGTGAAGATACAGCACAGCAATCAACCAATCTGATTGCTCTCAAATCACTGCTTCTGGGTGTGTTAGACAAAATACCAGCCTCAGTCTGTACAGAAACACCTGCCTACTGCTCTCTCCTGCTTTATTTGCTAACTAAAATGAAAGACCTCTGTGGATAGAGAAATACTATTCACTAGGATTCTCTTCCAGGTCCACAAACCATTTCTCTAGTCTCATTAATTTTTATGACAAAGTCACAAAAGGAACATTTCATGTTGTAAGCCTTCTGTTATTTCCCAAGGAGAAAAAAAAAAAAAAGAGAAAATGTGGCCTGAATGAAAAGAGAGTTAAAGTCATTTATTAAAAAGAGTCTTGTCAGAGAGAGCAAAGAAAAGGGGAAAGGGTGGGCACCACATGGACCACACACCACAAGCTCTGCTCCACCTTCATCTGGATGAATAAATCTATTTTTCCAGCAAATAAAGGCTTCATATCTTGGCAGGTAGCTCTGCATCATGATAAGACTTTGTACTCTACGTTTCTTACAGAAACAAGTACTTTACAAACCATGGACTTGCTTCATTCCAAATTTAGGAGTCTCCTAGAGTGAAGCTAACAACCCCTAAAGCTAGATATATACTGCCAGTGTAAGGATTTCATTTTTCAAAGAGAAACTTATGTAAGAATGTAGAGAAGATTTAGCCAAACACTTCATATGCTGCTGTTGAAGCCAGAGCTGAAGGGAGCATCATGATGAAAAATGCTGAAGGCACTCGGGTGGCTTTACAGTATCACAGTATCATCAGGGTTGGAAGAGACCTCACAGACCATCAAGTCCAACCCTTTACCACAGAGCTCAAGGCTAGACCATGGCACCAAGTGCCACGTCCAACCTTGCCTTGAACAGCTCCAGGGACGGCGACTCCACCACCTCCCCGGGCAGCCCATTCCAGTGTCCAATGACTCTCTCAGTGAAGAACTTTCTCCTCACCTCCAGCCTAAATTTCCCCTGGCGCAGCCAGCAGCATCTCTGGGACTTTATTCATATAAAATAATTTCCCCTGGAAGTGGGTGCAAACTGTCATCCCATTTGAAGTCTGCCATCACAAGGCTGCTATGAGGGAGATGTTTAACAACAGAGAACGAGGCACCTTTTATGACCCAGCGGTACCCTATTAGCTCCTCTCTGCGACTACAGAGACACAGCAGCAGAGATGGATGGGAGACAGCAGTATGACATCAAATTACACCGTGGCATTGCAAAGCCTCATAATGAGGCCCTTTGCAAAGAGGAGATCTCCTCTTGAGGCCTGCAATAGAAAGAGGGAAAGGGCTTGGCACACAGACATGAAAGCTCTCTTGGGCCAATGCTGTGCACAAGAGGGATAGGATCCTTGTGGTCCTTTCCAACCATAGTGATTTATAGTGATTAGATGTTTTTTCATAGAATTTCATAGAATCAACCAGGTTGGAAGAGACCTCCAAGATCATCCAGTCCAACCTAGCACCCAGCCCTAACCAATCAACCAGACCATGGCACTAAGTGCCTCATCCAGGCTTTTCTTGAACACCTCCAGGGACGGTGCCTCCACCACCTCCCTGGGCAGCCCATTCCAATGGGAAATCACTCTCTGTGAAGAACTTCTTCCTAACATCCAGCCTATACCTACCATGGCACAACTTGAGACTGTGTCCCCTTGTTCTATTGCTGGTTGTCTGGGAGAAGAGGCCACCCCCCACCTGAGGGATTTGGTTTAGTCAAGGACTTGTCAGTGTGAAACTGATGATTGGACTTGATGATCTTGAAGGTCTTTTCCAGTCTAAGAAACTCTGATTCTGTAATTTGGTGCCACCTTCCTGTTCACAACAGAGCTCTGATGCCCTTGCTGCACTGCACACAGATGAAACAACTCCCCTTTATGTTTACCATCTTGTAGGCTGCCAGAATAGCAGAATATAACAGACTTGTACTTCTCCAACTTCCTAAAAGCCTGGATCCCCCCCTCAAAGCTTACCAAGTGATGGAGCTACGATGCTGCCCCAGGCACATAGCAGTTTTGTGGAAGGTTTGGCTCCTTGATCTGAGAATCTGGTTTGTTTGAACCCACTCCAAAACTTTGTGTAACACTGATATGATGCTAAAAATTAAAGGAGAATGGTGGCACCTCACAGAAGAACAAAGAACAAGCTGTTCCTTTTTTTCTTATTATTATTATCACTGATGAGCTCATTCTCTACGACAAAACAGTTCAAAGAACTTCTTTCTTTCGTGAGGAAAACTATAAACAAAAAAGGATTAGCAAGAAAGAGCTGGAAGAGAAGGGAAAAAACCTTTCAGTCTGTAAATGCTCCACAAAAAAACTGCCAAACCAGCAAGTCCTATCAAGTATTTGCCCCAGAAATCAGAAAGCTGAGTTGAATGTATTCGAATAGTATGGAAAGCAACACACTTGGTCCCTCCTGTCTTCAGCCATCCCACTCAGCACTAGCACAAATACGGACAGAACGACCAAGCAAGTTCAGCTTACACCTTAGCATATGTGAATTCTAGGATCATGCAAACTAAAAATGCATCTCTTCATGGACAAAACAGCAGAAGGTAATTCTCTAGCGTGCATACACACTCCCCTTTATTTCTATCTCATCTTCAAGCAGCGTGATTCTCAGGAGAGAAGACAAACAGTAGCAAGAGCATTGAGAGAACTCAAAACCTAATACCAAGCTTTTTGCATTAATCACTATTTCTCGCACTGTATTCAGCCCTCAGAAGAGTGCAATCTGCTTTTCAAAGTGTTTGGGCTAGCCAGAAAGCCAACTACCTACTTGCTGTCAGCAGGTCAAAGCAGCTGGCTGTTCCCTGGCTCTTTGTGGCAAATAATCACAGCTCTTTCTCATTCCCCTGTCCTGGGGGGTACCATCCTGCTGCTCTTATCTGCAAAGGAATACTTAGCACCTTGCAAAAGTATGAAAAACTTGCATAAAGAGAGATAAATGAGGCCTTTAGCCTACATGAATATTTTGCTGCCATTACAAGTGCTACAGGAGAGCATGGGTCTGAGGTGCTCATGTGTGCTTGTAGGCAAACAGGCAAGGACAGTGTCTACAGAGGAGGGTCTCTGTTACAAAAGGCATAGCCAGAGGGGCTGTAGACAGTAGCACGGCTGGACACAAACCAAATAATTGCACTGAGTCAGAAAATGCCTCTGAGATTTGGGGAAGCTGCTGGAATTAGCTAGAGGCCGTCACAGATATGCCTTTAAATGAAGGACTTGATCCGAACCCTAAGATTCCTTTTTCTCTTTAGCATGTGTTAAGTACATTGAAAGCGAAACAGAAGTGGCCCTCCTGGGATAGAGAGAAGAAGAAAAAAGAGAGAGAGAAAAGACAATGACTGAGTGGGAGAAAAGAGCAAATGGGAAAGCAAAAAAAACCCCAAACAAACCCAAAACCCAAGCAAGAACAAGATGGAGAAGAGTTCAATACAAAAATAAATGCCAGACCATGGAAAGAGGGAGTTATTTGCCTGCTCTGGAGCCTGAAGACAAAGGTGGGTGGCTTTAATTCCCAGCTGTTGCTTTTCCACCACAGGAAGCCAAGCTATTGTTCAGAAAAATCAGGCAGTGTGTTTTATTTTACCTATTTTAAAACAACAAGGCAAGTGCTTAAATCTTACTTGTGTGCCCCAGGGCCATTTGCTTTCTGAAAGTGCAATGCAGCTGAGCATAAATCCATTAACTTGTTTACCAGGAAACCAAATTTTTTTGAATTATCACATGATGGTCTCTAGCCAACCCAAATGCAACTAATTACACCTTTCTTTAAGCAAGAAATAGCTTTTTCTTTCTCTAAAGGTCTCTTCCTTGACATAGCCTCCTGAAAAGACTCCGGCAAAAGGAAATCAGAGACCTGTGTCTCAAGAGAGCAGGACAAGTCCCTGGGGCACAGAGCTGCAACTTTTCCATCTGAGCAGAAGTATGACTTTAGTAAATTTTGCAACAACTTCAAAAGAGGAAAAACTGCCTGCCCAAACAAACAACAAGCATGTCTAAAGGGGAACAATCCACAAAACACTGTGTAGTAGCATTATGTACTACCAGGCGCTGCAGCTAGGAGATGTCCCAATCCAAGCTCCTCTGCCATTGGCTTGCATGAAAAATGTACCACAGAAACAGCTCCCTCAAACCTCAGGCCACATAGAGACTTTGAGACCACCAGGAACAGCCTGGTCAGGGTTTCAAGACATTTGAACTCTTCTTTGAATAATGCTTCATAACTTTTCTCTGTGTTTGTAGCACCTGGAGAGGTGCTTCCCCATGATCATAGAATCATAGAATCAACCAGGTTGGAAGAGACCTCCAAGATCATCCAGTCCAACCTAGCACCCAGCCCTAGCCAGTCAACCAGACCACGGCACTAAGTGTCTCATCCAGTCTTTTCTTGAAGACCCCCAGGGACGGTGCCTCCACCACCTCCCTGGGCAGCCCATTCCAATGCCAATCACTCTCTCTGTGAAGAACTTCTTCCTAATATCCAGCCTATACCTACCCTGGCACAACTTGAGACTGTGTCCCCTTGTTCTATTGCTGGTTGCCTGGGAGAAGAGGCCACCCCCCACCTGGCTACAATGCCCCTTCAGGTAGTTGTAGACAGTAATAAGATCACCCCTGAGCCTCCTCTTCTCCAGGCTAAACAGCCCCAGCTCCCTCAGCCTCTCCTCATAGGATTTGTGCTCCAGGCCCCTCACCAGCTTTGTTGCCCTTCTCTGGACATGTTCCAGCACCTCAACATCTCTCTTGAATTGAGGGGCCCAGAACTGGACACAATCCTATGCCAGAACCTGTTTACCCTGCAGAGGGTCACAGGGAAGTTGGGTTCCTCTGTACCTGCACAGGTGAGATGCCAAAACTGCAAGTTCCACTTACAGGCATTATAAATCATATTGATGTCTTCACAAGATTCAAGTGTAATGCTCAAAACGGAGTTAGAGACCTCAATCAGAATACTGAATGTCAGTATTTGCTATGTGACTGTCTCTGGAAGAACCTCCAGATGACTCATGACCTAGACACAAGTCTTTGCTACTCAGAGTAATCCCAGGCACTGGACAATGGATCTCCAGCTCTTCTCCAGTTATTATCAAGCAGGATAGCAAGGCAATGACTGTGCTGCTGCAAACTCTGATTCCTGTCTCAGAAAGCATCCTTTGCTGGCAGAGAGAAACTACCAAGGCAGATTGTGCTTAGCTCTCTTAAGCAGTCTCTTAACAGTGATGTTTCCAGCTAACATGATGAAGGCAAAAGGACAATCAATTTATGGTATTCCTGTCATTAATTGTTTTTATCACTATCCCATGACCCACTTGAGAGGCTAACTATCAGGAAATCAGCAAGCTTTGAATTTAAAGAATGGGAAGTGGCACCCAACAGCTTTCAAGATGAGTTACAATAATTTTGGGTGTAGGATGTCATCCTGTTCCTGAAATGGTTTAGAGTGGGGAGGGACCAGCATCTTCCTACTGTGAGGTCAGTTCCTTTTGTGATCTCTCTCTACTGATAGCTGAACCAGCACTCCCAGGCACTCAAGGTGACCTTGGGATTTAGTGTTAGGCCAAACCCACTGAGCAGCCTTGACATTTCAACTTCTCTGAGAACAGAATGCAGCTGCTGAGATGTCACTTGTAGCCATCCGATTTCTTGGTTTGTTTTCTGAACCATTTCCAAAGTATTTCCCTCTGCACCTGACTTTACTCTCTCTGTAACTAGCATTACAGTCCACAATCAAGAAACACTGTCGTGAATTGCACTCTAAGATGTTTTTCCTGTTCAGCTGGGTTCTGAAACTCCTGCATTGCAATAAATTAGAAGCTAAAACAATAACCCAGTGATTCTGAGGGATCCTGCCATTTAAGAAAGCTGACAATACAGAACATATACAGCAGTAACTTCTTTCCTGCCTGCATGCAACAAAACAGAATCACAGTTGGAAAAAAACTCCCCAGGATCATCAAGTCCAACTGTTACCCCTACTCTTACAAAGTTCACCTTTAAACCATATCCTCAAGTACCACATCCAAACAGCTTTTAAACACACTCAGGGTTGGTGATTCAACCACCTCTCTGGGCAACCCATTCCAATGCCTGCTGACTGAAGTTAACCATGTGGGAATGTACCCTCATATATCTTCTGATGCTTCTGTGCTAAATGTGCTCAAAAAATCATGTTTTCTCTGTCTCTATATGGATATCACCTATCATATGTGGTTCCTCTCTAAATACTTTCCTCATCCTTGAGGTCCTTTTTAATGAACAGCAAAGTGCTTGTAGATCTGTTTGCATGGGAATTTCTACCCATGCCCCAGCTCCTTAAAGGCATTTGCCCTTTTTTACCCCCCTTCAATGTGATCTGCCATTGGAATGGGCTGCCCAGGGAGATGGTGGAGTCACCATCCCTGGAGGTGTTCAAGCAAAGCCTGGATGAGGCACTTAGTGCCATGGTCTGGTTGACTGGATAGAGCTGGGTGCTAGGTTGGACTGGACAATCTTGGAGGTCTCTTCCAACCTGCTTGATTCTATGATTCTATTTTATGAATATACAATCAGCCACTATTGTTTTTAAGTCTGCATCCATAAATATTAGTGAGATCTACCAGGACACAAAATCCTGTGGCTCTAAATTTTTGGGGAATTGTCCCAGGTCCTGAATTTATGAATTGAGATGATCTGGAAGGCAACTTCACCCAGAGCAACTCTCCTTCCTACACCAAAGTAAACTTGCTTTTATGAGTAACCCTACTGGTATTTGCATGGCTGTTTGGACATTCTGCAGTCATGGTCTTCATGAGATTAGTCCTTCACAGGCAATCTACCTTTTATTTTGTTCTAATCTTCTGTCTTTTTCCCCCCTTTTCTTTGTGTACCATCAAGGTAAAAAACAGGAAAGCTCATAAGATAAGGATGGAATCTCTATAAAATATCTATACTTGAGAGAAAAAATCAGGGCAATAAAACATTCATTCCTCACAACAAATCCTGCCCATTTTTGCTTCCCTAAGCTTTTAATGAATCTTCTCACAAGCAGCTCTCATATATATGTAAAAAAAAGTTTTAGCAAATTATGTTCCAACAATCAATATTCCAACCAAACTCAAACTTCCTTAATCTCCATCCCAATACCTTATTACTCAGTTTAATATGCTTGTCTGGGGATAAGGCTCAGTCTATTTTCCTTTCAATCACCATTAGATTGGAGCAAGCTGCCCAATTTCCACTTAAGCTGACAGAAGCCCTATGTTGTTATCTGACTGATTTGAAGAAAGGTGTTTGCTGGAGGAAAGGTTGTGCAGTCCAGCCCTCTGTTTCCATTCAACATGCACAACCCCAAGTCACTTTAACAGAACAGGCACACCATGCAGCACATGCTGCAGTTCCCCAGGGCTACACAGGGGCACGCTGTGGGACACAGCAGGCATCTGACTTGGCACAGGCCAGAGTGTGTTTTGCATATGTCAAAGCATGTGCAACCACAAGCCCATGGTAGAAGGGAAGGATACAGACCTGGTTTTAATCACTGCAATATGTCTTTTTCACTTTCCTAGTGACACAACAGACTAATCAGCAGGTAACAGGAGAGCTGAGTTAATTATGTCTGATACCAAAGTAAAGCTGACCGAATGCCCACACAATCCTACTCCTTGTGGCTCTTCTTTATTTTCCCTTATTTGACTACTGCAATAAATTTAAGGAAATTGAAGTTTATGGTCATTTTACATTTGGCTCATATATCACTGTGGAGTTTCTGTCATTTTCTCCCCAAGCCTGGTCTCTGTTAATCTTAAACATCCCACCAAAAAAAAAAAGAAAGCATAGCAATTCCATAATG
The DNA here is from genome assembly GCF_015220805.1 of Pogoniulus pusillus. Taxonomy (NCBI): domain Eukaryota; kingdom Metazoa; phylum Chordata; class Aves; order Piciformes; family Lybiidae; genus Pogoniulus; species Pogoniulus pusillus. The sequence continues at coordinate 5,669,491 of NC_087289.1, read as the reverse complement.
TAACTTTTGATTCAGCACAGTGTTTACCTTAAGCAAGCCAGCCCAGCACGATTCCAATTACAAGCTCTACCTCTACTTTGTGCTGCAGGAACCAAACAGATTAGCTGAAAGGTCCTGTATCAAGTGTTGCTCAAGAAAACTTCCCCTACAGTCCTTAAGTACCCAGAGGGACAAAGCTGAATAGAAAAAAGGGAACATTTATGTTTAAAAGCAAAATATAAGTGCACACAACTTTGCAAAAAACAGAACAATCCAAGTGTTTGTGACCTAATTTCAGGAAAGAACAAGGACAGAAGAAGGTGACCAAGCAGTCACCTGAGATGGCATAGTGTGCCCAGGTGGCCAAGAGAGCCAGTGGCATCCTGGCCTGTATCAGGAACAGTGTGGCCAGTAGGACAAGGGAGGTTATTCTTCCCCTGTACTCAACAATGGTCAGGCCACACCTTGAGTACTCTGTCCAGTGCTGGGCTCCTCAATTCAAGAGAGATGTTGAGGTGCTGGAATGTGTCCAGAGAAGGGTGACGAAGCTGGTGAGGGACCTGGAGCACAGCCCTGTGAGGAGAGACTGAGGGAGCTGGGGGTGTGCAGCCTGCAGAAGAGGAGGCTCAGGGCAGAGCTCATTGCTATCTGCAACTACCTGAAGGGAGCTTGTAGCCAGGTGAGGTTGGTCTCTTCTGCCAGGCAACCAGTAATGGAACAAGGGGACACAGTCTCAAGTTGTGCTGGGGGAAGTCTAGGCTGGATGTTAGGAGGAAGTTGTTGCCAGAGAGAGTGACTGGCACTGGAATGGGCTGCCCAGGGAGGTGATGGAGTCACCATCCCTGGAGGTGTTCAAGAAAAGCCATGGTCTGGTTGATTGGACAGGGCTGGGTGCTAGGTTGGACTGGATGATCTTGGAGGTCTCTTCCAACCTGGTTTATTCTATGATCTTGGGGCTGTCAGTTCTCTACAGCAGTCTTTCAAATGCACCATACTGGAGCTCATGATGCCTAGGGGATGCCTACTAAGGTGTTCACAAGCCTAACAAAGCAGCCCCAGTGTCCATAGGCCCATAGCACATAGGGGATAATTTTACCAAAGTTTGGCAAGGTATTGGTTGGTTTGCCCAAATGCATGAAGTAGGCTCCTCAAGCAGATTCAAGTTCTCACCCTCTGCAGATTTGTTTCTGCAAACTGCAGCCCACAGGCAACTGGCTGATGTCTGCTGAGAAGAAAGATCACACTGCACCCTTCCCAAATTTGGGACACTAAGAAAAGCTCTTTTCTTTGCTTATACCTCATTTTCATGACTCTTATAGAAACCCAGTGTGTTTAAGGGTTTTATCCCTTTTCCCTTAGGTATAATTGATTTAAATTCACCAACAGGTTGAATGGAAAAGGAAGGTCAAAAAAAGGAGCAACATACTGCAGAAGTCTCATTTGCTTAGGTCATCAGGTAAGCACTGGGAAGAGTAGATGAATCTGTTTCTATATGATCTCACCCCAAAGGCAGACAAGCAATGTCACTAAGGACACAAAACCCAAGGCAAAGAGTCCATAGACCATATTTCTATTCTGCAGTAGAATTTCTCCTAGAGCAAAATTTAAACTACTTGAACTCCTTTGTGAAAGAATGCAGGGATACAGGAAGGAAAGAACAACAGTGAGGAGCAGGTTAATCATCAACAGCACACAGAAAAAGATGCACAGAAGCTCTCTCGGTATGGCACAAAGTGCTGCTCTGAAATGAGCATCAACAGCCCTGCATGCAGACAAGGCAACTCCTCACAAACACACCCCACTCTATTCTGCTGCATCCTTTGCCATCACCACCTGACATTTCACTAGATGGATTTGTCTGCCTTTACATTTGTCACATTTCACTTCTCTCCCTACCAGTTGTGCTAGTTTGAAGCTAGCTAGAATGTTTTGGTTAGAAGGATTAGATCACAGGCTGTGAAAGAGAAACAAGGGTGATGTCTACTTCACTCATAGGCTTGCTGAGATGTATAAGAACAACAATTCAAACACAGATAAGGCAGTTGCTCTTCATCTGAGCTCTGAGCTGCATTTCTCTCTAACCTCACTCTCCATCTCTCTGATTAATCCACTTCCTTCCTACCCCCCCAGCTGACCCTCCATTCTTCCTTGGGGCACAAGGCAACGTCTGGGGTAAGGCAGGGGAGAGGGAGAAAGTGGAAGGGTGGTTGGGACCCCCTCCTGGGGACTCAGGTTTCTGGGAGGGCTGTTGTGTTTCTGTATTACCTTTTACCTTGTATATTCCTGTCTATAACTGTATAGACTGCAAATATCTGCTTGTCTATTCTGCTAAGCTGTAAATATAAAGCTTCATTCAAATTTCCAGAGCTGGCTGAGTCTAGTCTGGGTGATTTCCAAAGTGGGGGTGGGTTGGGGGGGTGGGTAACACCCAAACCATCACACCAACAAGCAGCCTTCAAGCAGAACTGCAACACTGGTGTACATCACTGGAAACACAACCACCGCTGCCAGACCATCCCCCAGGAAACGCCTGGCAAGCGTGGGAAACTTGCCGGGTGCCACTGGGACACACAGGTCACCTGGTGTGCTGTGACACCATGAGCTCAGGAAGAGTCTTCCAACGGCTGCACCCTGGGTGAAAGCATTTTGGGCTGGAAAGCAGCGCAGTGGTTTTCTGTGAAAGTCTGCAACATCTGCACAAGCTGGCACCAGCTCTGCCGTGTGCTCCTGGCCGCAGCGCTTTGCTAGAAGACGTGCAGAAAGGATCACAGAAGAGCATCGACTGAAATGAACTTGCTGAAAAACCTCAAGCTACCCTGAAACGGCTCTAGAGAGCTGCGCGGTCCAGAGCCATCCTTTACTCCCAGATTGTGCTGAGTCATCTAAACGGAGCACAGTTTGTTCATGCTTCTGAAGCTGTTACATAAATAACTCTATTTTCCTTCTTTACTGGAGCTGATCTCTTTTCAAATATACACTCAGGAAGGCAAGCAGCAAGCTCACCTCCCTACTGCTATCGTCGAACAATAACAAGGAGCATGCCCGTTAATGAAAAGCAGACTCCCAACACCAAACCCTCTCAAAACCAGACTGGCCCACTTAAGACATATAGCCCTGAAAAGTTTCCAACTGCTGCAATATCCTACTGTGAGCTCCATTAAAAACACAGCTACTCCCACAGCCATCCCGTGCTTCCTTTAGAATCACAGAATCAGTCAGGGTTGGAAGGGACTACAGGGATTATCTAGTTCCAACTCCCCTGCCATGGCCAGAGACACCTCACACTAGATCAGCCTGTCTAGAGCCTCATCCAGCCTGGCCTGAAACACCTCCAGGGATGGGGCTTCGACCACCTCCCCAGGCAACCCGTTCCAGGGTCTCACCACCCTCACAGAGAAGAACTTCTTCCTAACATCCAGTCTGAATCTACCCATTTCTAGCTTTGTTCCATTCCCCCCAGTAGTCCAATCACTACCTGACATCCCACAAAGTCTCTTCCCAGCTTTCTTGTAGCCCCCTTAAGATACTAAAAGGCTACAATAAGGTCACCTCAGAGCCTTCTCCTCTCCAGACTGAATAGCCCCAACTCCATCAAGCCTCTCCACAGAGAGACTGATCAGAGGTGCTCCAGCCCTCCAATCAACTAGGGTCACTCCCCTCCCAGGTATTCTTCATCACAGATTTGTGGGCTACTACTGCAAAAAAACTCCTTCCCACCTCTTACTGAGGACAGAGCATGGGTGAGACCTCCACCCAGCCCCTGCAACTGATAAGGGTTATATTAAGAAGCTTTAAAACCATGTGGAGGTGCAAAACCAGTCTCTTATCTCTGCTTGTTGCCTAAAATCCTTCAAGGTAATGAGACTGTCAGTCTTGAATAAATTAGCAACGAATGCTTGAGGACAAAGACGAGTCCATTCCTCAGAATCCTCTGAAATGCACTGACTTAGCTGCCCGATAGAAGCGGTGCAGGCAGCAAGTGGTTTTTCCTGTCCCTTTTATGGGTGCTCTACATCAACAAAGAGACATTTTCTGAGTCGGGTTCTGCATTCTGTGCTGATTTTTGGAGATCTCCTGACATCATGAGGATGCCAGATATGTGGTTTGCTAGTGTTGGGTTTGGGGTTTTTTTTTTTTGGTGTTATTTTCTTTTTAAAGAAGTGTTTTACATATGGGCAAAATAGATGGAAAAAAGAATCGGTTTTTTTTTGTAACCACATTTACATTTGGAATAAAAGCTGTGTTAACTCTTGACACAACTTTGCCCTCATGAGAGATGCAGCCTTGCCAGCCCTGGATAAGCTCTTAGCCTCTAAACTAACTCTTTGTCATAATAACTGCAGCTACCATAGCAACTCTTAAAGCCAAAAAATCCTCAGGGTACCTCCAGAATATATCAAGAGGCTCTATTAAGTGCAAGATTGAGGTTCCCATAGGGGCTGTACTTAACACCAAAGAGATGGGAACAGCTGTAGCTTTGCAAGCAAGTGAACACAAAGAAGTGAACCCAAAAGACTTCCAGAACTGGTTTTGGACCTTTCTAAATTTGAAAATTCCTGAAGAACTTTAAGTATAGAGCTCTTAAGAAAAGAAAAAAAAAGCTTCTTGGGTTTATAGCCCTGCTTTTGCAGCTACATTTCATGGGCTTATAATAGTAGTCTGTGTAGTGGTCCAGCACTTAGTGGACCACAGGCTGAAAAATCACTAAGCAAGGCTATCAGCTCACAGTGGGCCAAGAAAAGCAACACATTTACAGATTTGGTCTGCATGCAAAAATATGTCCCAGGAACTTGTGATACAAGATGAATCTGAATGCCTCTCACCAACTGCAATGAGGGTTCAAGACCCTCATTGACAGGGGAGCTTGCTCCCTGTGATAGGACAAGGAGCAATGAATATAAGCTGCAGCACAGGAGGTTCCACCTCAATGCAAAGGGGAACTTCTTTACTGTAAGGGTCACAGAGCACTGGAACAGGCTCCCCAGAGAGGTTGTGGAGTCTCCTCATCTGGAGACTTTCAAGGGACATCTGGATGCATTCACGTGCTAGACCTGAGCTAGACTGTATGGTCCTGCTCTGGCAGGGGGTGTTGGACTTGATGATCTCTTTGAGTCCCTTCCAACCTCTAACATCCTATGATTCTGTAATCTGAAGTCTCCCCAGCTAGAGCCCAAATCCATCCAGGAACAGGTTGATGCAATTATCTCTGAATGCTAATTTGCCATCAGGACACAAAATAAGGACTGCAATAAAGAGTACATCAGTCAGGTAATACAAATATACATTTCTATTACTTTTCCCTAATAAGAACAGAGACTATGTGATGCTCATACCCTGGATGAGCACACTGTCTCTTGGGCAACAAACTTTGCAGCTGTATCTCAGAGGTGAGACCTTAGAAAGGGGCACAGGATACAGCTTATACTGCCAGCTGCATGTGAAACAGATATCTCTTACAATAAGCTCACAAAATAACGTCCTGATTGGGTTCTTCAGGTTGGGAAGTATTTGAAAAGTGCAACCTTTGGAATTTAGTATTTCAGTACTGAACCAGAGTTGGCAGAAGAAAAGGTTTAAGAACTGCTGGATCAAGCTTTTGCCTCAAGCAGCAGCATGCTGAGAGGATAATGAAGAGGAGTCAACCACTATGGCTTTTGGTTACTTTTATTACTTGCCTTCACTGAAATGAACCTGCAACATCTCCCTGCATGACATCAGGAGTCTTAAAACTGGAGATGACTCCAGCTACCAGAAGGGACATCTCTGCTTCAGAGATATCTCATATTTCAAACAGATATTGCAATGTAGATGCAACACAGATTTCCTTCCTCTGCCTGCTCCAGGACCCATGCTGAGCTAGCTGGCCAGCTGCCACACAGAGGGGTTTCCTGCAACCTTTTTATGCCACTGATTCCCACTAAGTTCCTCAGCTCCCTCCCTATAACTGATTATAACTGCCCCGAAGACCATCAAGACCTGGTTTCCTGCCTGTACTTCCTTCTGAGCCACAAGGTCTCCTCCCAGTAAACACCACAGATTCCAAAACAAAAGAAAGGGTATTTCCACTGCGGTTCTTTCCACATCAGTTGAAAAACCTGGCCCCTGGAATATTCACCACCATCAAAACTGGCTTTTCCAGGGACTGACTCTCCTTAGCCTCAAGCAGTGCAGTGATGGAGCATGAGCACCACTACCTCAGAGGAGAGTTTGAAAGCAGAGGCAGACTGCATGATCCCCAGGACAGGTACAGATAAGATTGCTCTTAAAGGTGGCTCCAGCTTAGAATATCTTCTCACTGAGAGGAGTCCTGGATGGAACAAGCATGTTGGAGGATGCATAGCTCCAGCCAAAAGACAGAGACTTGGCACACAAAGTGCTGCTGCAAGCAGGCTCCCACTTAATGGTTCATGGAAAATTATAAGTGGGGGTGAACAAAGGCCTTTGGGTAAAGACAGCCATCAGCAGGTGCATCTTGGACTCATCTGCCTCTTGGACTTTCTCCTCTAAGGCTCATCTAAAGGAAAGAGAAGTGTGCAAAACGATGATCAGAAGCAACAGAGCAGTGAAGACTGACAAAGCAGGTGAATGAAATCCACTCAGATGGCAGCTTCTTTAAAGAAGTCTATTTGGTTTTTGTTTTTTCTTTTCCTCAGTTGGGTTGCATGAGAAGAACTTGTTCCAAAGAGATCTGATCAAAGTTGCAGGCACTCTGTATCACAAAGGGATTTTTAGCAGTCACGCTACAGAGCTCCTGCAATCCAGTACCATCCCACTGACACCTAGAACCCTCTTGACTGGACATTACAAGCAGAGGATCCCTTCTGCACTTGTACATCTCCTTCCCTATAGATTAGAGCAAGAGCTCCAATACAGCGTTTTCTGTAACTGGGGATGGAGAGACAAGGCAGACTTCAAAGTGCAGCCACAGCCCTGATCAGCAGATAAACCAACAGGCCCCAGGTAAGAGCAACAGCCCTGCAAAGGCTTTGCAGGCTTCCTGGGAAAGAAGGATTCTTGTTCTAACAGCTATTTCCCTTGAATACGTTCTTGAAGTTGCTTATGGGTAAGATTTTTATGCAGATGTATGCACCAAAAAAACATCTCAGTGAGTGGTTCCCTGCAGCATCTAAAACCTACGCATATGTGAGCAGTAAAGGCTCAGAAGCCAGAGTTTCAACACTACACATCTGAGGGGTTGTGGGATTGTAGCTGTCATAAATGTAGAGTAATTCAGATGACAAAGAGGAAAAGAGGGAGAATAGAGTTCAGCATAGGATCATCTCAAAAGAATTCTGCAAAAGAGAACAGCAATTTTTCCTTAATCTTGCCTCAAAACTGCTCTTGTACAGTCTAATTAATTGCATCAGCCTCAGATTTTCTTTAATCTCTGGTTTTTAAACCAGTTTTATAGCACTGCAATATTATCCTTTTAGTCTAAATGACGTGCCAATTCATTGACCACATTGCACAGAATGAAATCAACCCCCTTCCCCCCCAAAAAGAGGATGATGTCTTTTGTATCATCATACTGTGATCACTAACAAGAAAAACTAACATGGACACTAAAATCACTTTATCTTCTTTATTAGTGCTGGATAGGCTAATCAAATCATCCAATACTTCTAACCAAGCCTGTTACTGGATTTCATCAAACTAAATGAGCAGAACTTGGATGGCAAAGTAAGCTTACAAAAGGGAAGTTCCCTAAGTCAGAATCATCAAGATTTGGCTTCTGGAGCATTACTTTCTGTTGTGCTGGCTTACAGCACAGTAAAAGCACAAATAAGGTAGAACAGAAAGCTTAAGAGGCAATGAGAAGAGTAACACAACTTAAAAGGCACACTCTGCTCATCTGACAATTCCCAACATCCCATAAACACCAAAAAACAATTCGGCCAGTGACCTTTAAAAAACTGGATTCCCCTAGCCAAAGACTGCAAATACAAGGTCAAAGTTTCACTAGCCTTCAGTCTGCTAGAATGCCATATCAGCTCTTCAGCTGTAACTCCTGTAATGATGGGAGACAGCTGAGATCTGCTCAAATCAAATTACAGCTCTGGTTAGGCAAAGCACTATGGTTCTGCATTTCCCAACATCAAGACTACTTCAGAGTGCAGCTTGAGGGTATCTGCTCTCAGGTTTCTGGAAAACAGGCAATTAAACAACAAGAAGGGGATAAAAAAAAAAGGCCTTAGTTTATGACTTTACTCATATTTGGTAAGGAATACTTCTTGACAAATTATATACACAAATGTGTCAACAGCTGAGTATAAACACTGAGAAGTATTTAGTAAAACATATCTCATACCGTCAGGGAGTTGTTTACAGGACAAAGCATCATCAAGATCTTTGGCAGTTGATGGGTCGATGGTGAAAATGCATTCTTTCCTATCCAAAGGAAAAAGAAGAAAAGGAACATTTATCTTCCAGTCATGAAGAAGGTATCAAAACAGACCATCAGAGACACCCAGACCACAACAGCTATGTTTTCAGGAGACTCAGTCTGTTGAAATATCTTCCAATCTAATCTGAAAGTCTAAATCTAATGAAAAAAAAAAAAGTTTGAGATGAGTGAATCTCCTTGGGGTTTCTTTCATTTTTATGTTGGGTTTAACTGCTTGCTCTTAATAGCCTTTACCTCATTACTGATTTTTCCTCCACAAAAACTAAACAATTTAGACCATCAAGTTCACTGCAAAGAAACAAGCAGGAAAAAGTCTTGATGCCTTGCAGCTAGAGTAAAAATAGATTGTTCCTAACTGCAGAGCTAAAGGGAACACAAATAGGCCCTATCCCCATGCATAAGAGTAAAAAGCACAGCATCTGAAACTCCACGAGCACAGCTAGTGCAGAACAGAGGCACTAAAAAACATTCACCAACCAAGCTGCACGGTAACGAAACTGAGAGAGAGTTTTGGTCTCAGTAAAGACACCCAAGAGATGCAATACTTTGTAACACCTGCCCACAATAGTCTCCTTCCCTGGAGATAATAAAAATCCATCTGGAAGTGATCCTGTGCAACCTGCTCTGGGTGATCTCCAGAAGTACCTTCCACCTCCTACCGTTCTGTGGTTCTATGACCTCCATTGCCTATTAGGCAGCAAAGGGAAATGCAGGTTCAGTTGGGAATGCTCTGAAAGTTGCAGAAAGGAAGAGCTCCAAAGCAGGTAATTAGATCTAGCAAACCAATTTGGTGCTTAGGAATAGCCTTTTGCATAAGCACTACTAGGCAGCCCCTGGAGTATGCAGCCCTGCATACATGCATCCTGTAGCACTGGGTGGCAGGACCACACCAAGATGGACCACAGACACGGTGTAGGGCCACAAAGATGAGATAAACTAGAGCATCTGACTCAGGAATCATCATGTTTAATAGAGCAGAGCCTGACACGAGTGAGACCCAAAAATCTAAAGCACTCAACAAATAAAACTTCCTCAACTCCTGCTTCAGTGCCTCACTCATCCCAGGCTGTCCTTCAGCAACTTCTTGCCTGGGCCTCTGACTATAGCAGGATTCACTTGAGCAGTGTACAGCATGTGGGACTGGAGCTGAAGAGCAGTGAAGACAGTAAATTAATGAGTTTGCTGGTGTATTTTGCTTTTATCTTAACCTTTAGAAGAAGTTTGGCCCCTCCCTAGTTAAGAGCACAATGGTATAGGTTTCATCTGCAAAGGAAGAGATCAGACACTTCTTTTCTTTTGGCTGCAGAAAAGCTCTCATCATGATGCCAACTCCCTTCTAGAGACAGATAACCAAAACATATTCTTTCTCTTACAACATAACCCCTGATATACTCCTAGGGTAGAAGAGATGGGAGTGGAAAAATTACAGCAAACTTTTGCAAGGAGCCTGTGTCACATGGAATTAGCAACTCTTAGTCTTTCTGCCTGGGTGCTCACAAAGTGAGAGCAATGCCTCTATCTTTGCAGGCCTACCACTTCGGTACTTAAATGCTCCGGGTGGTATCTGCTGCTGTCAGACAGCTGGCAGCATGTATTTATATAATTCCACCAGGCATGCTGAATAGAGATTTTCAAAGAGACAAAAAAATCAGTAAAGCACTTCACTGCCTCCTGAGACTTTGAAAATCTTTGAGAATATGCTAGCTTTCAGATTGGAGAGCAAAGCTGCCTTAATCCCCAGATGCACGTTAAGTTTCTGATCCTTCGCACGCATCTAAACAAATTAGAGACTGTGACACTCAGAGATATAAAATCTTTTCAAACACACCAGGACTTTGATCTGTTTGCTGCCTTGCTAGCCAGCATCAGGAGTCAATCCATTTTTAAAGGCTTGCAAACCACCTTGCTTCCATAAGCATATATTCCTTAAAATTCCACTCAAGGATGGAATCCCACTTCAAGGTGCAGTGCAACTTGCTTTGTGTGCCTGCAGGCATATGGCTCCCTAGACACCTATATGAGCCAGCAGTGTGCCCAGGTGGCCAAGAGAGCCAATGGCATCCTGGCCTGCAACAGGAACAGTGTGGCCAGTAGGACAAGGGAAGTTATTCTTCCCCTGTACTCAGCACTGGTCAGACCACACCTTGAGTACTGTGTCCAGTTCTGGGCCCCTCAATTCAAGAAAGATGTTGAGGTGCTGGAACGTGTCCAGAGAAGGGCAACAAAGCTGGTGAGGGGCCTGGAGCACAAATCCTATGAGGAGAGGCTAAGGAAGCTGGGCCTGTTTAGCCTGGAGAAGAGGAGGCTCAGGGGTGATCTTATTACTGTCTACAACTACCTGAAGGGACATTGTAGCCAGGTGGGGTTGGTCTCTTCTCCCAGGTAACCAGCAATAGAACAAGGGGACACAGTCTCAAGTTGTGCCAGGGTAGGTATAGGCTGGATGTTAGGAAGAAGTTCTTCACAGAGAGAGTGATTGGCATTGGAATGGGCTGCCCAGGGAGGTGGTGGAGGCACCGTCCCTCGAGGTGTTCAAGAAAAGATTGGATGAGGCACTTAGTGCCATGGTCTGGTTGATTGGATAGGGCTGGGTGCTAGGTTGGGCTGGATGATCTTGGAGGTCTCTTCCAACCTGGTTGATTCTATGATTCTATATGCCACCTAGTGTGGGGGCACGCATGTGTGGCGACCTGCAGGTACTGCAACACCAAGTCCCACTAACACAGAGGCTATGAAGGCAATAGCATCCTGGCATTGTGACTCCCCCCTGAACCCGTATCTAGTAAAGCTTCCTTTAAGTTACTTCATTCAGAACAACAAACAGCACTGAACGGACAGTAATGGCTTGCTTTATCTGACAAGTGAGCAAGAAAAAGGTTTAAGAGCTTCTTCAAAGAGAATGTGAGCTGTGCCAGTGTCAAGGGAATAGAGACAGCTTAGCCCAGGTGCTGGGGCCTGCAACCACAAGCTTCTGTCACCTACTGCAAATTATAGCTCCAAGTAGTTCAAAAATTAACTGATGGGTTTCAAGGAAGTGAATATTCACAGTCTGCCCTGGAAAGAAGTGAGGATAAATAAGCAGGTGCTGGAGTCTGAACACATTTGAACAGAGGCTGCAGCTTTGCTGAGCTGCATTTGGCCAGTCATATGTACTGCAGAGGCCAGTGGTGGCCCCGGTTCAGAGAGATCAAACCTGCGGGGCTGGTGGGGCAGCCCCAGCCTCCCTGGGCAGTGCTTCATGCAGACTCTGCTGGCCAGGCTCCGAGCAGCCTCTTAGCATGCAAACAGCAGGCGCAGACACAGCTTGCTGTCTGAGAGACTTAAACTCACAGATGCAAAGCTGAAGAGGTGTCCAGACAAGGCCTGATTTAGCATTTCTCACCAGCATTTCCATGCGCCGCACAGCTGAGATTTGTTTTACTACCAGGCTCAGATCCGCTTCTCCTTTAAAACTGCTAGGGACTGGAGCTTGTAGCTTGTCACAGGCAGTTTATTCTGGGCACAGACTGCAAGGTGAGGTAAGAAAGTCACTGAGCAAGTAACACAAAGAATGATACTCCCTAGCATAAGGGCTCTGCCGAAGTACTGCAGAGCCTATGGCCAGGTACTGAATGGGACAAGGGAAGCTGATCTGCAAGCAGAGCTTGAAGTTCATAGCACTGAGATAAATCCTGGCACACAGGAGTACACCTTGCTGATGTTTTCTAAGTGAATTCTGCTCAGCAGAAATTGCATCATTAAGTGTGATGAATTTTATTTCTGATTTTCAGCTTTTACGACTGCAGAAGTTTCAGATGACTACAGGAATTGGGGCTGGCAGGCAGGAATGAAAAGAATCCATTTAGTGATGGGACTGCACAGCTGAGCCTGAGGGCAGCACCCCACACTTGTGCTATGCCAGGGCAAGGTCTCCAAGGAAGGCATGCTCTCAGCTATCTCCTTCTGCTTTGCCTCCAGCCCAGCCCAGCCTCCAGTAGCAGCATCTCCAGCATGCTGCAGAGTCACCTCTTTTCCAGAGAGAACAGGCATAAGGCAAAGGAAAGCCAAGGGAGGAAAGTTTGGGTGTGGGCAGCAGAGCCTGACTGCTGCTCTGCCTTCTGTCCCCTCCCTTGGCACCTAACTTCAGCCACTCTTGAACAAAATGCCAGGGAGGACCTTGAAAGAAGCTGACAAAAAAACATCTGGGTGAAGAAATAACATTGCTCCTAGCTATGTGGCAAGTTCACCATGTGAAAAGGAATAAACTGCTCAAGTCCCTCCTCTGACCACTGTACAGTACCCCAAAGGCTGTGGCACAAGGCATCTCCAAGAGACCAGCCCACATTTCTGACCCTAACCAGGAACAAAACCAACCTGCAGTGGTTTGTATGACTAAACCTCAAGGCAACAGTACTTTTTGTGCACCTGCTAACAAAGATGTTGCACAAGCAGGTAGCCCAGCTATGTGCATGCACATTTGCACTGACCACAGGTAAATAAAACCAGTAGCTGTCTCCAGCTTCTGAAGGGCCACCAAAGCAACCATGTAGGTTAAGGAGCTTGATGATCCTCCTCTCTCCCTTCTTTGAAAGCCCCAAGTGAGCCACCTCTCATTGTCATTACACCCAATAAAATCTGGTTTATTCATTTGAAATTGTCAAAACACACTTCGTAGAAGTAATTAGATGTTCTGAGCAAGCTTCTTCCAACATACACAACTTAAAGGAAATTAGTTCAGGAGACAGAGATGCACACAGAGTTAAGAGATTTTCTGGTCTTCATGCTAGAAAGGATTAAAGATAAACATATACCTTTAAGAAATCTACAGCACTGAGTGAAAACAAACAATTCAGTCTGGAAACTTCCACCTTTTACAGGAGCCTCTTTGTCCAAAATCTATGTTTAATGCAGGTTTGTGGAGGTGAACTTGCTCTGGCATGGCATTTCTGTCAATGGAAGAATAAAATCCTTTCTCCCTCCTTAGGAACAGAGGTTTTGTGCAGCAAAGCAAGGCAATGCCTGCAAGAGTTTTGGAGAATCAGCGAAGCAGCTCACACTGATAGTGGTGAACCTACAAACAAAAGTCAGGAAAGCACAAGCCACACAGACTGACCAGTAGGAAATGCTCTAAAAGTTGCAGAAAGTAAGAGTTCCAAAGCAGGTAATTAGATCTAGCAAATCAATTTGGTGCTTAGGAATAGCCTTTTGCATAAGCTGTACTAGGCAGTCCCCGGAATATGCAGCCCTGCATACACGCATCCTGTAGCAGGAACACTGGAAACATACCAAGATAGACCACAGACATAGTGTAGGGCCACAAAGATGAGATAAACTAGAGCATCTGACACAGAAATCATCATGTTTAATAGAGCAGAGCCTGGCACCAGTGAGAACAAAAAAACTAAAGCACTCAAAACTTCCCAGAACCTGCTTCAGTGCCTCTCTTTGTTCCAGACTGTCCTACAGCAACTTCTTGCCTAAGCCCCTGGACTACAGCAGTGTCAAGCAGTGTGTAGCATGTGGGACTGGAAATGAAGAGCAGTGAAGACAGACCCTGCTAGTCCCAGGCAGCACCCAGCAGCACTGACCCAGTCACCTCTAGCCCCAGGACAGCGACAAGAGCACTGCTAAAGCCAAAGCTCACATACTGTCTCTGTCCACCATCTAGTAAATCAACCACCTGGGGGAAAAAAACTGCAGGATAAGAGCACTTAGTTTATTGGACAGTAACAGCAGCATCAACATATGCAGGCTGGTATATCAATCCTAATTTAAGGAAAGCTAATTAAGTGCAGTTTCTCTTTGCACAGCTTAAGGAAGACTAATTAAAGTGGACAAGTATATGTGCAGTGCAGTTCATCTTTTTACCTTTAATGGGACCCAAAATAAATGGCCAGTGCAGCAGCAGAGGTAAGACAAGTAGTCTGTTGGCGAGCAGGAATTACCACCAGGGTAATTAAAACGTTCACAGATCAGAGGACTGGAACAGCAGTTTGTTTTTCTTTGTACAAATACATATATCTGTGCACAGGTGTTGGCAAGAACCAGCAGAGAAAACACTGTACAGTTGGTGTTTGCTTTTACACATCCATTTTTGCCACTTAAACTGTTCAGAACCCACACTAAAGTTTAGCTATAAAAGATAAACACCTACGACACAAATCAATTACAAGTGCCAGTGGTCAGAGCTCCATTTTTACTCAAGTGGAAGGCTACTTGGATCAAGATGAAGCACTGCATTTGTAAGCCACAGGTTCAAGCTTTGTTAGAGACAAGGTTCCTGGCACGGCCAGGTGGTGGGCAAAGTTTGGGTGAGATCTGCTGCAAAAGTAGCTTGGTGCCACTCAAGGGGAAAAAAAACCCAACAGTTTGCACAAATAGACAAAGCAGCACTCTGCAGCCACGTAGATCCTCCTAACACAAGTGGACAGCCTTTCCAGCCAGCAGCACACAGATGAGTCAACTTGCCAGCAGAGAACACGGCGCCTGATTTTCGCCACTCTAACGAATGCCAACAACCATGAAATAACCGTTCAGAGAACTGCATGTACCCACTGGAGCATCAGAAAAACCTTGCTGAAGCAAAATGTTGTCCTCACCAGCTGAAACAATCATTTGCAGGAGGCAGAGTTCTAAGGCAGAAGTATGAACCAACTACTAAAGAAAGAGGGGGAAAGGGAGGATGAAGGAAAGACATCCCTGGCACCACAAACAGAAGTCAGCTCAGCAGCCTGACTGTCCATACTCCTGCATGCCACAGATCCATCACCCCTCCTGACCCTGGCTGCAGCCACCACCAACTGGGTCACAGAGCACTAGCACAGGCTCCCCAGAGAGGCTGCGAAGTCTCCTTCTCTAGAGACTTTCAAGGCCTGTCTGGATGTGTTCCTCTGTGATCTGTGCTAGATTGTGTGGTCCTGCTCTGGCAGGGGAGTTGGACTCGATGATCTCCTTGGGTCCCTTCCAACCCCTAACATCCTGTGATCATGTTACTAAGGGCATTTGTCCAACTATCTCAAACACTGACTGGCTTGAGGCATCAACCAACCTCTCTAGGAAGCTTAATCCAGTGTTTGACCACCATCACAGTAAAGAAATGCTTCTTAATGCTCCTTTGATGCAGCTTTCAACTATTCCCATGCATCCTATCACTGGATACCAGGGAGAAGAGATCAGCCACATTTCCTTAGAATCATAGAATCAACCAGGTTGGAAGAGACCTCCAAGATCATCCAGTCAAACCTACCACCCAGGTGTCTGAACTTAACTAACTTACCTCCCCATCCTGACTCTCTCTCCCAGTCAGCTTTCAGACTGAAGCAGTCTCTCACACTGTTAACTGGTGATTCACAAAAGCTAAGACATACAGAGCTACAGAAGAGAAGAACACATGCACCAGCAGCCACAGCACTCACTAGCCTGGAAAACCTGCTGCTTGTGAATTCCCAGCACACAAACACTGCACAACTGAAGAATCAAGCAGCTCTGTGGCTACCCACTTGCTGATCACCCTGCCCAGCCCCGTGCTTGGTGCCCACAGTCCCTCTCATCATCCTCCTAAAGCCCTATGCTAAAACTTTTGCAGAAGTATTAGCCAAAGCCCAGCTTGCTGCAGCTGGAGGTGGGTCAGGAACAACCATCACTTCCTTTGCTGAAGTTTAGGCAGTGCAAAACTTCTTTAAACTTGACTATGTACGTGCTAAGGCATTTACAGTACAAGTGACTGCATGTCTAGACACTCGCAGCGCATTTACATTCTTCTAGGGACTCCTTAGATTGTCCTGTTCTCTCCACTTTGTGAGTAGATACAATAGCCTGGTGGGAGTGAAAGCTCAGCCTCCCAGTTTACCCTTATTAACTCCAGCTCCAAGTTGACATTTTAAAATTAAGCATAGCAAAGGCACTTTTAGAACCTTTAAGCTCTTTGGGTCATTTTGAAGACCCATCTGAGCTTCATCTTGCAAAAGTTAAACCAGACATCATTTCTCAGAGCTGGAAACAGTTGTTTTAGTTTGGAAACAGGCATCCTAGAGCTGTAAACTCACTCCAGAGAATGCTACTAACGTTTTTTCACACAACAGTCTGATTGTTATGGCAACAGCAAGAATCAATCTCGCTCTTCAACCACAAGCAAACCCAGCTCAACCACGGTGTCGACACAGGTTTGTTATAAAGTGCCCATAAGCATGGGACCAATTCCACTGATGTTCATCACTCAAATGGGAATGAAGTACTCTGAGAAAGAGACCATTCAGAGAACAATCACTGCTTGAACATTTCAGAGACTTCAACATCCAATTCCTAAAGACATCTGTTACATGGAGCATCTACCACATTTGTCACACTTGATGCTGGCAAATTTTAGTTAAAGCCCCAGAGTGGCTCCTTCCAAGACAGATTCTTAAAAGGAATATATACATATATATATTTAAAATAGGCAAGCAATAGAATAACCCTGACAAATCTCTGAAGGCACTCTGAATTCCCTGTAACACACTGACAAAGACACTTGACACACCACAAAACCTTTTTTTGCACAGTGCCTAAATTTTAAAACAAATGATGAAAGAATTGGTAGTAAAAACTGTCCCTTCCAAGCATTCATTTTTAGAAGCCCCATAAAAATCCATCATGGCATTAAATGCACTGAAAGCCCAACTTTCTACTTCAAGTCACAGAGAAATGAAAAAGAGAAGTGGTATTTATATTTTAGCTGATGTCCTGGTTTGGTTCAGAAATCAGACCTTGGTGCAGGAGAGTGGCTGACAGTGAACCCCAATGTATTACACATCTATAACTATAAACCTTCACAGTTTCACCAAAAGCAGCTCATTGGATTGGCAAACCAGAATCAATGATTCCTTCTATCCATTTATGGCCTCCAAGTAAGGAAGAAGAGAGAAAAAAAAGCACTGCAGTCTTCAACATAGCTAAAGAGCTTGAAAAGCCAACACATACATAAATGAGATCAGAGTCTGTGAGACACCAGGCACCAGCAGTATTTCCTACAAGCCACACTGTAATTGTGCTGGAAGTATAATGAAGTCTTTGCACCACCACAATCCCACGCAAGAAGGTGAGGTGTAATTGAAAATGCACTTGCCTTCTATAAACTGCTTTAATCAGAGAGGCACAGAGCTAGAAATGGAAGAGACATTAGGTCATCCCCCCCCCCATAGGTCAGAGCTGGACTCTTCATGACAATACATTTCCAAGGACTTTCTCCAGTAAAGTATTAAGCACCTTTAGCACTGGAGTTTCCCATACCTTCTTTAGCAGTCTAAGCTACAGTCTATTTCAGGTTGGACAGGAAAGGTTTCCTCTTTGTTTTACCTTACTTGTTCCCCTAATATCTCTTTGTATCTTCCTACCACTTTAAATGATTCTCATTTTTTTCACTTTGGTCCACATATATTAGCTACCAACCACTGTATCTTTCAAAACCTTTCAGCATTGGCGTATTGAACACTCCCTTGTAAATCAATCCTTTGCCTCCAAGAATAGGGTTTTCTTCAGTCTTTTCCAGATTGCCCTCATTCCAGTGACAGCTCCAGTACAACCTTGCCTCATACACCTGCATGCATGTCATCTGCATTTTTATTTTCTCCTTACAGAGTGAGGATCTGAGAATAACTTGGGAACAATGACCCAACCAGCCCAAAACTTCAGGGCAGATAATGGGTCGAAGTATGCTTCATCCAGAACCACAGAATATTAGAGGTTGGAAGGGACATCCAGAGATCATCAAGTCCAACTCTCCTGCCAGAGCAGGATAATCTAGGCTAGTGGCTCCATCAGAATAGAGCTATGAGGAAGATGTTGTTCCTCCTAATGACAGCTTGTCCTGGTGATCAGCCCCGAAATACCACCGTGGGGATATACTGCCTCAGTTACTGAGTAAGTTTTGGGTTTCTGCATCCACAGCATTGAAGACAGACACCTGAACTGACACCAGCACTTGCATCTTTCATGTACTATCTACACCTGTGCTATGTGGCCTGTGGCAAGAGAAGAGCACCAGCAAAGCACGGTGATGTCAAGGATAGAGGCAGTATTCAGCACACCTGAACTGGGCCCCCTAACACACATAAACATGACAGCCCAGGGCACTCATCAGAAGGCTACCTTGTGATCCAGCAAAATCTAGCAAGAAATGCACAGGTTTTCAAAAGAGTATGATTGCATCTTAATCTCCCTCTGTTGCTTTCTATGTTTCTCTCCACAAAATCAGCAGCCAGACAGGGATAAAACTGTTTCTGTAACAATCTAGTTGCAGAAGTTATTACTGCTTCCCACAAATGAAGAGATTCTTAACAAAGCAAGCTTAGTTTTGATGGCCTACAAGATCAGAACTCAAATATCCTGTCCAACTACACACCACTGGTTCTGCTTGACACTGCACTTCCAATGACCCTATCTGCCTTCCTACCCACCAAGCTGCCAGTGTGTCTGTGTATACCAGCCACTGGTAGCAGCAGCATCTGAAAGCAAAGACCATGCATCATTCTGTACAAAACAGTGTCACCACAACTGCTGTAACTACAGTGGAGTAGAAAATGCTATGCAAACAGAGAGGACCAAAGAAGCCAACCAGAAGCAAGGAGAGTGATCTCTGACAGCAGCACCGCATCTATTCAGAATTTTACTTACTTAGCTAATGGGTGAAGATGGAGCTGATGTCAGCCTTCCTTCCTGATGCATGAAGGCTACCATTTCCCGGACTGCCTGGACAACAGAAGTATCTAGAGCAGGTACAGACATTATCAGCACCCTCTGGAATCAATCCTGTTAGAGAGGGACTAGATGCAATATCCTTAGAGACCACTGAGCAATCCCTTGTGTGCCTTGTATCTTCCTATGGAGAAGATTAAATTAGACACAGAACAGCTCAGTGAGAGGGCTGAGATGATAATCTGGCCCTCTTTGTGTCTCCACTCCACGCCAAGAGAAGTCATATCTGTAGCAATGTTGCTTATACACTTGCTAAACAAGTGTCATTGCTCAGTTTCCATCAGAAACCAGAGCTTTTTTTATATATCCTATTATAGCTGAGTAAGTCTTGCTCTACTTAACACTAGCTTTTTGTAGTGGAAAATCTCCAGGGAACAAGTTGTTTAATGATGTTTTATCTGACTTGAACTCATTTCTAACTCAAGTCATCCACCTGCCTCGAAAAGACATCTGTTTCAGAGGCTGACTCCAACACTCCTTGCACAGCTCAAGGCTACCATTTTTACTGTCACCTCTAATTTTAACTGCCAATAATCTCCTCAGGCATCTACAGCAGAGAGCATGCTGTCAAACCTTTACTATAAGCACTGTTAATCCCTGTTACCAGCTGTGAGGCTCCCCAAGAAAGAAAGAAATAGCAGGCAGAACTGCAGAGCAGGCAGTGCCCTGCTGCCAGTGCTTCCCAGATACAGAGTGAAACGGAGCTTCCCTCCACGGTGGGCACAGAGACACAAGCAGAGCCTCTCCTCCTCTTATCAACAAAGGGAAGGATGCTGCATTTCTGAATGGGCAGCCAAAACTATAATTTAGCCTTCAATAACTTGGATAGCTTTAGGTCAGTTTGGGGTCAAATGCTGAAATACCACGATACAAGTTTTAAGGGAAAGCTTTGCTGCATTAGAGCTCTTTGCCTGCAAGAGAAGTAGTTCATTAACTCTGCCCTGCAAGGGAATTAAGTGAGCATTAATAGTCTCCTGCCTATGCAGTGGGATCCCTGCTGTCCCCTGGTCTGACATCCTCCAGGCCTTTTAGCTTCATGAAAGGAACAGTCAGTTTTGCTGCCATTCAGAGGGACCTCAACAGAGAAACAGGCTGATGGGAATGTCACAAAGCTCAAAGGAAAAAGCAAAGGCCTGCACATGGGGAAGAATAATCTTATGCACCAGTACAGGCTGGGAACCGACCATTTGGAAAGCAGCTTGGCAGAAAAGAACCTGGGGTCCTGATGGACAAGCTGAACATGAACCAATGACATGCCATTGTAGCAAAGGCAGCCAACAGCCTCCTGGGCTGCATTAGGAAAAGTGCTGCCAGCAGCTTGAGAAATGCATCTCTTCAATCCTTCTCCTCTACTTGGCACTTGTGAGACCACAGCTTGTGTGCTGTGTTCAATTCTGGGCTCCCCAGCATCAGGAAGTCGTCAACATACTAATGCCAGTTTCCTAAGGGTTTCAATGATGACAAAGAAACTGGAGCATCTGACCTACAAGGAGAGGCTGAGAGCTGGCACTGTTCAGCTTCAACAAGGCTCAGGAAGGGAGATCTTATCAAGATGAAAATACACCTGATAGTAGGGAGTAAAAGAAGACACAGCCAACTTCCTCCCAGTGGTATTCAACAGGACAAGAGGCAACAGGCACAAAGTACAAGAGATTCCATTTAAAGGTAAAACCCACTCACTTTTTACTGTAGGAGCAACTGAACGTGGTCCTCAGAGGAGTGGTGGAATCTCCATCTTTGGAGATATCCAAACCCCAAATGAACACAGCACTGCGAGCCTGCTTTAGCTGACCCTGCTTAGAGCAAAGGGGTTGGAGCAGATGACCTCCAGAGGTGCCTTCCAACCTCAACCATTCAGTGATTCTCAGGAGTGCAGAGCTGCTCAGCTGAAGTCAGGCAGTTTCAGCTCCTCAGCCCACATCCATCTTGCAGATATTTCAGGGTTTCTTGCCACAGCACCCTTTCTCTGCTCAGTATTTTTAGCTCATTGTTTTGTGTTTTGCCAGCTGAGAAACTGCAGTTTGTAATTTTACCTTCAGCTTCATATTTCTTCTTAAAAGTGAATACAATGTCCTGTTTATAATAATAAAATCACTAGTTGGCAGGATGACATCAAATGGAAAAAAGAGAAAGCAACTGGAAAATTTAGAGCAAGCAATTTTGAGTGCCAAGTTTCACATTTGTAACAGTCCAGCGGAGGTCAACAGGCTCGCTTTTATTATTAGGCAAATGGTAAAGAAATAGATATCCTCAAGTTCTTCCATGTTAGACTACATAAACCATCTCCCCTTGAACAGGCTCTAGCACTTTCCAAAAGAGTGATGTTAGACATTTTCCACAGTAACACTGACAATGGGAGACAAGCAAAAGGCAGAGCTGCTTTGCAGAGAACAGCCTTTTTTCTCTCTCCAATATTTCAGTTTTTGTTTCCCACTATGATCGGACTTTCCTGGCTTTAGTTTCTTGTCCCAGTTAAGCAGTAAAGGAAACAAAAAGATATGAATGAAATTAGAAACATTTGGAATGAGTCTTAGAAATAGCTTTTGGGTTTCTTAGATTCCTGGCTACACCTCTTCAAATGGCCTCCTCCTCCAGCCTCTGTCTCCTGCACCCACCAATGAAATTTGCATTTCCTCCTTTGCCCTGACCTCTCTTCTGCTCAGGGGCTGTTATTTTGTCCCGCACCATTGAAACACTAAGTGCAAAGCAAAGCAAACAAGGAAATGAAAATTACATGTTGAAATACTGGAAAAGTCTGGAAAATGGCTGAAACTTTGCACCCATCAAAATTTGTCTCCATGACACTAATCCGCCAGTGTTTCTCTAGAAGCAGAAACCAAACACTTCTCAAACTTCAACTGAAAAAAAAAAGACAAAGAACACCAAACCAACTCCAGCCAACCTGAGTAATAAAATGAAAACTCTGGTCCTATCTGTTTTAGCCTGGAGAAGAGGAGGCTCAGGGCAGACCTCATTGCTTTCTACAACTACCTGAACGGAGGATGTAGCCAGGTGGGGGTAAGTCTCTTCTCCCAGGCAACCAGGGACAGAACAAGGGGACACAGTCTCAAGTTGTGCCAGGGGAGGTCTAGGCTGGATGTTAGGAGGAAGTTCTTCACAGAGAGAGTGATTGGCATTGGAATGGGCTGCCCAGGGAGGTGGTGGAGTCACTGTCCCTGGAGGTGTTCAAGAAAAGCCTGGATGAGGCACTTGGTGCCACGGTCCGGTTGATATGACAGGGCTAGGTTGGGCTGGATGATCTTGGAGGTCTCTTCCAACCTGGTTGATTCTATGATCTATCACATTTGAAGCCTCTGGAAGGGAAGTTTCCTCAACCAGACTACACTGACACTTTATGAAACTTTATGCTCTATAAAGTTGACTGCAGCATACCAGGGCAACACCTAATGTTTGCCCAGGGCTTTTCTTTACAAGGTTTTGGTGCTCTTTACAGACAAGTGAGCTGGGAGCGCCTGTGAAATGCTTGCCTCATTTTACAGATAGATAAATCCATTCAAGTAAAGAGCAGAGGTTCATGGCAAAACTGTGCACTAGTGGTAGAGAACTAAACTAGCACAACTAGCTAAAAGATTTCAAAGCCATCCACAAGGTTTGGATCTTTGCTGCCTTAAGTAATATTAAAATATTATGTAAACATTTCTCTGTGAGCCATTACTGGAGAAATGAGAGAAAAAGATCTCTTGGAAGAGATTCTGCACAGGCTATGTAGGTGAGATCACAGCTGCTATCCAACCAGACTATGCATGGCAAGAACAGGCTTCCTGTAAAAGACCTGTAAATACATTCCTTGATCTTCCTGAAAGATGACATAGACAAAATATCCTTTCCTTCTCTTGTCCAGCCTCAGAAACTTGGTGAAACACATTGTCTGGTGCTTGAGGCTATGGTCTAGTGATTAAGGATGCTGGAATGAGGGTTGAACTGGATGATCCTGGCAGTCCTTTCCAACCATAGCGATTCATAGCAATGAGATGTTGTGCTGAGAGATTTGGTTTAGTCAAGGACTTGTCAGTGTGAAACTTATGATTGGACTTGATGACCTTGAAGGTCTTTTCCAATCTAAGAAATTCTGTGATTCTATGATAGACTCTGCCTCCATGCTCTATAAGCTGATGTGCAAACAGATCCAGCCACACCTGGGACAATGCTTAGCAGAACACAGAAGTTGCTTTATGAGAAGGAAAGGCAATTTGTTTCCCATCATGAAAGGAAACATGGAAGTGTTATCCCAGGAAGAGGTAATTCTGGGTGCTGTAGTATTGAAGACTTCATGGTCCTGGAGAGTGTCCAGAGTAGAACAACAAGGATGCTGAAGGGTCTGGAGTGCAGAGTGAGCTGGGGTTGTTTAGGCTGGAGAAGAGAAGGCTAAGGAGAGATCTTATTGTTCTCTAACTTCCTTGAAGGAGGTTGTAGTGAGGCTGGTGTTGGTCTCTTCTCTCAAGTAGCATGAGAAGAAATGGGTTTAAGTTGTGCCAGGGGAGGTTTAGACTGGACATTAGGGAAAACCTGGCCTAGGCTGCCCAGGGAGTCACCATCCCTGGAGGTATTCAAGAAGCATGTAGATGTGGTGCTTCAGGATATAGCTTAGCAGTCGTGGTAGTTGGGTTATGGCTGGACTTGATGATCTTAAAGGTCTTTTCCAGCCATAATGATTCTATAAACACCTGAAAACCCAAGACATTGCTTGGGTTTCAGTTTCAAATCCTCCAAAGTTTAATGCATGACACTAGAAAAGTTACAGCACTGTTGCAGAACTGGTGAGGACTTACTAGAGATGGAATCGTTTTAAGCCACTCTCAAGTAAGTGTTTAGTCAAGTGAGCAATGCGTAAACTGAATTAGTATTTAGGAGTATTAACATGTCTGCTTCAGGAGAAAAGCTAAGTCATTATTTCACTGTAGTTTATCTTGTCTTACACTCTGGGAGTGCTGCACAGTAGTCTGGGGAGCCTAACAGACCAACATGCACAAATTACAGCAAGGATGAGCACCTGCAGAGGAAGATGCACACAGCATGAGCTCTCCAGATAAAAAAAGGAACTCAAGAGCAGATACACACTCGGGTGTCTTTCTCTGCATGCCAGCCTGGGCATGTGTACAGCTACTTGTACAATACTGTTCCTGACAGTATACAAGCTACTATGTAACACCAAGTCAAAGCTGAACTAACTTGGGACGTGTTAAAAACAGGCTCTCCAAGTCAGATGGTTGAGAGCAGAAGAGATGGCAGACAGGTTTACAACTGCAGGACTCCAGTCAGCTATGATTCATGCCACATTTACTAATTAAACTCATCCCTTTCTAGGCAGGCAAACCTCTCACTGTGACAAAGCAAAAGAGAGGACTAATCTGCATTTTACTTTCCATAACTAGAAGTCTCATGCTATCTCTGTATGTGTTTGGACCACAGACCAGTTAGCTGTGTGGCAGTTGACATTAAAAGGATTAGTAAATTAAGCTCAAGTAATTGCCTTAAAAACTTTGACTGTTAAATGTTTATATTTGAGAGGATCAAAAGGAAATCTACTTTGTAGTGTGCACTGTGGTCAGGAAGGGGCAGAGAGGGATTTAAATGGCTTAACTGTGAAACTGTTATCACCTTGATACGTCTCAGTGTAATAATTCAGCAATAAAAGTCAAAAATGCACTTGGAATTTGTTCCCAAAATTGATTGTCTGACTAGAGGCAAGTCAAGCTCTTTATTTGCCTGAAAGAACTTGGTCAGGAGAAACAGAGAATACTGCTAAAACATAGTCAAGAATATAAAAGATAAGCACTTTCCAGTTACTTCTAAACTGCAGCATTCAGCGTTCTTTTGGGGATTTGGATTTTCATTGTTGTTGGTTTGGGGGTTTTGTGGTTATTTTGGGGTTTTTTGTTTAGGGTGATTTGGGGTTTGTTGGGTCGTTTTTTGAAGCCTAGTCTGGATCTGGTACCTGAATGCTACACTCAAGAGTCAGTCAGGAGTGTGCTTTTCCTATGAAAGATTCCATTTTATTGCAATGGAAATCCAGTAAAGCCAAAGCAAGGAAGTTATAGGCTACAACGCAAGACTAGGTCCCAAGTAACATGTGGAGTTCAGGTTCAGATACAAGTGGCTGCCATTTATCAGCTTATCTGCTCAAATTGCTGATGACCATGCCATTAACACAAACAACTACACATATGCAGGTGTGTGTACCAGAGCAGTGTCTTGAGGAATCAGACTCAGGAGGTTGTTTCACCTCAGCAACATGCGAGATAGCAACAAGTCTGCTGATGGAGACACGATGCTCTAGCATAAGCAAGCGTGGGAGCAGAACACATCATATCATCTTCATAATGCTCTTGTTTTGCTTTTTTGCACCTTTCTTTATTCCAAAGTAAGGTTCTAAACCTTTGCTTTTGCTTTCAAATATTTTCTATGATATATGTCTCTGAAATCTGACACTTTAAAGCACAGCAAATCCGCTAGTCCAGCAATGAGGGAGTGTCTACCTCTCAACAGACTGTGGAGCTCCCAGGCTAGTGGGAACACCACTAAGTTGCAGTGATGGCTAAATGTGAGGTAGGTGGGCAACACAGAGTTGCCAGGCTGCAGCGAGAGACTGCGTTTGCCAGCTGCTAATCTGATCAGGAGCCGTCATAAACTCCACAAGACATCAGTGCTTCAAAACAGAGAAGAATGTTGAGACTAGACAGGAAAATGCAGGACAGTCTCTACCTGTGCTTAAGTCTCAAAGTAACAGTGTCCAAGATCATTTGATCTGCCAGGCATTCAGAAAATCTCTGCTATAAAACTACCACTAAAATACGTAATACATTCCAGACAAAGACATAAAGCTTTCAGATTAGGTGCCAAACACCCCATTTTCAGTTTGCAATAGCTCTTCTGAGAGAAAAAGTCTCTTTGCTCCATAAAATGCTTCTTCAATTCCTCTGCTTTCAGGTGTACTTTCAAAAGCAGTTTCTGTGCATGCTAGCACAGGTAACATACAATACTGTATATGTAATAAAGTCATCACCTTTTCAAAGTGTGGTGAAGCTGAAACAAAGTTGCACAACCCTGCTCCCACCTCAGAAGGAGCATCAGACCACAATTTCTGTCATTACCTTAAATCTCTTCTTTTGGCCAGCTCTCCTGGTGAGATAACCCAGGGCAGGCTCTGGGGAAGGCATTCCAGGGCTTCGGGAGGGAAGTCTGAGAAATCCACACCATATTCTGTCAGGATCCCTTCTGTTTCTGGCTCAATCTCTCCAGCCTGCCCAAGACTTTTGGCCAACTGCCTGTAGAAAGAAAGAAAATGCTGCTTTTGTAAAGTGTATAATTCTTACTGTCATGTTGTGACTGTCCCTGCAGAGCGGCTGCGAAGCCCTCAGACGTGCTCCTTCACATATTCACTTCTCCATCAGTTTTGGCAGAGGACTTTGAAGGAATTCAGACCACAACATGACTTACATCTGCTGGAGATGCAAAACACTATCCAGACAGTACCCTGGGATGTTTTGTGCATCTCATTTTAGGGAAGCATTTTATATTACTAGGTTTTTGCAGAGGTAAGAAAATACATCTAACAGGGCTAAGAAAAGCCCAGCTCTCCACACAGGCAGCTCTAGCTCTGCACATGGCTAGTTCCCTTGAGACCCTTCTTCCTCTCCTCATCACTGAAAAAAGATGATTCACCCCTAACACCCAAAATAGAAAACAGATTCCCACCAGATCCCAGACAATTCCACAGAAGACAGCTCCTTGGAAGCCCAGCACACTGCTCTCCTCAAAAGAGGACACACACGTCTGCCTGGGAAAACACGTGCCCTGTGAAAACAGGTGTGAAGAACTCCTTCCTGCCTTCCTGCGAGGTGCTGCACAGACAGACATGTCCATAGATTGCCTTTCCAACCATTTTCCAGGCTCTTCCAGGACCTAAACATTCTCAGTTTGCCCCTCCCCTCCTACCTAAGCAGAGGTCCCTAAACCAGGAGCTGAGTGCAGAAAATCCAACGATCTAGAAGCAAATCATAAACGGAGGAAACTGTCCCCTACATGCTAATAGTCTTTGATGAAGCATTCTGCACATGTGTGGATAAAGCTGCTGCTCCGTTATGCTTACAGAAAGTTTCCATCTGCTCCAGTGCAAACCTCAGTACACATTTGTCCAAGAGCTCTGCTGTCAAACAAGCACTCTGCTCTGGACAAAGTGTGCAACCCGGGTTTCCAAAGGAGCGGGACATTTGTTCCCCTCCCAGCTGGTTACAAATATCACATGATGAGAACCTATGCCCCATGGTGGCTTTCCATGTCCCCTTCCTCACCTCAGATGGCTTTACAGTACACAGAGGCTTTTTTTTATATATATATATATATATATATATATACTGCCATTAGGGCAAATGGCACATTACAGCCAGAGAGATAACTCTCCCAACCCAAGAAAATTACAACTGAAATTAAGGCAAATCTATCAAAATATGACACAGAAGAGAGGGGTAATAACACAGCACAGAACCAGTCACTCTAATAAGTGGTTTTTTTCCACCACATAAAATACACAATCATTATATTGATCCTTCTGCTTTAATTCCAACGAGCGAGAACAGGCACTAATTACTTTCTGAAGCGGGGGCCAAAACAGTGCACTTGTCATTTGGATGAGCCAGACGCTCTCCGGGCTTCAAATGTGCCATAAAGCCACAGAACAAACCCCGTCCGCGCGGCGCGAGCAAGCCCATCTTCTTTATGGGAGCGTGGCTCCTTCTCCTCACCGCGGGAAGGGCTGTGTAATAAACCTGTCACGCTGGGTAATATGCTGGAAAGGATTGCGCGCTCCGTGGCCTGCTAAATTGCACAGCTCACGTTGCCTCGCTTTAAAAGAAGAAGGAAAACAAGGATAAAAGATATTTCCCTCCATTGTTTCGGCTTTATGTGCAAACTCTACGGCAGAAAGGCGTGCGCGCCTGGCGTCGAGGTGGGGTTCTCTGCTCCTGCAGCTCGGTCCTGGTCTGATCCTTGTTTTAATGTAAGCAAACAGGGCATGGGGTTTATCTGCCTCTCTTTCAGCAGCACCAATAAACCAGAGAAATCATCACACTTCATTTCCAGTCCCTAGTGTGGAGCTTGGGGGCTCTGAGTGAGGAACACAAGCCCTATGAGGAGAGACTGAGGGAGCTGGGGTTGTTTAGCCTGGAGAAGAGGAGGCTCAGGGGGGACCTCATTGCTGTCTACAACTACCTGAAGGGAGGATGTAGCCAGGTGGGGTTGGTCTCTTCTCCCAGGCAACCAGCAATAGAACAAGGGGATACAGTCTCAAGTTGTGCCGAGGTAGGTCTAGGCTGGATATTAGGAGGAAGTTCTTCACAGAGAGAGTGATTGGCATTGGAATGGGCTGCCCAGGGAGGTGGTGGAGGCACCATCCCTGAAGGTCTTCAAGAAAAGCCTGGATGAGGCACTCGGTGCCATGGTCTAGTTGAATGGATAGGGCTGGGTGCTAGTTTGGACTGGATGATCTTGGAGGTCTCTTCCAACCTGGTTGATTCTATGATTCTATGAAGAGCTTGCGGGCTTGCAGGCCCAATGGCACCTAAAGGGATGGATTGAAGAAAAAACAGGAGGGGAAAAGAGAGGACATGTTGCCCTACCTAAGTGAAAAGGCATGGGCTTGAGGCTCAGGTGGTCCTTCACTTGGAAGGGTAGAAGTGCCAAGTGCACCAAAGAGCAGCTGGACATCTGCACAAGTCAAGGAAAGCACCTTTGAATGCTAGAGAGCTTTGCAGCTCAGTCTTGAAACCCATGTTCCCTTGATCCGTTTACTGAAATTAGATTACGAACCATAAGGGGTTTACCCAGAGGTTTGATATAGGACTAATATCTTTTTAATAGTAATTAACATTTGATTTACAGTGTTCCAGGGAACAGTTCCCAAGTACCTTGAAATAAAAAGTGTACAACTGGCTTTAATTGGGGCCATGTTACAGTTCATGCAGACACGGTGACTTGCATCAGAGCAAAATCTGACAGCACAGCATGTGATCAAAGGTAAGCCATATAGGATCACCAGTGGCCCTGGAGTAACAGCCAGGCTCTAAAATCACTCACGGGGCTCCACGGCCACCAAGGGCAGCAAGAATAGTTCAAGAGGCTTATAAACAACAACAGGCACAGGGCCCAGTGGCAGTCAGACGTCTGTGACACCCCAGGCTTGCGTAGGTCTTTTATTCTCAAAAACATAGTGTTAAAGAGCAAAAATACCGTGATGGATACAGACGTCAGCAGGTCTTGTCTGGGACGTCGGTGGGGGAATGCTACCGTGAATGCCTTGGACTGACGTCAGGCTCAGGGGCAGCGTGCTGCGGTCGGGGCACGGGGCAGCGTGCTGCGGTCGGGGCACGGGGCAGCGTGCTGCGGTCGGGGCACGGGGCAGCGTGCTGCGGTCGGGGCACCGGGCAGCGTGCTGCGGTCGGGGCACCGGGCAGCGTGCTGCGGTCGGGGCACCGGGCAGCGTGCTGCGGTCGGGGCACCGGGCAGCGTGCTGCGGTCGGGGCACCGGGCAGCGTGCTGCGGTCGGGGCACGGGGCAGCGTGCAGCTCAGGGTATTCCTCCAAACCAGCTGTGGCTGTAAGCTCACTGAACTGGTTCAAGATGCCATCTCACCAGAGCTTGACCGCCCAGGTGTGTGCCCCTGAGGCAGAGTCACACTTGTGCTGCCATTCTCCCCTTTCTGACAGTGATCACATCTGTTTGGCCATCCATTTCCACAACCATTTGGGCCCTCTCCGTTCCTCATACTCAGAGGAAACTGTCTAACATGCTCCAAGTTTACACGATACAAACTCTCCCAAAAGACAAAGCATAATCACCTAAGGCTTGTTTCCTTTGGAAAGCCACAGGCTCCCACGTGCAAGTGAATAACTTAAGGTCATCAAGCTGGGGACTTAACAACCTTCCTCAATCTTTCGTGGAGACTGAGCAGCCATGTCCATGGTCATCCTACACCCAGAGAGCATCCTACACATCAATAAGCCACCATTCCTAGAGGAAGCCTGTACCAGAGCAGGAGAGGGGACAGCAAGGAAGGTCACATGGCTGCTCCGACTACCCAAGATCCAGACATTAAGGCAGAGATGCACAGGCTTGATAAAGCCCAAAGATCTCAGTGGAGAAGAAAAGATGGCTGCAGGGCTGCACATCACAGAGAGAGAAAACTGTATCATGGGAACCCACAACACCCAAGAGCACAGTCCAGTCCCACTCCATATCACAGAGCCACCTTCCTTTAACTGCCAGGTTAGTACTCACTGCCAGAGTACAGGAGCAGCACGGTGCGCCCCATGCAGAAGAGATCATCCCACGCTTCAGAATGGTATGATGCCAAGGGCACACAGCTTTACTGAGAGACAGACCCACCTGCAAGAAGGTGTTTTCCAATAGTTATGCTGCTCAGGAATTGGACCTCCCCTTAAGCTTTACACTGAGATGGAGATGAAAGGAATTCAAGCCGCTTGGGTGGCTTGGAAAGAGCATGAAGTGAAAGAAGATCTTGCAACATTTCATTTCATCATACGTGGGGACAAAAAGATTCCACCTTTGTCATCTCCAAAAGCACTGAGAAGTCTGAACTAAGACTCCCAACGGCCCTGTGCTCCAACACTGATAAAAGGTCCCCAGAAAATAACTGCACATAATGTAGCTTGTAATAGTCATCTAGAAAAGGAGAATATTTTGGAGTTATTTTGCTTTACCTGCTACCTGAAGCAGGTACAGTCAGATGGCATTTCGCTGCCGCACTAAAAATCACTTTGCCTGCACAAGGGAGCACAGCAGCACACACTCAGGGCATTACCAGGTGGACATGAAGCCCTTCGGCCCTGCCTGCCCCTTCCCTGCAGTTGGGGTGTCAGGGTAGCCTTCCAGAGGGGACAGTCTCTCACTGGTGACCACCAGGTGGCAATCACGACACAGAAACGCACCCCCTCCCCAAGGACACCTCTAGGGACTGTTAGGTTCCCCCCGTGCAGGTGACTACTCTAGGTGGCTGCTGTCATCACCAAACTCTTGCCCAGGCCACACCTGGTCACTGTGAAGGCTGGACTATGCCATTAACTTTGCTTGGAAACCTGGCACTGAACTTCCCACGGGAAAAGGAAAGCTGAGCAAAGTGCATGACCAGCCTGAAGGAGCTCAGCTGCAGCAGGAAGAGTACCTGGAAACACCCAAGGCAGCCAGAGAAAATGACTGCCAACTATGGAGGGAATTTCCCTTGTCATACTTCCAGCAGACTTAGACAGTGCACAGTGCTGACCTCTATGCTCTTTAGTCCAGACACCTTCAAAGCCATGCTGGTGATGCCCCAAGGGTATCATGAAGTCAGTGGGCAGAACTAAGGGGACCGCAAGTTCAAAAAACTAAGCATGCAATGAGCTGCAGTTCACTTGCTCTTCTCTCCTCCAAGTGGCTCATGACTAGCAACATGGCTTATAACCAAGCCCATCAACCATCCCAAAAGCAAACAGGAACTTTTGGGACCTTCAAGAGGTTGCTTCCTTGTCTTTTAGTGTTTAAACAATCATGCAATAATTATAGTTAAAAACAAAATGGGTCACCAAGGTTTTATGCTCCCATCTCTACGAGGCACTTACTGAAGTGCAATCAAATCCCAGAGGAAATGGCAATGTATGAAGACAAAGATGGATATTTTATTTCCTGACAACACCCTTTACATCTTGGAAACTACCTAAACAGCCAGAAATATACAATGTTGTCAGAAGCAGAGATTAAAGACGTACGTATCAGCCAATGAAAGAAGACATTAGCCCATCCTCCTAATTTCCCTTGTTTCTGCTGAAAACGGGGGTTTGTTCATGACAGGAAGCCAAGCAGTACAATCACCCTCCAGTCTTTTCTCTGTTGGAGTCAAAGAAGACAAAGAAAATCTCTTGCCAATAAGAAAGTTAGTCACAGTGAAGTTCACGGCACAGCCAGACCCTAGTTAAGTGAGGCTCAAAGGGAGGCCACTTCAGTTCATGCACTGCAGTTTAACTGGGAAACACTGAGTGACTTAACAGCTCATGTGGCTCTCAAGCAGTACACGTGAAATTTGCTACTACTGGGCACATAAAACAACCACAACTGATAATGAACTTAAATTCAGGGAAACAGGGACTGCAATTTAGCTTACTTTTTAGTTCTAGGGCTGACAGATGTGCCAATATACTTACTCTTTAAAGAAGGGGGAAAATTAAGAAGTTCATAGAAGTTATAAGCATTACCAGGATTTACCAAAACACCCCACGATGCTGACACTGTATGTTAGCTATGCTGCCCTGTCAGAACAGCTCTCCAAAGAGAAAACCTGAGCTTTATGCCCACCTCCCATGAATGCTGCAGGTTTTATCCAGATTCTTCACCTGTAAAAACTGACCAGACTGCCACAGGTTAGAGATCACCAACTAAGCCAGGATTACTCAGAGGTTTTCCCACTGTAACTGAATAGATTTATCAATGTCCACCTTTTCTTACTGAGACCTCCTCAATGGAAAACAGTGTGGCCACACCAAGTGGGAATGCTGCAGCTGTTCCCAAAAGAATGAAATCGCTGAGACAGGTAAAATGAATTTGCAATCTGGATCCAGTCCAGCATAGATCATTTGTGTAGCCCTGTCTTAAAACCTCCTCCTTCATGGCAGTGCCTGCAACTGGAACTCTAGACAGTAATGTCTTGACAAGTGCCTCCTGAAATGTACAGAGTGCAACAAAATTCTCATCTGTTTCTCTGGTGAATTAATCTTCCCAT
The DNA here is from genome assembly GCF_015220805.1 of Pogoniulus pusillus. Classification (NCBI taxonomy): domain Eukaryota; kingdom Metazoa; phylum Chordata; class Aves; order Piciformes; family Lybiidae; genus Pogoniulus; species Pogoniulus pusillus. Next base: position 5,636,612 of record NC_087289.1, on the reverse strand, counting down.
AGTTTCTACTTTCCTCCCTGCAAGCAATGCAAGCCTAAACCCACAAAAACCTCTGACTTCTTTCTATTTGTTATCAGTAAAAGACAGAAAACCAAAGGTGAGCCTCACGGCTACTGACCTTCTTCCACTGCCATTAGTGAAATGCCTACACACTGTGTACTACTCTTACACAAAGGCAGGAAAGACTGAAAGGCTGCCCAGCCCCCCACAGTGCTCATGTTGGTCAAGGCTAAGCACCTGTGTGTGTTTCCTCTAGCCTGCAAGCTCTTCTGAGCAAAAGCCACAATTCATTCATGCTGTGATGTGCCAGCACACTGAACCAAGCAGCAAAAGAAATGATCATTATGTCCCCACGAGGTACACCAGTGAACAACTCCAACTAGAAGCATCAGTCATCTCTGCTTCCAAAGGCTGCCACATACCCTGTTGCAAAGTTGCTGTCCTCTTTCCAGTCCACTATGCGACAGATGAAGAGCATATCTGAATAGTCCTCAGGCCTGGTCACAAAGTCTGGAGGGCAATCAGCCAGGGATACGTAGACCCTGGGTACTCTGTGGTCCACAGGTGAGAACATGGCACACCTCTTGAAGAGTTCACTGTTCTTGTCTGCCAGAAGCTTGATGAAGCCAGTAGCTGCTCGGGAATGCTTCTTCTCCAAAATATAGACCACCTGAGAGAGATAAAGGTTTCCACAGTTAATATCTTCAGAGGCACTTATTTCAGCAGAATACAGAGGCTCGGTAGAGTATCTGAAATAATCGTGGGGCCTAGATGATGTTTTCCCTCTGTGTGTACCTCTGTGTGCCTTTTTTAACTGAGTACCTATTCACAAAGTGCTTTCCTTGCCATCTTGCTCATGGCTATAGAAGTGCTAAGTGTCTTCCAAGTGCTAGCTCTCTGCTGCAATTTTCTTGATTACAGAACAAAACCAGACAAGAAGCAGATGCTTCCAAACGCAGGGAATTAGCCACGACATACAAGCAACTACTGTAAAAACTTCAATTTGTATCCCCAACCTGTGATTTCAACATTCAGCACAGAACAGGCCAGTCCAAAACTGGTGCCACTGGCAGATCCAACACTAACCACAGGAAAGGATATGCTGTGGGGAATTTGGCAGCTCTTCTCTCTGTGCTTTCTGAAGTTAGGGGTTATTTTACCTTTATACAAGATGGCTTTGAGAAGAATAATAAATTACAATATCACTAAATAATTGTTCCAGAGAGGTGTTCATCCAGGCTATATTTTTTTAGACCACAATAAATCATGGATAACAGAAATATTATAGCTGATTTCCTAAGCTTATGCAGAAGAATCCTTCCAGAAGGGTTTAGAAGCTACATCTCTGTGCAATGCTGAGCACTGGAACTGCCATGCTGGATAAGACTAGAGGACAGCCTAGCCCACAACAGGGATCAGAATCAGAGGCTGTAAGAGAAAGCATAAGAAGTGGAAGAAGAGACCTGACCCAGCCTGACCCAGTAGTCCTTTTCTGGTCTCTTAACATTCAGAGATTGATTCAAATCCTGAACCAGCAGCACTTTCTGAAGTCTGTACGAATTAATTCTGACAAGTTTGGATATCCTTGTGCTCATATTAGTTACCCAATCTTTCTCCTGAATCCTGCTAAGTAATTTTGTGTAACAAACAAAGGGAATTTAAACCAGCATAATTGGTAAGAATAACAAGACACTTGATTTTTATCAGATTGGACTATTACTCTCTTTGAAATGGGGAACGAGATTCCACAATCAACAGATGGAGACTACAGGGAAGTCAGGGCTGGTCTCCTTCAGCAGCACATGCATGCTTGCCTGTCACTAGCCACAGACTTACTTTAGCTGTCCTTTGAAGAGACTTATCTGGGAGGAGCCTGGGATCACTCATCTTGGGTCCATCACCTTGCTTGGCTCTGTGCACGCCACCAATCCCAACAGTCTTCGCTGCATCAAACAGACACAACAGTTACTGCAGAACATTGCCATGACAGCCTTCTGTTGGGCCTTTCCTGTAAACTACAATACAAGGTGCAAGAAACAGACTTATTTGAAAGGAAAAAGACCACTCCAGTGTCAGAAGAGCCAAGCACAAAGCAGCTGTTATTTCTCTAGACTACCACAGAGAGCAGATACATACTCACTCGAGATGCAGCTCTGCTGAAAACCAACAAAAAATCAAAACAAACCTTAACCTAACAGATAGAACTACAGCAGCCACAACAGATTGGTGGAAAACAGATTGTATTTGTTAAATACCAAGAACTAAATGAATTTCCTAGGATTCCTTAGTTCAAATCATTAGCATTATATAAGTAGCCCTTTAAGTACATGTATTTAATTTCACATATTTGAGTACACATATTTCATTTCCTTTAAAAAACATTATGTAGGGTTATAAAATGCATGTTTATCTTTAAAGCTGAAACTACATCTACTATGCTGACTGTCTTTGATGAAAAGTAATCAGTATACATGACAAACAGCTCCCTCCCCCTGAAATCTCCTGTCCAGGTACCAATAATATTCTCATCAACTGTCAATTAGTTTCTGGGTTGCAAATCAGCTATTTAAGTATCTGAGTTTGGAAGCATCTGGTTGGCACACCAAATGCACTTAGTGTTTGCAAACATTCCATGTGATCTTCGACAAGGAGAAGGCTGCAACCAGTCCCTTCTTGCGTTGCATTCCTGCTAGTCTGCGGTGGATGCTCTGATGGCATTTTTCAGATGGAAATATCCATGAGCTGCTCTCTGGAAGGCTCATGGAACATGGCTGCTGTTTTCCACTTGTACACAGCCACATCAGTCTCAAGCATACGTGCTAAAATCCAGCCTAGAGCCTTCAAAGGAACTCTTGATTTCTTAAAGAGAGACCGTGGCACCAAGTGCAATTTCCAAGGGATGCAGCTGTCACTGCTTCCCTTGGAAGACAGGAGATAAAGCAGTGTTTTGCTGAAGACTCTGCTCCGGCAGGCCAGCAGTGCTCCTGCACGTCAGCAAGTCTCAAGGAGAAGAGCATCAACATGCAGACCCTGGCCCCCAGATGACACCCATCTGTCCCACAGGGGCCCTCAACGGAGGCTGCTGGTGACATGATGGATGAAAGGGGCCAGGCCGCAGGAGGGGAGGCTGCAGCTGCCAGCAGCAGCGAGCAGTGCCGGGCGCTGGGGAGCCAGGGTGGCAGCAGGGAGCAGCAGCTTGCCCGAGGGGAGCGGCTGTGCACCAGCATCATCAGGGCACGTTCACAGATGGTGGCACTGCCGTGGACTTTCTGGGTTGCCTTCAGGCAATGTTACCCCAGCAGTCTTTTGACAATGACAACTATCGCTCTAATGACGAACTCTGGTTCTCATATGCCATTAATTAGCCCCAGCCTTGCCTTCCGATACGAAACTCTTCAGACTCTCTAGCCAGAAATCCTCTTTTTCAGAAGAATTTAAGTGGCTTTAATTTTATTTTGGTATTTTCCTGACTTGCTAGCGAGGCTGAGAGGAGATTGGTCGAAAAAAGCAGCAAACCTATTTCTCTTTCTGCCAAAATGAACCCAGATTTGTGACAACTGGGGTTACCAAGTAATAAAAAACCACCCAGAGTTTCATGGCAACAGACAAGCTAAGGAAAAAAAATCTGAATAAACATGGGGATAACCAGGTTATACACCTCATTTGCTTACCTCCTCCAGGGTCTTTGCCAGGTAAAGACTGTATCAGGCAATCAGTTAATAAAGAATAAAGGCAAGGAGCTGTTCTGTTTACTTATACATTTTAAAGTCATCAGTTGGTGGTCATAGGTTTGTGGTGTGCCAACTATAAAGACAGCTAGGACAAAGAACAGGATGACCTGGGACAAAGACACAGCAGCAGGAACAGAGGCCAGGGGGAGGTTGGTAACCTTTCCAAAGGCCATGCCTTCAGGCACACCTGCTACAGGGCTGAACTCTCCCCCACTGGTTGGAAGAGAAACCAGATCTAAGGAGGTTTGGGGCAAAAGCAAGAGCTTGATTAGCTGCTTTCCCAGCTGAGCAGAACAGCAGCAAGGACTCGAGATCCAGTAGGGAAGAATGAGAAAAGCACCACGAGCCATGCAAGGAACCAGCCCTTGTTATCACTGCCTTCTTTCCACTTATCCTTCCAACTCCCACTTCTCAAAAAGTCACTTGCATTTTTTCACTGAAGCAGCTTTCCCTGTCAAGAAAGGACCCAGAAGCGATGTCCTTGGCAGGTATCACATACCAGCACACAAAAGCACAGAGGCACCAGGAGAGACCTATCATGGGGGACATAGCAAAGGGGTGACCAGGGTTTTCTTTGTCTAGGATGAAAACCATGCAGAGCCCCAGGTGAACCCAGTGCAGATACTTGAAAGCATCTAAATTCTCTGTGGTGGCACATGGTAGAACTTGCTTTTCCCTCACAACCATCATCAACCAGGGCCTCTGGTTGGAGGGACAGCATCTTCTTCTTGAGAAGTCTCTCCAATTTCATTGTCCCTTCAAAAAAAAACCCTGGCAATATTAGAGGCTCCAGCAGACAGATCCTGGGACCTACAACTATGTCATCATCAAAGAAGGAAGCAAGTCCCAGCCATTTACTTATTCCTACCCATCTTCCCTAAGGAACTTCACTATGTAAAAGGACATCAAACACATTTACTAGCAGTGAATGCTCCTGAAATAAGAGTCGGGGAAGACAACATACAAAAATCTCTGTACTGCTGAAGCCAAGAAATGTGGACTTCTCTACAGCTTGTAGCTGCTCCTTCTTAAGTCAAAGTTCTGTCAGTTTCAGGGGGAAATCTAATGCTCAGAGGTTTACAATAGCAGACCACCATCAGTGAGTACTCCCTGTGATAAATGCCTCTGCTCAGAAAGGACAGCTACACAGATCTGGTGCCTACCTGCCTGAGCTGTCAAACTACTGCACAGAAACCTCAGTCTCAACAGGGATAACCTGCCACAAGAATCTGACACCTGAGTCTCCTAACTACCCTTCTGACAATCCTTCACTGCACATCCTTCTCCCCTCCAGTGAAGCTGAAACTTGGTGGGTGGGCAGAGACAGGAGGCATCAGGGCCCCACTGGAGACTGGTGGTCTAGAAGATGTGAGCTGGGAGATACTAACACCTCCCACAACAGTGCAGAGCCACAGGAGTTAAACTGGGAGAGGAGCAGGATTTTGAGCAGGGGAGGTGGGAAGAGACTCCTTGCATTATGCCAAGCTTAAAATTAATTATTCTGACCCCTTTACTGCAGTGGTTATCCAATGGCCATTCAATATTTCCACCCTGAGCAAAGACATGTTTTCTGAGAAAGATTTACTATGTTAGCTTGGGCACTACTTCATAAGCTTATCTTACAGTGAAAACACACTTCAGCAGCTAGGATCCAGTAAAACTACATTATAATCTCCGTGTTTTCCTTTCAGCAATTATCTGACAAACCAAAACTGTAATAGTCTTACTTAGGAAAAAAAAATTAGGCACAAGATACAAAAAGCAATTCAAATTAGTTATGTTATTACCAGCAAAGTAGATCCAGGACACTTGGAATTTGCCTCCCTTTGTAAGTGATCAGCTTAGGCAGCTTCAATATACACTTAGGTCTGCCTGACAGGAATTCCTGGGTCAAACATTTAAATGTGTTGGTTTTTTTTTTCCTAAGTCCCCCCAAATTTCCTTTCACAATTAAATTACCATGACATTAAAATGTGGCCAAAGTGGACCAAAAGTCAGCAGACTAAAATTCTAATTACTTGTGACAGATCAAAAAAAATTTATTTTCACTAAGTTTGCATTGGTCACTATGGAAATTTGCAGCCCTGTCCAAAAAGGATACAATTAAAGATGCAATATCCACTTGCAAATGAAAACACATCAGTTTCAGATCTCTAAAACAACTCATTGGAAAAAAAAATTAAAAAAAAGAATAAATTTCCCTCCCTGGATGGAAAGAAACAAGTTGGGTTTGAAAAAAAAAAATTCAACATTGGCTACTTTGGCTAGAAAAAAAAAGAATCTACTTGAGAAGTTAGTTGGCTTACTCTAAATGGGCATATCTAAGAATCCCAGCAGAAGGCATTAGTGATACAAAGCTTTTAGAAAAGAAAATACTGCTCTCCAGCCCAGTGCTCAGATACCAGCTCATCTGTACTCCTCTCAACAGCAAGGTCTGCTACTTACTAATGAAGTAATAACACTTCAGTTCTCTGATGGCTGCTTCAAAAAGCAGTGTTTAGTATGTTTTAGTACCAGATCTGTATGGAAAGTACTGTAAAACAAAGTAATTCATCTTAGTGCCATGGTCTAGTTGACTGGCTAGGGCTGGGTGCTAGGTTGGACTGGATGATCTTGGAGGTCTCTTCCAACCTGCTTGATTCTGTGATTCTGAGTATTTTAAGGATTGAGTTTCACACTCAAAAATAAATGTTCTTGCATGTTCTGTCTATATCAACTCAAGAGACCTATGGAAATAGAAGCTTCCCCCAACCAAAAGGCAAGACACTCAAATGCATGCACAGATGTGCCCTGGATTATGCTCTTCTGCTACAGTCTTCATTTTTAAGGACAGCGAGAAGGAAAAGTGAGGGTGTTTAGAAGACAGCATAAAGGTTCTCCATGTTCTGTCACCAACGTTTATCGGCACAGAACAGCTTCTTCTCCCAGAACACAATACTGATGGTAGGAACCAGTGGGTTCCTCCTAACTTGGCCCTCCCTTCACCAAGTACAGTAAAATGCAATTTTTTTCTGAGGATCAAAGAAAAGAGATCTTTTCTCTTAGAAACACCTGTCCCAAACCAGAGGATTTCAGATTCTACTACCAAGTTACTCTGGTACCTAAAGAGGTAGGAGCTCTGAGCTGCTCCTGATCTTGGCAGATTTCTTTTTTCCCCTCAGGGAATCCACAATACAGATGTCCAGTTGAGCTCTCTGAAATCTCATCTAGCAGGCTGAAAAGCCTCTCCTTTCTACCCAAAAGGTAGGAAGGGAAGCAAGTGCCATTTTGCTTAGTGCTATTCAAAAATGGCATTTACCTTAAACAGGCTACAAAGAGAGCTTCCCACCAGAGATGGAGAGAAGACAGGTACTTCACTGGGATGAGACTGTTAAGCCAACAGCTTTAGAATTTACCACGTGCAGCCTATCCAAAAATCAGCCTAATAGCTCCCATGTGCAGTGCAAGAGGGTTCTGCCAGGAAGAAGCAGCACTGCTCCGAAGCATGCAGCATTGCCAGGCTGTCCCATCATGGAGCTGGGTGTCTGATGAACAAAACTTCCTTAGAGACATTTACTCTGAATTCTCAGTTAAGCAGACTCACTCTGACAGTTGGTTTAGCAACTTCATTTGCCAGTTCCCTCAGGACCCATGGGTGGATCTTGTCAGGCCCCATGGACTTATGCACATTCAGATTCCTTAGGTGCTCATTAACATGATCTTCAATTACAGAGGTCAGATCTTCCTTCTCCCAGTCCTTACTTTTGCCCTTTGGGACTTGGACATCGTGGCTGGAGCCCTTGCCATTGAAGACTGAGGCAAAGAAGTCACTGAGCACTTCAGCCTTATCCATATCCTTTGTCACCCTTATCCATTTCCCTTCTGGAAGGGTCCCACATTCTCCCCAGCCCTCCTTTACTCACTAATATATCTGAAGAAGCTCTTCCTGCTGCCCTTAACGTCCCAAGCCAGATTCAATTCCAGCTGTGCTTTGGCTTTCCTAACCTGAGCTCCGGCTGCACAGACAATTTCTTTGTATTCATCCCAGGTTACCTGCCCTTGCTTCCACTCCCTGTAGGCTTTCTTCTTGCATCTAAGTGTGTCCAGAAGCTCTCTATTCATCCATGCAGACCTCCTGGCATTCTTACCTGCCTTCCTCTTTTCTGGGATGCATTGCTCCTGAGCCTGGAGGAGGTGATCCTTGAACACTGACCAGCATTCCCAGCACCCCCCTTCATCCAGAGTTTATTCCCCAAGACATCCTGCCAAGGAGGTCCCTGAAGAGGTTGAAATCTGCTCTTTTGAAGTCCAGAGCAGTGAGTTTGCTATGCACCCTCCTTGACACCTTGGGGATCTTAAACTCTACCATCTCATGGTCACTGCAGCCAAAGCTACCCTTCAGCTTCACCAGCCCCTCCTTGCTGGTGAGGACTACCTAAAGGTTGGCTGTAGCCAGGTGGGGTTGATCTCTTCTGCCAGGCAACCAACAATAGAACAAGGGGACACAGTCTCAAGTTGTGCCAGGGGAGGTCTAGGCTGGATGTTAGGAGAAAGTTGTTGGCAGAGAGAGTGATTGGCATTGGAATGGGCTGCCCAGGGAGGTGGTGGAGGTGTTGACTAAAAGCCTGGATGAGGCACTTAGTGCCATGATTCAGTTGACTGGATAGGGCTGGGTGCTAGGTTGGGCTGGATGATCTTGGAGGTCTCTTCCAACCTGCAACTACTTAGTAGTCTTCCTCCCCCCCCCCCCCCCCCCCCCCCCCCCCCCACTGTTGCCCTAGACCTTGCAACTACAACCCACAGCCATGATCTTCTCATGTCCTTAAGAAGCTGCCAGGCAACAAAGGGTGGAAGCTTTACTGTAACAAAATTGAACCAAAAGTTGTTGTTTTTTGGTTTTGTTTTTGTTTGGTTTTGTGTTTTTTTTAAGGGTACTGTTGCAGTCCACACAAAGTTGTATTACATTAACAGCAAGTAAAATTAAGACGTTACAAACCCATCTCCATTGAGTATTTTGCCTATCTACTTAATGTCCTTCCTTCCTGCACGTGTATTTGCTCCCAGAGAGTGTGTGTCCACTTTTACTATTGCATGGAAAATATATTAGCTGAATGAATCCTAAGCTGATTCATCCTGGAAACCTTGCTGCTAACAATGACTACATTTCAATATGTTTATCTTCACACCCACCATTTATTCCCATTATCATGACCTCTCACTTGACCTAAACTTCTAGCTCAAAGGAACAAAGATGAACTCAAGAACCTATGGTAATATGGAAGAACTTAATCTAATTCCTGTTACCTAATTGTCTCCCCCCCCCCTTTACTTAAGAAGTCATTTGAGGGTTAAGATAATTGACTAGGGAAGAGGAGCATAAGAAGCTTTCCCAACATTAACTTCCATTGCAGGCTTCAGCTGCCCAGCAAAAGAATAACTGTAGCATTTAATCAATGCAACCAGGGAGCCCAATTTGTTCAATACCAGAGGAACACTGAAACTGCTACACTATTTATTCTTCCAGAAATCTACGCTGTCACTTCAGAAAAGTTATAGCAACAACCAAAAGAGCTAGATCCAGAGATTCGCAAACATGAACTCAGGATAAACTAATACAGAGCTGTCTTGAGCAGCTGAAACAGCTCCAGCTTCTCTGCTGGTTTTCCAGGCTTCAAGCAGAGTGAAACTGATCTGATTTTTGACAGTTCCACCTCAAGGATTTCTATTAAAAGCCATGTAACCGAGATGATTTCCTGGTGAGCTTTCGCTCTGCTGTGGCCTAGAAATGTTAAGAGCTATGCGGTGGAGACAATCCATATCCAGAAACCTGCAGGCTAGGAAAGAAGCATGAAGACTCCTTAAAAACACTGAGTGAACAGGAGCCTCTGAAGAAGAGTATTTCATTCCTTTCAGCAGCCAGAGATGTTGGTGGGCTCTAAATTTGTCAGAGATTTCATGGCAGCTAAAATCAAAGAAGCAGGGCAGAGGGACAGCATTCCAAATTCTTGCCACCTCAACCTTCTCCTGCCAGCCTTGGCCAAGGAGGAGGACAGTGATCTCTCTATACTCTGCCTATGCCAAGAGAGGACACTGCTAACTGCAGAAGAACTCCAGGTGCTAGAGGAGGGCACAAAAGGCAGGTAGGCACCTTGTGAAGCTTAGAAGAAGAGAAGACAAAAGCACGAAAGAGGGTGTGGAGGTTGCATGAGAAGGTGTAGAAATCCAAGAGATTTTAAACTCTAGGCTACAAATACATTTTTCTTCTTTGGTGGAAGGATCCAAAAGCCTTTCTAGGCATTGATTCTAGAGCATCATCTTGAATAAAGAATGGCTTCCTGCGTTATCAACTGATGTTACCAAATGTCACCACTTCTGTGGAGTCAAGCAATCCTCAAATACTCAATAACGTCCTCCAGTCAGCAGCAGTGTGGACACTGAGCAATTTTAGGTTATCATTTCTGACCTTACCAGGGCTATTAGAGACTGACAGTCACATCTGATTTGAAAAGAGACTGACCAGCATCCACCTGGCCAAAGCTGAACAGACAGGGAGACAGGAGCAACTTCTAGAGCAGCAGCTCTAACCAACATTTTGTTGACTCTACCTAATAACCATCAGGTGCTCAATTCACTTTTCCATCACACAACTGGCTGAGTTAGCTGCCAGTTTGCTCTGCCTGTAAATGGCCTATTTCTATTCAAACATTATTACATCAAGGCAATAAGCAAGCCTCCAACAGATTCAAACACCAAACTGTAGGTGTGAGTGAAAATCCTGAGTAAACACAATTATCTGCTTGCTGTCAGGGCAGCCAGTCCACCAGCTTGATGACTTCTGTGAGCAACCCCATGGGAAAGAGGATATTCTGTGTATGTGGTAAAGTAAGATCTCCCATGAGAAGAGTTGAAAAAAGCTGACTTTTGAAAACTAGTTTGACAAGGATAGCTTTTGGCATAGTGACACAGTTTTACCAACTTCTATTTCAATATCCTTCCACTAAGAAAGGCTGAGCAAATTTCATGAGCACAGCTGCCATTCTCAAGAGCACAAGGAGCTGCTACTGTTCAGTTGCTGCTATTTCTTTATCAGAGTAACCTGATTCCAACATCTAACAACAGACAGTTCACACTGGTATAAAATCTCATGTGACATGCAAGTCTCTGTAGGGATACAGCATTGTAAAACATCCTGCATAGAACATTCTGCACTCCTCCTGGATAGGATGCTCTCCCTGGGAGAATACAAAGAAGTATCTAATTTTTATTACATATTGAAATAGAGCATAAACAAAAACTTCCTACTGCAGTGACAAGCCATGGGAATCTTGTATTCCAGCTCAGTACTAAGCGATAGGATAAAAGTTACATTACCTCTGTTGTAGTAGTTGGTGTGAACAAGGATTAAGGCAAAGAATTACAGACCCATAAAGGTCATGTTGACTGGTGGATGACTTTTCTGGATAGCATTGACACTGAATAAGGTGAGGGTGTCAGACCCAAAGACCTTGCACATCAATACCAATCACTGTTGAGAAGGAATCTTTTCTGCATACACAATGTTGTTCAGACTAGTGTCTGCTGCCCTCTTCTTTCCCTGCATTTCAATAGGGCATGGAAACCCCAGAGAGGGTTTGATGGACATTAGTTAAGGCAGCTGAGAAACCTTCTTCAGAGTGCTCATTCTTACTGTCTTTATAAAGAGAACAATAAGGGGAGGAAAAGGGCATAAAAAAGGACATTGGTTTACCCTGTAGAGATGTTTACACCTTGGAAATATATCTGAGAATTCAAGAGAAGAGAAATTTCCAACTTGGCTAAAAAAGACCTACCTCCAATGACCAAACTTAACACTAAGACAGTCTAAGAGCCTGTGTAGAACAGCATGCTGGAAAGGAAAAGGGCTCATCTCTTCCTAGATCAGAGATTGCTCTGAAGATAATCTTTAACCCAACTTCTCTGCAAGAGGAGTTCAGAAAAGCAGAGCAAACTCGTTTGACCAGGACAGCTTCTGGCAGAGTGGTTTCAGTTATGAACTTTTATTTAACTATCCTTCAGCAGAGCAAGACACAAGAACTTTCAGACAGTACATGGGCTGAAAATTTGGCTGAACATGATGGCCTCTCTTCTTCCATGCACTTCTCCCTTGCCTATCCCACCTCTAGGAAGAGAGGGGCAGGGAGCGCAGCTCTCATAACTGGGGCACTTAGTGACAGATCCAACGTCTTGAGTTTCAGCCTGCAGCCTCATGTCTAACACTTTCTAGCCAATTGCTTTAAGCCCCACAGAGGCAGAAGCAGAGCAATGTACAATGGCTTCAGGGAAATGCAGTCGAATCTGGGCTGTAATCAGCATACACAATGTTTCATGCTTCAGAGCTGCTGACAGCGAGAGCCAACCCCAAATTCTTTGCCCTGGTCTGTAACTAGAGATGGAGGGGGCGACTGTGCTCTGAAGAGGAACACAGCCACAAGGAGGGATGGGACACAGGCCAGGATAGAGAAGATATCAGAACAGCCTGCACTCCCAGCGTGACCCAGAGTGCTCTTATTCGAATGACACGTCTACTTTTCTTCTTCATGGTTCATTCTGACCATTCACAGGAGAACAAATGAGCCAGCAAGAGAGTTACTGCCTAATTCTACTCCCCCATCAGAAAGGACAAAAGCCATCTTGCAACTGAGGGGCTGCAATCTGCAGAGCTTTGTGTGTGTGCACAAAGATTTGCACACTATTTTCACGTGGCTTTGGGGTTTTTTTGTCCCAGAATGAGTGACATTTACTCTTGATTCTATTAAACGAGGCATAGATATTTTTCATCCCCATAAATGCAGTCATTTTTGTGCTTTATCTGGAATTTTATTAGGTCTTATATATGGATCATATATATATATATATATATATATATATATACACACACACTCATTGTAGAATGGCTTAGGTTGGAAAGGATCCTAGAGATCATTTGCTCCGGGCTTCCTCCCATGGGCATGGACACCTCTAAACCAAACTCAGATGTTTAAGGCCTCATCTAACCACCTTAAACATCCCTAGGAAGGAGTCATCCACAACCTCCCTGGGTAGCCTAATACCCTGTACTGAAGAACTTCTTCCTAAGATCCAAATTAAACCTACCCTCCCTCAGCTTAAAACCATTCCCTCTTGTCCTGTCACTTGACACCATTATGAAAAGTCCCTCTGCAGCCTTCCTATAGAATCTCTTCAAATATTGGAAGGCAGCTAGAAGGTTTCCCTGCAGTCCCCTCTTCTCCCAGCTCCCTCAGCCTGTCCTCACAGCAGAGGTGTTCCAGCCCTCGAGTCATCGTTGTGCCCCTCCTCTAGACTCTCCAACAGCTCTGTGTTCTTCTCATGATGGGGACACCAGAACTGGACACAGTTTTTGAGGTGTGTGTCTCACCAGAGCAACGGGGCAGAATGACCTCTTGACCTGCTGGCAACACTCTTCTTGATGCAGCCTAGGACATGATTTGCCTTCTGGGCTGCCTGAGTGCACTGCTGGCTCATGGTGAACTTCTCATCAATCAGTACACCTATGTCTCTTTCTTCAGAGCTACTCTCAACCTGCTGTGCATGCATTTATGTGTGCATATACATAAAGTGCATGAGAACATGATAGACTGTTTCTTGACTTTAGTTTATTAAATATGATACCTTTGGTAGCATCCTTGACCAGCTTGAAACCTTTAGACTTCCCTACCTTAGGGAAAAAAGAACAAATCCAACCACAAGGGAGGTGGTGGAGGCACCATCCCTGGAGGTCTTCAAGAAAAGACTTGATGAGGTACTTAGTGCTATGGTCTAGTTGACTGGATAGGGCTGGGTGATAGGTTGGACTGGATGATCTTGGAGGTCTCTTCCAACCTGGTTGATTCTATGATTTAAGATGTACTGGCTACAGATTGTTTCTCCTGCATAAGCAACACTCTCAGGAAAAGTGAGTAAAGTACTGCTTTTGGTGGGTCAGCAAGGAACGCCCCCATGGGATCTCATCTCCCAACCACATCTGTGCTTCACTGCAGTAGTTGTTTCCAGCAGAAGGGATGTAACGAAAAAAGAAATGCCTCACTGGCAATTACTTTGAAAGGAATGCTCAACAACCAGCATCAGCCAAGCAGCATTCCCAGGAGAGGCCCATGTTACAGAGAGGGCACCTCCACTCACCACAGTCCAACCCTGCCAAGCACTCTGCCTCCCAGTGCTGGTACCACATTGCAGTGGACAGCCTTAGGAAGTCCAGCCCATGATACATTCTAAGGTCTGCCTTGGAAAAGTCTATCTTTGGTTGTTTAAAAAAAACAAAAAGCACTTTAAAACCACACCTGTGAAGGCTGAATTTGGCAAGATTTAACTTTTTTTTTCATGACAGTTATCACTGATGCTAGAATAACTATAGCTGTTTTCCAGGAAAGACTTAAAATCTGGATAAGTGATGATATGAGAAATTGCATGAAAGACAGGAAACAAGCCAAAGCAATCACTGACTGCTCAAAAACACCTTCAGAGAAAGCAGCATCGTAAACTTTATATGTATTAAAAAAAAATAAGGGTATTACAAAGCAGAGCAAGAAGAAAGTAGAGAAAAATCCATATGGGTTATATGACCAAAGAAGCTGAAACAACCCTTGAAAGAAGTGATAGCAAAATACAAACTAAGCAGAAAACTAACTGGCACACCCACACCAGCCACAAGGCTTGTTAAGGATGAGCGAAGGTAGGCTTTGAAAACAAAACAGTTGGCTCAGGCAACTGCAGTAGAAAAGTAGGTTAAATTTCAACTGTGTAGAACAATAAGCTGATCTAATATTCGCCCCACAAATCTTCTCCAAAGATAGACTTAAATGGCAAAAACCACTGAGATGGCAGAGATTTTAAAAGATGACTTGATAACCTCCAACACAGGTCACACCAGGGCATCTCCTGCAAGCCAAGTCAAGCATGGTCATACAGGTAACAAAGTATTGGCTCGGGTCAGTATTTAATACAGGTCCTAGTGTCAAAAGAGTATTTCTCCAGATTTTAATTTGGCATTGCTGTCAGAAGCAACAAAGATGCTGAAGTCATGACATGTGACTCAGGAGCATTTTAGGGGTTCTAGAATTGTGGAGTCAAAGTGGCAGCTCACCACTGTGCAGCTATAACAGAGCATCCAAAACTGCAAAAGGGTCAAGGTTAATAGGCAGCTGTGCAGAAACATCCACAGACAAGAAGAGTAACTCCCAGCTCAAGTCTTGTGCTGGACAGTAATGGAACAGGATAGAAGTCAATTCACATACTTTGGCAGTAACTCAGTGGAGGTACCCAGAAGGAAACAGCATCATGAACTGGTGAGGTGGCAGCTCCACTGATGCACAGAAAGCAGTGTTTTGTCATAAAAACTACAACATTTCCACTCAAATGCTACTTCCAGTTTTATTAATAATTGAGTACAAAAAATGGAAGTCTGCCAATGGTATAGGCAGAGGTCTCTGCATCTTCAAAAACAATGCCTCAGGAAAACAGGAAGCATTAAACAGAACAGCTGTATGACCATCTCCAAGATTTGTCAGAGACCAACAACTACTTATGTTCCAAGTTACTGCCATCTTTTCTGGACAACTAGGGCACGCATCAAGAATGCACCAGAATATCTGCCCTGCCAAATTTTCTGCCAGCAGCCAAAGGCACATGTTAAATGTGCCAATTGTCAGAATTCTTTCAACACACAGCTCTTCAGGAAAGGATTTCGTACTAGAAAGGACATGCAAAGAGCAGCAGAAGAATTGTTTGGGACAGGGGAGCCTCTTTCCTTTTGCCCTAAGCAACACTTGATGCTTTGGATGGAATTCAGATTCAAAATAAAATAGGTTTGCCTTCAAAACAGATAACATAACTGGCTTGAGGTTTTAGTGCCATTTGGGTTTTAAATGGACCAAATCTTTAAGTTGCCCATAACTCAACTGTTTGAAAACAGCAACAAACCTAACTGCCCCCAAGGAAATATATTCTTATCCCCAAACTGAGACACATAGATTGGCCAAGCTGCGATGAAGGAAACTGCTACAGCAGCATCTTGAATCAAACAGCAACCAGCAGTCCCCAGACAACCCTGAGAATTGCAAATCTAAAGGTGTGACTTTTGTTTCATGGATTTACTTTGTGTCAATCAAAACTACATAAAACCTACTCCTTAATATCCTTTGGAAACTAGGAAGGCAGTTTAGCAGAGCGGGATAGAGGCGATAAGGCATTAAGCTTTTATGCCTGTATTTTATGTCTCACGGCAAAGCAAGGCAACAAAGCAATACTTCAACAGTTTGCTCAAATAAAGGTTTAAATCAGCAATCTCATCTACTCACCCTTTTCACCAGCATCCAGGGAAAGTGTCTTCATGTCATCAGTCAACACATCCTGCAAGTGGTCTTGTCCATGCTCTGCATCATTATCATCAAACTGAGCTTCTATAATGACATCGGGACTTTTAGAGGCGCCTTTCGGTGTCTCTGGAGGGATGCAAGTCCCCAACATATCCTCGGGGACATCTGATTCATGCGTGGCTTCTGTTTCTTTGTCACCACCATCTGGCTTTATTACCTGAAGGACCAGGGGATTAAAAAGAAAAAGGCAAGCTAAATCACTGGACTGAAGAAAGAGAACATTATCTTTCCTTTTTCATCTGCATCCCCAAGGAGCTGGCAATGAATTGTGGGTGGCTGGTGGCGCACTGCAATTGCTGCGTAATTAGCCACAGATATCGCACAAGCTCAAAAGGTACCTCACTAGGATAAAGATGGGAATGGTGTGGCTTTTGCAATACCTCAACTGTGACAATAATGTATCCAAAGTGTATTTAGAGCATAACCATACAGTTCCTGCCAAGCCTCTAATCGCCTCTACAGAAGCTGGGAGTAAACACAGAGAGGGAGGAGGATACACTTCAATTTAATGAGTTGTTTAAGCCATTGTTCACCAAGATACACTAATCATCCTGGGAAGTCCCAAAATTCAAGCAGTTCCAGTGAGTGCTAGAACCATGTCCAAGCACATCTCTGGGAGAGCTCTTCAAGACACAATTAGGAACAGACTGAAAAAGTACAGACCAGAGAACATGGTGCCCTGCGACCTGCAGAGGAACTGGACTGTGGCAGCTTGGGAAGGCACCAAGCTTTACACTTATTTTAGACTCCACTCCTTTTGTTAAAGGCACTCAATAATTGCTGCTACTTATACAAACCCCCTAATGAAATTATTAAGAGGAATGAGATCAGTTAAAGTTCAAGTTACTTAACCATTAGCTTCAGATAGAGAACTAAGTGTTGCTACAGATTTGTCCCCACAATAGCACAGGGAGAGGAGAAACCATGCAATCATGTCAGACAAAATCCTGAAGTATCCATGTCCCAGTAAAACAGGCACCAGGACTGGATGGCCAAGTGACAGAGGCAGAAACTGCTCCATCTCAGGACATGATGATCAAAATGGTGCATTCTTGGATACATAGGCATTCACCAGCATCCTTCATGCAACCAACAGCAAGTTGCAAGCACCTACCCAGCCCTGAAACCTAGATTCAGGTTTTAGTTTCAAACATATCTAAGTTTTGCTCAAGCGAAACTGGTGCTTCAATGTGAGATTGAAACCAGCATGGACCAAGACATAAGCTAAATCATAGAATCAAGCAGGTTGGAAGAGACCTCAAAGACCATCCAGTCCAAAGTCACACAGAGAAACTGGCTGACTCCATTCAAATGCCTCCTAGAAAATAAGCTCCTCTCCAGGTGGTGCTCCCAGGCAGGTAACTCCCTGAAGAATCATAGAATCAACCAGGTTGGAAGAGACCTCCAAGATCATCCAGTCCAACCTAGCACCCAGCCCTATCCAATCAACTAGACCATGGCACTAAGTGCCTCATCCAGACATTCCTCCAAGGTCCCCAATCCTCAGTATTGCAAGCAGCAACTCATGCCACCAGCAAAGCATGTGAAGGGTCTCTTAAAATGCAAAAAGCTTCCAAGTTTTCTGGGTTTAAAAATATGGAATATAGTCAGTAGAAATAAGCATAAATAGGCTCAACAGGTCCTAGCTGAAGACAACCCTTCCAAGTAACAGAAGCACAAGCCACAAAAGCTCCACGAATCATTTAGTAACTGAAAAGCAAACAGGTCAAATTAAGACCTGCACTCGGTAGACTTCCACGATTTACATGTACAGAGGCAGTTATGCTTTCAAGCAGTACCCATTTCTTTGCAGTCTTTTCACAATGCATAACAATAACAAAAAAAAAAAATCAATTTTAAAATGGGGTTGGATTCAAGTCTTTAAAAAGAAAAAAATTCAGATGACATTACAGTGAA
This sequence comes from Pogoniulus pusillus, assembly GCF_015220805.1. Lineage (NCBI taxonomy): Eukaryota > Metazoa > Chordata > Aves > Piciformes > Lybiidae > Pogoniulus > Pogoniulus pusillus. The sequence goes on along the minus strand of NC_087289.1, from coordinate 5,618,554 downwards.
CTCTTGTTACCTTTTGTGACTCTGCTTTCCCTCTTTATTTTCATTTTTAATATGTATATAATTTGTTACCATAGCAGATCTTGACTCAAACATTAAATTGTGACAAAAAAAAAAGGGGGGGGGGGGAAGTTTGGCAGAAGAGGGGAAAATGGTGCATTATTAAACCTGGCTACATCTGGTACATAAAATACTGACACACAATGGTCTGGGCAAGAACAGTCTATTAGATTAGAGAGCTGACAAGGCTCCACGCGCTTGTGACTCTGCCAGTGTGCCTATCCAAAAAGAAAACCACTGTCAACAGTAATGTTTGGACCCTACCATGGTCAGATGTGGATGTACTCAGCTCTTAAATTTCAATTGCACCAGATGTGTGCAAGTGTGCCACTGCAGCAGGAGTTCATTTTCTTCAACCTCTTCAGGCTTTGCCTGAATTTCTCCCTCTCCAAGTTGGTCTTGGGGTGCTAAATTACAAAGTTTTCTATATGTGATGCAGTGAACAACATCAAATATATCTGAATGATAGAAAGTGCTTCCCTAAAGATGCAGCACTGAAAAGCTTATGCTTCAAGAGTTTATGCTGCATTAAAAGAAAGCAGTAGATAAGGATTTCTTTTTAACTGCTATATGCTGAAGTTATTGAGCTTCCCCCAAGCTAGAGGATCCGTACTGCTGTTGCTAGCTAGCACGATACTCCAGCTGTGACTACCTAAGCCCTCAGTCACACATTTCCTTATGGATTTGCAAATGGATTTTTAAGTAAAGTTTTCCAGAGTCCACAAAATCACCTCCATGCAGCCTAGAGCAGCAAAATGTCCAGATGCTGGCAAGCATGGGCAATAGGATTTGTTTTCTTTTTAAGGCCAAGACAGATCATTTAGGCTGACCTCATGCATAACAGAGCTGAGAATTTCACCCAAGATTTCTTGCATCACACCAAAAAATCTGGGAAGCTGTGCATCACAAGACTAGAAAGCTACATAATACTTTACAAAATCAGGAGCTCAATGGATACAATTACTCCATTTAAGATGATCAGAGGTTCTGGCCAACATGAGCTCATCACACAGATTCCAAAGAGCAGGATCCTTCTGTTAGTGAGCAGCAGCATGTTTGACCATGACAGAATGAACATTTCTTACACACAGTATCTCTGAAATCAAGAACTGATGACATTGCACTCTCCTATTTCTCATGCACTTGAAGCTCATACATGACATAATGCATTCAGCTAGAACATACCAGCACTTATCAGAGGTGCAGAATAAATCAAGCACACAATTGGCTAAGTCTGTTGTGCAATCATATGTTGAGCACAGAGCATCATTCTCCACCAATGCAGCTGACATTGCATGGACCCAAGAGGAGGAGATTCCCCCTTGCTGCATATGCATGAAACACATGATCCTACCACCATGCACACATCTCAGGATGCATGGTTAAAACCCCTTGAAGGACCCTAACTTCCCAACCTGGGGAGTCAAATGCCAACTTTATGGTTCATAGTACATTCACATGTTCTTGAGCAATATTTTGTTTCAGTTTTAATAAGTAATTCGATGGAAGCCAAATGATTTATTTACATTTCTCATCCTTAAGACAGTGCCTCAATAAAGATGTTTTTTCCCCGACTTTAAACAAACATCTGTCACTGAACCAGCATCAAGTTTCTGCTCCACAGTGACTGGTTTGTAAAGTCACAGCTGACCGAGCACAAGCTCTCTGAATGAAAATCCCATTTCAACCATAAATATAATAAAAACCAGCTAGTGGGCAAGAACATCCTGGCATGAATCCGTACAATCTGGAGAGCAGAGTGATTACCTCGCTGCACTCAGCCCGGCCTTGCAGCAGCCATCAAGTGAACAATTGTCCTTACTAGGGAGGAAATTGTTCCAACAGAAAACTCAACCAGGGTCTGAGGATCTGAAAGCACAAAAGTGACCTCTTGAGCTGCAGGAGAAAGCGGTTCCTCTGCCAGAAGCAATCTTACATCCTCCCTGCTAGTTCTAAGCTTTTCAGGGATTTCTCACCCAAGCCCAGGTACTCTCAGACCAGGTATGGGAGTTTTGTTGCTGCTTTCTCCACGGCAACAGCCATCGACTCACACGTTAGTCTGTACTCTCAAACTGCTGAGCCAGGTTGGTGATCTTCAATCACCTTTGAGCTAAGAACCCCCAGGCTTTTTCCAAATGAATGCACCAAGTCCCCAGAGTGTTTAAAGCTTCTCTTTCTTATTCGTCTCTGATCCTTACAAGCAATCCATGAATCCTCATAGATCTGAAGATGAAACACGGGTGATTGCTGGACTAGACACAGTTGGATGGGTGCACTTTGCACAGCTAGAATCTTTACACGTAGGGTCACTGTTTTCAACAGAAGCTTGCAGAGACCTCCCTTCACTGAAAGCACCTTGCTGAGTAAGGAAGCAGCATCAGCTTCACTACAGCTGATTTGGACACATATGATAAAGTAAGCCTCAAGAGAGGCTCTCCTCTCCCTTTACCCAAGCAAGGCCATATCTGGAGTACTGTGTCCAACTCTGAGCTTCCCACTTCAAGAGAGGCAGGGAACTACTGGAGAGAGTCAAACAATGGGCTACTAAGATGACTAAGGGTTTGGAGCATCTCTCTTATGAGGACAGGCTGAGAAACCTGGGACCCCTTAGGCTAGAAGATTGAGAAGGGATCTCATCAGTGTTTATCAATATCTAAAGGGCAGGTGTAAACAGGATAGAGCCAGACTCTCCTGTTGGTGCCCTGTGATAAGACAATGGCTAACAGGGACAAGCTAGAACACAAGCTAGGAAGTTCCACCCAAACATAAGGGAAAAACTTCTGCACTTCAAAAGTGACAGAGAACTGGAACAGGCTGCCCCAAGAGGTTGTGCATTACTCCTCTGGGGACTCAAAACCTGCCTGGATGAAATCCTGTGCAGCCTGTCCTAGGTAAACTTGTTTTAGCAGGGGAGGTGGGACTAGATGATCCCCAGAGGTCCCTTCCAACTTCTACTATTCTGTGATATTCTTCATCTCCCTCAAAATGCTGGTATTAAAGAGTATTTTTGCAAGGATACCAGGGAAGAAGGGAGATGATACTTCTCCATAAGTCAAGACTCAGCAAAATGCTTCATGTTGAGTGATCAAACCCAAAATGTGTAACTTATCCAGAAGATTTTAGAAGTGACAAGCCATTAATGGTAACTCTCTTCAGTGGGGCAGAAAAATGATGCATGATGAGGCTCCTCACAGGGCTGCAAAAAGGTGCAGTACATTTGCCAGTAAGTAGAAGCTGAAGACAGCTTCAAAGGAGTTCATGTTAAACAGGGAGGTCTAAACGTGGGAACAGCTATAAGGACAAAAAAGGTCTTCAGCTCAAGTCCATCTTCTGTGGTTTGCAAACCAAGATAAGATGCCTTTCTTCTGAAAAATGCTTTGGTCAAGTACAAGTTCTGCTTTAGCTATAGACAAGTTATTATGGTTAGGGAGACAAAGCTCAGGTCAGAGTTGTTGGTCCTGGAGAAGGCTCCAGGAAGACCTTACAGCCACATTTGAATATCTGAAGGGGACCTACAGTAAGACTGGAAAGGACTGTTTAGAAGGGCTTGTAGCAATAGGACACAGGGCAATGATTTGAAACTGGAGCAGGGGAGATTTAGGTTGGACACAAGGAGGAAGTTCTTTACAGTAAGAGAGGTAAAATACTGGAACAGGTTGCCCAGGGATGTGGCTGAGGCCCCAGCCCTGAAGGCATTCAAGACCAGACTTGATGTGCCCTTGGGCAGCCTTATCTATCTGGAGCTGTCCCTGCTGCCTGCAGGGGGATTGGACGAGATGGCCTTTGAGAGTCCCTTCTAACCCAATTCAATCTGTGAATCTGTTCTCTCTGCAGTCAAGCCTTAAGTTAAGCAACAAGTCTGAGAAAGAGAAACAGGTTGAAAGTGGTGATTTCAAAAGGAAGACAGCTGAAAACAGGGCCTTTGGACCAAATGACCATTTCACCATTAAACAGACCGTTGCTACCACAACACTAACACAAACACCACATTTCATACCAGCACTGTGAACACCTGCATCTATTAGCCTCCAAGCTTTGCCATATTAAACAGGCTTCACTTAAAAGCCAGTTCCCTAATGCTCCCTCATGAGGGAGTAGGAACGGAGCCTGGCTAACATGAGGATGCTGTCACAGCTCAGACACACACACTTGAGCCAAGCTACCATAAATATTGCAAGGAAGAGCTTTGCTTTGCTGGAAAGAGCAACCAAACAAAAGCTAGCTCTCTGCACCTCCTTCTTGGATAGAGAAAGGATGGCACATCCAATAAGAGAAAAACCACCTGTCCCTATCTCCCTTTCTTCTCTTTGTGATTCCACATACAGCAAAGGTGCCAATGCAGGAAGGTGACTAGCATCAGTAAGTGCAGCTATGGCCTTACTTTCAAAGTAACAATAAGGTTAGACTGAGTTTTTTTCTGTTGTGGATTTGCACTGGGGTTTGGGTGGGTTTTTTGTTTGTTTGGTGGTTGTTTGTTTTGTTTTTAACAATCTTTTAAGTCTAAATCACTAGAAACACTCACTAACAGCCCACAGGGTAGCTGTTTTCTACTAAACAGCACATTACACTCTGCATTCCAGGCATCACATTTGATGCAATAATTACACAAACATCCCAACTAAAAGCTTTCCCTCTTGGTTAGGAAAAAGCTGCTTGCTCCTCCCCAGTGGGCTGTGCTGTTCCCAGATACCAGATGCAGGTCTGTCACAGCCCTCATGACGAAGCCACCCTGCTTGTTGAATCAAAGGGGTAAAGGATCTGAGTATGCAAAGGCTCTTTGGGAACAGTAACTCTTCAGAGCTCTTCTCTGAGTCGCTCACATTGCAGCAGATGAGATGGCAGAGGAACAAAAGAAATGTAAGGCATGTATTTTCTGTATGCCCACCAAGCCTGCTGAATCCACAAAGCCATCTCCCCTGCCCTCAACAGCATCCTACATACTCCCTGCTCAGACAAGCCTGCAAAGTGAGCTTTTACTGCGCAGTTAATTGGAGCAATCAAACTGAGCATTCAGATGTGGTCCAGTCAGTGTTCAGGTGGAGCTCAGTCTAAGCAGACACAGCAGATAGCCCTTACACCCCAGCTTGTCATGCAGCTGTGCAAGAAACAGAATTCACTGCAGAACATTTAAAAACCTACCTCCAAGCAGCCACCTTTTCTCAATACTTCATCCTGAAATATACCTCATTCCTGAACCTTTCCCCCACCTTGCTGTGCTTCAGGCTGTACCTAAATATCACAGGTGACAATGTGTCCCCTCTGAGTCCAGCTTAATCTCTTCTCCTACCACCTTGCACAAACAACCAGAGTTAACAAATGGAAATGTATCAACGGGGAAAATTCTCAAGAGTGACCTTTCTGAGTCCTAAAGCCAAACCAAGAACTGCCTCCTTATTATGTACCTGTCATTTGCCTCAACCTGACGTTGCACTGTCCCTTGGCCCACATCCACAGTCTGCTTCTAAACATGCTGATCAACACTTTGTTGTCACCAAACAGGAGACAGTTGCCTCTGCCATGCCTCAAGTATACTCCTGCCTTCACACCCTTTCTGCCATGTGTCTGTGGTCCCCTCAGAGCCATGCTTCCCATGTCTGGGTCTTGCACTGCTGCCTGTAGGACACACAGTCCTATGACAAGGACCATGTTCCCCCAGATTTATTCCATCTGGTTCTCCTAAGAGTATAAATTAAACAGTTCCATCTGTATGCTCCTGTCTTTTGTACCTTCTAAAAACTGCTGAGAAGCAGAAAAAGACAAAGCTGTCAGAAACAGCTGTTCCCTGCTCAGCACAGGTACTCCACATACCATAGCACCAGTGGCATGGATCACATCACTCCAAAAAGAAGCCAGTCTTCAGGCCACAGGAAGAAGACCTGGGCTTAAAGAGGATCCCTTGCCCCAGGCTGCTTTGAAAGCAGAGCTGGTACATGCACATGGGCTCATAATAAGCCTCTGGTAGGTCTGTACAACCTTTCCCAAGGATTACTTGGGGAAAATCTCTGAGGGATACCTCTCCAGGCAAGGAGATTCACATTTTGGAACTACTCTGATATATCCAGGCATGTTAAATATAATGGCATCAAGGAGACACTGCAAGGAGAGCATCTCCATGCCTGCTCGCAGGCAACACCGTACAATCTCCGCTGTAGACAACTCAACATGGTAAGCACTCCCAACAGCACTAGGAGTGCTGCTATAGCCTGATCCACAAACTTGTTCTACACTTCCCACTCCTGCTGCCACTGCTGGGATTTGCTTTGGTGCTGGAAGAACAGCCTCTGTTCCCAGAACACCTTCTGCTATTGCACTGACCTTCCCACACATGCTCCACAAAACACAGGAGCCCCTGGGGCAGAAGCAATGCAGCAAACCCCCTGTGACCCAGCCACAACTTTCCAACCCACATGCTGTTCTTTCTGCAGCTATATGTAGTTGCTTTAAAGCACTGATGAAATACTTAGTCATAGCCCACCACCTGTAAGCAAATCTCTCCAGGGAAAGAAAGCTGAATCCAGAAAGGTGGAAAGATCAGCATCCAGCCCTTAACAACACCCAGGAATCAACCTCTTCCTAGACACAGAAGATCTGATGAGACACAAGCAGTTCCTCCATCTCCTACAAGAAAATGCTTGTTTGCAAAAGAGGCCCTTAAAACTGGCAGCCTCCCTGCTGGACCCCAGTGAAATGTTCCTTGTACCTTGGGTCTTTGTATTGCCTGCTCCTCACAAGACCTCCCACCTTGGTGCATCTCATGAGCTGTGTGTGTTGCACTCCAGGCCACAGCGAACTGGAAACGAGAGTATAATGCACAGGGCCCAGCTATGAGGTTGCCAGAACATATTGGTTTGAAACATCACAGAAAATATTCAGCTCCATATTTTCAACAGTAGCCAGGAAGAAAATGCATGGAACAATTTTGAGAACTGTTTTTCAAAAGTCATTTAAATCAAATTATGCCCCATCCACACTGGCAGAAAATCCCTCTCTGCTAACTGGAACTGCTTTGCTTTTCTTTGCGTGTGCGTTCTTTACTTCTTGGTTTAACATTTTAGTTGGGGGGGGGAAGGTGTGTGTGTGTGCTCATTTTGTTTTGTTTTTTAAACTGTCTCCCAGCCATCTTTTTTCTGGTAATGTGGACAGGCACTGCAACCCTACAGGAATGGTTGCCAGCACAAAAACCTATGCTACACAGTCCCCAGAATAAATCACTCAAGAGGAGCGTATTAGAGGAGGAGAGCAACGTAAGGTTACGATCCTCTGAAATCACTGCACTTTCAGCTAACTGCTGCAGAAAGATAGCCAGTTTGTATCTGATGTAAAGAAGCTGACAAGCTCTTGGATTATTTGCAACTCCAAGACACTACCATGAATCAATATATATGCTTTAACAGACGTAATTGTTCTACACTGCTCACATGTAACCAGAAAAGAATCTGCCTGTGCCGAGCGCGTAGCGTTTGAAAGCTGCAAAGCCAGGCAAACCCACACCACTGGCTCACACAAACCTGAAACATTACCCATTGCTGCCTCTTTTTTTCTTTTTAAGCATGTATGAAAAACCTGTTTCCTGGAAGCATTGATACCCTTTGAAGACTTATTCAACACTTCACAAACCAAACAAGCCTGCACCCGCACGTGCCTGTAAGAGGTGGGTTGACGATGCGAACTAATCAAAATGTACTGGAAGGGCTATGCAAGATATTTGCATACCTACACTTCCCAAGGTTATTTGGAGCTTTGTTCAGATCTGGGTAAAAATCACCCCCCTGTGTGCCTGTGAAAATCTCTTACTGGTGATCAGCACTTTAACTCATTGAGGCAGGAAACAAACGAATCAACCAAGAGTTATACATGTTGGGGCTCATGCTCTAAGCCACTCACTTTCCTTTTTTTCCTTCCTTTAGATCGGGCTGCAAGTGCCAGCTCCCAGGGGTCTCAGCCCTGCACATGTTCTGACACACTTTCAAAGCCCAGAATGGTACACCTGGGACAAAGCACACACTGCTCAGGAAATGCATGGAGGCCAAGAAAAGCAATAGAAATTTCCACAGTTAACTTGCATTACTGTTTGCCAATAAGCCTCTTACTATGAAAACCCATAATTGGAAGCTGTCATATTACAGAACAATTTATGGAAGTTTTCAGAGTATATATGTCCCCAGTGGGAACTTCCTTTGACCTGTGTGTTTCAACAGACCAGGTCTGCTTATTTATTTACATAGTGAGACAAAAGCATCAGGAACCTAAACAAGTCATTGCCGAAGCATCACTGAGAGTCCTGGATCTAGAAGTGCTTCAGATCTTTGCTCCTTCATCTTTTCACTCATCTGTCTTTAAAGAATCATAGCAATCTCTTCCAACCAAAACAATTCTAAGTTCATGAGTCTAACCATCAGCCTAACACCACCATGGCCATTAAAACACATCCCAGAGTGTGCCATGTCCACACATCTCTTGCACATCTCCAGGGACACATGGTTACATTCAGTCAGCAGCTGGACTCCCCTATCTTTATTTCCTTTTATTTTCTGCAAGAACATTCTTGCACTTGCATTGTGATCAGCTGCTTCTTTGAGGAACACAGAAGGCAAACTGCAACCACTCTGGGCAGAAGGCATCCAGTGATGCCGACCTCAATCCCATCAAATGAGCTTTGCAAAACTAGATTCTATTCCTGCAGCCCCTACCCTGTCACACCAGGGAAACTGTCACTTACATTAATTCCTAAATCAGATTTCAATTGTGTTAAAATATGGGTCCAATCAAGAACAAGAACCTCCCCTCAGTGCCAGCAAGACAGCATTAAACCGCACAAAACCAGCCAGTGCTTTGCAGATAGTTACATTTCAGTGTGAAAATAAAGGTGCTGGAGACACCTCCCAGGAAACACAGACACTTTCAGACTGGAAGTCCCCTCCACATTAAGTTTTCTGTAGAGGAGCCAGAAGGTACCATCTGCCAGAGTGGTTTCTTTCTATGGGCAGCTCCATCCTCTAGGAAATGAGTTGAGACATCAACTGACCATCAGGTTAACTATTTCAGCACGCTGTGCTGCTGCCAGCTCCACACACGCACAGCAAGACTGGAGTGAATTCAGCACCCTGCCCATCACCCTTGGACAGGCACTGAACAAGCTTTGTGCTCAGAGGATGCTCTGGCAGAACAGGGGCAGTCACGGCTGAAGAGGATCATCACCTGCAGAGAAATGGAATTGGAGGAGATAATCCCTGCAAACATGGTAAGTGGGGGAAAAGAAAACCAGGTGATTCACTGAGGATAAAAGACAACAGCTTCCTCTACTGTTGAGAGATTTCTGTATCCCTTAAATTTCTGAGGAGAAGACAAGCTGGGAGCCAAACTTTTTCCTTCACACTTGATATCAGGAAATTCTGACACTGGACAATCTCATCACAGCATAGAGCAACATGTGTCTGTGGAGGAGAAGAGGGAGATGACAACAGCATATTATGCTCAAAGATTCCTGCAAAAACACAGGCTGGGTTATCAGACTGGGAAGATTCCCCACCTGTGACCTAAGCCTGCTACAAATCCAGTTATTCAGACTTTCTGACTTAGAGCTGATTCCATTCAGATGCACAGAGGAGTCCTTGAATGCCTGGTTAGAAAGTGCAGGTGAGATTGCCTTGATACTAAATCAGTACTGCAGCCAGAAATCTCAGACTTCCATATCTATCATACCCTCTCAGTAGGTTCCTTATTAAGTGCACAAGGAAAGTCATCCTGCACAAAGGAAAGAGTTCTACCCTCGGTAAGTCATTCAAACCATCTCACCTACTTTGCACTACTTGACCTGTGCTAGGCAGATTTGCATATTCTGCCATAAAGATGTTACAGCTGACTCTCACGTGGCTAGCAAAGTCAGAGGGCAAAAAGAGGGCTGAGAATAGCAAAGCAACTGCATGGACATAGAATCATGTGGTACACATGCCAAAAACAAATACCTGAGTGGTGTTCATAAAGTAAATATCTTAGATTGCTCTGCTTTACAGGTTTCAGTCACTGTCCCTGGAGGTGTTCAAGACTGGATGAGACACTTAGTGCCATGGTCTAGTTGACTGGCTAGGGCTGGGTGCTAGGTTGGACTGGGTGATCTTGGAGGTCTCTTCCAACCTGGTTGATTCTATGATTCTAAGACTAGTTTATTTACAACTGCTGGTTGAAATTAGGACAAGATATGAACAAGTGTCCCAGTGTTCCAAAAACAAAGCACTGGGGAGGCCACACAGAGTACTGTGTTCAGTTCTGGGCCACTCACTACAAGAAGGGCACTGAGGTGCTGGAGCATGTCCAGAGAAAGGCAGCAAGCCTTATGAAGGGCCTGGAGCACTTGGCCTACAAGGAACATCTGAGGGAGCTGGGTTTGTTCATTCTGTAGAAGAGGAGGCTGAGGGGAGACCTCATCACTCTCTACAACTGCCTGAGGGGAGGTTGGTGCAAGGAGGGAGCAGCCTTTTCTTGGCGGCATGAGACAGAAGCAGAGGAAATGGTTTCAAGCTGTGCCTGGGGAGTTTCAGGCTGGGTATTTGGAAATATTTCTTCACTAAAAGGGTTATCAAATATTGGAATGGTCTGCCCAGGGCAGTGGTGGAGTCACCTTCTCTGGAGGTGTTTAATCAGCCTGCAGACCTGGCATTTAGGGATGTGGTTTAGTGTTCGCCCTTCAGTGCTGGGTCGAGGGTTGGACTGGATGATCTTTGAGGTCTCTTTCAAATGGATGTATTCTGTGATTCTTTCTTTGTCTTTGGGAGGAAACCAATTCTTACCTCTACACACAAAGCACTAATCAGAACAGTTACTGAATTCCTGTTTAAAGATGACCTGAGACATTATTCAGTCGCATCACACCTGGGAACATCACTACAACAGCAAACTCACAAATCACTCCACAATTATAACCACATAACAGCCACCTCTCTATAGGTTTCAGACACTTACTAGTAACAATTTTTCCACCCATGCCTATCCAAAATTAGGTCATACATTGGTCAAAACATTCAAAACTGACATTTCAAACAGTTTTTGAATCACATTACCTGATTCTGAAATGTTCAGGTAATTGTCTGTTATAACAACAAAGTTTCAATGAAAACTTCTTCAATGAACTAACCTCCACTGGCAAAACTATCTCACTGAGGTGCTCTCCATAACTACCTTTTCTGCTGTGATTTTTTGTTATGTAGCTTCATCACTACAGAAGCAAAGGTACCAAAGAAATTGTTTGCTTCCAAAAGCTGCCACAACAGAGGACAGACTAAAAGGAAAGCCACAAGAACATGCTTAACTGTTCTGTCTCCACAGAATCTGTCTTCCAGTTGGAAGGCAGGGAAATGTGCACTGAAAGCACAGGTTCTGCACACTGCTACCTCTGACAAAATATACCCTTTCCAGGGCTGCTTTCTAGTTATGCTTCCTTGACCCAGTCAGAAACTTACTGAGGGCTGCACCAAAACATACACAAAGTTGTTAATGCTCAGCAGAACTTCTAGGACATCAAAGACAAATTGCATTAAGATGAGGGAACAGATGAGAACAAGGTCAGCAGGTCTAGGGAGCTTCTTCTCCCCTCTACTTTGGTGAGACCACACCTGGAATACTGTGTCCAGTTTTGGGCTTCCCAGTTCAAGAGAGACAGGGACCTGCTGGAAAGAGTACAGCAGAGAGCCACGAGGATGACTGGAGGACTTAAGCATCTCTCCTAGGAAGACTAAGAGCTCTGTGGCTGTTTTGTCTGGAGAAGAGAAGGCTGAGAGGAGATATTATCAATGTATACAAATAACTGAGGGGTGGGTGTCAAGTGGATGGGGCCAATCTCTTTTTGCTGGTCAGCAGCAATAAGACAAGAAGCAACGGCTACAAATTGGAACGTAGAAGGTTTCACCTCAACATGAGGAGAAACTTCATTCCAGCAAGAGTGACAGAGCACTGGAACAGGCTGCCTGGAGAGGTTGTGGAGTCTCCTTCTCTAGAGACTTTCAAAAGCCATCTGGATGCATTCCTGTGCCAACTACCCTAAGGGATCCTGCCTTGGTAGGGAGGTTGAACTCTATCTCCAGAGGTCCCTTCCAACCTCTAAGGTTCTGTGATTCTGTGAAGGCAAAGACTGTCTTTAATGGAAGAAAACTAGGGGCCTGTAGTAAAGATGCTTCTTGAGACAGCTGAGTGATACTCAGCATTTGGCTGAGGGCTTCTTTCACTGCAGTGTTTTCTCTCCTTCTAGTGAAAACAACCAGTACCACCAGGCTTCCTCTGGAAATGGTGGCAGGGAAACGCCTCTTGGCATTTGCGTCATCTGGAACTGCTCACATTACTCAGTGACGAATCCTACTAGACAGCAGCACCTCAAGCCAAACAGCCTATAGCTCAGTTTGCTTGCATTTACCTTTAGCAATAAGGTCTGCTTCATTAAATTTTGAAGCAGTGTTTATTAGAAGAGTAAAAAACATCAGCATCCTCCACCAGGCTTCTTGGCTTATTCTCGTGACGTCAATATTCAGGTTTCTTTAATCCACTGAAAATATACATCCATTAAACATGGGCTCAGAGCATCTCCTGCAGCACTGAAAAATGCAGTAAATAGGAATGGTATATTTTTACTTCTTTGCTTCAGAATAAGGTTTATCATTACCATAAAGAGGGAGTATCCCACCTTTGCCATCAGCAATTTACAAAGCCTCTCTCTGCAGTGAGCACTGGGAAGGACTGGCTACCACAGAATTCCCTGCTTCTTGATGCCAGGTACTTTCTGGTCCATTTTTCCTGCCTGGCAACAAATGCTGTGCTATCAAAAGGCTTTTCCACAGAATAAATCAAAAGCTGACCTCAATTGTTACAACTCCATTTAAAAATCTAACACAAAGCAAGAGACTAACAGTGTGGAGTTTCTGTTGTACTACTTCTCTATAAGCTTTGCAGCACAAGAGGTTCTGCCTCGACACAAGGGGGGACTTCTTTACTGTAAGGGTCACAGAGCACTGGGACAGGCTTCCCAGAGAGGTTGTGGAGTCTCCTTCTCTAGAGACTTTCAAGGCCTGTCTGGATGTGTTCCTCTGTGATCTGTGTTAGATAGTATTGTCCTGCTCTGGCAGGGGGGTTGGACTCGATCTCCTTGGGTCCCTTCCAACTCCTAACATCCTGTGATCCTGTGAAACTGAGTACTGCTAACAAGAGATTTCAGTGTATGCTTCTTTGGAACCTCACAGTGCAGACCAGGTTTTCCTTCCCTCTCTCAAATTCAGTTTAAAAAAAAAAGTCCTATTCAAGCTGAGATTTTGTATACAACTTTTCTGCCAAGAACAAATTTTTACAACCGAGTTTTAAGCTCCTTTTAAAAAAACCCACCAAAATCCAGAAATGTATAATGGAGATGCTGACAGTGCCCATAATCACAAGTACAGAAATGTTATTGCCATAGGTAGCTCAGATCCTATCCAAAAGGAAAAGCTGGTCTCTCAGCTAAATTCCATGGTCATCTGTAAAAATAGCCAGTTAAGAGGTAAGTAAAAGCAGGTGCAAACAAAAGCATACTGGTGGTGACCAGGGGCAGAAGCACTGATGGTGACAGCAAACAGCCAGCACCTTGGTCATTAAACTCTGATTCTGCAAGACTTTTTGGAATGTCTTGAATTACTTTACAGCTCCTTTCTCCTAGGCAAAGTCTTTTTTTAGTGGTCATCACAGGCTAAACTTGGCAAATGTGTGAATTGTGCTTCCAAATCTTAACAGCTTGGCCACTGACAGAAATTATTCAACTCCATCCAGCTTTAGTCAGTTTTATCTGCTGATTCAGTGCGATGAAGCCTATCAAGCAGCTCAAAAAGTCACAGCTATTCCCTGCTGACAGGCTAAAGCTCTGCTCCACAACTTGCCATGAGTTCTTCCCTCTGCCTCAGGCTCAACTCTGTGCTCCAGTAAGAAGTGGATGGCGGCACAATGTAATAAACTGAATCTTGCAGGCTATGCAAAACCTGTGGCATTGCCTTGAAGAGTTACACCTCAAGCAGAAAGAATCGGTGTCCAGATGTAGCAATAAATTCCTCTTGATATTCTGAACACACTTCCAATTTTCTTAATAAACATGCAGTAAATACCACAAAGCAAAGTAGAAATACAAGAGAAAAACATGTGCTCAGTTGTATTAGAGAGGTAGAAAGCTGAGGGGCTAACAGGCCACAAGAGGAAGCATCACAGCATCAAGTGTTAACCCCATTCAACACGCTTGCAAAACGGATCCAAGAATGGCAAAATTCAGAAGCATGGCTCAAAAGCATGTGACTGTGAACTAGCCTTGACACCTGCTTATGTCATTAATAAAACATTTGATATATGAAGAACACTGGGTCTCCTAAAGTGCCTTAACTGGCGTTGAAATGTGTTAGTCATCCAACAAGAACTCTCACTTCAGCACTGGAAATTACAGAACAAGGAAATCAAATCAAACCTTTACAAAGTTGCCAGCTCAATCTCTTAAGTCTGGACTGTGCTACCTGCAAACATTTACCACTAAACGTTTACCAGCAAGGGACTATCTCTCCCTTGAAGTACATCATGTATGGTTATCATAAAACCAACCAAGTTGGAAGAGACCTCCAAGATCATCCAGTCCAACCTATCCAGTCAACTACACCATGGCACTAAGTGTCTTGTCCAGTCTTTTCTTGAACACCTCCAGGGATGGCAACTCCACCACCTCCCTGGGCAGCTCATTCCAATGCCAATCACTCTCTCTGCCAACAACTTCCTCCTAACATCCAGCCTAGACCTCCCCTGGCACAACTTGAGACTGTGTCCCCTTGTTCTGTTGCTGGTTGCCTGGCAGAAGAGACCGATCCCCACCTGGCTACAGCCTCCCTTCAGGTAGTTGTAGACAGCAATACAGCAATAAGATCAGCCCTGAGCCTCCTCCTCTTCTTCAGGCTAAACAACCCCAGCTTCCTCAGCCTCTCCTCAAATGTGTCAATGATTAATCATTTAAGCAACTTGACAAAAGAAAAGGTAAATTTAGACCCTCAAAAAGGCAGGCAATTGCAGGAAACAAAGAAAGTAAAACTGTGTTCACTACAATAATTTAACTGCACTATTTAATTAAGCTGTTTTCCTAACAACTTCTCTCATGTAACTTAAGAGAAGTCTTGAGAGCATATTCTTGAAACTCCACAGGTGACAGGACTACATCTCAGCTCCACTTCGTCGCAGGGAAGTTTGGAAAGCAGCCTCTGGAAACAGTACTGCTGCTCTGCAACTCAACAAGTAAGTTTATGTTTATCTTGTTAAAAAAAGGAAATGTTAGCTCTTTCATATACACACACTTTTAAGATAACAGGATTTTCTTCACAGCTTCGAGTTAGGCACTGAAGTACTTTGTTATGATTAGTTTTATCACCCTGAATCCAAATACTCCAGATTATTAATCAACTCCTCTGACAGGTCTCCAATAATGAAACATACCATGCAGCTAGCAATGACTCACCATTCATCTGAAGCTGATAAAACAGAAAAGGAAGACAGGCAAGTTCTCAGATCCTACCCAGGCAACCCACAGCTTTAGGAAACCCTTTCCACTTGCTTTCCCACCAGCAAAACCAGGTATTTGTTGGCTTTCACATGGCAAACTTCCCACTTGTCTGCTCCCATTCTACCCATAGATGACAGCTACCACATCAAAGACTATTAATACCCAAAGCATCTACTTGTCTCAAGGGCTGAGAATATGTGAACAGCAAGTTAATGCTCTCTCAAGTACAACAGTAAGTCCTTCACTTCCTTTCTGCTTAATACCTTCCTATATTATCTGCCTTGTTTTGAAATGTCTGTTCATGCTTCAGGCTAATCCACTGCTTTACCATGTACCATGCTATGCCTATGCCACAGCACCATCATCACAAAAAGAAACCACTTCATATAGCAGCTTGGTTTTGAGCTGCTGGGGATCCACATTCAAATCTCACTTCTTCACTTGGGACCCAGAGTCACTGCTTCCACCTTCACAGTTTGGATACACTGGGCCGTGGAGGCTGTGTAGAGAGGCAGTTAATGAAAGGGATAACAGAGGGGTAGATATCAGCCAAGTGAAACATCTGAAGCATGAACACACTCCCCCACCTCGCTCTACAGACTACTGAATCAAGTACTTCATAAGCCCCAGGTCCTTAGTTAAACAGCACTGGGAGAAGTCAAATGACACCAGGAGGTTGAACATCAGGCACTGGGAGTAACCAGAGTTACCTGCTCCATGCCTTGCACACGCATGCTGCTTGCTGGCAGCAGCATCTCCACAGGCGCTCTGCTGGGGCAGCATCCCCAGAAATCCCAGCCCCCCTTCGTTGTCCTTTTCAGCGGTTAAGTTTTTGCTCTGTGTGGCAGATGATTAAATGGCTTTTACAGTCCCTGATCCAAAACAAATTGAAAGGGATACAAGTCCCAAAATATCCGGAGATAAGCCTTTTTTCCACAGTGAAACAATGAAACGGAAGGATTTGTCTCGTTAAACATACAAAAGGTTATCAATAGCCTACCAGTTCACACCATGTCTTCCAGTTTCAGGGAGGGACTGGTTCCACTCTGTAACAACACACCTGCGTTGCCAGCCATGAGCAGACACAGCGAGTCACCTCCACCGAAAGCATCCTTCCTCTAGGGAGCACATTCAAACCGAGTGAGAAAGGCTTCTGAAGGAACAAAGTCTATCTGCAATGCAAACTTGACTTCAAACCAAGTACATGATCAAACCTGCTTCCCTGTAAAATCTTAACAGGACTCCACCATAATAAAACTAAGCAAGTTGTTCAATTCTTAACTAATAATTTTCTCTCTAATTTGAGCATGTTGTAAAGTTGCTTAAAACCTCCCAGAAGTTATTTTACTACATTAAGTACGGTCCTGTGAGTACAGTTAAAATGTTCTACCCAAGCTCTGCAATGTGAATACTTTCCACAATTCCTTAACAGAATGTTGCATTCTTTGCCCAGCACTGTCCATACACCCCCAATTTATCAAACTCTTAGGCTACTTAAAAAACCCAAACAAACACCAACCCTAACTTCAAAAACTGGATGAAAGCCAGTTTCACTTATCACATCATTCAATTGTATGCCTCCAATTTCATCCTCTCATCGTGACTTTATGAGCTGCTCCCACCAAATTGCACTTCAAATGACATGGAAGAAAACTATGAATGTAATTGAAAGATGCAATGTTTAATAGCTTCAAAACTGCCAACAATACAGAACAATGACTCAGAAGCAGCAAGCTCTAAAAGCACAGAACTCACCTAAAACAGAAACTTCATAGACTCAGTAAGGGTTAGAAGGGACTACAAGGATCATCCAGTTCCCAACCCCTCCTGCTATGGGCAGGGACACCCTACCCTAGATCAGGCTGGCCAAAGCCTCATCCAGCCTGGCCTTAAACACCTCCAGGGATGAGGCTTCAACCACCTCCCTGGGCAACCACTGTCATGGTGAAGAACTTCCTCCTCACATCCAGTCTGAATCTCCCCACCTCCAGCTTTGCTCCATTCCCCCTTAGTCCTGTCACCACCTGATATCCTAAAAAGTCCCTCCCCAGCTTTTTTGGAGGCCCCCTTCAGATACTGAAGGCCACAATAAGGTCACCTCAGAGCCTTCTCTTCTCCAGACTGAAGAGCCCAAACTCTTCCAGTCTATCCTCACAGGAGAGGTGCTCCAGCCCCAGTTGCTATGGTGCTTTCAAACCAGGGGTCAAGATAAATTAATACACAAACCAGTCTCACTATAGACACTGTTCTCACCTGTATACATATCTCACATATGTGACATATGTCACATAAAACATAGGAATCTTACAACAGATGCACAGTGAAACAAGGATGCTGTGGTCCCCCACACAGAAATTAGTCTGTCTGATTTGTTGTTTTAACAGTACAATGCAGACCTTTAAGCATTTACTCCGGCATATTTTAGCTCAGAATCTTGCAAGGTACATTCCATGTAACCATACATTGTTTGGGAACTGAAACTGCTCTTGTTCCCTTCAAAGACTCAAAAATTGCCACACAAATATCAATGTACTCTTGACCTCCATGGGGAGTGGCTCATTCCTGTCTAACATGACAACAACTGCTTAAGATGAAGTGTCCTCATCGCCTAACAAGCTCATCTATCATCGAATCAACCAGGTTGGAAGAGACCTCCAAGATCATCCAGTCCAACCTAGCACCCAGCCCTAGCCAGTCAACTAGACCATGGCACTAAGTGCCTCAGCCAGGCTCTTCTTGAACACCTCCAGGGACTGTGACTCCACCACCTCTCTGGGCAGCCCATTCCAATGCCAATTACTCTCTCTATGAAGAACTTCCTCTTAACATCCAGCCTAGACTTTCCCCAGCACAACTTGAGACTGTGTCCCCTTGTTCTATCATATCAAAGCTTCCACATGCACTTGCCTGATTTGCTGGATTCTAAAGATATATACCTTTAATGAGTGCTAGCTTTTCCAAAGCAACCCCTACATGTTTAAGATCATCCCAAAGATTCTGGTCCTTTCCTTTTATTCTCCCCCACAGCTAAGTGGAAACACGTGCCAAGTTTTCATCCAGGAGCCATCAGCTGCAAAGCCTCAACCTAAGAGGAAATTCTTCAGACAAGTCATAGAATCAACCAGGTTGGAAGAGACCTCCAAGATCATCCAGTCCAACCTAGCACCCAGCCCTATCCAGTCAACTAGACCATGGCACCAAGTGCCTCATCCAGTCTTCTCTTGAACACCTCCAGAGATGGCAACTCCATTACCATCCTGGGCAGCCTATTCCAGTGGCAAATCACTCTTTCTGTGTCCTCCCATAGGTACAATAACCTGAAATGAAGCCATTGCAACACACAGTGTTTTACTGAAACTTGAGAAGACTCACGGAAGAGACTTACCAAATTCTGTCTATAAAACACTGACTTCAAAACAAGCCTGTAAAGTCAGTTCTCTGCCCAAAACAAGTCTTACCATAGACCTGCACTCGACTCTCTAAGCTTGCAACAGTACAGTGTTTACACAGCCATAAATATCTTGTAGTGTACTAAGGCAAGATTTAAACCTTCAGGTTAAAAAAAAACCTTCCTCAGGTTTTAAAGCCATCTCTGTCAACCTGTATTCACTTTCATTTATCAAAGACACAGGAACTGGGATGGCCTAGCCTCAACTCACTCATTTATTCTGCATTTACTTTCCTACAGTGAGAGCATCAGAAAGACTGTGCTGGAAAAAAATCTGACAGTTTTGGGGTAGAATTTTTTTTTGCACAACCATGTACCAAAGATAATTAATACTGGGAGGGGCATTACTTTATTGTGAAGAAAACCTTATGTAAAGAAATAAAGCAAGCTTCTTGGGTAAGATGTGGGAAGCCCACACTATTTTTTGTTTCATAGCTGAGGGGACACCACGCAGGCAGGAAGATCTTTATTCCAACGCTGAGCTGACAAAGCCTGGAAAATAAGGAGACTTGGAAAAGTTTTTACAAGTGCAGCAACTAATGAAGCAGCACCTGTGGCAAATTTGAAATTCAATGGTGATGGTTTTCACCACTTTTGTTAATATCATAATCCTATGACACATGCAGCCATGGACTCAGCTGGAAAAACACTTTACACTAAAAATTGTCAGCACAGTTTAAATGAAGAGCATTTAATTGAGTTTCTTCTTAACCAGAGAATAGAATCACAGAATCAGTCAGGGTTGGAAGGGACTACAAAGGTCATCCAGTTCCAATCTCCCTGCCATGGCCAGGGACACCCTACCCTAGATCAGGCTGGCCAGAGCCTCATCCAGCCTAGCCTTAAACCCATCCAGGGATGGGGCCTCAACCACCTCCCTGGGTAACCCATTCCTCCAGGCTCTCACCACTCTCGTGGTGAAGAACTTCCTCCTCACATCCAGGCTGAATCTCCCCACCTCCAGCTTTGCTCCATTCCCCCTAGTCCTGCCACTCCCTGATAGCCTAAAAAGTCCCTTCCCAGCTTTTTTGTAGGCCCCCTTCAGACACTGAAAGGCCACCATGAGGTCACCTTGGAACCAGGACACAGGAACCATGCTATCCACCTCCTCACATCTGCAAAGGGGAAGAGATTTTCTGAAGCAGACACAAGGTGTGATGGTTTGGGTGTTCCCTGCCCCCCCACACTTTAGAAGTTACCCAGACTAGTCTCAGCTGGCTCTGGGAATATAAATGAAGCTATTTATTTACAGCTAGCACAATAAACAAGCAGATATTTACAGTATCTACAGTTATATACAGAAATATCCAAGGTAAAAGGTAATACAGCAACACAACTCCCCTCCCAGAAACCTGAGTCCCCAGGAGGTGCTCTCAACCACCCCTGCACCTTCCCCCTGCCCCTCTCAACCTTACCCCAGTCCTAAGGAAGAATGGAGGTTCAGCCAAGAGGTTAAGAAGCAAAGGTGAGTGGAAGGTGAGGTTAGGGAGATGCAGCTCAGTCAAAGCCCAGCCAGAGAGTGCAGACAAAAATGGTGAGAGTGTTATCTAATGTTTACTTTCTTCTTGTTCAGCAAGCCTCTGAGGGAAGTAGACATCACCACTGTTTTCCTTTCACAGCCTATAATCTATTTTTTTCTCACCAAAACATTCTAGCCTGCTTCAAACTAGCACACAAGGGCACAGCCCTGCTCATTCCAGGCAACTATTTGCTCTCATTCTGGCAGAGCATCTCACTGAAGGCTGTGGCACAGCGCAGGGCACGGCATTCGGGCCACGAGGACGGTGGAAAGGAGCACACCCAGCGAGCTGAGCAGCAGAGGTGTTGAGGCAAGTCCATGAAGACAAAAGGATCCGGATGTGAAATATCCCAAGGAAGAGTATTTGCAAATACTTAGCACTTTCTACAGCAATCGATCCTTGGCTGGGGAAACCACAATGTTTAACCAGGCTGACGTGACAGGGTCGGAGGCTCTATTTCCTAATTCCATAAAGAGTTATTTATATTTTGTCGTCTGTCAGTTTGTACAACACCCTTCCCTCAAGCACCAGTCCTCCAGAACACATTCTACATTGTTAGAGGAGATTAGCTTCACTGCTGCTTGGGTTGGGTTGGGTTTTTTTTTTATTATTGTTGTTATTATTTTTGTCTTTCCTTCGCAAAGCGCTTGACGGAAATCACTTCTTGGGAACTCGAGCTCTGAAGCACAGTCTAACAGTTTATTTACAATCATAGCAACTAATTGCTCAAAGAAAAGCCTCAGGCCCCAGGATCATTCCCATGTCACCGAATTTGGCTGCTGCAGTGACGTGCCACTTGGCCCTCAAAAAACCCCACAGCGCTGTGAACTCGCTGAAGTGACTCTGCTGGTGGAGGAGGGCAGACAGATGAATAAGTGACCCCTGACTATGTCAGTGACAAAAGACAATAGCAAAAAAAAAAAACTTCCCCCCCCCTTCCAACAAAAAAAGAAAAGAATCAATCAATTTTGACATGTGGTAATGGTTTTGTTAGCAAGAAGTCTGCCCAAGGTCTCAGTCAGCCCATAGGAAATTGCTGGATAGATGGAGACACTGCCCTGACAAGGCAAACCTCCTCCCAGCCTTTCCTTTACTTGACAGTGCTGGCTGCCACCACACCTAGTCTGTGGGCTCCATTATATCTTTGCCACTGATAGGAGTCACCTCATGGGAAAGTAGGATAGTGGGACTAAAATGATGTCAGGTACCATGAGGAACATTTCCCTCCTTCTTTTGCTTTACAAACTTTTGAACCTTACACAAGAGGGGAGTCATCTGCTTCCGTGCACTTCTTTTTTCCCCCCCTCCAAACGAATGTTAACAATGCACATCCTGCCAGGAAACGTCACCATGCATCAGTGATAAAGCCCTACATAAAGAGGTAAATTAAGTTTCTGATAAACACACCACATCCACAGTTCAACAATTGTGCAGGGAAGAAAAAAGAAAAAACAGTTTTAGAGACAGATTCAGGAATGTGAGGTAAAACCCAGGAAGGGTAGATAAAGTAATGTTGTGCTGGCAAAACACTGCTTGGACTATGCATGAAGCGTGGCTACTGAGCTAATTAAACTAATGACCATCCATTAACCTTGGGTATATCTACACAGACTCAAAGAGGTGAGCTCAACCACCAGACACCTTTGCCAACACAGCACCTACCACGGCATTAGACCTCCTGCCTAGCTAGATAAATAAATTAGAGCCAGCTGAGCCATTTATTCTCACCCAGGGGCAGCAGCTGTTTGGTACAAGAGGCAGCAACTCTGCTCCCAGCTGGGTGATACAGTTGGGTGCAGTCACCAGAAAGGATGGCTGGGATGCTCCCTCTGGATACTGCTGTAATACAGCTACTGAAATAAATTAGCAGGGAGCCCATACACTGCCTCTGTAACACCAGCAAGCCAATTACACAGCCGAGGAACAACTGTGAGACACTGGCTGAACGGAATGGCATTTGCAAAGCTCCCCAGCTGCAGGGCTGCTTTGCCAAGAGAGTGAGCTTAAAAAGCCAGGGGATAGCACTTGGTGACAGAGGCTGCTGAAAACTGGCAGAGAGTTGCTCTCGAGGCAATTGGACAGTGCAGAGGTCCCACAGAACCATAAGACACAGCTAGGCTCTGCCCAGATTTGTTTGTGACTTTGGCCACAACAACCCCAAGCAGCACTACAGGCTGAGGACAGAGCATCTGGAGAGCAGCCAGGAACAAAGAGACCTGGGGGTGTTGGTAGATAGTAGCTGAAGATGAGCCAGCAGTGTGCCCAGGTGGCCAAGAGAGCCAGTGGCATCCTGGTCTGTGTCAGGAACAGTGTGGCCAGCAGGACAAGGGAGGTTCTTCTTCCCCTGTACTCAGCACTGCTCAGGCCACACCTTGAGTGCTGTGTCCAGTTCTGGGCCCCTCAATTCAAGAGAGATGTTGAGGTGCTGGAATGTGTCCAGAGAAGGGTGACAAAGCTGGTGAGGGACCTGGAGCACAGCCCTGTGAGGAGAGGCTGAGGGAGCTGGGGGTGTGCAGACTGCAGAAGAGGAGGCTCAGGGCAGAGCTCATTGCTGTCTGCAACTACCTGAAGGGAGGCTGCAGCCAGGTGGGGATTGGTCTCTTCTGCCAGGCAATCAGCAAGGAAACAAGGGGACACAGTCTCAAGCTGTGCCAGGGGAGGTCTAGGCTGGCTGTTAGAAGGAAGTTGTTGGCAGAGAGAGTGATTTGCATTGGGATGGGCTGCCCAGGGAGGTGGTGGAGTTGCCATCTCTGGAAGTGTTCAAGAAAAGCCTGGATGAGGCACTTAGTGTCATGGTCTAGTTGATTGGATAGGGCTGGGTGCTAGTTTGGACTGGATGATCTTGGAGGTCTCTTCCAATCTGGTTGATTCTATGACTCTCTTTAGAGAGACTGTTCATTACTGGACAAGCTCCATCCTTGTACCAAAGGGAGAAAAGCTGCCAGTCCAAAACCAAGCCAGGCCATCACAGCAGTTGTAGTTATCACAAGGAGCTACAGTTGCAGACCTGATCTGTGCAGAAAATAATGTTGAAAATTAAACATAATGGGGCAGTTTGTCACCAAAAGGGTGACAAAGTTCACTTCACTGGAAATGAAAATATCGAGCATAGAGGTTGGATATTTGGCTACTGCACTTGAGGCTTTTACCATAAGTTTCAACCTCACTTTACCCTCTTGAACAGTCGAGAAGAAAAGCTGCTGGAAGCCTCTTACTTCACACAGCTCCTTGGGACTCTCCCTGAACAGCACCAACCTGGCAACCAAGATGCCAGGTAGGGATTTAAAGTGACCACGGGAAAACAGATGCCAACTCCTTCAGAGCTTACAGATGAAAGTAGCCAACACTCATTCCAACAAACAAGCATAAAAGCAAGGAGAAGAAGAACAGAAGGATGTCCTGGCAGCCAGCTAATTAGCAAAAGCATTACAGTCAGGACTTCCAAGCAGCAACAAGAACTAAGTAAGATATGCACCTTTATGTGGGATTATTTTTTTTTTTCCAGACAGAATAGAGAATGAGGTCTGGGGAATTCTTCACCAGACACTTTCTGCAAACAAAATACACAAGTGCTAATTAGATCATGCCAAATGCTCATTTTCACACTTCCAAAGCTGCTCAATTAAAAGTATGTCCTTTGGCACTGTTCTCTGTTTTAAAATAATTTAGATGATGCTAAAAACAAAGGAATGCTTCAACCCCAGGAGGTGATACAGCTGAAGATGAATGAATCATTAGCACACTGGAAACCTAAAAAATCCCAACTCATAAGACACACAGACAGGCCTACTGTCATGAAACAGTTGTTGCCCAACATGACAGAACATAGGATAGGAAAATAAATGAATAGCAACAGTGAGAAAGGAAGGAAACCCAGAACTGTGACTGCCTTTTTTGGCTGACTGAGTAGATCAGCACTCTGTCCTGCAGTACCTTCTTAAGAGTCATTATCATCACTTTGTTGTTGGTTTTTTTTTACGCCTTCAGGTATTTAAGGCTGAAAGAAAAACTGGGAAGTGCAGACAGAATCTGGGACCTTCAAAAACCCTCACTGGTTGTCTTATCAGTGAGCACATGCTGAGCAATTCTGTCAAGTACACAGCTACAGAAGCAGGGAGGAATTTGTGGGAAAACTTTATCAGAAGGAATTTTAATTTAACTTCAGTGTTTTGAGTGGCACCACTTAAATAAGAAACCTGCCTGAAAGCATCACTTGCAATTCTTCAAGATGCCGCAGAAAGATGCTGCCACAGCTACAGGTTGAAAGGCACTGATTTGTCTGTTAAGTGGGTGAAAGATAACAGCAAGTAGCAAGCAAATAAAACTTCCTACGTTAGCACTTGAAAGAAAACTGCTGTTGAGGCATATATATCATTGGCCACCTTCCGCTGCACAACAGTGCACCCACTCATGCCCACTTAGAATCATAGAATCAACCAGGTTGGAAGAGACCTCCAAGATCATCCAGTCTAACTATCACCCAGCCCTGTCCAATCAACTAGACCATGGTGCTAAGTGCCTCATCCAGGTTTTTCTTGAGCACCTCCAGGGATAGGGACTCCACCACCTCCCTGGGCAGCCCATTCCCATGCCAATTACTCTCTCTGGCGACAACTTCCTACTAACATCCAGCCTAGACTTACCCTGGCACAACCTAAGACTGTGTCCCTTTGTTCTGTTGCTGGTTGCCTGGGAGAAGAGATGGATCCCCACCTGGCTACAGCCTCCCTTCAGATAGTTGTAGCCAGCAATGAGGTTCTTGTGATGTGCTTAGCAGTTAGCATATCAGCTACAGAAAGGTGAGGAGAAGGGAACCCACTCATAGCAAATCATGCCACAAAGCTAGGACAGGAGGGCATGGGAGGTCAGGAGATCTCCTCAGCCAGGCTACACTTTGCCTTATATCCAAATGAAGACATGGAGAGAGTGTTTGCAAGAAGGCACAACCATCTCAGCCCTCTGCAGCTAGCAGCACTGACAATAAGACTTCAGACATCTTTATCTTCGATGGTAACAAATTACTTTTGCCAATAACAAATTTAAGACATCCCATCCCTGATGACAAACATCTTCCTTATCTCTATCATGTGGTTAGAAATGAGGCCCCTCGTCCTGTCCCAAAGAAGCTGTAGAAAAATCCTTGCCACTCCTCCAGCTGCTGCAATCCTTCCTCTACATAAATCACCTCTCTTCTAGATTCCTTGTCCTTCTGATTTACAGCTCTAAGTAAAATAAACACGAGTTAAGGAAATAAGGGAAGAGAGTTAATGAGCCAACCTTAGTAGCTTTGACCACATGTAAATACTGCAGCCAGTTGTTGTTGCTCTGCCAACCGATAACAAGAACAAACATGCAAACAGATATGGAGCACTCTTCCTTTTCTTCAGAACGTAGGACACGATCCAAAACCACCTCACTTAGGGACTTTAAAGATTAACAGCATTTTTGTGTCATAGTAGCTCTTCCTCTTTGCAGCTAACAAGCTACATTAGGGGCACAACCAACAACAAAGGTATAACAATGTACACTCTATTTAAACTTATTCCTAACTATGTAGATCTGAAACAAACCCAAACTGTTGAAAAACCTGGACAGTCTCTCAAGAAAGCAGTTTACCAAAAGTTAAGTGAGTTCAGTGTGACATTCCAAATCCCAATTCCATCACGACAGGTATCCTGACTCTCTCTTTAGAAGGTGCAGGCTCCAAATACTCATGCGATATCATCAAACGAGTCTCCAAGCTGGCAAAAAGCAAACAGTTCTAAGAAATGCTAATTCCACAGGAACCAAAGACTAGGAAAAGTCAAAAAATGATAGTGGTTATGTAAGAGATTGGATTAAGAATAATCTACTGTGACGTGTGAGTATTTACAGAAGGCTTGGAAGAAGAGAGTTTAAAACAATCACTCGAAGAAAAGGGAGTTGTTAAAGGAAACAATTTGCTGTACTAGATTATATTCATGTGACAAAGGAAAAAAGAGCAGGAATAGAAATCTGGTATTGAATGTTGGCTTGACTGCTATTCTAAAGATCAGATGCCCCCACAAGCACTTCCTTCCTTCTAAAACACAGCTTTTCCAGGAACATGCACTGAAATTCAGTGGTATCTCACACAGCCTGAAGTCAATCCCATTGCAAGAGGCTTATTTGCCATTACTCCATTGGGGATGCAACAAGAGACCATGTGTGAGCTGAAGGATTATTTAAGGCCTGACTGTTCACCTATGGATAATGTTTTTTATCTGCTTCTGTGCAGCCAAACCACATCTGCAATGTAACTCTGTGTTGGTAGGGCAGGATGCAGACAGTCAATAAAAAGAAGTTTGTCTTCTTATGTAACTAAACATTTTGTCTTCTAATATCACTCTTGCCTAACATAGGAGGAAGAAAAGGGAAACCACGTTGTTCAAAAACTCTCTTCCTTACTTGTGAGCTTATTATTTGGGAGCCTGGTTTTGGCTTTCTCATCAGAAAAACAGAGGCAGGTATTGACAGAACAGGTCCTTCTCAAGAAGTTGAAGTTGCCAAAAGCTGGTATTTCTGCCTCCTTGCTTCATACAACGTGGAGAGACAAGGGCTGAATACAGCACTGGGTTCAAAACAATCACACACAACCCAGATCATTATAACCATTTTATCATTATATACTACCACCCACACACGTGCCAGATCTTGTTATCAAAACTCTCTGCATTAAGATGGCATTTGATTCACTTCAAGTGATACTTCATTAACAAAATACGGAAGCAACATCTTCAAGAGCAGCAAATTTAATGCCACACATGTCTCAGTGAGCAAGGTTTCCTACTTTCTCAGCTGTTTTTTTTACTATCAGTCTACTGTATTGCTATTCCATACCCTGCCAGTTTGGAGCAAAGCAAGGCCTGGGAAGAGCCATGCCAGCTCTCAGTGAAAGTCCATTAGGTGGAACAACATGTGGCCACCTCGAGAATGGCACAATCAGAAAGCAAGCAGGTAGTGAAGTGTCTCCACATTACACCAATTTGTGGTTTGGGGATATTCCGAGGCGAGGCAGGCAGCGCAGCGCACGCACATGCATGCAAACACCATCCTACAGCCCTGCCTGTAAAGCCTATAGCAAAGCAAACTAACACACACACACACAAGCTTCCTTCCATCAGCTTTTCAGACTTGCTAGAGTTCTGCTTTTCTGGACATCTTCCTAGCTGGCTTCTTAGGCTTCCCACTTTACTCCTGGATATCATGAATTACACTTGAACGCTTTCAGCGTGCCAGAACACTTACTATTTCAATAATGACTTCTCCAGACCTTTTTTTATTGTTATTATTAGGAATGTAATGTTTCCAAACAACATTCTTGATTGTGAGACTCAAACAGTATTGCTGTGATAACCCTCTAAGAACCCCATCTCCTCCTGAGATACTGTTATCCTTACATTAGAGCTGGGAGATTTGAAGAAGAAATCAACTCTCAGAAGAATTTGGTTGAACTAAATCATTAGTCACTTGGGCAAATCCAAAGCTAGCAACCCCTCTGGACAACTAATGGTTCATAGACTTTCACCAGCAGTTGGAAGCAGTAGCTTGCCAGGATCTGTAGCCCTGTGCAAACTATAAATGCTGATATTTAGGATGTCTGCTTGAATCAAATTGTTCCTTCTCTGCTTTCGTTCGTAGTTAAGCCAACACCAGTCACAGCTGGGAAAAGTGAATTGTAGTTTATGTCTTCTGTACTCAAAGTGTTTAAATATTTATCTCTGACGTATGGCTCTAGAAGAGGCAGCTCTAAGATTTCCTGCTGCACTCTGTTGCATCTGACACCTCTGTGTTGAACAGAAAGTGCCTTCAGGAGCTAGAAAGCATTACTGTTTCTAACCCTTTCGGACACCTCATGACTAAAACGCTGGACCTGTTATCTTATTATCCAGCAGCACACACTGTACATAAATGAACAGTTCTACCTCTTTGGCCTTGAAGACCTTCTGACAAGATCAAAAGAACTGAAAATAGGGCAAAGGAGCATTTTAAGCTGAGGAGGAAATGATTCATGAGACGACAAAGATACTACTGTCAGGCATTGATTTTGAGAAGCTGGCAGATGAATCAGACATGTTACATACGTTATTACATCCACATCTAGAGTACACACTGCCATGCTTCTCATGCACCACTGCTGCAAGCAGACGCAGAAATACAGATCCCTCCTGCAACCTGCAGGAAGCAATAAGGAGTTGGACCCTCATAATCCTTTCAGCAGCTCTGAGCAGCAAAAAGTCCTCGTCTGGGTACTATTTTCAGACCAAGACTCTAAAATTTCAGCCATAGCATGCAATGCGTGAGACGGTTGTCATGAAAAACATTCCCTGTTATAAACTACTGCTCTAAAAGCACCAGAGATTGGGCCAGGAATCCAAGCCCTGAGTGATATCAAGTGACTTATTATGCTATTTCCTTCCATCAGAGAAATTACATCTTGCAAGAGAAAACCAAAACAGATATCTGAAATTAAACAAATTCTGTCTGGCAATTAAGCAGACAGTAAAAAGAGCAAGGAGAGGCTGTGAGGAAAGATGGGTTAGGTTTATCTTTTACACTGGCACTCTGCTTCCCTCCTTGGTGAGCCTGAGAAATATTGGTGTAATCACCCCATCAACATTCTTTTGCCTTCCATTAATTATGCTACTGTATAATTGAAGCTCCTGAAACTGATGTAAGCACAATTCCATAAAATATAGTAAGAACCTATGGGTGGAAGTTATAAAGCCGTGAAAAACCAGTCAAGAAATAAAGTACCATTTTTCTTCCTTATCAGAATAGCTGACAAGGGACCAAGAGAAATCCTCTGTCGCTGGCTATCTTATATCATGATGTTCTTACAGAAGATAAAGGCACAGATTCAGGGAAGCCCTACAACTTGAAGCAAGAAGGGGACAGCCTAGCTAACTGCAATTGCTCTGACTTCATTTGCTAAGAGTAGGTTAAGTACCTGGAAAAACAGCCTAAGTCAAATACCTTACTTTGCAAAAGCTAAATATTTGAAAGTTACCATAGCACCTCAATATTCCCAAGATGTAACACAAGAGGACAGGAGAGGAACTTGGGAAATACAGCCTCCAAATGTGGTCACCACAACGCATGCTGCTCAACCCTGGCAGGAAGCTGATGGCCACCTTCTTCAGGAGCTCAAGATAACAAATTTCAGGGACAAAATGTCTCTCCCTCAAGCCAGTGGTGCCACACCAAACTTATTGGCTCCTGATCAGAACTAATAGTAAGCACAGAAATATGAACTCACAAACTGATCATCACTGAACAGCAAGCAGCACTCCCAGAGGATGTATGAACAAACAGAGCTTTAAGACCAGACAAAATAATCACAGGGAGGACCATGGTAGCTCATCCAAGCATTTGATGCACATGCTGGGAAGGACATGATGTTGAGAAATTCAAGCCTGATAAATTTCCCACCACTGAGCCAGGAAGTGGAGGCCTGGAGAAAGAAAATATTGCTGTCCTTCTTGAGAAGGCATTACATAAAGTATTGTGACACAGCTCGAGTATTTCACCATGCCCTTCCACTTCACTGTGGCATTTCTACCTGTGTGTAAGGTATCACCATTCCAGGCTCAGCACTATACAGTAGGCCCCTGGAGAAACTGCTCTCCAGATGGTGATTTTCTCTCACAGCACTTAACCCACAAAGACTGACTCACTGGGTACAAGGCAGCTTAACTTTCTCAACTCTTCAAGCAAGCACATGGATTTCCCTATCCAAACTCCAGTTTTACCTGTCACAGGTTTTCCCTCTTCTTCCCATTTAACACATACACAAATTGAACCAAGGTTTCAACTAAGTCTTGACATGAATGGGATGCAGCACTACACTGCACAGAGAAGTCCAGGGCAGGAATCACCTGCAGCATCCAAAGGCCACCCAGGGTGCTTGAAAACTCAGAAGGCACACACTCACCGTGCTGCTGTAACAGCAACCACACCTTGTGCAAGACATAGAATCAACCAGGTTGGAAGAGACCTCCAAGATCAGCCAGTCCAACCTAGCACCCAGCCCTAGCCAGTCAACTAGACCATGGCACCAAGTGCCTCATCCAGGCTTTTCTTGAACACCTCCAGGGATGGTGCCTCCACCACCTCCCTGGGCAGCCCATTCCAATGCCAATCACTCTCTCTGCCAACAACTTCCTCCTAACATCCAGCCTAGACCTACCCCAGCACAACTTGAGACTGTGTCCCCTTGTTCTGTTGCTGGTTGCCTGGGAGAAGAGGCCAACCCCCACCTGGCTACAATGTCCCTTCAGGTAGTTGTAGACAGTAATAAGATCAGCCCTGAGCCTCCTCTTCTGCAGGCTGCACACCCCCAGCTCCCTCAGCCTCTCCTCATAGCATTTGTGTTCCAGGCCCCTCACCAGCTTTGTCACCCTTCTCTGGACACATTCCAGCACCTCAACATCTCTCTTGAATTGAGGGGCTCAGAACTGGACACAGTACTCAAGGAGTGGCACAGGTTTACAAGTAAAATCTCCACAGGCTTAGGGGCTGGGAACAGCC
This sequence comes from Pogoniulus pusillus, assembly GCF_015220805.1. Taxonomy (NCBI): domain Eukaryota; kingdom Metazoa; phylum Chordata; class Aves; order Piciformes; family Lybiidae; genus Pogoniulus; species Pogoniulus pusillus. Next base: position 5,587,446 of record NC_087289.1, on the reverse strand, counting down.
AACCATAAAGATGTTCAGCATGCACATCTCAGTCCTAACAAACCGAGATGTACAGAGCCTGCAAAGTCTCCTCTGAGAGCCTCAGTTATACCATACAGCACATTTACATTTGTCAAGGAAACAGCTGAAGCTGTTCGGCTCGCTCCAAAGGCCCAACGCGAAGGAGAAAGCCCTCAAGACACCTATGTGGCAGCCTTGCAGCAGCATGAGACTAAACAAATGGAAAAACCTAAAATAGGTTGCGACAGTTTGTCATTAATCAGTGTGAATTACTTGGCAGAATGCACTATCATTCAGTGCACCTTAGTGGCAGCTTTCCCAAAGAACTAATACAAACACGAGCGCAGAGCAAGAGCTTCAGGGAGCAGGGGAAAAGGGATGTCAGCGCTGATTAAGTTGCTGATGGCAAGAAGCAAAAAATGAGACTACATAGGGCAGCACCTGTGTGGCTCAAAAATATGACTGGTGTGTTCCAGCTACTTCATTTGGCAAGGTTAAACTCACCACAGAAGAATCATACTACAAAACACTGAACTCTTCTGAATTGTCTCCTTGTGGTCAGATATAACTTCTCCACCAGTTCTGTTTATTCCAGCGTGTGCCCAGGACAAAGAGAATAATCAGAATTCTTCCTCTTGTATTCATAAAAGAGCATTACTATTGAACACATGGAGGTGTAAGAATATAAGAGAGACTGGTGTTATCTTTGTTTAGAGTCAGACATAAATGGAAAACTGCAGACAAAGCTTCCAGCTCAGGCAACCTCTATCAAGCCTACAATGAGGCCCTTGTGCTGGCAGGTCCTGGCAAAAGATCTAAGCATCCAAGCTAGTTCACTTTTTCAACTAGAGAAAATGGTCTAATAGGAAAGATAATTTGCATATATGGATTTGGTGATCTAAAGATACAGTAATCATCAGTTTCAGTGAACTCTAATTTGGATTCTTGAACAGTTATCAAAGAAATTTTGCACTGGCCTTCGAAATCTGTTTGCAAAGTAGTCTTCTTTCCTATGTTTGGATAGAGCTGTAATATCTTAGATCCCTCTTTTGATTGTCTTTTGCATAAGGGTAGTTTCATATTTACATATCAAGAAATACTTAGGTCATTTACTCATTTTATGAGTACTTAAAGAAGAGGCACTCCAATGTGTTTCAAATCATCAGTTCCATAAAAACAGGAAAGGTAGAAGGTTCAGCAAATGACTGAAGACAGGCAGAAAGGACAGCTAGAATGAGCAAAAAGTACTGGACCTAAGTAGTTCAGACTAGTCTCCATCCTTCTGAAATGACCCTCACTACTAACTCCTGTCCATAAGATACAGAATAGTTATTAAGTTCTCACAAAGAGTTCAAAAAACATGTTTCAGAACCAATTTGTGGCAGTTCTGGCATGGTAACATGTGAAAATCAAAGTTAAAATTGCTAACTCTACCTTATATTTCCCAGCAACTGGAGGAAAGAAGTGAGAATTTTCCTTGCATAGTAGCATTAAGAGATAAATTAGTGAACAAGATAAAATTATTCAGATGTTTGAAAGGACCTTGTGCTTGATCAGTTAACAACAGACCAAAAAACCCCCCAAAAAACCTCCAAACCACACCCCAAAACGAACAAGCAAGCAAAGATCCACAACACACACAAAAAACAACTCAAAGGGAAAGTGTTTTTTGTGAATTCTCAGACATGAAAATGAAAAACCAGATTGTCCCACATTTGTGCTGCTCCAACTGTGTTATTCTTCATTCATGGAAAGAAAGGTGATCACCACAAAATCTGGAGCTGTGACAAGATAAGCTTTCCATGGACTGAGGACCCACATATTGGAGAGAGTTAATGATTATGAAAGCTTTTGGAACAGCACTTGTCAAATGCAAGAGCAATTGCAAACACCTACACAGAACTGTCCACTGCCACAGCGTGAAGACAGATAAATAGCATCTATCACATCACCTCTGACAACCCCACTTTGAACCAGCCTTGCTGTCAAACTTCTCCACACAGTGCCAAAGAAGGCCATTCCATGCAAAGATGCTGAGGTATCGCTTCTTTGAAGGGACAAAAATCTTTTCATCTACAGCCTCATCAGCAGAAATTCAGCTAACTAGATTTGTAAAAAATTATCTATTAGAATCATAGAATCAACCAGGTTGGAAGAGACCTCCAAGACCATCCAGTCCAACCTATCCAGTCAACTACACCATGGCACTAAGTGCCTCATCCAGGCTTTTCTTGAACACCTCCAGGGATGGTGACTCCACCACCTCCCTGGGCAGCCCTTTCCAATGGCAAATCACTCTCTCTGGGAAGAACTTCTTCCTAACATCAAGGCCTAAGCTCAGTGGAGAAAACCCCAACAAGCTCTTTGAGTTAAATCACAGAAAAAAACCATACTGAACTGACCTTCCATTGCTCTTTGGGAAGTAGTTTCACAACCACGATGTCACCATTCAGGGCTCTGTTGCGAGCAACAACTCCGTCAATAAAGATATCACGAGTCCCATCCTAGTGAAAGAGGAGAAAAAGTAAATGCCAGGTCAAAACAAATTACAGTTGTTATGAGGTTTAAAACACTGTCATCGAAAGAGACACACACCCTGGCGAGACAAACATCCTGCAGTTGTGCACAGTAATGAAAAGGATTCACCACATGCCCTTCAACATGCTCCTTTGTACGTCTCTGCCCGCACAGTAGCTGCACTATTTACTCAAGACAGAGCCAAGCCCTCAAGATGTATTGTCTGCAAGCTCTACTCAGTTACTCCTGGGAACGGGTAGGTTTTTTCTGCAGTTGCAGCTCTTCACACATTACGTTCCCAACTCAAGCACTCAAAACTGTTGTTCAGAACATGTTTACAAGACAGGCTCTGTCTGCATGCAGCTGCCTGCTGCTCTGCTGGTGCAATGGCAAAGCAGGGACATGCAGCTCTGGGGTAAGCAGGTCAGTCTGTGAAGGTGGCCTGGAGAGAGGCTGGGGGTATGTTTATTTAAATGCATTAACATCCTATGTGCTGCATTTGGCTCAACTACTGTTAGAAGAGATTGCAAAAAAACAATGCCTATGGATGCCAACTGCAAGCCAAAAAATCTTCAACTGTAACAGACGTGTTGGGACACCTCCTCTCAAAATCCCAGGTTAACATCCTTGCTCAAGAGCCTCTACTAATTATGCACATTATGATTATCCACCCCAGACTAGATTTAGTTTGGAAGATTCTCTTTAGGGGCTGGATAAGTTTCCTAAAGATCCCAAAGGTTTTTAATTTTTTCTATTGGCAGTGCTCTTGCTGCTTTCCTTTACTTCCCCATAACTGAGCACACAAAAAAAATCCATGTGCCTGTTTATAATCCCATGAACACATCAAACAACATGAGCATTTAACACAGACATCAGAGGTTAACATTTTCTTCTAGAGAGAGCTCTTTGCATAGTTTTAAGGCACAAAAGAGGATGAATTGGTTTAGATCAGTACTTCATTGTCTTTCGCTAAGAAACAAAAAGCCTTACAAGAATTAAAATCTTCATGATGATTTTATTTGCTTCTCAGATACACGCTCCTGATTCTCATATGCTTGAGTAAATCCAACCAGAACTACCAGTGTGCTCAGATTCCAAGAAAAACTTTTTATAACCTGCAAACTTGAAGCCCTAATAGCAGACAAATATCTCACTCCACTTAAATACCGAAACAATAAAACGGCAGAACCCTGCCATGATGCAAAACTAAGGCTGTCCTCCAAGAGGCCAAATTACTCTTAGAAAGAAAAGCAGCAACTCAACAGCTGTGTGAAAGCTGCCTCCCATGACAAGATGCAGAAAAATTGCAAAGCCTCTTGGACCAACATAATTCAAATTAGAAACTGTTCTTTTCAAAAAGCCTGATTTTTTACACATGGGCATATTCCCTGCCTATCCTCTCCCTTTCTGCCCCAGCTCTTTATTCAAATCCACCACAAACAGAAGAGGAAAAATCCAAAGTCACCTTTAAGGAAATTGCTTTCTTTTTGACTATACCTGTAACTGCTTTGCATGGCAGGACACAGGCTGTCATTCAGGACAAATTGTTCTACACTTCTTTTCCTTCCCTCCTGTGTCCAAGAAAACACGAGGCAGACCCTAACCCCCACCCCCAGTAAAGGTGCCTGATGCATTACACCAGCAAGTTAAAGCTGCATCTTCATACTCTGAGAGAATCTTGAACTGCAGCCAGTCACTCTCACCCCAAACAACACACATCTGAACACCTGAGTATGTGTATGTGCACCTATTTTAGAGCGGTTCATCTCAATGCCTGCAACAAAGCTCCAATCAGAAAATTGCCATCAGTTTCGGTTTTGCCTCCAAAAAGAAACATCTCCACATCTTGAACTCTGGGCTTGCGGATTGTTGGGTGAGCTTCTGCACTTCCAAGAACACTTGTGCATCCCACAAGTGTGCAGCGTGTCCCACTCTGAACAGCTGGCACTGTAGATTACTAATGCGATTAGAATGGCACCGGATCACAAGAGAACACAACCACTTGCAAAGTCTCAGCTGCCTCCGGGATGCGAATCTCATATTGACCACCATGGCTTCAACACTTCCGCAGCCACATCCAGGCAGCACAGAGCTTTCACTGCTCCATGGCCACCTGTGACCATCACCAGCACTGCTCTTTATCCCACTCTGACAAGAGATCTCCAGCACAGCACAGCCAGCCCATCGCTCATGCTCAGCAGCATCACTCTTCGCCCTGACAATGCTGCCAATTGAAACCACGCTACCCTGTGCAGGAAGGACATAAGGTGCAAGGCAGAGATTTCAATGCTCAAGTCCATTCTCCAAGTACCTTTCAAAACAAGGCATCTGGGCCTTCCCCTCAACTCTTCATCCAACCACGAGACAAGCAGACAGGGCACATTTGCAGCAAGAAACACCCTAGGATTTCTAGTGTTAGAAGGTGAACAACTATTGCATTTGAACTTCATGAAGCCACAGATGAGGCAGTGCTGAAGAAAAAAGGGTACAGTGACCTAGTCAACAGCAGGAGAGAAACGGTGATTTTTCCCAGCTGCAACATTTGCAGCCTCTCACAATGATGGAAAGTTCTGCATAACATGAATGCTGCAAGCCCTCCATAATGGCAAACAAAGCATAAACTTCATAAAGCATCTGTCTTACAGTGAGAACTGTGCTCACCACAGCCAGTCACCTTCATCTGAGTGTTGATTGAGCTCACTATCAGTGACAAGGCTGATTCTGGTATTCAACTCCAGAAAGAGCAGAAAAACAGAAAGATAGCTGAGGTTACAATCTCTGCTAGCCCTCCTTAGTGTTTGTATTCCTGCATGCAGAACAGCAACCAGTTGTCTGTGTCCTTAAGGCACCAGCTGGACACTGGGGGTAATTAGCAGTAAAGCTGCACATTCAGTTAATCTCATGTAAGTGGCTGGATTTCTCACTTCACTTTGCATTCTGTAATATCAGAGAACAACAGCTTACACTTGCCACACCTACAAGGACACCTATAAAGACAAGACCACAATTCTCTTCACTTACATTGACTGCTGCTCTGCTGATGTATCAGAGAGCTGCCCTGTACTTCTTACTCCAGGTAATCCACTTTGGATACTCCTGATCCTCCTCCACCCCTGCAATGCCAGCCTTTGCGAACAAAGTGGGCTCCAAAACATTATGCCAAATCAATACAAACTGACACCACCACAGATTTCAAAGCTTTCAATCCAAGCCCCAAAACAATAGCACTGTCAGGAGCCTGGACAACAACAGTCAGTGTTTGGCTGTCACAGGGCAGGCTCTGCCTTCTCTCCCCCACACCAACAAAACATTTCAATGTGAAACTCTCTCACTGACAATGACATTCTGACTGTCAATTCCAAACAAAAAAAAAACCTCTTGGCTGTGTGAGCTGTGAGGTCACCTTCTCTACTGGAAGTCCCTGAAATAGCAAGAGTCCTTCTTTTCTGACAAATTAAGGGAAAAAAGGGAGAAGGGGATGCAAGCCAGGTCCATGTGACCAAAGCACATCCCCGGCCAAGCGAGATGCAGCTTTCGCAGAAGCGGGCAGATGAAAAGGAATCACGCATATTATTTCTGGAATGACTCTGTGAATTAGCTCATGCAGCAGATCGAAAATGGAGAGCATATTTGTTTAGGGAAGATTAACTTAAATCAGTGGAAAATCTACAGAACTTCTGCAGCCATAAACCAAAGGTTTCTAGTTACACTTTCTGGTGGTCCTCAAACCTGACTTCAGCGGGACCCCAGCAGTATCCCCCATTTCAGCACAAGCTAAATAAGTAATTCTTTGAAGCACGAAAAGGCAAGATTTGTTTGGGAATATTTGACTTAAAAGAAAATTCAGATCATGTTCATTTATTCCAACTCATTCACCTCTGAGCGACCTTCTGTGCACAGCATAACTCCTACCTTAATGCACCTTTACTTATGAACTTTAAAGCATTATAAAATTACACTTACTGGAGATGGAATGAAGGCTTCATGGTACTTCTTAGGATTTATTCTCAAGGGTCCCTTGGAAAAAAAAAGGAAAAAAAAAGAGAGAAGGAGAAAGATTATGCCTGACTCTTATTAATTTTATATAACATCAGTTAAATTAGAGAGCTGCAGGTAATATATCTACTGTAAAACACGAGAGATACATCTAAATTTCCATTATGCATTTCGAGTCTTGACAACTTAGCATCCAAGCAATTTCAAGCCAAAAGGCAGTTTCATGATAGGCTTATGCTGATCTACTCCAGTCTGCCATCAAAGAGATGTTGAATCATCAGTTGTTGCTGCTACTAGGTGAAGATCCAAGCCCTCCCTGTTCGCTTCATACATTTTCTGCTGAGCATCCACCAACTTCATTTACAAACAGGTAATAGAGACAATTTGTTTTGCTCTGTTTTGGAAAAGTAAGATGTTGGGTTTACTTTGGAGGACGGGAGGAAAGAGGAACAGTTGACCCACTGAGCTCACACAGCAGCAAGTATGAACCTTACAGGGCTCTGGCTGCTCAGGCTGTTCCTGCAAACAGACAGTAGCAGCAACTCTGCGACACAGAACATTTCCAAAGAAGAATCAAAAGGATTTTCCAAAAACAAACATCTAAATCCTACAGGATTAAATTCTGTTTAAACATGTTTAAAGTCAAACTGTCTTAAATACATTTGAAACTCCATGGTCTATCTATTTCTGCTGTGTTATCTGCCAACTTAAAAGCTCCAGTCACCTGCCACAAATCCAGATCACTCCTCCAAAGTAAACCAACCAGCTTTGCTCTTTGCACTTAGGTCCATCCAAGAGAAAGGGAGAGCCAACCAAGGACTAACAGGCTACACAACAGTGCTGTTCCCATCCCAAGAGGGTCCTGGGAATTGTAATTCAGGCAACTGCAGTTAAAACTGACAGCTTTTAAATTCTATGGAAATACAACTGGGTATCTGCCTCCAGACAAGCTTTGCTTTGGGCTGGATCTTTAAAACTTTCTCCACTTGAGGATTTGAAGTAACATTGGCCCATTCGTTACATGAACAGATTCCATCTGTTTGCACTTCTGTGTTAAGCAATCACAGGAACCTCTCACAGGAATTGCTTCCTTAAAAATTTACTGCAGCATATAATTTTTTTATGTATTCTGGGAAAAAAAACTCAGACGACAGGAAAATAAAGCTGATTACATGTGAAAGTTCTGCTGCCTCGGAGAACAACTTGCAGATATATATTGAAGGTTTTCCATTGTTTTTATTTGCTTTGGAAATAACCATTTCCATACATTTTATATTCTATATTAGGCATTGTTTGAATATTTTGCTGCCATGCCTTTTTTTATGCCTTATGTAACCAGTATTAACGAGCACACTAGCCACATGGCAGGCACAAAACCAAAGACAACCCACTGGGAGCAACTCTAGAGATACTTTATGCTTAGGCAAAGTGAGAGCTACCTCACTCTCATCACAGAATTAACCAGGTTGGAAAAGACCTCTAGGGACATCAAGTCCAACCTAACACCTAACCCTTCTAGATAACTAAACCATGGCACTAAGTGCCTCATCCAGTCTCCTTTCAAACATCTCCAGGGATGGTGACTCCACCACCTCCCCAGGCAGCCCATTCCAGTGGACAATCACTCTTTCCATGAAGAATTTCTTCCTTACATCCAGTATAAACCTGCCCTGGCACAACTTGAGACTGTGTCCTCTTGTTCTGTCACTGGGTGCCTGGGAGAAGAGACCAACCCTCATCTGGCTACAGTCTCCTTTCAGATAGTTGCAGAGAGCAATGAGGTCTGCCCTGAGCCTCCTCTTCTCCAGGCTGAACAACCCCAGCTCCCTCAGCCTCTCCTCACAGGGCTGTTCTCCACCCCCCCTCACCAGCCTTGGTGCCCTTCTCTAGACACATTTGTTCACGCACCTCAACATCGTTCTTAAATTGAGGGGCCCAGAACCAGACACAGCACTCAAGGTGTGGCCTAACCAGTGCTGAGTACAGGGGAAGAATGACTTCCTTGGTCCTGCTGGTCACACTATACAGGCCAGGATGCCATTGGCCTTCTTGGCCACCTGGGCACACTGCTGGCTCGCGTTCAGTCAGCTGTCAACCAGTACCCCCAGATCCCTCTCTGCTTGGCTGCTCTCCAGCCCCTCTATCCCCAGCCTGCAGCAATGCATGGGGTTGTTGTGGCCAAAGTGCAAAACATGGCACTTGGCCTTGTTAAAACTGGCACCCACCGATGGAAAACTTACAATGGTCTTTTCTTTCCACCTTACTTCCCAGAATAAGCCATCAAAATCAAGCAAAGGAAGCCACTAGGGAGAGAAGTGAAAAGGGGTGGTTGCTCTGCAACTAGTTAAGTCTCACACCAGCTTCTCCCCAGCAGTACAAACTAGATGAGGGGACAGAGGGCAATGGGTAGAAGTAGAGGCACAGGAAAATTTCATGTAAATATGAGGAGGAATAGAACACTGGAACAGGCTGCCCAGGGTGGGTGTGGAGTCTCCATCTCTGGAGATATTAAAAACCCACCTGGATGCATTCCTGTGTGATCTGGTATAGGTGATGCTGCTCTGGCAAGGGAGTTGGACTGGATGAGCTTTTGAGAGGCCTTCCAGCCCCTGACATTCTGTGATATCCTGTGCTACTCTGCAGAATCTTTTTGAGTGGTTTGGGACAGCTGTCAATCAGCCAGGTGCAAACACCCAATACACGCATGGAAAATCAGGTTTTGTGTCCGTGGCCCACACGACGCCGGAGCGGCTACCGCACACGGATGCCCAGCTCCAGCAAACACAGAGCAGCAAAGTGTTACCACACTTACTCTACGTTTTACATACACTACCTCAGCATTAGCATTCTTACATCAAATAGCATTAAAATGCTTCAGGGCTTTCCTTTAAGCAAGTTACTCCCAAAACATATCTTGGAAAGCAGATGGGCTCTATTATCTGTGCCTACGAAAATCCTATTGACGATGTTGTGCATTTCACGCTGTGACATCATCTCTGGAACCAGTCACTCTCCCCATCTGCAACCAACAACTGTTCTCATATGTGTTAGGGGGTGAGGATCTGGCTGCAGAGCCTCATGATGTCACACTAATGTATTTATTTTACAATAGCTTGCAGATAATAGCTGCTATATTTACCGGTGGTTTTATGGCAGTGGGGCCTTTGTTTTGAAAGGAAAGAAAAAGGTTTGCAGGAAGGTTTCTAAAACACTTTCTGATGATTCAAGTCAGTTTCACCGAATCTTGCCAAAAAAAGTTTCTAACCTTATTGAGCTTCCCTAGCAAGATACAGAAATGTCATGATTTATCAAGCTGCTCTGCCAGGTCTAGGGCAGACAATACTCAGCATCTCAACTCCAGCAGTTTGTAACAGCTATCCTAACACAGACATCTAGATCATTTTGCAACATCAAAAAGGGTCAGAGTTCAAGAATCTGTTTGCTACTAAGGCTAACTTTGAAAAAATAATCCATAGGAATAAGGAAACCCCCAGCATTCATGCCCACACAAGAACTGCTTTCCAAGGAAAAACATCCTCTTAACAGCAAAGCAGGCTCTGTGTCTCTACATGCTGTGCACTCTCACTCCACCTGACCCCAGCAGCCCTGTAGGGAGGGTCTGGGAGACACTGGAGGCGTGGAGCAGACATGAGTTTCTGGCTGGTGCTTCACAGGATGACTACGGTCCTTTGGGTCAACAGTCCTTAATACATAACTCGACCATCTGTTGTGCGTAGCCGACACCATCCGCTTACTAACTCCGCAGAAGCTATTCCATTTTGTTTGCCTTCGGAGCAGCCAGTGTGATTCCAGCCAACCTGACATGCTTGGTGCTTGCTCACTGCAGGCAGTTATACAAAAGGGCAAGTGGGAAGCCTGTGCACTCCTAAGTGCCTGAGCTCTGATCCCCTTTCTTGTGGAAGGACACTTCCGCACATGTCACACAATTAAATGAGTCCAGGAATCCTGCAGGGCACAATTCTCTGTGCTGCTTATCAAAAGCTGAGTTACATCAGATCCAGCACAAAAGCCATTAGGACTTTACTATAGGACTGTGCTATTGACAGACATCAGCACTCATAAAGATAACACTTCTCTTCTTCCTGATCTAGGACTGCCTCATCTTCATGGCACTGATCTTCGATCTGAGTCATCCCCCTGTCTGTCAGTGGCTTCCCTTGAGTTGAGCTATCAGGAGCACTTAGTTGCGTAGCTGCACTGCCAGAATCCAGACACATCCTCATGGCACAGTCTTTTTTCCCTAGCAGATCTCTCAAGTTCTCACACAATTATATGCAGATCCCATGGCTCCAGAATGCTCCAGGGGGAAGCCCCTGCTCAGAGCATCATGCTCTGCCTGTGCACTCAGGTTTGCTCAAGACCACCAGACACAGCAATAAGGTTGTTCTTTTCCACAAGCTCCTGTGGAGCATCTTTGCAGGTTACCATGCCAGATTGATGCCCTGCTTTTGCAGACTGATGCAACAGGTATTTGTTCACTGCATCTCTTTCCGTGGTACAGAACAAAACTAAGTATTTGTCCATCCTCTGAAGTTGCTTTCAGAATCCTGGTTTAGACTACAATGATGAATGGCCTTAATTAGATCATAAGGATGAAAGCTGCAGATGAGCGATACCGAGTTGGGATGCCCATGATGTGACACTCAGGCCTAAATGATTAATTCCAGCTTCTACAGCCTCAACCATTTCCCCAGGACGTGGAACTGGATGAAAAACACTGAGACACATCCTAGGAGAGCACACATGACTCTTCCAGTTACGCAGCACATGACCTGAAGGAGACACTACGCACTTACAAGAATGAAGGATTCTTTTGCCAGAGAGCATGCAATCACAGGTCCCTGGGGACTCAGCATTTCAGTGGGATTCTCAGGTAGTACTCATAGCCTGATGTGCCTCATCTGCAGCTGCACTTGATCTCATAGGCAGCCTATGCATGTTGCACTTGATGCTATCAGGCTGTGTTACCAAAACTGGGTGCCAGAAACACTCCTGAATGTGAGGTAGTTAAGCTTTAGTTGCTGCCATATGTCATGGTAGCCATGGGGAGGAAGCTACAGTTTAAGGCTCCCCTCACCATTTGCTTTCTATTGTGGACATTTACAATGTTTTTCAAAAAGGCACTGGCCTAAGGTCTAGGTAACTCAGTAGACCACTCTGATCATCAGCTGCATAGTCATGTTTCTGAAAGCTAAGAGCTCATCAGATCTCTCCACTGTGAGGGTTGTGAGGCACTGAAATGGGTTGCCCAGAGAGGCTGTGGATGCTCTGTACCTGGAAGTGTTTAAGGCCAGGCTGGATATGGCTTAGAGAAACCTGGTCAAGTGGAAGGTGTCCCTGCCCAAGGCAAGTGGGTTGGAACTAGATGACCTGTAAGGTTCCTTTCAACCCAGGACATTCTACACTTCTGTGATAGGTCTTTAGGATGGAATCAGGCAATCTTATATGTGGAATCCTCACTGTATCTCCAGAAATGAAGCCATTATACTGTTATACAACAATCACTACACAATTATAACAAGAAATCAGACAAAAACTAAGTGATGCCATTTGCAACTGCAATGTATTGATGAAAGGATTACAGCCTCGCTGGCATTACAACACTAATTAAATGACAACACACCAACATGTGCTTGGGTAAGCAATGCCTCAGCATGAGGCACTCATTGACTTCTTCCTGCCTTTTTTTCCCCAGGCACTCTGGTCTTACTGGGATGCCAGGCATGGCCTGAAGAGCATTACACCATATTGAGGACCATACTGCAATACTGGTTCTAGGATTCTACCCATCGACTCCTCAGTGAAACTCAGCTCTGCCTGTCCTCATGCAAAACCCCTTCTGAGATACAGATACCCACACACACAACAGGCCCACCCTCACATTTAGATAGACATTCAGAGAAGAACTGCTGCCTCACTATGGCTGCAGTTTTTCTGCTCCATATAGAAACAGAAAGTCTGCTCTTTGATCTTTAGAATCTGCAAAATGAGAACATGCTTATTGCCATCTGTTCAAGGCAAATAACCATATACACACAGGCAAATCATTTTCTGTATATGGATAGGCTCTTCAGTGCCATTTACTATCAGTGCCTTACACTGCAAGCCATACACTGTCACCAGTGGCTGGGTCAGCCCTGTGGCCTTAGAGCAGTGCAAATAAAATTATGGAAGCAAAGGGTTTGGAAGCACTGCCTGGCCATTTGATACTGATTGAACCATCTGCATCACAGCTTACAAGTTACAGCAATACCCTGGTAGGCACAGCCCTGTGAGGTCCCAGGGACCACACTACCTGCACCATCACTCTCCTGCACCATCATTCTCCTTCTTTTGTTTTGTGGGAGGGAGACTTCTAGGAACTGAGTTTGGATTGAGGGAAACAAAAAAAGTAGATCTGAAAGCAGAGGTATCTACACCTCATTGCTGTGGACCAATTAACATGTTTGTGAGTAATTTCAGCAAGAAGTATCTTGCTGAGGGCACTTGTTTGTTTTTACTCACATCGACAAAGACAGAGGTTGCCAGCACCTGCTGTGGTATTGAGTATCATTAGTAGAAGCAAGTGTCTTCACAATAACCACTGCCATGGTTAGCAGACCATCCACCCTGAACTCTGCAATTCATCAAGAGTGTGCATCAGCAGTTTTACAGAACACCCAAATCAAACAGAAAAACTATACTTCAGCTGAACATAGAAGGCTTCATTCCATTTCCAGAGCATTCTGAGAAAAGGGGGGAAAAACCTTCCTCTAGCATCTACAAGTGGTACATCAAAACCCTGTCATGTAACCAATTGACACTGATTTCCACCAACTGCCTGTGATTTCCACAGACTCATCACAAGAGCACAGACGCTGAAGTTCTAAGCACCTGAATGAGCTCTCCTCTTTTCAGTCCTGCTGAAACATCTTCTTTTGACATGTAGGCTTCAAACACACTCTTCTTCCTCCCTCGATTTGGTTTATTTAGATTCTTTCTATCACCTGATGTTGAGACAGCAGCATAGGATCCTCCTGCAAACAAAAATTCACAAGTGTTATCTTGCCCACCAAACTTGTCCATGTATCTTAACAGCAGCTGTACAGAGGCTTTGTTTCCAAAGTTGAACTCCAGAGAACAGCTTGCTTAGAAACACTGGCACCCGACTCAGAAGCACCAAAAAGCTTGGGATAATCATATTCTACAAAGAATCAACAGTCTTTTACAGCTCATTCTGGAGTTAAGAGCATTCATCCTGGCCCATCTTTTAATAGTGCTGAGCACATGCTCCAAGGCAGCTTATTCCTGAAGCCTGTATGCACTCTGCTTTAATACCTCTGGGAGCTCTCGGTTGTCTAGGATTTATTCTGCTGTCTGAAGTGTTCATTGTTTCTGTCTGTGATTCAGAGAGTTGCCTCTTCCTATCGATGTTGTGGGGAGTTCTTGCAGATTCAGAGTTGTTTCTGGTCCTTGCAAATCCTCTCTTTTCTGCACCTGAAATCAAACACAAGTTTGAAATAACAGAAGAGGAAGCTCACTACCAGTTTGTGGTCCTGATGAGAATCATAGTCTGCAGTACTTCAGTAAGAGTCACAAGTGTGAGTCAAGCTCTTGATCCAAAAGATATCTTCATTAGTTCATTTTCAATCTCTTGGATCTTCGAGTCTTTTAACCCACCACTAACTTATTTTAGCATAAATAAAGCTCTGGAAATTACGATACTAAAAATTGGATACAACCCTTCCAAAACCCTGGGAAATTCATTAGAGCACATAAAATGTGAAATTGTTAAACTGTTTCCACAGCCTCCACCCCATTAAGCCCCCAAGTAGTGAGAAAATACAACTTCCCTACAACTTAATTAAGTGGTTCAGGAATCATGGGGTGAGGGGGGTGGGAAGGGAAGAACCCACTCTGGAATAATCGATTTCCAAGCTACCAGAGGCAGAGTATGGTACACAACAGCACAAAAAAAAAAAAGGCCAAGGCTCTAACTGTGTAGCTTGCTCAGAACAGGCCACAATCATATGAAAATATTCTGCAAAGACTCACCCCTTCCTTCCCTGCCATCACCTCAGCCCCTTCCCTACAGCCAGGCGAGTAAGCAGCAGCTTCCAAAGCGTATGCCAACGCTGTTCCACGGATCAGCACATTGGAATGCAACCCAGCGCCGCGCAGCTGCCCTCTTGGCCCTCCACCTGGAGACTGAGCATGTCATCACAGCTTTGCCTTCCAGCCCCTCCTGGCTATGCTCCCTGGGTACAAGCTTGTACCTGCAAGTCAGAAAAACTCTGCAGTGCCAACTTACTTGCTATGGGGGCTATCCAAGTTACAAGGCACATTTTTTCATGTATCCTTCACAAACAAAATTGCAGTTTGCTTCACACAATTAAACTGAAGTAGCAAGGGAAAAAAATGTTTAAAGAGCTGTACTTAAGCAGAGACTAGTAAAAATATGGCACAATAAGACAAAACTGATACTTTACCCAGACATAGAGAAAAAGCAACTTCCTTATATAGTAACAGGCAAATCAGCAGGAGAAGGGAGGGAGAAAAGGAAGGAGAGAGGGAGGGAAAGAGGAATACTTGATGATCTATGAGGTTTCTTCCAACCTTGATGACACTGTGATACTGTGAATCTTCCTAAATCAGGAGTGAAGACACTAAGACAGGTCAAAGGATGACTCAAGGTGCCAGCTCAACCCATCCAGGAAGAGATTAAACAGCAGAGTCTCCAAACAGGACTCTGAAATGAAGAAGAGGCCTCTGTGTTTGGTGACAATAAGGCTAAGGGCACCATAGCTTGGCCTCTTTCTACATAATCAAGCTTTTCACCCTCTGCACACACTTTCAGGGAAGAGACTGTCCCAGGGAGGTTGCAGCTGTATTACAGCAAGAGTACAGACACTAATTTAGGCTTCAATTGATGCAAATAAGGCAATACTACCTGCATGGACCACATGATGAGATGAACTGAAATTAGCTGATATGCAAATGCCCTAAGGGTCACGATACAAAGTTCAAAAGCAAGACACTGAAAGTAAAAGTATGGACTAGATTTGAGCAGAATAGCTTCTGAATTGGCAATGTGGTCTGTTCTGGATAGGGTTTGTCAGAGACAATGTGGTGACAGAACAGGAGTTAATCTGCAACAGGCAAGATCTTAGGAACACTATTTAAAAAGCAAGGCACTGGACTGGTCTCTCAGAGAGGTCACACAGTCTGCTTCGTTGGAGGCTCTTAAAAGTAGGTGAGACATGTGTCAGAGTTGGTCTAAGAAGAGCAGTTTTTTCCTTGAGATTGTGAAATGGATTACACAAGCTTCTAAGGTCTTCTAAAGCCCCCATTTCTATGGCAGCAAGTCATAGAAAATACTACTATGAACTGAAGAAGTTGGAATAAAAAGGAGGCTAAACCTTAATGTGTAATTAAAATGAAGCTGAAAAAAAAATAAAGTGGAAAAATTAAAACTTTTAGTGAGTTGGAAGAGAGTTGAGAGCCAAAATTAGCACTGCAGAGCAGAGCTGCCCCAGCAGCCCCATTAGTTCAGAAAATTTAGGGTCCCTACTGCCAAAAATAATGCACATCAACAGCAAAGGGTGGAGAAGCACCTTCTGATGCTGAAAAGACACACAGCACAGAGAGGCACTTTTCCAACACTTAAGCCTTTGGCTTGCTCTCCAGTGGGATTTTTCACCCACTCAGCCTTGGACACAAACTCCATGCAAAAAAAACTTACTGAAATGAGCAAAGTCTGTATTGATATGGTTGTCTTGCAAGCCAGTTTGCACACAGCCACTTGAAGGGGGGGCTACAGGAAGGCTGGAGAGGGACTATTGACAACGTCTTGTAATGACAGGATGAGAGGTAATGGGTTTAAACTGGAGGAGGGGAGATTCAAACTAGATGTTAGGAAAGGGTTCCTTATAGTGAGGGTGGTGAGACACTGGCACAGATTGCCCAGGGAGGTTGTGGTGCTTGAAGGTGTTCAAGGCCAGGTTGGATGAGGTGTTCCTGCCTATGGCAGGGGGTTGGAACTGGATGATCCTTGAGGTCCCTTCCAACCTAAACCATTCTATGATTTGATCTCTTTGGGTGTGACATTCGTAGCTAAACAAAACCACCCCTGTCATAAAGCCACAGACAACTGTCACAACTAGCATTCAACTGGAACACATCAAACTCTACCTGACTCTAATTTCTTGTATTTCTTTTAGAAGAAAGCAAACCTTGCTACAGCTTTCAGTCTGTTTCAGCCAGATTCAGTATTTCTGTAATGCATCTGTCCCCTAAAACTTGAAACTAGAAATATTTCTCACGATGGGCTTGTCTGCTGCCCAGCATTAATATTCTGATGGACAAACATGACACCATTCCACAAAGCAAACTGTAACTGGACTACTCTATAGATAGCATAGGATATATTGAGGCTATCTGAAATGACTCTTATCACAGACTGACTTCAACTCCATTCCAGCACAAGGTGTGCAAGAAGTCTTTGTTTTTTCTGTAGTGTTGTAAAACACAAAATCTTGTAGGGTAAGATGTTGCATAAAGTAGCAACATATCACAGAATCATAGAATCAACCAGGTTGGAAGAGACCTCCAAGATCATCCAGGCCAACCTAGCACCCAGCCCTAGCCAGTCATCTAGACCATGGCACTAAGTGCCTCATCCAGGCTTTTCTTGAACACCTGCAGGGATGGTGACTCCACCACCTCCCTGGGCAGCCCATTCCAATGGCAAATGTATTAACTAATCAATAACTAAATTAATTATTAAGTGAACAAATAATAATGAAAAACTTCAGTAGAAGGGACACTGAAGTGCTATGTCTAAGAGCTGAGGCTGGTTTATAGTACATCCTCACAGAAGGCTTGAAGCAACCACAATGGCCCAAACACATTTACATGTGCAGAATCACTCAAGCTTGGACACAGAGCAATTGCAGTGTGAGAACCAAGTACCCACAGCACACAGTGAATGCAATGTGTGGGTATGCTCAGCTGGCTCTGCAGAGGCTGCAGAGTTGCTCTCCTGGGATTTCTAAGTGTCCTACCCTTTCCAATGGGAAATAACACAGGAGTAACAATCTGAGGAAAGGTTGACTGGTCACTACTTGAAACCCTCTGGAGGGAGACTTGGGTTGAAACAACCCCATGAGCTGTATCAGTTAAGGAGGCTTCCTACAAAGGTGACAGAGGGACAGCTAAACTGGACCAGCACTTTCACATACAGAGCAAGCAATCCATTCAAACTGGTCATGTGGAAGCACTTGTGGGAAACAGCAACACAGGAGCCCCATCTCCACAGCCAGAGAGACAAGAAAAGAAAAATGAGTGGCATTCATGGGGCACAGTCTGTGTTATTCCCCACATGGGCATCAGGAAAAGGGGCAGGAAGGATGGAGCTGGGCACTGGCCTCAATGCAGGAGCCCAGTTTGGGTGTGCTGCCTGTTTGAGCCCTGATGGAAGAACAGCACTGGAAGTACATCTAGAATCCAAACCATCACACTTCATCTCTGTCACAAGAAGTACATCTAGAATCCAAACCATCACACTCCATCTCTGCCACAAGCACCCCGACATCGTGCAACAGCACGTTTTGGTCTTTAAGCCTAAGCACCAATTAATCTTCTCTTATTTTCAAGAAAACAAAATGCAGGCAGGCAGCTTCCCAGAAAAATTGATCTGGCTTACAGTAAGAGAGGAGGTTAGATGTTTTAAATCAGCTTCCTTTGACATAATTTATACAATATCACTCTACAGTTTAGGTTTTTAAAAGTACTGCATTTAATTAAATTTACATCTATTCGTCAGTTGATCAACTAGATGGTCAACTAAATCAACTAAAATGCTCAGCTAAACACAAAGTCTTGAAAGGCCAGAAAGTCATGAAGGCCAGAAAGTCTTTAATTTTATATTCAAATTTGCAGATTGCTTTACACAAGAAAAAAAGATCCTCAATTTTATTTACCAAAACTGAAATATTTCTGACTGCCCACGAACACCTGACAAGCCATTTGATTACTACCAGCACAGAAGAGAAGTGCTTTTCACTGTATTTTCAGCAGCACATTCATAATTGCTTGGACATTTCCTACCCAGGACCCAGCAAGAGCTAGTTTAACTTGAGTGATCTAAGTGAATTCCAAGATATGGACATCTCAGGAATGCAGAATCATTAAGGGTGGAAAAGAACTTTAAACTCATTGAGTCCAGTCGTAAGCCAACTTCCACTAAACTATATCCTGAAGCACTACATCTATACACTTCTTGAACACTTCCAGGGATGGCAACTCCACCATCATGATATGGCTTTCTTCTGTCCTATCAGTGGGCATCTACCTTGTCACTAGGCATTTTATCCTCTAACTGAACTTCTAGCTTTGTTACCATCTATGTTACTTGACTTTAACCCTGCTTTATGAGCTGAACAGGACTGTGAGAGCCTCACAACTGTGCTGGCAACATCTCTATAGGCTTAGGACTCTCACTCCACTGACAGTTACCTCAACACACAGTGGTTCCTTTCACATTTGAAAAGAAGGAATTCTGTTGAAAGCATTGGGTGGAACAACATTGTTACAAATATTTCCAACATTAAAATACTTCCATCTACCGCTTACCTTTATCAGCCCATGACTGGGCATCAACACCTCCACCAAATCTACTATTGGCAAGAGGATTTTCCATTGCTTCCCTGCATTAGATCATCATCTCTATATGCAGAGGAATCTTTCAGATGCCCTCGCTCTACATTCAGCATGAGAAGAAACAGAAGCGTGTGGCCAGAACTGATACCGTGCAATAGAGCAATCTACTATCAGATAAGGAGACACTCTCAACACAATTACTGAGTATTTCTGCATGCTCATATCTCTACACTATTTCACATCACTGCTGACACACTTCAATGACTTAAACCAATTTCCTTCAAAACCTTCCAAGAGGTTCCAAGACAATACAGCTATGCACTTAGTAACATTGCTAAGATACATCTATGAGCCAGAAGGCACGGCAGCTACCAAATGAAAGGTCACACGATACTGCCTTACCTCCAAAAGCAGGTATTAACCAACTAAAGGCAATGAAAACTACTCTGAAGTCAGCCTCTGCTTAGTTCTACACTCTCATTTAAGTCAGACTAGGTTAGGCATGGTAAGAAAGCTAAATAAAGAATGTTCTTTCTCATCCTTACTCGAGACTTAATGAATTAGTCCAACTATGTGGCAGCCCAAGGCATCACATCACAGATCCACAAGTTCAAGTTAGCTCTTGGCTCCTGGCAGACTTGGCAAAGTGAACTTTAGAAACCATGAAATTTGTTCTTTTAGCAAATGAATACTCTCTGCAACCTGCCAGGAAGTCCTATGTGCAACTTTATGAGCCACTATGGATGCTGATGTGTAACAGGGCGTGTTAACATCTTCAGCACAAGAGTTCAGCTGATGGAAA
The DNA here is from genome assembly GCF_015220805.1 of Pogoniulus pusillus. NCBI lineage: Eukaryota > Metazoa > Chordata > Aves > Piciformes > Lybiidae > Pogoniulus > Pogoniulus pusillus. The sequence goes on along the minus strand of NC_087289.1, from coordinate 5,567,471 downwards.
CTCTGCCTTGTTTTGGAAAGACATCTGGGAACCCAAAAAAATTCCTAAATCCTACATAGTCCCTGAACTTTTGTGAATCTAACTCTGCAAGTTTCAGTGAGCTGGGGGTCCACAGTTCCTGGCTGGTAGGTCTGGACAGGCACAGACCTTGTGTTGCCACTGTTGCACCAGGCCACTATTTGTTTCATTCTCCAAAGGCAAATAAACTCTACCAGCAAAAGCAACCTTTGCCAAGGCAAGCTGCATGAACACCAGAGTGGCATTGCAAAGATCCCCATGTCTTCCCCTTCCATATGCTGAAACAGGCAGTTGAAATGCTATTTGATGTGTTCTGCTGCTCAAAGAAACCTCTAAAATAAATCCTTCTCAAACATTAGAAGCCAAAACAAGTTTGTAAGATTGTTTTGAATTTCTAATGCACCAGTGACATCCAGCACAGGCCATGATGATCAGAGAATCACAGAATTAATCAGGTTGGAAAAGACCTTTGAGACCATCAAGTCCAACCTATCACCCAACACCATCTAATCAACTAAACTGTGGCACCAAGCACCACATCCAGTCTCTTTTTAAGAACACTCTCTAGAGCTAATTGTCCCTCCACAAAAATCTGCTAGTTCTGATGCTTTTCATTACCTGTTTTTATGGCTTGTGTGCCCATTAAGATGACTTGCTGAAATACTTCAGAGGCCTTTGTTACTTAGAAGAAACTTCTTGCACATTAGAGACAATATGAAGTACAGCAGGACTTCGGAGAATGTTGATTTGCAGCTCTCAGGCTGTACAGCAAACTTCATACTTCTCAGATTGTGATTTGTTTTCTCTCTTTGTTTCTTTAACATTGGATTGGAATCATTCAGGAAAGAGCCTCTCAGTTTTGCCTGGAATCAGGTTTTGATGAGATACTTCAAAGATCAGTGATACCAAGACTAACTCCAAAACTCCCAACATTTAAATGACGACTACAATACCCGGGATCAAATCACCACACACAGGCAAAAACAACAGGCAAAACCCAACAAACACCACTGAAGTGATCTCAAACCTGAGTTATGTCAACAAAAACCACTGGCCACAGCCAGGCCAGGAGTAATCAGCTATTTATGTTTTGCAACCTATTTTGCAGATTGAAGAGATTAAATGTGCCGCTAATGGTAACAGCCGAGTGCTTTTTTGGTCCTAATTTTCTTTCTAAAGGAAAAACAAAGACAGCTGTTGGTATAGCTCCTCAGGGAGAAAGATCTTTATACCAGGAAAAGACTCTTCTTGGAAGGTATCTTAAGCAAAACTCTGTGCTAAGAGCCTGAGTAACACAAACAGGATCAATTCCCATCCACCACACTCCCCGTGAGCTCAGCTCTGCTCCAGCCTGTGCTAGGAACAGCCGGGCTTCAGCGCTGCACTCAACATGAATTAAATGAGTTCAGAGTTCCCTGATAGCCTTGGAACAGAACCACCTGCATACGTTTTACTTAACCTCTTTGCTTTGAGATACTGTAAAGTAGATGGCTCAAGATTAAAGACAAAGCAATAGAGAGAAATGAGGATGTCATGGGAAAGAATTCATTAGGGCCGTAGGAGTGGAAAGGCAAGACTTTGGAGATATGTTATCAGTGCAGCGAGATTTCATTGCAGCAGAGACTTCCAGCAGATAAAACTCTGGTAGGCAGTATTTCAGATGCTCAATCTGAGGTCTAAGAGAAAGTCTGAGTGCATATTCTCCTTAATATGGGCAAATTAAAAAACAACCAACCACCCACAATCTAAAAATCCTTCTTCTCTGATGAAACAAACTCAAAGAACCATAACTCGAGGTTCTACAGCACACTCCTGTGCTCAAAGCTAAAAGAAGCTCCTGCAATATTGCTGCGAGTCCTCCTCAAAAACATCCAAGAGCAAAAATTATTTGAAACAATCTTCACAATCGAAATGTACAGGTAACTTCCAGGGAAGGGAGTACCTCAGAAGTGGAAAAGGGTGGAGATATGACAGCACTGTAGGCATTTAGGCAGATGGCAGATTGCATAATTAAGTTTAAAGTTAATTAAACAGTCAAAGAAGAGAAACCATGCAGACCTACGTTTACATGCAGAGACTCAGCCAAAACACAAATTCTATGCAAATATCCTAAACTGAGAGGATGCTGCACTAAAATCCAGCTGCCAGAAGTAGCTCCCATGCCCACCAGTCTCCGTGAATTGACCCATTACGATGGGCCACCAGTGTCCAGCCACAGTGTCAATCTGAGCTGTGACTTTCCATCAAGACAAATCAAAATGAAAAGACAGTGCTTACAGCTGAAGACCCCTTCATACAGCTCCTAAATGGGATCTCAGGAGTGATCAAAGTAACCAGTCCCTCTAGCAACCGCTCACCTGGTTACCAGCAACTCTAAAACATAGTAACAGCTCCGCCCGTGCCAGCCAGTAGCTTGTCTACCAGCATGACTGTAGGACAGACCAGACTGGCTGTGAGCCATCCACATACCAATGAATGTATGTGAAGAGCTCTCACACCCTGCCCCTTTGGAGAAGGTGATCCTGTAAACAATTTTGGCCGAAAGACTGCCAAACCCTGCACAGAAGACCTGAACAGCCTAGGAAAAAGAAGCACAAAAGGAAACTTTGCCACACAGGGGACAAGCTGGCTGCAGGAAGGGAGCCAGTGACTCCCAGATGGGGAAACAGAGACTGTCATGGTTTGTGAGTTCAGAGGGCCATAAGCTGCTTTTAGAGGTGACCATGTCACTGTAGCTGGTTGTAAAATATTTAGACATTCAGCATCCTTACAATGAGCTGCTGAGGAAGAAATGTTCCTAGGTAGGAAGGAAGATAACCAAAAAGCGAAGTGGCATATCCACAGATACTCAGGAGAATCAGCAGCAGAGACAGGCACTCATTTCCAGACCCACAAAAATGAGGTTGGAAGCACCTGCTTGGTGAGAAGTCTGTTGTCACTGCTCCTCTGCTTGAAGCTCTAACACTCCTGCGCTGCACACCCCTAGATTTCAATATGGCACTGGGGAAAACAAAAACATTCTTGCTGACTTTGGCTTTCAGCAAGTGCCTGTGCTTTGACTAGCTGACATTTTCAAAAAAGCACAATGATTTCTTTCTGCTGTGGAAGCTGCTTCTGACCAAGCCAAGCTCACGTGCCCACCACACCACACTTCCTCTTCCAAAACACCTCCAAGCATCCTGATGCTTGCAGGATTTTGACTTCAGTAACTCAGGCAGTAATTGCAGTTTTATTCAATTCCTCAGCAGGGTTTGTGTTGTATGAATACTACATGAGTGCAAGAGCCAAAGATACCATTCCAGGCTCTGAACTAAGGGCTGGTGACGAAGCTCATTTAGTAGCAATAGACTAAAAGTTTATCAAAATAGTTACTGTGCTCCAGCTGCGCGCAGCAGCAGCACAGCGGTGTTGTCAGGGAGGGGAAACAGCTCTTCTGGTTTTCAGGACTCTCTGTGAACCTGCTCCACCCTGCTTGTGACCTCCTAACTACCTACTCCGCCTGATGATTGCACTCCTCAAGGCTTCCACTCCTGCCTCAGGATGTGGGTCAGAGCTGCTTCCACTGCCCTTTCATCCTTCCATCCTCCCAAAGAAAATTCCACAAAACCTTTTGCTCTTTGCTTTATCCAGCAAGCACACTGCAAAAAGACTTCTTCAAGACATTCACTCTAGAAACATATTATTGTGAAATTTCTCTCTTTGATTACTCTGGACTTGAGCAGCTTGGAAGAAGCAAGTTGTTCAAAGATCAGAGGAAATCAAAAGGCTTGCAAAGACAAAATACCTGATGGGAGGTGCTATTCACTAGAAGACATTAACAGCTGAAGAAACAAACAAACTGCTTCTAGATTCACACATAAGTCACCCAATGTGCTGCAGAATACAGCAGTTTGCTGACAGATTGTTCCCCATGCTGCTCAGTCAGGGGAACAGGTACCCGATTCACAACCCTGAGCAGTGTGAGGGGGAAAAATGCCTGAAAACACAGAAACTGAACAAAAATGCACCACTGGTGCAGGCTTACATCTGTAGAAAGCCTGATACATTCTCCAAGGAATGACTTGCCCCATACATCTGTGTGGGCTGCAGCTACCAGTGCCAACGTTTTCTTTCAGCATCCTCAAAGCTTTTGGGTTTGTCACAGAGGACTTTTTTTATGCAATAGATCCCAACATTTTGTTTTCCACCTTGCACCATCCAAGTATCAACTCTCCATAGTTCGAATTTCCCCACAAGAGGGAGTGAGGGACATGCAGACCACAGCGTTTCATGGAGACACTTAGGAAGGGGGGCTTGGGGTGGGAGAGCAAGAGATGGGCACCAGCACATAGGACAGGAGAGGCAGAAGAGCAAAGCAGCAAGCACAGCCTGGAGAAGAGCTGCAGGTAGCCACTGAAGCCAGATGCAAAGAATCTGTCCTACCTACCTGTGATGAAGACACTTGAGAGATTATCTGAACCACAAAGCCTCATGGATAGCAGAGGACAGAGGGCTTTTTCAGCTTAATTCCTGTGTGAACTACAGCATGTTTCAGGGGTAGAATTTGTTATTCAGGGCTTTTAAATGTGCCCATGACAGCCTACACACCACAAGCCTTGGTAGAAGCGTTCCAGTGGTCATTCACATTCACTCCTAAACCATGCTGCATTTCAGGCCTGGATTTGTTCAGCCTCAAATGTGTTATATCATAATCTGCTCCACTGAGTAGCCTATTATTGAACATCTGTTCTCCATGTAGGCAATTTACTGAAAGCTCCCTTTCCCCTCCTCCCCCCCAGCATCTCTTGGATAAGTAAAGCAGGGTTCCTCAAATCATTCACTCATGATCCCAGCATTTTAATCTTTCTTGTGGCTGTCCTCTGAGTACTCATCAATTCATCACCAAACAGAGGGCATCACCACAGGATACAACGCTCCAGAGGCGGTTTCTGCTGCTGTGCCAAAGACACACGCAGTCCATACTCCATCTTCCAATTCCCATGCTCATACATTACCCTTTTGGCCACATTTCACAGGATGGGGGATGTTCAGCTGATTAATCCATCAAAAGCTCAAAACTTTTTTTCCAAGCTGTTGCTTCCCACACTGGGTTCCTTGCACTGCTAACAGGGTTCGACACTGGCCCAATAAATAGATTTTGTTTTGTCCACCAAGTGGATCCGGATGGCTGCCAGCAACCACCCCCATTATTCAATACTCCCTGTGGTCTCCAAGTCATCCAAAAAACTTTCAATCCTGCTTGTATGTTTTCCTCCTGATAACTGACAGAAGCATTAAATAGCAGAGGGTCAGAGCATGACGCTGCAGGAATCAGACGCACCTGTTGGTAACTATTCTCAATTTACTGTTGCATTTAATTAGCTCAGCTTTCAAACAGCAAACATGTCCTGTGACTGTGCTGCCAAGGTGCTAGCATCCACACTTGCACCTTTATCAAACTCCTGATCTCATAACTGGCACTGAGGGAGCTCAACAAGACTTCTGCTGCCTAAACTGACAACAAGTAAACAAAAAAAAAAACAAACCTAAAAATCAACTCAATTCTTGTACTAACCTATTTTCCTAAGACCAAAGTGACAGGCATAACCACCTGAGCTACATAGCAGGAGGCTAAAGAGAAGAAAAAAAATCAGCAGGTGAACAACAAGTGTTTCCACTGATGGAGCATCTACATGAGCAGTAGAAGGTGAAGAAAGCTCCTTCATGGAGATGAAAGCTTTGCTGCCAAATGCAAGGCCTCCTGCTGCAGAACTCAATGCAGCTGCAGCACAGTGTGCTCAGAACTCTGGCAAAGGGCATGGAGGACAGTCATTAGATCACACACAAACCCCACAGTGCCTGTAAGGCAGGATCTCATCTCCCCAGGAGAGGATGCATCAGATATTAACTCACATGCTATAGCTGATGTTAGCCAAAAACATTAGTTGCACAAGATTCAGGAATGCAACATTTTTTTCTGTCAAGAGCAAGAGAGAAATTTATGTTTGTGATGATGTTGCTAAACCATTAGAAAAAGGAGCATCCTATTTTCCATGAGTGTCTCTGATGGGGCCATACAGTAAATCCAGTATCTTATTACTATGATTAACGTCATCTAAGGAACATCACATTGAACCTGGCAAGATTAGCTACTTTAAGACTTCTACAGCAACCAGCATTCTCCATTTACTGAGTCGATTCTGTGGCCTTGGGTAGATTGCTGGCTTCTATCTGCTGGTGCCAGATGAGGAGATAACGGCATTCTTAAGTACTGAATTTCACCACACAAGAACTGCAAGCCACACCACTAACAAGTAACATAACCTTCAAGTCTTTATTCTTTAGAGGAAAGCAGAAGCTGTGTTTTTAACTCCAAAGTTGCTCCACATCCCCCCCGAAAAAAACAAAGCTATTTACTACAGGACCATGGAAAGCCAAAACCCTTAAGATTTTGTCATCTTGGTTAAAGCTGACATTTCTTGAGCAACTGCACCCATCACATCTGCACGAAAGCCATTCCAGGATATTTTCTTTACCTATCCTGAACCTTTTTAATGTCAGGTTGCAGCCACAAACACAGCACCATCATCCAAAACCAATTGTTTTTAAAGCTGTGATGCTAAGCATCAGTCTGCTTGCCAGCAACACTCCTCCATGGAAGCCACCCAAGTTGGTTAAGTACCACAGGCTGGGCAAAGCAATGCCAAGTGTCAGACAGATAATAAATCAGGAAAGGCCATGGAAATTTTACACCGTTTCAAATGAGGCTTGCTGTTACCCAGAAATTCTCTGTTTCTACTCAGGGGGCATGCTGACCCTGACAGATGGGCAAGATGCCTCCATCATACCATAAACTCACGAAGCTTTTAGTGAGAGGATCTTCAGGAGGCTACTTTCTGAAGCTGATTGCAATGTTCCTCCCAAAGAGGATGTCTGCAGGTACAGACTGAGATGGTACCTTCAGTCCTGAAAATTCTGAACCTATTTCATAGCAATTAGCCCTCACAAGCACCCCAGTCTCACTAGAGCTTTCAGCATTAATAAAGCCACCTCTCTCCCAGACACCCTAGCTTCCAATATCCTCTGAAACCAAGCATGGTCAGGAGATTGGTGCCATGGTCTAGCCTTGAGCTCTGTGGTAAAGGGTTGGACTTGATGATCTGTGAGGTCTCTTCCAACCCTGATGATACTGTGATGATTTTCCCAAAGACCATACTGCACCCCACATTTGGAGGACAGTTATCTTCTGCAGATGCCTGGCTTTCAGGTGTTCCAGCAGAGTCAGGAATACGCTGTCAAACAGCAACATTCCCTCAAAAACAGGCTGAGAAGTGCACGTGCTCAAAACTCAGCTGAAACATAGCTGTCCCAAATAAAACCCACAGCCTGGTCTAAAGTACTTACTGACAAAGCCACTGCTTTATCATAGATATTTAAGTTCCACTTAGCAGCCATGCAAATCTCAAGTACTACCATGTAATAGACATAGAGGCAATATTTCTGTCCTCAAGGAAAAGGGGGCTTTAAGCCCCTTTCATGACACAAACATCAGTTGGCCTGAAAAGAGACTTTGATGACTAACTCTGGATTGAAGTGGGAAAACCTTTAAAGCCTTCGATCAAAAGCAGAAAATAACCCAGGGGACTTCATGAAAGACTTTTGTTAGGAAAGTTTAAACCAAATTTTAGCACCCAAAGAAGCTGGGGGGCTGGGGATTTAGGGGGAAATGACAACAGGAAAATTGTATTAGATTAAAAACTACACTCATCACATTTTAAGGTGGCATTTGAGGATCTTTTTTTGTCCTATTGGTGTCTGAGAACACACTTCAGAACACAAAACTTTATGGCAATTCTCCTTGCAGAGGTTTTAGCTGCATAGAAAGAAGCAACAATTTGTGGAATGCACCTACAAGCAGCTTTGTCTTCCTGAATCCAAGAGTGCTGATACCACAGAGTGAATCCAGCCTGCAGTTCAGTTCCACAACGATGTCACATTTCAGACAGAGTGCTTCCAACCCCCAAACCTTTTCTTGTGGACTCACGATACAGAATAAACCAGGCAATGCTCAGTGCTTATCGTGGACAGTAACATAACCACTGTGAACCCCAGGCCTCAGTGCCAGGTGCTAGGGGCTCCACAAACCACTCTGCTTCCTCCCAAGGGCACAGCAACTGCTGCAGCGCTGGAAAGACACTAACGGGGACCCGTTCCTTGATACCCACCCACAGCCTGCCCTGGGGCATTCAAAAGGCTCAGTTTCAGTTCTGTCAGCTTTGAGGTCACTGCAAACCTGACCATGGCTAAGCCTGAGCTGAAGAGCTGTTAAGAAGAGGACAATAAAAAGAAGTAATATAAAGAGAGATGCTTGGCTTTAAGATTAGCTCAAAGAGCCTCTTGGAAAGCCTACAGCTGCCTGAACAGAGTTCATTTGTGAGGAAATGTCACTACTGAAAAGATGATATGCCACTGCTATGACAGAAGCAATTCCTGCCATCACTTTCACAAGCCTTGATTTAAACTGATCAAACCAGACACCTGCCTAGGCAGAGTAATATGACTTATATCAGCATCAAGAGAGAAAGACAAGCTTTGAAGTGAGAAAATAATAATCTTGTACTGTGATGTGCGAGTACTTATGCCTAAGTGCTTGCACACTGTAAAATCTTCATTTCACTTAAACAAGAGTGCTAAAATATACTCAAACTGAACAAGAGGGGGAAAAAAAACCCCAACACTTCTCTGGATCAGATGACACATTATCTCCCATTTATTTTCTCCCCAAGAAACTGTTTTCATGTCCCTGCAAGTGCTCCGGAGTGCAACCGCTCTCAGCTGTGCAGCAGGGTGGCTGAAGAGACATAGAGAGGGCAGAAGAGGAAGGGTGGGAAATTAATTGCTTATTGGTGCCAATAATCTTTCCCACAGTCTAAGTTTTCCACTTGGGAGGTCAAACACGAGGACCAACATTTTCTGCTCTAGGTTTTTACACTAAAGAGGCAACTAGTTTTCAAAAGGTTAATGCAATCCCACTCTCAATTAGAGTAGGAGGGAACTGTGTGTGCTGGCTTTTTAAAGCCAGGATATTTTCATTTCATACTAAAATCCATGTAGCTCCTATAATCTTCATGGCAACAAACCATAAACCTCCTAGGCTCTCCATAACTGCTCTTCCCTGCTCTGCAAAAGCTGAAGGGCAAAAAGTAGCAAAGTCCATTATAATAGGCCAGCATAATAAAGAGTATTACAATGAAGCATGCAAAAAAGAAAATCTTCTCCCAAAACATCAAGCCCATCCAGAAATTTCAGCAAAATCTGCTTGTGTTAAATCTCCAACTCTGATCTGCCATGCAAGAACTCATGAAAGTCTACCAACTTTCACACATGGTCGACTGTCACAGCCTCAAAAATACCCCAAATCCTGAGACAAGTATATTTCTTGCCACTCAAGTGATAGGGCACAGTTTTATAAGATTGATTTAGGTAAACATTTACTTGATTTCCAATTCAGGAGCTGTGATAGGCCTCGGGCCCATCTTAGCCAGCTGAGAAATGGATCTCTTTTCTGCTTGTTACAGAGAATTTAATATGGTGACATTTATGAGCTCCTCCAGTAGCAGCTCATAAGATCAGGCTGTTCGAGTATTTCACCATAAATAACGTTCAGAAGAAGTTTTAACCCTTTAATACTGAGACCCCAAATTTAAACTGCCTGGCTTCTCTCACTTGTTGATGCTGTGTTTGGGGAGTGGGGGCAGGGTGCTAATTTATCTATGTGGGCTTGTTGTCTTGAACATCACATTTTAAGAGACACATTCACTTCACTGCTGCAAGATGTGGTCTCTCTGTCACTAACAGCAAAACGTACTGGAGTCAACACTTTGTGTCAGGAATTAGGTATTACACAGGCATCTTAGCTCCCGAGTACCAGATGGACTTGGACACTCTGCAAAGGCAGCACTAGAGATCCAAAGCGGCAATGCAGACAAAAGCATGACTCCACTCTGAGCCAGCTCAGATCCAGCAGTCTTGTTAATTTGGACTCTACACTACAGAAATTAGACTCTCCTAGTCTTAAAGTGATCCTGGAAGCAATACAGTCACATTCAGAGAGCTTAGGCCAGGGGATTAGGTCCTGCCAGCACCGAGCTGGCTCCACATGAAGCCATTCACGCATGCTGGACAGCTAACTTGTAAGTCAGGACAAAGCCACTCACGAGTACCTAAGGGCTGACTAACTTGGACAGAGTAGAACTGGCCTATGTTAACTCACTCATGGCTAAAACATCACATGCAATTCCACAGTAATTGCAGAAATGGACCAAACAGGTCATTAGTGTGAGCTCACCTTGGACTTGGCCAGGAGACAAGTGACTGTTTTTCCTGGCATTTACTGCCAGTGCATCCTCAGTAAACTGTTCAGTCAACAAGCATCCAGCTGCTGTGTCTGTATTGGCAGGACATCTGCCTCGCTTCTTATGTTTCTTCTTCCACATGTCCTCCTCCTCCTTTTCATCAGAACCAGAAGACTTCTGCAGAGATGGACAATGTCTCAGGCTGTTTGATACTCTCCCACCCAAGGCATCACTCAGATTTAACAAATCAGATGCAGCTCCACATGAATGTAGGTAATGGTCTTCCTCCAGATTCAAGTCTCCTCCTGGACCAGCGATGGGTTTTTTTTTATGAGGACATCTATTCAGAGCAGTTTGGACATTATCATTCTCAAATCCTCCAGGCAAGGGCTGTTCAAGGTGAGATGTTCTGACCGGGGAGTAGCTGTGCATATTCAACCCATTCCTGGCTGGACTATCCTTCACCAGGACTCTCTTCAGAGGTGGGTCCAGATCTGAGCTGGGGTCACTGGCACTGCTCTCTTCCAGCTGCATCTTCTGCGCGATGTGATTCAAATAGGACCGAAATCGGCCGCTGTGGTGCTTCTGCACTAGCCTCGCGTAAGCGTTCTTCTGGGGAGCCACAGGCTTGCTCATTCCCTCCTTGGCACTTTGGGCAGAAGCAGTATTTCTCACATACCCCAGCTGATCCATGGTGTAGCAAAAGGCCCAAACTTCACAGTTGTAAATAGACATAAGGGGGGAAAAAAGTATTATTTTCTTGAAACAAAGTGTCAAACAATTGATCACGCTACAAGACACCAAACCCTGCTAAACTGAGCTCTACAGAAGTTCTGGGTTGGTGAGTCACTCTGCTGGGGGAATGGCTTCCATGATGTACTCAACAGCTGCCCTGCACCAAAACCCTGGCAGCGACCTAGAGGTGACCACAGTCACTGTACCTGCCAAGATGCCACACAAACCAGGGATTTTTGCCACAAGACACTACAAATACAAAAGATTTCTTTAATCTGCTCTTTCCTACCTTTGCAAAAGTCATGTCAATTAAAGCAGCGACTGACAGACTGCATCAGACATCATTTCAGCAGCTATCAGAAGTAAAATGCCATGCCCAACCTCGGCTTCAGAAATAACTGCATCCTCAGTGAAGCGGCTCAGTGCTGCTGTGAAAAGCATACATAGCCTGTTACTTCCCTCCCACAGTGACTTCCACTTCTGGATTATATAGGACATCTGCTTTAAAAACCAAGAATAACCATTTCAGCTTGTTTTTCTTGTCATAAACTCACTCCCAGCACGATGGAAATGACATAAATTCCCTAGCACAAGTAACCATCTTGCAAGAGCTCGTAACTTGTAGCGATTGAGACACACTGGCTGCCACCCCATCCAGCACCACCTTCTGTAGATGGTGTCACGTCTCCACCTTCACTGCACAAGTGTGGAACTTCAGCAGAACAAGCCTCTGTCAATCAGCTTTTTCAGCAGCTCTAGCTTTGGAGGTTTTGGACTAAGACTATCCAGTAAATTGTCCTCAGCTACTGTTAAGGTAAATTATAAGCACAGGCAGGACATAGCAATGATTTTTGTTATACGTAGCAATCAGAAAGGAATAAAACAGTATCTAGTGACAATGGAGCTCAGCACAAGTGCTGTCTTCTGTGGATGTTCATAAAAATGCCTTTTTTTTTTTCCCCTTCAAGACACATTTGAAGCCGAACAGCTTCACTTCATCCCAGCTGGTATGTTGCGAACTTGAGGCTTTGCTGTCATCTTTTCTTTATGCCAGAACTAAGAGTCAAAGAACTTTAAGCCAAAATAAAGGATACTGCCCATTAAACCTCTTTTTTTCACTTCTCTAAGAGCAGAGGTGCTGGCAGGGCAAGGCTCAGAAGAAAAGAAATTTCGATCCTCTATAATATTCCCACATCTGGAATTTTTCTTCAGCCTTACCCTCTTCTCCCTTCTGCTGCAGATGCACAAAGGATGTGCACCCAGGCAGTCTCCTCCATGCACACACTGCCTGGGAATGGGGCATCATCCAGCAGGGACCAAGGACTCCAGAGCCAGCTCTGCTGACTGCTCTGGCCATTTCAGAGAAACAACATGTGCTGCAGTGGGATTTGAGCACTGATGTGAACAGGCTTCACGATACAAAGCAACAATTCTAAATCCCTGAATAAATAGGAACAATTCTTTGTGTGGTTTGTGATTCTTGTTCCTAAGATTTTCCACTAGCGTTGGCCAATAGCTCAACTTTTCTAACAGACTGACCTGCTCCAGTGCTATTTCAAAAGCCTCACAGGGGTAGGTCTACAGCAACTTCTTTCAACGTCACCACCTCCCATTGCCAGGACAATAGAAGCAGATAACATTTGTCAGAGCCAGCAGGGCCACTCTTCAAACACTGGTTCCGGGATACAGGAGTTTAACAGCTTTATTCACAGGTAAAGAATAAACATTCACACCTCTCCTCCGCAGCAATTTCTACTTTAATGAAATCAGCAATTGGAGGACAGACCAAAAAAGGGACCTACGAGCCCCCACTCATCACAGTTTCGTTGCTCTACCGTGGGTCACCAGAAATCAACAGCTTCCTAACAGGCAGGGTGCAGAGGAAAGGCAGAGGTGAGTAGCAGGGACACAGACCCCGCCTCGCCCCCAGACGGGACAGCGATGCTTAGGGTTGAAACGCCGGAAAGAAAGCGCCAAAGGATGACAATGCTTTCGCCAGGCCTTGGATGAAAACTGCCCGTTGTTTGCACAGGGTGCTTTACGAGGAGAGGCAAAAGCCTTCACTCTCAGCCTAGCACCACGGCGGGCACCGCGCTCTGCGGGTGTCCAGGCCTCCCAGCTAGCAGCGAAGGCAGACGCAACTGCTTCAGCAGCGGCCAGCAGCAAGTGCGGGACCGGGGCTGGAGGGGCCCCCAGCAACCCTCGGCAGCGGGGCAGCCCAGGGGCAGCCTTTCCCCTACCGCCTCCCCTGCCAGGCACCAGCGCCAGAATTCTCACCCGGCGCACCCTCGACCCCTCAGCCTGGGCCACCACTACTCCTCCACAGCCGGAACAGGAGCTGATAACGCCCGAAGCGAACCAGTAAACAACCGGATCAGCGCCCCGTCACGGCGGCGGCACCGACAGGGCCTGAGTGCCGCTGGGACCGGCCAGGGCGCCGCTCCCTCCCTCCCCCCCGCTCAGCGCCCCAGCACTGGGCTCACGAAGGGGACACCGAGCTCGACGCCACCACTCACCGGCCGCAGGACTCCCCCCGCCGCGCCGCTCCGCGCCGATTTAAAAGTCCCTGCGCCCCCACCGTCCGCTTCCGGGTCAGAGGCTGCTACGGGCCGCGGCAGGGCCCAGAAGGCCTCACGCGAAGCGTTCAGCCCGCACTCGTTGCTGCTGGAGCAGCCGCCTGCGCTTCTCGCAGTATTGCCAGGCTGCCTTCAGTGGCACGCAGCGAGCCTCCAGCTGTGGGCCCTCTGCGCAGCGCAGGGCGCAGTTTGCACCTGGGGATGGGCCCGGGAAAGAGTCCTGTGAGGGAGGTATCAGCAGGAGGATAAACAGGATCTTCCAGGAGGGGACGGAGCGTCTCGGTACAAGCAAGGCGCCCGAGTCCTGCTCACTGCAGAGGAATATGCTCCCCCCTGGCAGGGCCCGTAGGTGCCTATGAGAAAGGACACTTCCAGACAGAGGTCGGGCTGGTCCTGGGCCCCTGCTTTGCTCGGTCGCAGCAGGTAAGGGTGGGGAGGCTGGCCAGGGTGGGGCTTCTGGCGGGGTCCTTAGAGCCCAGGGCGCTGCAGGGAGGGGGACACAAGAGGTGTTGCCACCACAGCAGGGATGCAAAACAGGCTGTCCTCAGCCTGCGAGGTTTGCAGGCATTCCCCCTTTCCAGCTACAGCCAGCTGAGGTTTCTGTGACGGTTTGCTGCAGTCCACTGCCAGCACTTCTGCTTCCACCAAAGTTTCTAGCCAGAGAGGTGAGAATAGCATTGCTGAGCCAATTTAGTATTGCAAAGAGCTGTGACTGCTGTTGTCCCAGCAGAAACTAGGAGCTATACCTCCAGAAGCTACACAGGAAAGGCTCCTTCAAGACCTACACATCCTCATCTTCATTGCAGAGGAGAGCAGACTTTTGGGGCCCTGCTGTCAGAGCTCTTCATACTCCTCCAGCACTGGAAGCTGGGCACTAGGCAACCTGCTGATCCTCCAGCCCGCCCTTGCCACAGCACCCAACTCCCAGCGCTGACCAGTGGTGACCTGAGCTCTGCCAGGGTAAGCCAGAGCCTTCACATCAGAGGGTGACGTTTGAAGCACAAGAGCGGAGTTAGGAGCTGGGTGTTTTACTCCTTGTTCCTTCTGTGACTGCACACCTCCCAGTGGGGCTTTACAGCAGAGCCAGATCCAGGCTCTGGCTGACTGGGAGTAGGTGTTTTGGTCCCTGATGTTACCTGCACACTCAGGCTGAGTTTGACGAGTTTCTACCACAATAAAAATGAGAGCAATAAGTTGGCCTCACGGCACCCTCAGTCAGCCTTGCTTGAGCTGTCTGCTTGGAGCAGCACCTCAGGGTGGAGGAAGGACCCAAAGGGACTGGTGTTTCCCAGAGTGGCTCTGATGGGCAAAGGCTCTGTTCAGCCTTCACTTTGGCATCCCCAGCAGTGTAAGACTAGCCCATGTGAAAAGTGACAAGCTCGCCCTCCTGGTAGAATGGATGAGGGTACAAGAGGGACCCAGGAGCTCTCAGCCCCACTGTCCCCCTCTCTGTGCCAGCCAGATGGGAGCAGAAGCTCCTCTTCATGATTCAATCTGAGATGTCCCTCCTCTCTACTTCACCACCCTGCAAGCTTGGCAAGGCTCCCTTCTGCACCAAGTGGTGCCACCAGCTGCAGTGTGCCCTATTCCTTCCACAGGAGATGATAGATGTGGGGAGAAAATGTGGAGGATTTGGTGTTTCTTAACACTACTGCCAGCATCGGAGCCTGTGGTTTCACAATGGTATCATGCATGGCAAGAGAGATACAGCTCCACAGCTGGGTGCCTCTGTTTGAGCCCCTGCTACACACAAGACTGTGAGCATCAGCAGAGTGGCAGAATGTTTCTCAGACTCCTTATCCTGGTAGTAGCCAAGGATCTGGAAATCTGGTCTGGTCCATGGGGCAGTCTTCATTTGTGCCCCCTCTGCTCTGCCTCACCACTGACCCAGACAAACAAAATATATCAAGTACATGTCACATTCCCAGCACCCGGTGGGCACACAGCAGATCTCTGTGTGCCCAGAACCAGCTGGGCACCCAGGACCAGCACACTCATCCTTCACACCCTTTGAAAGAGGCTATGTGCAAACGTGACAAGAAGCTGGTGCCTCATACAGGATCTCACCAAACATTATTCCTCCCAGGGAAGGGCTGGACTGATTCAGCCTCACCTTTGCCTCCGTCTTCCATCTGCACTGTCCTTGTGGTTGCTGAGCAGAAGGGAGCAGTCACCTCACTGGTGCCTCCACGACTCTCCATGACAGCTCATGGGCTTTCCTAGATGGGAGTGAGTCCATGGGCAGATTTTTTCCCTGTGTTCTCGTTTCCTGGGGTCCTGTAGCAGCAAGCCCAGTCCAGTGTCCCAGCTTGCTTTCCCACAAAGAAGGATTATCTCTCTATCTTCCCCCAGGCAGTAACTGGTAGCTGCTCCCCAACGTTGGAGGCTGGAACGTGTCGTGGCACCTCAGCTGAGGCGAGATCACCGCGTGGCTCCTTGGCCAGGAGCGCTGTGCTTACGAAGGCTTTGGCTTCCCTGCCTGTGGTTTCAGTGAGGAGCAGAGGCCCGCCTGGTGCTCCTTTACATCAGTGTTAATCAGGAGTGACTGGCCAAAAGGCTGGAGCCGCCCCGAGATGACTCAACAAGGGGAACCCTAGCTGGGAGCAGGGCAGTTCCCCTGATGCCTCCATCCGCTTCCTGCAGCCCACCCTGTGCGAACTGAAGCTGCGCATGGAAATGTCACCCTGCTAACCTGAATGTCTCCTCTTGTTGGTGCAGAATATTTCAGGCTGCAGGCCATGGCAGGGGGATGGAGGGCAGTGGGGTGCTCTGCCTCTCTGCTTTTGGCCAGAGGGTACACCCACATGGCATGAGGATATGCTGAAAGGCAGAGCAAGGCTGTGGGTTTGCTCTGGATCCTCTGAGCAACCTTGGAAATGTCTTGATCGCAGCAGAAGCAACCAGAGTTGGGCCAGAGCCTCACTGACTTGATATTGCTCAGGCACTGAGAGCTGTCAGGACACTTGACTTGAGGACACAAGCCATGCTTGGTGGGTACAGAGGGGAAAGAGACAGGTTTGCTACTATAAATAAGCTAAACAAACATCTCTCTCAATAGTAGATACCCATCTGGTAACTGTGCCACAACACATGTGGTCTTGCCCCACCCATCCTTCAGCTTCTTCAGTCGTCTCCTGAGCCCTCCATATGACTGGTTGGGAAACACACCACCCAGAATCAGGACTGATGAGTTCCTATCTCCTTCAGACACAGCAGCACCTGAAAGAATGCCTGCAGCTCACTTCAGCGTGGCAGAAGGCCTGTTTTCAATGTATTTGCCCAGCAGAGAAAGGGAGAACCATCCCCTAGCAAAGAGTGACAGGCAGCCAAGAAAGAGATGGAGGAGACAGTGGAGAAAAAAGATGAGGTGCAAGGGTAGGACATTGAAGCAGCAGTGTTTAGCTGCTTTGGTTTAGCTTTGGTCTCATGCATTTATCCCCTGGATACCCTTCAAGTCTCCCTCCCTAGTTATAGATGGCCAAATCTCTTTTAAAACCCAGTTTTCCTGTAGCCTCCTGCCCTGCCAGTGGCAGGACTGAGCCTCCCAAAGGTGCTCAAAGTGGTTTTGAATGATGAAGTTCTGAGGTCCCAGGGCACTGGCGCACCTCATGGGACACAGCTCCACGGGTCCCATCAAGAAACCCAGGCAGGAAGTTGCTCTGCACATACCAAGCTTGTGGGGAGCAGGAATGAGGGACAGAGGCAGAGTGCACAGCACAAGGGATTGAGGCACACAGGTGGGGCAGTGAGTTCAAGCCCCATCTGAAGCCCTCGGGGAGGTGTAAAAGGCACCTGCAAGGCAGGCAGTGACTAACAGGGTTAGGGGGATATAGGACTTCACAGTCCTCCATCGTTGCCACCCAGTCCCCATCCTGACACTCATGAGACGGGATTGGAACAGCCCCCACAGGAACCACTTTGAGGCTGCAGGCACACCACGAGCAAGCAGGAGGTGATGCTGCAGTGGAGACCGCAGGGCCGAGGGGACAGTGGGCACGTCCTAGCAGCTCAGCGAAGGCGAGTGGGGGCTGCTGCTGGCCCTGCTGCCGGCTGGCAGGCGGGGCAGCGGCTGAGCGCCTCACTTATCAGCATTAGCTCATGTGAAAGCCCTGGGCCTTTGTATCTCAGGCAAACACCGGCCATTATACCTCAGCAGGCCAGCATTGTTATTCTGTCTGGTAGCAAAAGGTTAGGGCTGTGGAGCCCCGCACGTCCACACTGGCTGCCCGTGCGGCAGGCAGCAGCGGGCTCACCACGACTGCCTGCCCCAGCACCGCTCCTCACTCCCAGCAGGGGCAGCCCCGGCTGTTCCCGGACCAGCCAAGCTCCACCTGCACCATTATCTGTGCCTCAAGACTGCCTCACCATCCGCGGGGCTGAAATCTGCCCCTTCCTCCCCAAGCTCTTGGCCTGGCTGGGCTCGTCCCGTGCTGCTTAGCCTGGCCCCAGCAGCAGCTCTCCTGTGGGGTACAGCCAGAAAGAACAGGGCGGGGGGAAAGAGCAGAAAGCTCAAATGTGGCTTCGTTGGGATTACGACCCTGGGCTCAACTGTCAGCACTTGCATCCCTGTGCTCCCTTGGGGTTTCCCACATCTGGGATGCTCCAGGGAAAGGCCTGTGAAGCCCGAAGGCTTTGTCTCGAAATACAGGTGTCAGAATGGACTTCCCACCTCTTGGCACTGCTTTCCCAGGACGCCAGCTCAGAGGGGCTGGGGGGCATTTGGGGTTGGCAGGGGGGCCACGAGGAAGCTCCTGACGGCATTGTCAGGGGTGATAGAATGTTGCCCAGCCAACCAGCTGGAAGCAGCTCCTGCCAAGGCAGGGCGTGCGCTGCCACCGGAGCCGCAGGGCTAGTGAGGACCTGCTCACCTGGCCCGGATGTGCACGTAGCACGTTACAGCACAGACACCCCCCACCCCGAAACTGCAGTGGGGTGACACGATGCACTGGTGGCTTCTGGCTCCAGCACCATGATGAGGCCCCTCCTAGGTATAGGTTAGGCATCCATCCCTGATAGCCTGCTGGATCCCTGCCTGGGATCTGCACAAGGCACGGCTCCCTGTGGGAAGAAATGTGGTGACTGTAACTCATCCTTTGGTCTTTCCAGGCCATCACCTCTTTGGGTAGTACCTCTTCCCCAAAAGGATGCTCAGTGCCAAAACCAGCAAGCTGGGATTGGTGTTGGGACCTCCAGGTTGCGAGCAAAACACTGCCAGACCCACATTTCTAGGGAGAAGGCATCTGAGGAAGGGAGGACAAAGACATCTGTCATGTTTATCTTGGAAAATCTCAACAACCTGCCCTTGCATTAGCTGTGGAGCTGATGCTGCCAGAAGTTGGAGGCAAAGCAGTTTGCATCCTCCAAGGACTGATAGAGAGGGAAGGCCACAGCCTGAACTCACTTGTACATTAGAATTGCTTCATTTCCTCAGTACTCTACAGAAGTCTGAGATGTGGTGTTCTAGCTCCCCTTAGACCACCGAGGCAGCCTGGACTTTCTCTTATCTCCTTGCTCTCACCAAACTGGGAGGTTTGGAAAGGGACAGAGATGCCATATTGGTCTCATTATGTTGCTGTATCCGCAGCCCAGTCCACCCAGCCTATCCATGCAGGTCTGTGGGATCAATTCCCATTGTAGTCCCAGTCTGGGAGCAGGGAATATTGGCTCTGTGTGTGTCCTGAGGCAGAGCGCTCCTCCAGCCCCAAAGGAGACAGAGGAAAGTGTAAAATCATGAAGTGTTTCCTGTAATGCCTCATTCAGCAGCAACATCCAAAACAAACACCAGGGATGTTCAAACAGGCTGAAGCCTCCATCAGCATTTCAGACTCAGAGAGCTGGAGGTGAAGTAGACACTGATGTGGCTGCAGCACCCAGCAGCATCGCACTGTGGCACGCAAAACCACCCTGTCCCCATAATGTCCTGGTGTATGCCTGGGCCCCTGGGCTGTTAGTGGCCACAACTGAGCTTCCAGCTGATACTCCTGCCCTGGGTCCTGTCAGGTTATTCCTCAGAAAAGCTTTCTTCCCTGCATCCTCAGGAGCACATCACCTCCTTCATCCTGCCACAGTGGTGGGACAAGATGGTCCCCTGCCACTGTATGAGCTGAGGGTGGATCATTTGCCCCTGCAGCCAAAATTTAAATCCCCACCGGAAACCTGCTTCTTGCTGAGCCTGCTGTCACCAGACCTCTGCAGAGGTACTCTGAAATCTGTGGGGAAAAAAAAACATAAACTGTAAAAAGTCCTGTAGGGGCACATTAAACCATCAGTGGTGTTCTCTTGGCAAACACCAGCACACATCTTCCTGGAGACTGGGGGTTGGTGGCTTTGCTGGAGGAGAAGTAGCTACTCCATCCTTGTAACTGCTCCACTCACCTGGCCCTGCCCCAGGCAGGCAGAGAGCAATGCAGGCAGGACGAGCAAAAAGCAGCAATGTTTCCAGGCTTGTTCCAGAGCCACTGATGAACTCTGGGACAGCACTTAACCAACAGCTCTTTGGGCTCGGCCACGGGTTGCAGGAGAACTTTGGATGCTCCAGCATCTCTATCACATGCACAGAGCCTTCTGATGTCTCTTTTTGCAAAGGGACAAACAGCCTTTATGTGGAATCAGCTGGAATTCCTCAAAATACAGGTACTCATCAATCCATCCAGAAATGCTCCCTGGTCCATGGCAGCAGAAGAGGCATAAATCTGGGCTGCAATTTCCCCCAAAGGAATATTGAGACACACTCCCTAATGAAGACCAAGTGGAAGATAAAGGGGATAGATAGCTGGCTTTTGGATGCTGCAGTGGCACAGCTTTCATCAGGCTTGAGTCCATGTTTCTGTACTGTAAACCTTCTTGGAGTTATCTTCTGGAGGGTGCCTGGAACCTGGTTTCTGACTTCAGCTAAGAGAGCTGGGGCCACAGCACCATGTGACAGGATCCAGGCTCTCCCACAGCATCACTCAGCCCTTCCTTGTGATGGAGCCAAACAACCCATGCTGCTGTCACACGTACCCCTGTGACCTATCTCCTCCCACCCTCCAAATCATGCTGGCACCAATCATACTTTGATGAATCCCACTCCACCTCAGGCACAGGGACTTGTGTGCTCTCTCACACGTGCACCCTTCCCTAATCCCTACACACTGACAGTCCCCCTGGGTGTCCCTTCTCAGGGGGTCACCCCCACTTTGGTATCTCAGCATTTTCAGCCCTACAGCAGCAATGTTCTCTGCTTTTGGGCAGTTTCCAGCACGTGCAACTTACCAGTCCACCCTGAGAGTGGGACTTAGTGGAGGGCAGGATATGTCCTGTCTATGGGTGATAACCAGCAGGACCCAAAGGGGTGAAAAGCAGCTTGAGGCCAGGCTGGAGGGAGCCAGCACCACTGCCACCATATGGACACCTTTGAACAGCCCTTAATCTGCTGCCTCACGAGAAAGGGTGCTGGGTACATTATGTGGCATGAAGAGCAGTCAGGTGTGGGTTTTCTTGCCTTTTTTAGGTCCCACTGAACCACTCCCCCACCAAATGCACCACAGCCTGTCTCCCCAGAATCCCTGATTCAATACTGGTTCAATTCCTCGGGGGCAGACCAGACCCGGAGCCCACTTTCTCCCCCCAGCTCTCTTTGGTCCCACGGGTGCAATGGGGAGGGGTGTCACACCATCCAGCCCATCCTGTGGGTCTCCAGCCCTCCTCATCCCACATGCAGGATCCCGTTTGCTCTCCAGCACCCAGGAGAAGCCCCCAGGCAACACAGACCTCTCCATCCCGTGCTCTCTGCTGTCATGTATGTCCCGAATGTCATCTAAGTCCAGTTCTCAACCTGGGCAAGCATCCTGCAGGGACTGGCTAAGGAAGGCACATCCCTTTAAGGGTTAAAAGCTTTCAGGCCCCCATCCCATGAAACAAAAGGGCTTAATGCCCTTAACCCCTTCCTGCTCACACCTTTTTCCTGCTCTGAGTTTTTGCCACCTCCAGTGGATCCGATCTGGTTTGAGTTAAAGGAAAGGCTTTCTGTGCACCGGGCTCTGACTGCAGCGACTTACAGCAGAAAAGGCAGACTCATTTGAATAACAAGATTAATTGGATTTATAAAGCACAGCCTCCCCCCAAACCCGAGGCCCTGCACAGTGTGACAAAGAAAACACACTAATGAAAACCACGCTGGTGAAAGCCAAGGGCACAGGACGAGCCTCCTTCGGCTGGGCGCTGGCTGAGACCTGGCTGCCTTGTGACATTTATGGCAGCTCTCTGGGGAAAGGGAGAGCTTCTCTGGTGGAGAAGCTCGGATACAGCTCCCAACCCCACGTCCTACAGTATACAGGGGGCTTGGTGGCAAACGTAGCTGCCCTTCCTCCCCACACCATGACATTTCTTGTCCCATCCCCATTTATGGCTCCCCCTGGGAGAAGCTGTGGGGCAGGGCTGCCTGCAGCATCAGGGCAGGAGCCAGCACAACCAGGATGCTGATGGCAGGACCCTTTGTCAGATGCCAAGCTTCTGGTGACTTTGGACACCCTGACAGCCCGGGGTTGCAGAGACACAGTATTCATCTGCCTGCTTCTCCTTTTTCCCCTGCACAAGCCCAGCTGAAAGAGGTAGTGCTTGCACCCCCGTGCACCTCAAGAGGCTGGATATTACCTCTCAGCTAAGCTTTGGGTGGGACAAGAGCTGAAGCCCAAGAGAAGGGGCCTCTCTCTGCTCCTCGCCTGCACCCACAGAACCCTGGCACCCGGAGTCGGCTCTAATCCCAGCTCCATCACTTCACTCTGCCTGCATGCAGACAAATGCCCAAGCACAAATTTACACTCCAGAAAGTCCAAGTTGTCTCCACCTGGCAGGCACGATGGAAAAACCACCGAGACCTTCTCCTTCCAGCTCCCGTTCACGTGGAGCTGCAAAGCCAATCTCCTTTGAAGTGTCCTCTGCCCAGTAGCCTGGGCCATGGAGAAGGAAACATCTCCCTGCTCCCCAGAAGGGAAAATATGGACCCCCAAAAAGCCACAGCACACTGGCAGGGACAGCTCCCTAGGGATCAGGAGAGCAATATAGCCCAGAAAAACCAAGAAAAGGGAGGAGGAAGAAGGGAGCAGGTTAGACCTGACTCCAGGGAGAGGAGAAAGGGCAGAGAGCATCCCAGGAAAGGATTCGAGATGTAAATCCAGTCTGGTGTAATTCAACCCTGTATGCTTCTGCAAAGGGGGGGGTGCCTTTCCTCTGGCCTGATCTCAGTAACAGAAAGCTCTTCGGCCAAAGTGCCAGGAATGGTGCCCAGCTCCATTGGCAACAGGTAACTGAAACTTCAGAGCTGCAGGGTGCCAGGCATACCAGCAGCAGTGGCACAAATTCTGTCCTCCTGGCTGCTGGAGGGGAAGGGTGAGGGCAGAAGAGGCCTCCTACTGTGTCTCCAGAGCCTCTGTGAGCTGCTGGGGTTAACTCTGGGATCCTCCTCCCACACCCTCCAGCTCCAGGAGCAGGTCGGAGGAGGCCAGGCTGCACAATCCTGCCAAGGGTCAGCCCTTAGGGTCCTGTCTGCAGCAGGGTTCCTGTGATACTGATTGTGCCCTACAAAGGACTTCCCAAGCCCATGTGAAGAGCCCCATTTCTAAATCCAGGGACACCATCCAGCTCCCCCCAGGAGAGCAGAAGGAGCAGGTTACCCAAGCCAAGGGACACACCTAGGTGTCTTCAGGCATCCCTATGTCCCCGATGTCCCTGCTAGGGATGGCAGCGTCCTCATTCTGCCAGCTAGGGACCTGGGGGACATATAGGTTCTGATTTAATCTTGGGCGGGAGGGGGGCGTGTGTGTGTGTGGAGAAAAACAGTTCTTTTGGTGCCGTTTTGGGGGGGGTTAACCCGGCCACCACTACCGGGACGCCCCCTAGCCTGAGCCAGCCAGCCCAGGCTGTCCCGTGTTGCTCTGCAGGGGGTTACTGGGGAAGCTGGCGTGTGCGCAGGGTCCGGGGGGTAGCCGGGCAAAGCGAGAGCAAACAGGTTGCAGGGGGCCCGGGGGGGTTGGGGGATGCGTGAAGCCGAATGCTCCCCGCACTCTCTTGCTGCTCTCCAACTCCCCGCGCCGGTCGCCTCGGGCTGTTGTGTCATTCGTTCCTGCCAGAGGAGCGGGGACACCCCCGCACCCCCCACGCCACCCCCTCCTTTAAATTCCTGCTATTGTAGAATGAAGCGGGTTGGACCTGGGTTGTTTTAGATGACATCACAGCAGGTTGGGTTATAAAATGAATGAAGCAGAAAGCCCAAGTTCAGTAGCTCGGCACTTCGCAGGCGGCAGGAGGGGACCTCGGGGCTCCGCTCTGAACTTTGGCTCCCGTCAGTGCCGACCTCTCCCCGGGGCTCCCCTTGGCTCCGCGCTGCCCTCCCGGTCCCCTCTTGCTCGGTTCCGCAGGATGCAGATCTCACCCTTGCTGGCTGGCGGACTTTTACTCGCTCTGCTCTCCGTCGGGCTGGAGGCGAAGCCGGTGTCTCAGCTCCCACAGAAGGTACGCTCCCTCCCTCTCTGCCCTCTCCCCGGCTCGCTGGTGGCACATGGGGGGAGGCGCGGGGTGACTTTGGGGCGGCAGAGGCATTACAAAGTGGGGTCTTCCTTCTCATGCGCTTTTTCGAGTACTAGAGGACTCCCGGCTTGTGCAGCCTGTCCCAAGCATGCGTGTCCCGGGGCCGTCAGCCCCAGCGCCGGGGCTGGAAGGGACGCTGCCTGCCGTGTGCCCTGTGCCGTGTGCCCTGCCGGAGCGGCTGCAGCAGTCTGCTCTTCGGCGTCGCCCCGGGACCCTCTCTGTGCGGGCCGCTGAGGAAGGAGAGCGGACCCTGAGCGGGGTGGGCAGCAGGTGCATGGATGTGACGCCAGAGCCTTGCGGGCAGCCCTGCCCGAACAGGCCGGGGCGTCCCCTGGGGATGTGGCACCCCAAATGGGAGTGTCCCGAAGAGCTGGGTGTCCCCACGACGCTTGAGCAGGAGGGGTGCAGCAGAGGCGGCTGACACTGGGTGGCACTGCCTGGAGGGCACAGAGACAGCGACAGGGACTGAGGAGTGCCCCAGGACAGAAGTAGGATGGAGCTGGGGGGGTCCCTGTACAGAACTGGAGTGTAGGCTGCAGAGAAAGGCATGATACAGAGTGAGAGGGCTGTCAGGGAGATGAATGGGGGTGAGCAACCCCAGGGCTTGGGCAGCAGCATTCACGAGCGGGGAGATAGATGGGGGGCCTGGGAAATGTTGGGGGCAGGGGGTGAGCAAGGAAGAAAGTGTGCCCCCGATCACTGTGGCTTAGAATTGGAAGAGTAGGGGAACCCAGAGAGCTGTAACTACAGGACAGTGCAGTGGGGAAGGGGAACTCTGGTTACCCCACCACTGTTTGGGACACTCTGCAAGGTTGGGGTGTAAGGAGTGCTGCTCAGAGTAGTGTCACCCACTTGGAGCTGGGCTGGGGAGCAGGAGCATCTCTCTATGATCTGAAGGCATCTGAAAACTGCCAGGGGACATAGTTAGCAGGGGATACAGTGACCAAAATGGCCTGAAAGATGCTAGAGGAATCAGTGCCCTACCTGCCCAGGTCAATGCGTCCCCTGCCCAGGTTTCAGAACCCTTCTGACTATTGGGGAGTGTGGTGGGTGTGTGCAGTGACAGCAGCACGGCTGGGGGGTGCAGCACCATTAGTGCTTTTAGGGGGCTGGAGGGAGCATAGAAGGACCTGGGCAAGAGCCGAAGGTGGAAAGCATCGCTGTTTTGCGGGATGGGGGGGATGCTCCGAGGCCAGGACAGGGATTCGGGGAGGGAGAGGATGCCTTGGGCACGTAGTGGCGGGGCGGTGGGCTGCACTGCTAGGGTGTGCACTGCAGGGTGGATACGTCGACCCCGCCGCGGGTGTCTGGTGGGTTCCTCAGACCCGACACGGGGAAGAGGACGACATGGGGGCTCTGAGGGGCAGCAGCGCTCTGACCCTCTCCCTCCCCACAGGCCTCCCGCGGCTCGGCGGCGGCGGGTCCGCCAGAGGCGGCGGCAGCGGAGCGGGAGAAGGAGCGGGAGAAGGAGCGCAGCAGCAGCAGCGGCAGCAGCGGCAGCAGCGGCGGCGGCAGCGGCGGGTCGGGCCCGCGGGAGGCGCGGGAGGCGCGGGCCGAGGCGAGAGCGCGGGCCGGCTGGGCGCGGCTGCTGCAGGACCCGCCGGGCCGCCGCCACAAGGGCCTCCACAAGAAGGGGCTGGGGAAGGGCTGCTTCGGCCTCAAGCTGGACCGCATCGGCGCCATGAGCGGCCTCGGATGCTGAGGGACCCCTGGCGGTGAGTGCCCGGCCGGGCGGCACGGGACGTTCCGGGGATGCCGCGCTGCCCCTCCGTGCTCTGCGGGGCGGGGGTGCCGGAGGCAGGGCTGCAGATAGTCGGCTGAGCCAGCTGCAGACCCCAGCGTTGCTGATGGGTAAAGAGCAGGACTCTGAAGTGGGCTTTAATTACATTCCCATCGCCCCAGCAACTCTCCGGCTTTCTCACCTGCCTCTGCAAAAGAAACAGGCCCTCAGCCATAGTTCATCACTCCCGCAGCAGCTCAGGGTGGGTTGTTCGTAGTGTGAGCCAGACCCGCAGGCTCTGAGGAGGATGCAGAAGGAGCTCCAGTGCAGCCATACATTCACAGTAGCTTCCTATGCTTGACAGACTCAGGTGACCTAAGGACAGGTGTTGGGAAGGTAGGACACTCCCTATCTACCTGTCTGGGAGGGTTAGCAAGGCACCTTTCTCAGCCATGCTCCACTTCTTTTCATGTAAGGAAAACCAATACAGAAGCTCCCCATCTGTCTTCTGGCTGTGGTGACTGACAGGCAAGGGTAGCCTTTTCCCAACTCAGGCTTTGCATGAGAGTAAGTGAAGGGAAAGCTGGGAGAAGTTCTTCCTACAGCACCCCATGGCCACTGTGCTTAGGGATCAATGGGCAAGAGAAGCTTCACTTCCCCATCAGGGACAAGAGAAATAGAGTGACTCCTCCACTGATGGCCAAGGGTGAGCAAAGCACTGCTTTGGCTTGGTCCCCAGCTGCAGGTGAACTCACACTAGGGGAAACATTTGCCCAGTACAGCCCAGGGTACTTGCTCTTCATCCTACAGAACAGCACAGCCCCACTAATGGGGATGCACCTCAGCCCCACAGTAACATAATCCAGCATAGAAGGGACTGGACCCAGGTATCCTGTTGTGCTGCAGAGCAATGGGAAGAGCACGGCCCAGCAGTACCAAAATACCAGCACTGGTCCAGGACTCTGCCTGGACAAATAGGTGCTGTTCCTCTGCTCCCTTGAGTAGTGACCCTTCATTATTCCCAAAGGTTCACCCAGCTCAGACCTCCACAAAGTGCAAGCAAGTTGTGTGGCCAGATTGCACCCATCCTATTGTTAAAATCTCATTTCTCCTAGGGCCAGGAGGAGCACCACATTTCCCTCTGGCTCTTCCCTAAATACCAAATAGCCAGGAAGCAGAGAGTGAGCTCCTTCCTTGCTTTAGCAGGAGCAAAAAAGCTCAGGGTGGCCTTCTATTGTCTCTAGCATCCCACACCAGGCTTTTTCTCACAGTAGGCTTCAGCTTGGGATCACAGAATTTCTTAGATTGGAAAAGCCCTTCAAGCTCATTGAGTCCAATCATTAGTTTCACACTGACAAGCCCCTAACTAAACCAAATCCCTCAGCACAACATCTAATCACTACGAATCACTACGGTTAGAAAGTACCATCCAGTCCAAGATGGGATGGGTAGCAGGTGTTTGTATGGCAAGTACTAACAGGCACTTTGTTCTTGTTCCTCACAGGGCTTTGAATCCATAGTCCATTTTTTCCTACTGTGGCCAGGCAGGGCCATTCCCCAGGCAACGCCTAGAAGAGCAGAGACACCCCCCACACCCTCCCCCCGCTCTGGAGTGGACAAAAGATGTGGCTGTGTTTTTCTTTTTGGTACGAGGAGTCATGGCACCAGCTGTTTTGGGTTTGTTATTTTCTAAAGAAGTGCTCTCTATCTTATATATATATATATATATATATTATATATACAAACACTCACTGAGACAAGGGACAGTGCTTTTCCAAGAGACTGATGAAGCCAGCTGTATAACGTTGCTGTTTGTAAATTCATGTCATGCATAAATGTATTTATGTTGTAAAGCTATTTATATATTGTTTATAAAGAGATATTTATAAAAGAAAAAAGAATTATTTATGTAACTAAATGAAAACAGAAAAAAAAAAAAAAGTCAAGCATTGTAACTTTTTTTTTTTTTTTTTTTGGTCCTAAGTAGTTGACAAACTTTAAAAAAAAAAAATCATCATTTCCATGTGGCATTTTGTAACCTGTCTTTATTTATCAAATTCACATCCAGTTGAAATGTCAGATCCACTGATTTTAACAGAGTTTGGGAAGGAGTTGCTCAGGTGTTTGACAAAAGTCAAGAGCAAGAGAAAGGTCAGCTGATTCCATATGCAAAAGTAGACTCCTGCCCAATCCTGCGATGCTCTGAGGGACCAACTCCTGCCCGGTGCTGTGTGCAGCTGCAGGCCTCTGCAGAACCCAGCTGAGCTCCTTGTGAGAGTACAGCCTCAAGCAGCTTGCCTATCGCCCAGACCCTGAGTGACACCCGTGGAAATAAGCCCATCATGTCAACAGCCTAGACACGGGTTCATAATGGAGTGACAAGAGCAGCACTTGGCCTGAACAGGGTTTAACTGCTTCCAGCCTGCAGGTTTGGGTCCAGATCTCATCCTAGCACTGTAGCTGCATCACCCGGTGCTGTACAGAGATGCAGTCCCTGCTGACAGCAACAAAGAGACCTCACTGGATCTGGCCCCTGGCTGCACTAGTGGGAACAGAGCTCTGTGCCAGAGGCACTGTTATTCCAGGATCCAGCAGCAAAAAAAGTGTCCTGTTGATATTCCTATCCGCCAACCTTGTCACTAGTAAGCTGTAAGCCCCTTCCCCGAGCAGAGATTTAACTGTGCCTGGGATGATACACAGACCAAAACATACCAAGGGCTGTCTGGTAAGGATTCACGGACACAGCTGTTGATGCAGCTTCTTGCTATGTAAAGTGCATTAAATAAATCCTTAAAATGAGTTGGAGCTCTAAAGGAAACAACAAGCAAGGGAGCAGGGAGCGCAGCAAACATGCAAACTCCTGCATGAAGGCTCTTTGGTCTCATTCTTCAAAGAGGCCTTAGAAAAGACAGAGCGGCAGGCGCCGAGCCCAGTCGTGACAGGAGTCACAAATTATGCCCTGACCATTGTAGTGGGCTGGGAAACAACGAGTATTATGTTCTGCTGGTCTCCAGTGCCTAGGACAGGGCAAAAAGGAAGTCACCAAGACCTAGAGGCAGAGATCCTTTTCCTTAGCAACCACCAGGAAACCATAGAAACCTCCAGTCAGAATCTGCCCAACTATTAGAGAACAAGAGGATTCGGCCAGACACTTGACAGCTCAATCAGGGCAGGAGCACATCTGTGACGTTTTCAGACTTGTATGAGCAAAGCCTCTGTCAGAGATGAGTACCAACCTCAGAAGTCCACGGAGTCCAGCTGCATGGGAAGCAGCGGCTGATGGACCACGTAAGACATTAACTATGTGGAACAAAATTAAGACCCTAGCAGGCTGAGCTGGGAGGGAAGGAGGCAGGCAGGCAGGGCAGCTGGTAGCTCACAGTTGGCTAAAGCCTTCCAGAGGTGCCTATAGGACACTGTGAGGCAAATACAACACCGGTGAAAGTCACTCTACCAGATGTGCACACTTTTAGAGGGAAGGAGGGACTGTACCACGAGCTCCTAAAGAGATGCCCATCAGAGGGGACTGTCCACTGTCATCTAGCAAACCTAAAGGACAATAAGGAATCACTTACTGTGCAGACCTTGCACACAAAGGCCAAACAGCCATGTAAGATGGTACTGCTGGTCCCCCTCAGGGTAATGGTCCTTGAACATGAAGCAGCAGTACTGACCACAACAGTGCCAGGCTGCAACCAAGGTGGGGCAAATTCCCCTTCCAGTTTCAGCTCTTTGCTGCAAAGCCAGAGCTGGAATGAAACCATCTGCCTGGTGACAGACAGCTTTTCCTCAACCACGCAAAGGGAACTTGGTCTCAAGAATTTGGTCCCCAAAATTTGACCACCTATGAGAGACACAACCTCAGCTCAGGTTGAGAGAGATCTCAGAGGTCATAACCTGGGTTCACATATGGTCTGGGTCTCCATTTGTCCTTTGCAGTGTAGTCAGAAGTGCAGCCCCACAGCACAGGTTCTTTCCATCCACTGGGTTTCCTTGAAAAGGGCAAGCTCAAGGAAAAGGACAAAGCTGCATTGCAAAAGGACACCAGTTTGGCAGAAGGAGAGAGAACAGAGTGAGAGCTCCCTGTGCAGAAGGGAAGGGATAACAGCTTGGCTCCTCACTTTACTGCCTCTGCTCTCACCAGGAGTAAGTAACCCTCTCCCTTCTGCAGGACAGTAACGTGGTAGGGCTGTGAGCTGATGTGCAGGAGAGAGGGCAGCACTTGAGGGTGAAAGCACTTGGGAAAGCTTTCAGATCCACTCAACCTTAGCACCCACACAGCACAGTCCTGACAGGCCATGGCTGGCATTGGAAGCAGAGGTCACTTCTCCAAGGCTGACAAGCACCTTCACTGGGTGGGTGGCCAAGCCAGAATGGGAAACAGAAACAGCTCATTGGAGCACAGCAAGCACCCGATAAGGCCACAACTGGGTGTCCCTGATGGGCTCAGTAGGAAAGAAGGCCAGCAGGAAAGAGAGGAGCCACAGGAATCTAATTAAGAGGGGAGGAGGCATCAGTGCAGCAGAAACAAGTTTATCTCACATCACTGCCTCCCTTGTGGGCCAGCTAGGTCAAATCCTCAGGACATCCAGTAAAAGGATCCAGGGCCAGCACTGGAAAACTCCCCTGCTGCATCCTAGCCCACAAACAGCAAAAGTGAACAGCAAGAGCTGTCCCGAAGGCAAGCTGCAGCCTCAGGAGAGGTTGCATCTCACACCTCAACGGTGAGCTCAAAGGAACAGCATCTAGTAGAGACGTACCCACGCCCCTGGAAGTGAGGCTGGAAGCAGTCCCAAGGTCCTTTGTCAACACCCAGGTCAAACTAACAACCATAGGACCTACACATTTCCTGCCCTGCCAGCTGGACGAGTAGTAGCCACATTCAGATTCCAAGTGGAAACACTTGTGACAAAAACAGCCTTGATTTCCCCTCTTCAGGAGCTATTCCTAGCAAGAGAGCTACAGGTTCTCAGCCTGAAAAGCACTCTATTCTTTAGCAAAAGGGGACAAGAGCTTTCCCCAGCACTGTTGGACAAGTAAGTGTCTTGCAAAGCCCGAACAGGCCAGAGGAGAATTTAGAGCTCCCACAACAGGGTCACAGTTGCCCTCTACCATGTGGGAAATCAGTTCTGTTTCCCCAGCCAACACTGCTTGTTTTTCCCTGGTACCATTAATACAACTACTCCAAGGTATTTATTACTGAAGGGTTACAAAGCCCAGCTCAGATGACAACAAATCCCAAACCAATGAAGAAAAAGAAAAGCTCAGAGCCCCAGAGCGGGAGAGCAGTGGAATTTTCTAGCTGGAAAGGAACTTGAGGCATTGAGCTGGGACTGCTTGAGGCAGCAGCACACATGCCCCTGCACTTGCTCTAGGACTTCTCCAAGCATGGGCTGCTTCCCTCAGAATGCAGAAAAACAAAGGGAGGGGATCACAGGGCAGCTTCCAGAGGGAGCCTGCGCTTGACACAAGTGCAAGTCGAAAACAAGAAGGGAATTGAATTCAGGCCCCTTCCTGTCAGTCAGCAACTAACTTTGTCAGAAGGGATGGCAGTGCTAACCGAATCAGGCAATTCATTAGGTTGGGGCACACAGCAAAAGCCCAGGCTCTCTGGAGCAGAACTACAGTGAAAATCCAGGGTAATGAGTTGCAAACTGCCTTTGTAAATGACACTTCTGCAGCGACTCTGGCAGGCTGGGAAAAGAGCTAATAGGAAAATCATTAGGTAGCATCCCTTTGATATTGTTGAAAACAGCACAGGCTATTTTTCCTGCCCCTTCCATAATTAACCTGGTACATTACCCATAATACTCCAGGATGATATTCCCACAGTGGACCACCTTATTTGCATTAGGGGAAAAGAAGGGTATGGTACACAGGAGGCAGATGACTTCTAGAAAAGCTTAAAAAGCTTAAGATTCTCCCCCACCCATACACACACATCTCCAGTTCCATTGGCAGTGAAATCTCTGCCCAGCCAGGAGACCAAAGCACTTCACAAACCTCTGTCATAGAGCCAGCACACAAAAGAGAGGCTGTCCTAGGAAACACAGCTGCAGAGGAGCCAGTTTGCCCAAGGTTGCCTTCTGCAGCTGGGGCAGAGCGGGAATAGGACACAGCTCTGTGCTTTGCCCCCCGTTTGTAAGACTGTCCTTGTCCTTGATTCTCATTACGCTAAACCGGGCAACAGCCTGCATCTCCCCAGATAGAGAACAGCTCTGAGGAGCAATGCCTACCCACCTGGCTTGTCTGCCAGCAAAGAGAGGTGTCAGCTCACAGTTATGATGTAGTAGGAATAGCATCACAGCTGGCAGATGATCCTGTAGGAAACTTGTGCTCCCTAACAGCTGTGAAGGTGACAATGAAACGCCAAGATGTTACTCAATGCAGCAGTGCAAACCAGCCTTAGGACTGTGCTAATCATGAGACAGTGACTGAAGCATCAGGGCTGGTGAGATAAACAGCATCTTCAGGAACAGTCTGGAAGGCTGGGCAGCACTACTTTCAAACTTCATACCCTTGAAGGTACAGCCCTGTGGTCAGACAAGCCCAAAATACTTGCAGAAAAGGCTGATCTCTGGTGGAGTGAGGCTTCATTTCACCCACCACAGTCAGCTCTTCTGGAAACAGAGGCATCTTCTGTGCATCAGCATGTGTAAAACACCCTAATGACACAGATTCACAAGCCTCTATAGCAAACTTGAAGCTGTAGGTATCCTATCTTCTACTAAAATGACACCAAGCAAGGACTACAGGCTCAAATTCCTTTGCACTCTGTGGAGAAATAACACGTTTCAGGACTGCTAAAGGACCTTATGGCATCCTATTACTACCTAGAAGTCCTAGAGCAGGGACATCTCCTTGTCTTCTTGATATCAAAAAGCCACGGTCACAGCTATCACACTCGTGCAATTTTCAGCCTGCAGAAAATACATCCAAGCATCTCGTTACTACTGTACACTGCAGAAAAAAAGTGTGAGTGCCTGAGTATTTGGAGACAGGAAGCAAAATGCTGCTCTGCCTAATGCTTCACATGGTTCACTACGGCAGATGGAGGTACTACCACAGCGTTGCTAAGAAGCAGGGTGCAGCCCAAGGTAGGGGTAAATATGCTCTCTTTAAAGCACACCTCTTTAGCTTCCATCACTTACCTCTGGTAGCTCTGTGGCAGGGCAAAATCTGAGACAGTATCAGCAAAATATCATCAGTCCCTGAGAGACACCAACCTTGAGCATCGAGCACAGTGACACAATGACATATTTCTAAAAGCTCTGCTGAGAAATCCAGTCAGGCTGTCAGGTTCAAAGTCCATAAGGAAAACACAAGGTTCAGGTTACACGCAGAAGCTGAGATCAGTCTAAACTTAATTTACCTTTCTTAATGTCCCTGGGTTACTCTTTCTCAGCTTACATCAAAATAAGCAAGAAGGCTTCAGGTTTTGGTTCTCTTGCATTAGGCCAGATGCTATAAAGGACTTAGTGTATGTGTGGAGGAGAACCAACACAGAACTTTGCACGAGGGTAAGGGCCAGAGATCTGGGGAGGTGAGTCTGTATACTTGGGAGGCAGGTTCTTCAATTTCTGTATTTCCCCATTATTCAGAATCACAAGGGGCAATGCTATTTCCCTTGGTTGCAAAGTCTGCAATCAGCTCAGACACTGAAGTAACAAACAGCAGCACCAGGAGTGCAGCAGCTTTGACCATGTTACCCCATCTGGAGGCTGGCTTTAAGTGGTTTCCAGAGACCTTTCTGAACAGCTTAGAAACACAATTTAGGAAAAGTCTGGTTTACCCTTGTCTGGTTTATCCTTGTGATTTGTAACATTTCAACACAGTTACCAAAATTGGTGAGACTCTCCCTTCTGCCTCTCCTGGAAGAAAGTTAAGCCCAAATTCCTTTTTTGCACACATGGAGCAAAGCATTTCTCCCTTACAGGACAAGCAGAATGCTAACAACAAACCCATCCACTTTGCAGCAATGGTAGGACCATCTCTTACTACTGCTCTCTTCTACAGGCACAAAAGCCTCACTTTTCCTCAGCTTCACTTGGAGAGCAGCTCTGCAGGGTCCTGCTCCTGTAGCTGACCCACAGAAAAACATCTACAAGCCTGCATGGAGCTCTACAAGCACCCATGGGCCTTCACTCACACAAGACTGATTGCAGGATGGGTCTCAAATTTGAACACAGCAGGACCTGTCAGCATCACTGATTTTCCCTTCTGCTCTCTACAGACTAAGCCAGCATTCAACATATCTGAGGAGGTGTGAAGCAGAAGAACAACAGACTTCAAGTAAACCTTTTTTTTCCTGTAAAAAGATTGACATCGGCACTGCTTCATGATGTTCCAGAATTGCCTGATGTTAGCTGGTATCAACTGAGTCACAGCAGGAATGCCAGGGACATTTGTTAGCAGGAGGCACAGCTTTAGGGCTAGGGCAGTCTACCAGCACTGCAATCAGCTGAGATCCTCTCTTCCATTTTCCAGCTCAGTGCTCAATTCCATATTAAACAAGCACTAGTACAAGTGGAGCTGCAGAACACGGCAATAAAGCCCTGAAGAGCAGAGGGAAGGCAGTTCCATCTACTTTGTCCCCCCCCGGGTAAGAGCAGCAAACAGAAGTTCAATAGCTCAAACTTTGTCCTGCTGCAATCTTCAAGTGAGCTGCAGCTGGAGCAGCCCATTGGTGCCATAAAACGAAGTAAGGCAGGAAGCTCTCCCCACATCAGGGAGCAGTGTCCAGTAGTGCTCTGTTAAATGCCTCCAGCAAGCAGAAACAATACATGGGAGTTTGCATCAACTCCACCTCTGCTTTGATTTCCCCATGGCTCAACTAGGCTCTCTAGGCACCCTCCCCTTGAAACTGTCCACAATTTAGCCCCTGCCAACCCCTAATTCACACAACTGCTCCAAGTTGCTGCAGTCACAGAAAGTCAATGGAGGCTTTATCTGTTGTCCTTCTCAAACAGCACAGCACCTCCTGCATTCTTCCCTGTTAACAACTATGCCTTCTGCTTCATTCCTGGAATAGCCTCTAACTCTTTCTTTCAAGCCAGATTCATTAACCAGCTGCTGCAGAGCTGTTTGCCTCCCCCAGGTACTCTGTGCATGTCATTTGTTAATGACTCATCTCAGACTGGGCTCATTGCAAAGACACCCTCCTCCTCTTGCGGCACCAAGTGCAGTCGCTGGCACACCAGGAAAGCCAAACATGCAAACAGCTCAGTTCCCTCCAATACTCCACTTCCTTCTCTGTCCTCTATCACCATCAGACACGGGACAGCTCTTTATTCAAAGTGCTATTTCCTCCCTTGTTTCTTTGTTGATCAAAGGCAATGTGTACTGAAGCATAAATAAGAACTTCACCCCCAGCCAGGCTTTGAGAACAGCAAAAGCGTAAGAACAACTTAAGAACTTCCACTACCCTAAAGAAGCTTCAGCAAACTAATGTGACTTCTGTGACTGGCAGGGAATAAACACCAAAGACACCAAATTCACATCTATTTTCCCAGCAGATTGTAGCTAGCTGAGGAGCTAAAATGATTTCCAAAGGCATCTGTATTCATCTTGCCTCTTTGCAAGACTCATATTAAAAATGGGAAGGAAATGAAAGAGCCAGTGGGGACCACAGAACCTCTTGTTACCAGTCAAATCTAGTCAGGAACTGGATGACCAGTACAGTACAGCTACCCACACAAGCCAGGAAGACTCAGTTCATCTCCATCATACAGATCTATTCGGCCTGGGTACATAGAGTCCACCTACACCTCCTAGGGAGCTGTCAGCTAAACACTGGGAGAAGCAAGCACAGAAACCAGTCCTGTCACTGCTTAGGAAACAGTTCCCTTGAGATTCAGGGGAAGGCTTTGAGCTCTGGGCTTATTCACCTGACATCCTTCCCTAGGATTTTTTTTTGCTAGCATTTCTAGGGGGAGAGAGAGCTGGCAAAGGATCTGAAATCAAGGGATGTGATCCAGGCAACTGGATGGGAGATATTTAGATCTACCTTTCAAGATTAATAGCTGGTGTGTCTGCACTGCAGGAGAAGAGGAGGAATTTACTTTCACAAGTGTCCAATCAGTCCCGTGACTGAAGACTGAAAACACACAGATGGCAAAGAATTCTGGTAGCAGTAAGGGGAAGGCACGTGCATTGCACAAGCAAGTGCAGGTGACAGCTGGCTGCAGGACTGGGGCACTGTCACAGTCCTCTGCTTAAACAGCTCCCCTGCCTGCACACAGGAAGCCCTTCTCTTTACAGCATGGAGTGAAATGCAGGGGCCAAACCACAAAGCAGTAAGTACTCTGCTAGACTAAGAGGGTGGAATCAAACGGCCTAAGACAGAGCACAACTGCAAACCTTCCATACTTAGGCAACAAAGGTCAGGGCATTTGGCTCAGCTACCAGCTTTGCCACAGATCCTTCTGAGCAAATTGGACAAACCACTGGCAGAATTGGAAAACCACTTCCCTGCCTCTTGGAAGCATCAGGGAGATTAGTCAGACCCGACCACGTAAGATCAAGAATGAAGTAAATGCTCAAGTGAACAAGTGCTGTGGGACTACAAGCCTAAAACAGCCTCAAAGCCAAGACTCAAGACTCTGACATTAAATCAACGGGTTTAATTTCTTTTCCTAAAATGTGCTTTTTTTGTGAATTGTGGTTTCAATGCCAACCCCATCCTCCCCCTTAAAAAAAAATAGCCCCACACCTTGCCAAAATAGGTGCAAACCACCTGAAGTTAGACCGTAACAAAAAAAGACCCAAACAAACAAAAAACAACACAAAACAAAGGCTGAAATGCTTTAGAATCACAACAATGTACAAAAAAATGGAGGAAAATACAACCTGAAAGTGTTCAGAATTCAGAAAGACTGGTCAAGTCCATTGCTTCAGCAAGGGGATGCTGCTGCGACCCCTGCCAGTGGGTCCTGGGCCACCAGCCTGCCACGGTGCTGCTAAATGGGCTCTTCTCCCACGCAGCCCTTAGCGAATGCATTACCCTTTGAAGGTATCAATGGGGGAAACAACTCACAAGCAGCTCTGGGAGGTCACATCACATTCAAAAGGAACAGTTTCTAGTATGCCCCTAACTAGCCACCTGCAAGAAGGAAGGCTTGAAAGAGCAGCCTGCTTTCTTCCTTATTGTATTGGTGCCTCAGAGATGCAGTACAGTGCTTTAAATCTGTGAGAGATTAAAGGGCTTAGTAAGGGCAGTAAACAGACAGTTAAGTAAACAGCCCAGCACTGAATCTCATCTTCACAGAGCGAGGTAGTGTGAATTTCACCCCAGTTTAAAATAGACAGGGGCAGTGGAAAGGCTGAAGACTTCCATGTAAAGCAGTTCCTGGCCTAGAAACCTTTCTGCGCTCCCTTTGGGAATGAAAAGATCTGTGTTGATGGCTTCCTCGCTCCCAGCCTGGCTTTGGTAGCCACACTTCAACCCTGGGATTCAGACACTTGCTACAGAAGTTCTGCCAAGATCCCATTTTGTACAGCAGCTTCCTCAAGGTTAAGCAGCAATGAGACTGGCTGGGAGGGAGCAAAACTGTCCACAGATTTCTTTTTTTTGTTTTGCTGCCCCTTTTGGTTAGTCTCTCTCTTCAGAAGTGCCTCTTTATAGGACCAGAACAGGGACACCCTGGGAATTCATAGGGGCTGCACAGTGTAACTTAGCCAGGTGCTGCTAACTGGGAGCTGTATTCAAACAGGGCTTTTATTTGCCAGTCTGGAAGTGACTGGCCCAGAACCCACTGAAAAAGGAGACACAGGCCCTTTTTTTGCTCGTCCTGTTGTCATTCCTAGCTGAATGACATTTAGATGGTATGTTCTAGTGACGGCTGGAGACCAGCCCTTTGACTTTGGACATCTTCTTTGTGGGCTGCCTTTGTTCTGTGTGTGGAGGGCACTCTCGCTCTACCAGCTGCTGTTCCATCTCCTGTGCCGACGATGAGGCTGTGGCTTTTAATGTTTTCTTTATGTTTGTGACCTGGCCAAGAAGAGACAGTGAATCAACACCTGCTTCTTCCTCCCCTCGCAGCAGAAACTCTGTTGATAAACATACTGAAAAGCCCCTGGAGTACAGAGCGCAGACTATGAAATAAACTCTCCCACTAGAAACGTGCTCTGCACTTGAGTTTATTAAGGTAATGTTTCATCCTCACTTACAGCCAGAGTTGTTAGTATTTCCATTCTGGGTCCAATACAGAGTAACCAGAAAATACTTTTTTTTATTCCTAACAGACAATGGCACAATATTGTATTACATTTCTGGCTGGATAGAGGGACCTGCTCCTGCCTTAGTTAAGAAAGCAGCCATCCTACCATTCTGTTGGCCAAGAAGCAGGAAAGACAAAGCAGACTGAAAGAAACAGCACTTAGGACAGCATTTTAGAAGGGAAAATGCCTTTTGGCCGTGCAGGCTGAGCCACAGCTACGAGAAACAGAAACTGGTTTAGTGGGAGGCAGCAGTAGTGCTTCTGCTGCTCTGGCTGAAAAGGAGAGAGCATCAGGCACCATACTCTGTCCGGCTCACCAGAAACACGAGGGAAAAAAAAAAACCACTCAACCAAAGCAAAACAAACGAAAAACCCCAACCAAACAATAAATACAGGGCAAAACAAGTTTTGGGTGTGCCAACTCCAGGCCAAAGGCATCTGACAAATCAAATGCACTGTGGATGCCAATCAAGCTGTCAAGTATATGCTGCTTCAGAAGTCGAACATAAACCTGCAGGGATACAGCACTCTGCAAGAAATAAACCCTGAGCAAGTGTCTCAGGAGGACCATTTTCACCTTTACAGCTGTATTAGCCAAGATTTGTTCTCACAAGTAAGTACACATCAGTAGGTGCTGAAATCGCGTGCCCGTGCTGCCATCTACTGTCCAGCTGCACATGGCACAGCGGCAAAAGCCGTTGCTGCTGGACAGTGTGAGAGAGCCCTGCCCGGGGGCTTATCTTGGCCCCTAGAAGGAATCTGCTGAGGGCACTTTTTGCAGAAGCAACGAGACTCGAGAGGTTTTGGTACTTTCAGGTTTAAAATAAAGAGAACTGATTTATCCTTCCTGCCTGCCTGATACAGAAGGAACAGAACTTCATCAAAGCTCTATGTTAAAAGCACACTTTCCCTGAACAATCAGTTCAGGAAACCAGTAGCTGGTGCAGTTACCTAGCCTAAAATCATGAAAATGTATAAAGACAAGGTCAAACCTGCTCAGAGCAGGCAGATTTGATATTTGTGGTGTTACTAGCACATGAAAACAGATGTGTTTTCTTCTTACCCCAAACTACCACATCTGATTTGCATGATTGCTAGCCTGCTTCAGAGAAGCCATGATCATTAGCCAGGTGTTAGCAGATTATTTTCTTCCATAAACAAACATTTACCAAAGAGCATAGAGCAGTCTGAAGCGACTCTGTACCCACCTCCATCTCTACCTGCTGTTGAGTTCGGTGATGGTTCTCTTTGTATTGGTTGGCTCTAAGAACTTGCTGCTCAATTCCTAAAAGAACTGCCTCACAGCCATCACACCTGCAAGATACAATCCATGTCAAGCAGCGTTTTCAAGTCCTCTCTGGATCAGCTCAATCAGGTACTCTGGAAAGCCATACTCAAACATTTAGGAGATTGTAATACCTCCTGCTTAAATGTTACCATTCCAAAAAGTTGGCAAGAACAAGCTTTGCAGCTTACAGCACTCTACAGCCACAGAATCACAGAATTAACCAGGTTCGAAAAGACCCTCAAGCCCAACCTATCACCTAACATATTCTAATTAACTAAACCATAGCACTAAGTGCCTCATCCAGTCTTTTAAACAGCTCCAGGGATCATGACTCCATCACCTTCCTAGGCAGCCCATTCCAATGGACAATCTTTTTCTGTGAAGAACTTCTTCCTAACATCCAGCCTAAACCTGCTCTGGCACAGTTTGA
Organism: Pogoniulus pusillus; assembly: GCF_015220805.1. Classification (NCBI taxonomy): domain Eukaryota; kingdom Metazoa; phylum Chordata; class Aves; order Piciformes; family Lybiidae; genus Pogoniulus; species Pogoniulus pusillus. The sequence continues at coordinate 5,527,586 of NC_087289.1, read as the reverse complement.
GATTGTGTCCTCTTGTTCTGCCACTGGGTGCCTGGGAGAAGAGACTGACCTCCACTTGGCTACAATCTCCTTTCAGGTAGTTGTAGAGAGCAATGAGGTCTCCCCTGAGCCTCCTCTTCTCCAGGCTGAAGAACCCCAGCTTCCTCAGCTGCTCCTCATAGGGCTGTGCCCCAGCCCCCTCACCAGCCTTGGCGCCCTTCTCTGAACACATTCAAGTACCTCAACATCGTTCTTAAATTGAGGGGCCCAGAAATGAACACAGTACTCAGGGTGTGGCCCTACCAGCGCTGAGTACAGAGGAAGAACGACTTCCCTGGTCCTGCTGGTCACACTATTCCTGATGCAGGCCAGGATACCATTGGCCTTCTTAGCCACCTGGGCACATTGCCGGCTCATGTTCAGTCGACTGTCAACCAGGTCCCTTTCTGCCTGGCTGCTGTCCATGTTACTCTTACTGTCAGAAAGCAAGTGCCCATGAGATGTACTTTTGACTTCCCTTTTAATCTGACTTACTGCCTTAAATAGGGAATTTTTCAAAAGTACAACTTTGAAATTAAACCAAAATGTCAGACTGAGAGAATTTGCTACATGTTTAATGTTCAAAAGACAAGAGCACTCCTCCAGCACAGAACTCATAACTGCAGAAGAGAGAAAGGAATTGGCAGAGGGTTTTCTGTTACCTTCCAAACAGTGCTGTAAGGTTCTGGAAGCTGCCAGAGTCCTCCTGCTGTGACAGGATTGATGGAGTTGGAGAAAAGAAGCAAAAAACATGTCCCCACCTCAGGGCAGTGTATTTGCCCAACAGTTTAATTACTTTTCATATACTCATTACCACAGTGGCTAGGAAGCAATTCTTAGTCAGCTCAGAACCTGCCACAAGCTCCACACTTTACATGGGAATTTCTTTAGGTGGGAAGAGAATCTTACAGAAAACACAAGAAGCAGCTTCCTGGCAAAGGTACAGAAATATAGTATGACAGTCCCAGTATGGTTGCCTGCAGCCTGCATTTTCAGGAACAAAGAGAAGGCAAACAAAGGCAACTGAGACTTCAAATTTGTGATTCTCTATAGTTTTCCAATTTGGTATTCATCACAATGAAAAAAGGTAGAAAAGTAATGGACAGTTCTATTTTGATTATTCAGTGTAGCAGCAGAAAGGGGAATAGCTCTCACAAGATCATGTTGGTATGTCAGTTTGAAAAGGCCTTAACTCCTCACTAGGGTTCTACCATGTAAAAACCTACAGAGAAAGCAGCATCCTAAGATCTAGTATAGTTTGACTTCATATGTAACACAAATTGAATCTCAGATGGGATCTCTGAAAACTTCTCCAATAGACTCCTCCAAATGCCTGCTGAAGCTATGAGACTCCTGATTAAAAGAAAATGGGTAAAGAAAAAAAAAAGGAAGCAAGCTATGGACAAGGAACAAAGGCACAAGGAAGAGACTGCCTTACCATTCCTGGAGTGTTTTGACAATGTTACTAATGTCCTTCCTCTGAATGTCTCTGCCAATACAAAAATCCACCTCTAGCACTTGGTTTCGTTGATCCAGCTTCCCCTGGATAATATCTGTATAAACCGCTTCAATAATCAGATCTTCCAACTCCCTCAGATTCCTCATATCCAGGTCCTTCAGCAACACAGAATAGGGAATGCACTAAAAACAGTAAGTCCAAGAATAAGTTAACAGTCCCAGCACCAAAATGAACAACTAAGTCTCAGAAGGTCAAAACCCAAGAGTTTCTTGCAGCCTAGACTTTTTAGCTCTCAAGTACAACAGTGACCGGTCATGGCAGAACAAACACCTGCCACTGGGCTACGTAACACTCTGCCACTGCTTCAGTAATTCCTGAAGCTTTGGCATAGCATGCTCTGGAGGAAAAAAAGGTAATGGGATTGTGTACCAAATTAAGAACGTTGTTTATTTTAATCTTGAACAACAAGTCAGTGTTTTTAAGAATCATTTTCCAGCCCCCACAATGAAAGAAGCCGTACAAAGTCTCCCAGCCCTTCCTGGTTAATGTGCATGTCAGTGCAGACACCTCCCACATCTCATTCCATGGAAGTCCACTAGGTTAACATTCCAAATGCACCATGAGGGAAGGCTGTGCATTACTGGTACTTTCCTAGTTGCAGGACTCTTTGTGAGTACTTGGGCAGTGCCATACAACTTCAGTGCTATGGAAGTGATGTCATTTTCAAAACCAAAGAGCCAAGTACTCTCACACACAGTGTACTTTACCTTCATTCTGGAAGCCAGGCTTACAATTGTCAAGTGTTTCAGCTTGTTCTTCTGAGTCACTGTTAATTCAGGCAGGTTATCTTTGTTTGCTGTTAATGTTAAAAAGACAAGATTCAGGACTTTCCTTCAAGGATTATACATAATCCAGGCTGTGGAACACTACTCTCTGAGAGGCTGGACAATTCCAGCTACTGTGGGTGCCAGTGAGTAGAGAGAGCTGCTGCTGATGACAGATTAGCACATCCAGGGAGAGAGGAGAAAAGTTAAAAAACAAGTTGGCCTTTCCATTATTCTCTGCTATTTTAGTCATTCTGGTTTTGGAATTAGAATATAATTCACATCTACACAAGTGGTGTCCTGCCAAAACAGTTAGCCAATGCTTTGTTTCTACCACCAAGTCATTTTTATTTCATTAGTGAGTTGACAGAATAAAATCTTCTCCCTTTGCTGATTAGGCTGTAAGGACAGCTGGTCTTATTCCTCTGAAGAACTGAATGATTTAGAATTGAAAGTGTAAAGTAAATTTAGGGTTGAAAGTACCAGGCTGAGGAAGAGGAAAGAAATTATTAAATCTTAGATGGCTTGACTGTTGATTATCTTCATGTACCTCATGAATATTTAAAAATGGGGAGGAAACAGACAGCTTTCCAATGCAAAGATACTCTTTAAAAGATCTGCTTTAATAGAAATTAGTATTTCAGAGCCACTCAAGTTCTCTCATCCATCCCACCACATCCAATGCTCTACATTTGGACTACTTTCCCCCTTTTTATCTCTTCTGTAGAAAAGCAAGAACAGACTTTGCTGTCACATGTTGGGACACAAGACCCATACATAGCAAACACATCCTCTAATCAGACACAGAATTCTTGAGGTTCACATTGCTCCACAACCACTGAAATTTCCAGTCCTTGCACTTATAGATGCAACCTCTCCTTACAGGAATTAGACATCTCATCCACCACAGTGATAGCCAGCAGTATGACAGAATTATTTGTCACACACTGTAATGGTCTGGATTAGGTTGCCACCCACAAATGAAGTATTAAATTGTAGCAGAATGGAAGCATAAGCACCAGAGATAAAAGCACATCCCAAAAAATACTAAAATGATTCACACATAGTCCTTCTGAAGCTGTATCAAAGTAATTATTGCCATTTGTATTCTAGCTAAGAAATGCTTCAGTTTCTTTCAGCAATGCCATCACAGAATAAAAGGTTATTCTTTAAATTTTTTGTTATAAATAATGCAGAACAATTTTGCCTAAGTTTTCTGCAGCTTCCAGAACTGATGCAATCTAAATTTCAAACCAGATGTCTGAAATTGCACTCCGCAGAGGTAAGCAGCCTGTGAATATCAATGAATACTGCTACAGACCAATACAACCCAGTGCTGCAGTCCAATCTGAACCAGTAAGACACCACAGTCTCCAGTCCTTCCTTCACACTGCACTAATTAAAAGCACCTATGACCAAGAGATCACTTATGAACAATTCTCCTCCCACACAAGTTCTGTTCTTGGACATTTTGACCCAGCCACACTACATCAGAAACCACAGAAAGCAAAGAGTTGCCTCTGACAGTTCTAAAGGGCAACTCACTCTCATACTCTGCAAACAGGCATCAGTCTCTTACCTACATAGTCTGGGTACGTTCCGTATGCAAACAGGTTCAGCAGCTGGAAATAGGCAGCATTAGACCCTTCAGCAAGCTGGATGGGAAGAAAACAAAAGCTCCATGTAACATGGTAACAACCAACATGACCCCCACTAGGCAACTTCTCCAGAGAATGTTTCAAGTCTGCACGGGGCAAGCAGCACCCAGAAAAGTAATTATGTCCCAATTTTAAAAAGGTAGACCCTCATGGGCCTCAGGAGCAGCAGCAAATTTCAGAAGCTTTAATCAAGGTGATCCAGCTATTTCTATGCACCTGAACTCAGCCACATTTTGGACTATCACCTGCTTTGTGTGGCACTTCAGGAGCTCAAATTAAAAAAAGTGACTCGTGATTTCAGCTGGCATCTTTCTGGACCAGCTCTTCTCACCATGTGACAAGCAAGCAGGCAATAGTGTGCTTGGCTGCATCCATGCTCTTACTGAGAAAGCTAAGACAATCTACCTGCAGAGCCACAAACTTCAAAGCGAAGCAAGCTAGAACACTGTAAATACATTTGGAAGCCACAGCACCCTTCTCACATGCAAACACTTCACTGCAATAAGTGCAACATCAATCAGTGGGTTTTTATTGAGCAAGGTTTATTAATATCATTTGCTGCACATAGATCCAGGAAATAAAACCCACATTTGTAAGTTGATGCTGAATAACCATAGACACATTTTTTGGCATATCCAATAGGACATCTGGACAGCCAGACTTGCTGTATGCCACATTACCATAGCTGCAGAGACACTCAACCTAGATTCCATCATTGTAGTAGAGGCAGTCGCTAGTGAGGCATGCTCAGAAGCTCTGGAACTTAATTTCCACCCTGGTTTGCAATGTTTTGGATTTGGTTACCACCCAGGCCTAGACATCTGTTGACAAACACTTTTGGAGAGCACTGAAGTTGTGCTTTCCAGGACACTCTAGAAGTAAAAACAGTGGTTTTTTTGTCCTTGTCTGGCTAAGTGCCTTGTTAAAATTGTTACTGTACTGCTGCTGCCAGGTTTTTGCTGTATTAGTAACTGCATTAAAGAAGCAAAGTTTTACACAGGTACTTTTTAACATCTAACATATACAAGCAAATGCAACCTCAATCTTTCATATGCAAACATCTCAGAAACAAGGTAAGGTGCAGCAGGCACCTCCTGGCACAGAAATTTTAAGCACAAGCCATCTGTGGAAACTTCTAGAGACCCCTTACATTGAGAGTGCAGAAGGGGCATTGGGATAGAAACTCATCTCTTACCTCTTGTACATTTGTTAACTCCAATAGCTCTCCAAAGACATAAACCCCAGGAGCCTCCAACACTTGATTTATAAGAGCAGTCAGAGCTGAGCCACTTGTACCTTTGGCTAGTAAAATAAACTGCTCTAGAAGATTGCAGGACGGTTTCTGTTCTCCTGCCATTCTAGGTTTTCAATCTGTCAATAAAAGAACATAATATTAATACATCTTTTCTCCTCTGCTGGGTTCTGTCTGGCAGTGGATGAGAAGGTATGCCCAGCATAATAATATTTCCAGTCAGCAGAGCCAGGGCTTTTTTTCTGTAAGCAGATAGCAGGCCAGGAACCCAGCAGGTTTGAATGCAGATTTATCTAGGGAACAACAATTATTTACACAGTATCTCAGCAAAATTCCTGCAGACTGTCTAGTCAGTTCCCTAAAAAGATCTACTTCTGCTAAGAGGAAAGGAGTTAAGACTTCTACTGATGCTGACAAATAATGCCAACTGCAAAGATACTTGTTATTATGTCTATTAGAGGCCAGAGAAGACCTCCTCCTTCCTCATTACATTGCTTCAAAATAACAACTAACTTAATTACCTGTTAAGAATTGATCTGCCTTGTAGGCCTGTGCATTGCACCTTTTTCTTTGACACTGGCTATAGATAAAACATGCATACATAATTCCTGTTGCTTTCTGAGTCTAAAAGGCAAAAAGAACTATGGCTTGTAAGTAGCTTACCAGTCTACATAGTAGAGTTAAAGTGTTTTGGGTTAACTGGAAAGCTTATGTGATAAAAATACCCTCTCTACAAAGGCTCTGTTTAATTCCTTGTAAAGAGAGGTCTTTGTCTTCAGTGGTTGACTGACATTTCTGGTGTGCATGTTGTCTCCCAGCACCAAAAACGTTGCTTTTGAAATGTAAATCACTGTTCGGTAACAAGTTCAACAAAATAAGTTGTTTGTTTACAAACAACTGAGAAAACAACTTCTGAACACTATTCATACATTGAACAAAGAACTTAACAGGTAAGGGTGTTTTGTGTTGTGTTTGTATTGGTTCATTCTCAAGCATAGCAAGCAACCTTCACCTCGGTGAAGAAAACCAGACACCAGAACACTTGTCTCGTTCTGTGAGACCACATCTGTCCATGTGGGACCGGTATAGTCACACAGGTGTCTGCACTTTTCAACCAGGCCTAACCAAATTAATACTTGTGAAGGAAACAGAGCCAGCTTCCTTTATTAGTCAACTTCTAAAAATACACTTTACCCCATTCCACCTGCAGGTACAAATGATCCCAACCTGAGTAGGCAATTTGTTGCATTCTCCACACAAAGACTTCTCAGTGTAAAGTCTCTTTGGGACTCTCCGTCAGAGATATGCACACAGCCTGGCTGAACAGCATCTCAGTTTTGAGTAATGCAGTAACACTCAATGTGAGGGCACATCAGTACTAATTTCCATGGTCACAAGTAAGCAAAAGGCACACAAGACAGGTGATTTTCACATGAAGTGACTTAGCTGGGAAATGAGAACCAATTTCAGAGGTTCCTTATTATTGTCCTCCCTCTCAGGTAATCGAAAGAAATGCTGGTGTATAAGGCTGGCTTTATGCCCCGCTAAGAAAGGAACGCCAGTTCTTTGCCCCTTTACAAGTTAACGTTCAGACAACTGCACTGCTATTGCAACCCATCTGCACACCCGTGTCACCAGGGACACCGCTGGCTCTTTTCACAACGGACTCACCCTAGTGAGAGGTGACTGAAACACAGAGAACACTTTAACGGAGCTTACTCCAAGGCTCTATTGACCCCACATGGGGACAAATCGGGGCTTCTCTCCGCGTCATGCCTTGCTGCAGCCCTCCTTAGGTGTATGGAGGGGGTTCACGGCAGGCAGCGGCGCAGAGACCCCACAGGCGGGAGGCAGGCTGCAGAGCACGGAGGCGCCCAGGTCCCTCGGCCCTCCCGCCTCACAGACCCCCGGCAGGGCGCTGGGGCCCGCCGGGCGGCGATCTGTGCCCTACTGGGCGGGCCCAGCCCCGCCGCGGTTGGGCATCTACCCGGGATCCCGTCACGAGGCCCTCTCGCCCCTCGCCGCCTCCCCGGTTCCCGCTCGCTTCTCACGGTTTCGGGAGACGCATGCCCGGTAGGGCCGGGACGCAGCCGTGGAGCAGGGAAGGGAAGAGGTCGGTATGTAGAGGGGCGGGCAGGCCGCTCCTCCCTTTCCCGGGGTTACCTCTCCGCTCACGGCCTCTCCGCCCGGCCTCCCGCCCTGCGGCTCCCGGCGCCGTACCCGCCGCGCCTCAGGCCGCCATGATGGCGGCGCCGGTGTCCTGCGCGCGGCTCCTTCCCCCGGAACGCGCGGCCGCGTGCGGAGCGTTCCGCCCCCGGGCGGCCTGGCCCCGGCCCCGCGTCCCGGCGTCCCTCGGCAACCGGGCCGCCATGGCCGCGCCACGCCCGCTGGCGACGGTGCGGAGGCTGGCCGGGTCCCCCGAGCCGGGGACGGGCGGCCGGCCGTGCTGGCGGCGGCTACTGCGGAGCTGTGGCACAGCAAGCGCCACCTGCCCGGCTCCACCGCCGCCCCAGCACTGCTTAGTTACAGGAGAGGGAAGCTTCTGCCGCTGTCTTTTGGACACATGAGGTGCCCTGCAGCATCGCGGGGTTTTTGCACCCCGAAGGGACCCGTGCGAACGGCCAGCGTTGCAGGACCACACTAAAGCGTGTCCTTTGTTCTGACGGCGCGGCGGTACGGGTCTCGCATACGAACAGCTCCCATTCCCCCTGCATACATCACAGCCCTCGGAGAGGAATAAATCTTCCAGTTTATGACAAGAACTGGACAATGCCCAAGAAGCTGAAGCAGGGCCATTACTAGATTGAATGGTTGTGCAGGGCAGGAAAATAGAGGCTAACAGCCAAGCCTCTCGGGCTCCTTGTGGAGAGAATGGAAAAACTCCAAGGGATGAGACAGAAGCTCACAAGGTGCTAGAAGTAATTTTAAACTCCATAGGACAATGGCCCACACATATGACAAACCAAAGGGCAGAGCTTATTCTGTATTGTGGGGAAGCAGAGAGGTAGCTGCTAGGGTTGAGAACCTCTCCAGGACACAGATCAAGAGCCAAAACACGGTGTAGAAGTGCATGAGTGGAAACAAGAGAGTTTGCTGTCCTCCCTGAGATCTGCACTCTCATCTGGACCACACTGGGAATAAAGCACACTTCTCTTAAAAATCCTTTAGCCAAGAGTAAAGTGCTTCTGTCTTTCAGTCCACTATTTGCTAAAGATCAAACCCTAGACCGGCACTGTGAGAAGAGAGAGCTTTCAGGGAATGAACATCAAAAACTATTAGGAAAACTGATGGGGCTTAGCCAGCACCTCAGAACCATCCATGGTGGGTCCCCCGGGTCCTGTCTTCCAAAGGAGTGTCAGACACACACAGAGATGCAGATGTTAGGATGCTGTTCTGACACCGCGCTTCAAAGCAAATTGGATATAAAAAACCAGACCCTGCATAGCAAGGGAACTCAGCCAGGGCTATAACAAGCCAGTCAGTAATTTACTTAAGCCACGCTTAGATCTCATCTGCATGTGGAGGGAGAATTACCTCTTTAATCACATCCTAAACAGGCCCTCCACCACGGTTTGTGTCACCCTACAGACACACTGGAATGGCTGCCTCAGGCAAGCAGTGCGTGGTGTCATTTGTCTCAAGAGCTGTTAAAAGCTGAAATCCCAGGCTGAAATGGAAATGGAAATACAAGATCGTGAACTATTTCCCATGCATCATTTTTGCAACCTCTTGCTGAACTCTGCAGGTGAAATTCAGCTGCATTTATAGTCCTATGTAGGTTAGCCAGGAGGGTCTGTTAGTCAGGCTGTCCTGACATGTCCCAACTGCCAACAGCCAGCCTGGCAGACTGATGTGAACTTTAGAGGAGAGCATCAGCTAAGCTCAGCTTTTGGGATGGATTTCTCCTTTTTTTCCCCCCTTTTTTTCCAGAGAAAAATACAGAGATGCCCAGCTGGCTCATCCCCTTTTAAACAGCTAGTGCAGCCTCTTGCTCCACCCACGCGGCTTTCTGTGTGCAGGGAGATGTTAATCCATTTTATCTTTTAATGTTGGCATTATCTCTTGACTTACCCTGTCTCTTCCCCTTGTGATTCTGCAGTCTAAGTCCCTTTTAGGCAGCAGATAATTCACCTTATTTCCCTGCATTGCCTGAGAAAGGAAACCATAAATTCAGAGTAACCTCCTCAAGCAGTGGGGTCGTGGAGCCAGCAGCCAAGGCATGAGGCTGTAAAGTCACCTGTAAGGGACAGAGGCAAGGAATAGTGTGATTAATGCACAGTGACACCCCTCTGCCCTGCAATTCCCATCACACCAACCTCAGTGTCTGGTTCTGCAGGCTTCTCGGCGCCCTGTGCCTCCAGATGCTCATCCTGCTGGTGTTCACACCCTGCCTGTCTCTGCCTCCTGCATGCCAGGCTGGTGGCACCAGCTTCAGTCCTTGTAAGTGTGTGCTTTGTAGTGCCCTGGGGCATGATTCCAGAGCTGGTTCTTCCTCTTCTGAAGTTCCAATTCTGATGTGTTATTGACAAGAAGATTATCATCTGACCTCACCGAGGAGAATGCCACCAGTGAAAGCAGTGACTTCTGTGTTTCTTATATTTTCCCTTATCTTTCATAAATAATGTGTCTTAAGTCAAAAACTCTTGTGAAAAGAGGCATGTTAGGGGACTTAGGACCTTATCCATAACCCATAGACTAGACATTACATTCAGAAATCACACGCTAGGCTAGATTATACACCAGGATTAAGAGCTGTTTTCTCAAGTGTCTACAAGAATTCTACTTCCCAACAACTTAAAGCAAAATAAAATTAACTTTTGGCACCCTGGCCATTTTAGCAGGTATATCTGCATATGACTGAATGGTTGGCAGCTCTAAGGGTAAGCTCTGCTTTGTAGAGGCTAACACAGTCCCGGATGCAGTTTTGTTCTTCATCTGTGAGTGTGCTTGACCGTGCTTCATCCATTTAACCTCTCTTCTCCCAGAGTTCTGACCCCCACAGCTGCCAGCACACATCTCCAGAGCTCAGGATGATGGGAGCTCCCACACTTTGCTGAAGAGGCTGGAAAGCTCCCTGCATTTCCCAACATCCGAAGACTATGCTGCTTGCTAGACTTTCATCTCACACCTTGTTTTGGCAAGGAATGATGTGCATCTGGGTGGCTGCAGATATGCAGCTGTACAATCCTGTCCCTCAAGCACGAGGTGGGATGAAACTATCTCCTAGTTATTCTCATCTGCAGAAACACCAGCTTGTTTATTTGCACCTTGAGAGAACAGCTTCTACAGAAGCAGAAAGCAGGCTGGAGGTGTCTTCTCACCTGCAATGGTAGCTCAGAAACTGTCACACCTGCTAGAGATGTGAAAGCAAAGGTGAAGTTTTCAGCACAAAGCAGCACCAAGAAACAGTGAGACTTGCAGCATCTTTCTTGCAAGCAGATTGGTAAGACAATGTGCTCAAGGGTGGTTGGCGTTTGTGCTAATGCAGCCACAGCATTTTAAGAGAGAGATCCCAGGGTTTCTGTCACATTTTGAGTTATAGCATCATGTATTCTGCTGTAGCTTGTGCCCAGAGCAGTCAAGAACTTCACACTTCAACCATGAGCTCTTTTGTAATTTCCAGATGTTGAAAAAATCTGGAAACCCATATGTTAAAGAAGCCTTTCAATGCTGTAAAGGTTCCATGTGGTCTCTGACTTTTTCATATATAAAGAGGCTGAACAGAAACAAGATTGAGTTCCTTATGTCTTGTGTAAACCAGCATGTCAATACTTCCACCTGGCTGGTTTTTCTCCCACACACAACCATTTATCTCTGCCTTCTTCAGGTCTGCTTTTATTTTTGCTCACCATTTCCCCCTGAGTCTCTTCTCCCCAGTGGTCTTTAGTCCATCTTCCTTAGAGAGCATGCAATTACACAGCCTACGTAAATCCCAAGAAGGACTCTTAACAAAACATATATATTAGCATAGCATGTACCTGGCGCTCTGCCCAGATTCAAAATGATCTGTTCATACACTTTGAAACTGATGGTGTGGAACTGAGCATGGGTCTCATACATTAGGGAAATAAACGCTACTTATTCTCATTATTAAGATCTCTTGTTGATTATACTGGCAGTAGCCTCGTCCTTATGCATTAAATGTGACCTTTATTAATGTTTGTGTTCTCCTCATTTGTACAGTGGCCGAGCTGGAGGCAAGTGGAACCATGAATGTATTGATGGCACTGACTGCTCACTGGTCTTATTCCAAGCCTGTACTACAACCAATGCCTTTATTTTTCTCATGAGTTATTATTGCCTAGCATTAGCTGCACAGGAGTTAATTTGTTGTGCTCACACAAAGGAGCAGCCTGGCTTTGTGGATGTCTTAACGAACCAGAGACTTTCCTCCACAATGTGCTTTGTTGCACAAACACAAAGCCCAAATTTCTGCAGTACCAAAAAGGCTGCTTTTGTTCCAGGGAACACAAACTACTTGTTTTAAATGTTGTCCATAATGCTGCTCCTGTTAGCTCCAGCCCCCAGTGCATGCAGAATTTGCTGTATACTTCAACACGGTAAGAAACCAGGTCCCCAGTACAACTCAAATTCACGTCCAGAGCTTGTCTGGACTCACATCGAGCAGCCCAAACATAAACTCACTGTCCAGCATGTGAATTCGCTGCAGCAGCTCAAGCACGGCCCAGACCCTGTTCACCAGGTAGGGCTGGCGTTGACCAGGCCTGCTTTTGCTTCTCGATGACACCCCCCTGAGGACTCCTCTCGCCGAGGCCGCTGCCAGCAGGAGCGCCCTCTCCCTCTGCCGGTCCCAATCCGTAGCTCAGCTCGGAGCGGCCGGGAGAGGTTTGTCCTGCGGCGACTCCCGTCCCCCGGCGACGTCAGGCCCAGCCGAGACGGACGCCTTAACGACCATTGCGCAGCCGCCCTTGAATAGGGAGGAGGGGCCGGCTGGCGGACGCGCCGTCTGATTTGCCGTCTGCGCCGTCCTTCCTCCGCTGGGAGGCGGGTTCTAGGGCTTAGGCGATGGGTGATTGGCCAGCGCTGCGGGCCGGGGGGTGGGGTAGCTACAGGCCGCCCGGGTTGGTTGCGCCGGCCAGTGGCGGGTGCGAGGGAGTGAGGGGGGAGGGTGGGGGGGTCCTAAGGCGCCGCTGTCACCGCTGCCTTCCCGCCCAGGCCCGCGCAGCCAGCCCGGCCCGGCCCAGCCCCGTCCGCCCGCGGCGCGGCGCGGCAGGACCATGTCGGCCACGGACGAGCGGGCCAAGGAGATCCTCCGGGGCTTCAAGCTGTATCCTCCCGACGGGGGCCGTGAGGCGGGCGGGACCCGGCTGGGAAGGGGCGGGGGGTACTGAGGATCGTCGCCCCGCTGTGGCACGGGCGGGTGCGAGGCCCCCGGGGCGGGGAGGAGGTTGTCATGGAAACGCGCCTCTCCCTGGGCTGTCCCCCATGGCGCTCTCGCCTCCGGTGGCGGCGCGGGGAGGTGTCCCATCTCCCGGACGTGGCTGAACTCCCGCGGGGCTGAGCTGCCAGGGAAGGGGGGAACGGGGCGGGGAGGGAGCCTTCGCCGCGGCCTGGCTTCCCCGTCACTGCTCCGCAGGGGACTGCTGATGTGTGGGAGGTGTCCCTATCGGGGCGGTGGCAGATGGCCAAAGTCCCCACCTGGGTCGTCTCACCGCGCCGGAGCTGTCCGCCGGCAGCTGCTGAGCGGCGGCCGTGGAGCAGCGCAGCGCCTGCCGCGTTGGCAAGCACCGGTGAAGCAGCTCGGCGCCTGGTGCTCTGGATCCCAGGAGGATCTGATCCTTTCACCTCCGGCCTGCGCTTAGGTGTTTCGGCTTGGAAAGGGTCTTCAAGTCCAAACCCAACCAAATGTCGTATTCTTTTTCATACCATGAGGTACTGGCACACCTTGTGTTGCTCACAGTTGGTCATACGGTGTCTTTTATTGCTAATGCTGACATGCTGTGGGTGTTAATGCCTTTCTGTGCAGTTCGTTTTACAACTTTTCATGGTATGGCTTTTAAAAAGCATTCTCATTTTGTGTCTGATTATCTTGAATATGAATAATGCTGACGAAATGAGACAGGTCTGATCTTGGAAGGGAAGTGAGATCCTGTGCGCACGTTTCCAACCCAAGATTTCAGACAACTAGAGAAAGGCTTGGCCCATGTGCAAACTAAGGGTGGAAGAAATATGCCATCTGTAAAAGAAAGCTACCATGTTGTACTATAGTAGATTATTCTACACTTGTAAGACAAATGCAAGCTTGCTAGCTTGATCTTTAGACACTAAAAATTGTTGTGGGTTGGTTGCTTTTTTTTTCCCTTTTCTTACAGTGAAAGGACAGAAGTGAACAGAATACTCTTCTGGATCTAATATTATGTCACAGTTTGACCTCAGCCAGCAGCTAAACACCACACAGACGCTTGATCCCTCCCCCCTCAGTAAGATAGTGAGAACTGAAAAAAAGTAAAGTTCGTGGGTTGAGATAATGGTTTGATGACTAAAATGAAATAGAACAAGAACAGTAAAATGTGATAGGAGTATTTTAATGTAAAGGAATAAAAAAGAGAAATAAACCCCCAAGACTTAAGTGATGTTAACAGTGCAGTTGCTCACTGTCCTCGACCAATGCTCAGCAAGTCCCCAAGCAGCAATCCTCTCCTCCAGCCAACTCCCCCCAGTTTATATACTGAGCATGACGTTCTGTGGTATGGAGTATCTTATTTGCTAGCTCAGATTAGCTTTCCTGACCATGTTCCTTCCCAGATTCTTGTGATCCTGCATGCTAGCAAATGATTGGAGGTTAGAAGTCCCTGATTTCCTAGCAACCACTGAAAACATCAGTATATTCCAGCATTCTTCTCATTCTGAATCCAAAGCATAGCACTGTGGCAGCTACTAAGAAGACAAGAAAAATAAGCTGTATCCCAGCCAAAACCAGGACATACTTTTATTTCTAAACATTTTTTTTTTTGGTCCATCAAGATGTTCATAATCTCTGTGCCAGCTGCAGCAGGATCTAGTTTTCTAGGTTGGATTTAGACAGATGGCTGCTATCGAACTATAAAAACAGATGCTTTTCTTCACTTTTGAATCTGTTAATACTGCATCTGGCTCCATTGTTTCTGCACTAGCACTACTGACAGTGCTTTTTATTTCTGGACATGTAGTATTTTAGCTGTCAGAGCATGATCTGTAAACATTTCGTGCTGGCAATTAGAAGAATAAGCTTCTGACAAGACCAAGCTAAGCTGTTGGTAGAAGTGAGAAATGACTGGAAAATTAAGTGTAGGGAACAGACTTTTGAGTGCTTTTTGCATGTGTTTGTATGGTCTTTGCTGGATATTAGAATTTACATAAAAGCCTTTGTCCAACTTTGGTTGAAGGAACCCATCCTATCATTTGGTGGCTTTTTGCCCTTTGAGAAGACAGATGTTAGACAAACCTAGCGTAAACTTCTGATATCTTGAGCAGCTATAGCACAGACAAGAAGCTTCAATAGAGTTAGTCTGTATTTAAGTGTTGGAATACCCCAAGTCTAGAGTTTATTTGCTTGCCTTTTCAAAAACTGATACCAGCTTTCCCTCTTGCAGGACATCTTTAGACAAAATCTTGTCTGTGCTTCTCCAGAAACATTCTAGAGTACTATGATAGTTGCCATAGGGGAGAGGTAGCATGACGTCTGAGAAACAGGGAAGTTTGGAGAAACATTTAGTAATTGGAACTTTTAGCAAGTTAAAATACCAAAAAAATGTCTATGTGTGCTTTTAAGTAAACCAGAAGAGTGGCTGAACAGACATTCCACATTTATGAGAGGAAGCTTTGAGACACTGTGCCATCCACACAGGAAGCTACTCATGCCCAGCTGTGACCATGGTTTGTACGACAGCCATCAGCTCAAACTTCCTTTTCTGAAAGCAAATGTATATTCTAGACAGTGTTATGTTTTACAGATGCTTTATCTTCCACTTACTCTACTGTTGTGTGTGCTAATTTAATTTGCTTAACAGAAAGGGAGAAACGTGTTGTGAGAAGTTGTAAAGTTCATACTTTGAGTAGTGGAAAACTTTTTTTCCTCTGCTCCCAGGAGGGAGGGAGTTCAAAACTGCCAACTTAAACACACCCAGCAAACTTGGCACTTCAAACTAAAGTTGCCTTTAACACAAGCAACTAGCACAGTATTACATCTATCGTCTGTAGGTATTAGATTCCTTGTGTGGCAAGATCAGCTGATAGGGCAGAGAGCATTCTTGAGGAAGCAGACTTCCAAAATACTTGCTTTAACACAGGAGGAAGAACTGTAGCTGGGAATCCATTTCACATTGAGTAATCAAACAAATTGTATACTTGTGGTTCCTGAGATGTTAATTACAACCTTTCCAACTGATTGAGACATGTTGCTGTGCAAGTTAAATCATAGCCTAACTTAAATGCAGAGATAGGCTTCCCTTCCTCTATGACACTAGTGCACAAACATGTTGTGGTTAGTGTCTGAAATTTAACCCAGAAACATTTACTCCCTCTTCAGATGGATTTTAGAAAGATTAAAACCAAAAGGAGATATATTTGAGCTTGTAGGCAAATGAACATATTCATCATACTTCATTACACTTGTGCTAAGCATTTTTGTGACACCAGTTAAAAGTTGGACATTGACAGTCCAGTAGGCATGGTGCAGTAAAAGGCTAAAGGCAACCAGCAAAATTTTTTATAGCTTGTCACTTAGAGTAGTATTTGTTAAAGAGCTTGTAAGTGTGTTCATTAGCTCCTAGTTTTGAAGGCACTTGCCTGAGCAGCAGGTGTTAACAGGTAGCCTACTGTAACTGCAGGTAGACACAGCATCTACAGGCAGCCTACTATGAAAATGGAAACTCATTGTTTGACTATAAGTGACATCAGTTTGTAACTGAAGATTCAGTCCTCTGGAAAGTTAGCCAAGTCATGTTTCTGCAAGTATTTATGCACAGTTGGTTTTGTAATCTCAAGTGCATGAAATTTGATTATGCTTTTTTCTACTAGAAGATGGGACAGTTACTCTGTCAAGCTTTTTTACTTGACCTCACTTATCCTTTCAACACATTCTCCAGGTTTCATTCTGTAATTTTATCTTTAGAATGTGTGTACTATTAAATACATGTATTTAGCTTTCTTTTTCATAAGCTAGTAACACTGATAATGTATTTCCCTAACAGTCAAAACTCTGTTTTTTTTTAATAGCTTCCTCTTCTCTGTTTATTTTGTTCTAAAACAAACTAGCACACATGTTTTTCTTGGTCTGTGTTCATTAGAATGAGGATACTGTAGACATCCTATTTAATCTGGTTTCCCAGCATTTGGACAGCATACATGCCTTACTTTCTTACATAGCACCCATGAAGCAAGTCAGTTGGGTCTCACAGCACAGCTAAGGTGCCAAGCTGAGCCTCTCAGCAAGTGAGTGACAGCATCCATTTGCTATTTTAAAAGTCAAACAAGATACCACCTATTTATTCACTTCTGTATGGAGGAGTCTCACCAGAACTGGCCCATAGATGTTTATCAGTTTGGATAATATTTTTTTCCATCAACTTCCATTTAAGGCTACGCAGTATATCTTACTGTACTTCGTAAGGCTGAAATAAATAAGTGTGGTGAACATAAGCATGAAGAGATAATATTAACTGTAGGTCAGAATAATTATGGAGTTATGAAACCAGTATTTGTGGTCAGTATAAACATATACCTGTAGCTCAGGCACTCTGACATTTTTAGGTAAAGGTTTGTGAAAAGTTATCTGGAACCCTCAAAGTCCCCTGTGCAACATCCTTCTAGCATCCAGAACTTCTTCCAGTCCTCTTCTTACCATTGATTTTCTGGCTAGAAAGTCATTCTTGCAGAGCATTCACTTCTTAGAAAAAGTGGATAGAGCTGTAAGGAAAACAGTTATACCAGAAGCCATTAAGAGCTTCTACGAGCTTTATATCACTGCAAACAGAGACTTCTATTTCAAATTGCCACCTGGCTTCTGCTGTACACACAGAAACCATGGTCAGTCACAACCTTGTCTGTCAGTTCCTTGAATAATCACTGAAGTTTTGAACTAGTTGGATGCAGCATTCAAAAGATAAATCCAAAGGGAAGCTCCATCAAATTGAGTTTCTGTGGTTAGTGCAGTAGATCTTTAGCTGCTTATTCACTTAAAATGCTTGTCTGTGGCAGTGTTTACAGAACTAGCAGCTTTAGTTGTCTTTAAAATTCTCCTTTGAGTATTTCTCTGTATGCTTCCTCAGGTCACAGTTTGTTCAGACATCTTGTAAGGGATTTCCAAATGCGTGGGTTAAAAGGAGACAGTGGCCAGCTAAAAGAGGTAACAGGACTGTCCAAATATGAGCTTGTTTCTGGCTTCTAGAAAGTAGAATATTATTCTATCTAGCATGTGTAGTTCATTACTTATATGAACTTCAATTACCACTTTCTTGTCTATGTAGTACTTTACAGAGAGCTGTCACAATCTGTTGAGTCTGATTGCAGAGCAAGTTCCTGCCCAGGCAGCATCGAGAGATACTTGTTTCAGAGGCCAGCATTTCTCACAGAAGCTTTAGCCAGGCTGTACTTGGTAAAGTGTCACTGTAGTCCAGATACCATTACCATATTAGAGTTGTTTCCAGCACTGACAGAAGTTCCACAGTGTGTGGTCATTGACAGCTCTGGCATGCTAAGCACAGGCTCATCATGTCTCATATGCCTAAGTTATGAGGCATACCTGCAAATAAAACAGGAGCAGTTTTACCAGGTTTGGTTTTACCTGCCTGGCTATTCAGTGAACATCAAGAGCTTCATGTCCTCTCCTTGTTAATTTTCATTGAAAAAAAGTGTAAATACTTAATTATGCTCTAACACTGATTTGCATTAACTTGATATCTGAGCTACAGTGTGTTCTATGCATTTTGGATTTAATACATCCCCCTTGTAGTGTTGGAAGTAGTGCTTTGTGCCCTTGACAGTGGAAAGGATATCAAAAGCTCCACCATCACAGGAAACAAATGGGTTGCCAGGTGTTACAGAGAATTCATCTAACTTAACACTGATTTAAAAGTCTAAGTTGACATCGAAGTAGGTGTTTTTCTTTTTAGTCAGCAATATTGCTGCAGCACCTTGTGGTTAGAATTGTATTTCTAAGATTTGTCCTTTCATCTCTTCAAAGCTTACCCATCCAGCATTTCACTGGAATGATGGTTTCAGTGTTTAATTGCTTGCTTTAGTGCTGACCTAATAAGGTACCTAAAATAAGGCAGTTGTCATTAGCAAAGTTATTTCCTCTTCTTTGCTTTCTATCATATTAAGATCGTATCAGTTACTCTTTGCATCCTTTGGAAGTCACTGGTGCCTTATGCATTAGCTGTTGTTACAGCATTTGAGTTTTCCACACAGCACAAGGTAGTAATTTAATCCATCAAGTGAGAATTGATAGAGCTTCTCTCATGCATCTTCACAGCCAACATGCAGGAAAAAAAGCCAACCTTACAGATGTAGACAAGCAGGGAAGGCATCTAGAAATACTCAGATTAAACAGACACTGTTTCAAGTAGGGTCTTTTTTGTTTAGTTTGTTGGTTTTGGTTTTGTTTTTTAATAAAAATGTTTGATATGTCTTTTATCTGTGAAAATAATAGTTTTCTGCTAGTTAAAACAGGCTTAGCATGGAGGCCAGATCAAGTGGCTCTTATATATATATGTCTGAATTTAAGCTGATCTGGAAAGAACACTGAGTTTGTAAGAAAGCAGGCCACTGTACTTTAACTCCTGCCTTTGACTTCCACAATTCTTGCAATTTGTATTTCCCTTTCTCTAAGCCAGCAAATTAAAGTTGCTTCAAATTTCAGCTCAAACCCTCCATTAAAGATAAACCAGTGCTTTGTTTGCATTCTAGTCAAAGTTTAGATGAGGGATGCTAGGTTCCCAGCTAGACATAAAAAGCAGAAAGTGCACTGGTGAGCCTGTACCCCAAGTACTGTGTTCAGTTTTGGACCTCTTACTAAAAAAAGGACATTGAGTTGCTAGACTGTGTCCAGAGAAAGGGTACTAAAGCTGGTGAGGGATCTAGGGAACAGGTGTTATGAGGAGCAGCAAAGGGAACTGGGATTGTTCAGTCTGGAGAAGAGGAGACTGAGGGCAGACCTCAATGCTGTTTACAGCTACCTCAAAGGAAGTTATTGTGAGGTGTGAGTTGGCCTCTTCTTCATAATATCAAGCAACAGAATGAAAGGAAAAAGCCTTAGGTTGTACCAGGGAAGGTGTAGGTTGGCTATTAAGAAAAATCTCTTTACTGAGTCAGGGATCAGGCATTGGAACAGGCTGCCCAGCGAGGCAATGGAGTCATTGTTCCTGGAAGTGTTTGAAAAATGTGTTGACATGGCACTTCAGGACATAGTTTATTGGCCATGGTGGTGTTAGGTCAATGGTTTGACTAATGATCTTAGAGGTCTTTTCCAACCAGAACAATTTTATGCTTTTATGATCTATTAAGGTCCACCTGATAATATTGAATCTTTGTCTTTGCACATTAGGTATATCAAAATTTATCAGAAGTTAGCTCTGCAAGTACAAGAAAGGTGATTTTCATGCATCTTAAGGAGCAGATCATGTATTTACACTTGATGTGCAAGAAACTACAGTAGTGAGCACTGAGTGCTATAAACCATTTGCAGAGGCTGCCTTTTTGTCTAGAGACTGCATCAGGAACATCCATAGGAACAAAAGGTTTGTCATCTGCCTGGTATCACTCCCAGGGCATAACCAAAGAATAGATTACAATTTTTGAGGGAACACACCTATACACTCATTACTTTGAGGTTTTCAGAGCCCTTTGACATCACATCCAAGTAGAGAGAGGAGGACCATTGAGAGACTTTGTCCAGAGACACCCAGAAATACCTGAGGTTCCCATGAGCAACAGTATGAACCACATCTCAGCTGCATGTTGCTAAATCCCAGTTGACAGCCAGGAATTTCAGCTGTGATTATGAATTAGACATTCCATTGTCAGATTCCCCCTGAGCAGAGTTCTCATTGTGACAGACCTGTTAGATATAGAGAAGACTTAAGGATTATCAGATTAACTCAGCCATGAGTGAACCATTGGGTTGATTGTGTTCATGACTAGAATGTAAGGCAATGTTCTTCTTGAAGAATGGCAGGCTTAGGTAAAAAGAGCAACAAAATACAGTGTTTTATTTTTAGTCAGCCTTTGGGTTAAGTGCACAGAAGCATCACTGTAATGAATTTATCCACTCCTATACTGAAAGGTTTGCTTAACTAGGAGCAGTGCTGTCTTCTGTTAGAGAACAAGAGTGCAGGAGTTTTCAGTCCTTAGTAATTCTATAGAGGGGTGCTTAGATGGGTAAGCTTGGATGCTTGCTATGCTGTGTACATAAGCTGCATCCACATCACAGCCAAGTCAGAAGCTCTTTTGGTCCTTGGGACAGATGATTTTATGCAACTTTTTCCAGTTATTGTGTCAAGGATGTGGAGGGAACCTTAGCAGTGAGTGTATACCCAGCTAAGCAGATGGTCTGTGTGCATCTTTCCTCCTCACTTGCTTTAGACCTTTGCAAAAGGAAGGTAACACCTGCTTGGAACCAAGGAACCATCCAGTATTTTGTTAAGAGTGTTAGTAATTCCTAATCAGGGACATCCTGCTGGGCATGCAGATAGTTAACATCAAGTCAGTTTGGTTTGGAATGTCAAAGGAAATTCTATTTTAGGAGACAGTAAAAAAAACAGCTATTTACATTGCTTTAAATAATTCTGTGCATGGGAAAATGCTTATAGAGATCTTCACTAAGGAAGAACCTGTTTTCTGTTCATGTGTTGGCATGGACAGTTGCTAGCTCTGTGCTTAAAGAGAGTTCTGCAACACCCCCAACTGCTCTTGAAGGAAGAGGTTTGCAGAGAGGGGTAGATGAAAAATCATTGTCCTCATTAGTGTACTGTCATGTGCTGGACTAGGCCAACTCATCTTGAAACACTGGAGACCAAGAAATGCTTACTGACCTTTAATGCAGAGTGATCTTCTGGAGATACTTTAGACATTTAACTTACAGTTTAAGTCCTTAGGGTAGACACTTAAGTGCATCAGAATTCTTGCCTGTCAGTTGCAGTCCAGCTTAAGTCTTCATTGTTTCTCTGGCACAGTCAACATTCTTTGCCAAAGCTGAAATAGAGAAAGAAAACCTCTTCTGGTAGTTATTTCACTTGAACATTAACAGCCTTTAAGTGACATTTAAAAGACAGCTGAATCCAGGAAGTGGTATGACTTTATTGCTTCTGAGGAGAGGAAGACATCTGAAAGATATCTGCCCTTATATTCTCCTCTTGGTATGTGCTTCTATCACAGCAGCTGTGCAGAGCCCAGATTACCATCCCCAGCTGCTTGTTACCTCATTTTCAGATTTACTAGCTGAGCTGCTCAGATGAGTGCTGCAGCCTCCTGTTTCAGTCTGAATGAGGCACGCTAGCTTAAACAGCTTAAGCAGTAGGTTAAGGAGCAGAGACCTGTGCTGGTCAAGTAGATCAGGTTAGCAGTTCTACAGACAGCTCAGCGGTGAGATTTGAAGTAGAAATCAAAAAGCAGCTGGGGAGTGTTGTCCACTCTGAGCACTGCTGTTGTCAGGTGTTATGCCCATGGCCTCAGTCTTAGATCAGATGAACTTGTTTGTAGTGCTGCTGCACACTGTCTTCCCCAGCAGTCAGCACCAACTCACCTGAAGAGGCTTCTCACATTACTATGCTTACTTACCCTTGCAGCATCGATTCTAATCTTCTAATGTAGCTTCTCTAGGTGAACGTTGTCATTTCATGTTAAGTCTGTGGTCACATAACTCCTGTTAAGAGAAATGCATTTGAGATTACTTTGGTAAGAAAGTCTTTTCTCCTTCCCCTTGTTCTCTGCAAGATGTGTAGGATTACTGTGTTGTGTGACAAGTTACTGCCCAATCAGCTGGCAAAGTCACAAGCAGGGTCTGGTAGCACGTAGCAAGTGCTATTAGAGACTTTATTGTCCCACAGCCAGACATAGGAAATTATTGGCTGAAAATCCCATGCAGCCTTGGAGCACAAATGCATGCTAGTTTTTAAATACTCTTTCCAGAAGGAGGGGGAGAAGCCAATAAGTTTCCTCAAGCCAGTTTGGGCTGTTAATTTATGGCACTCTCATTAATCCACAAGGACTCATTACAGTTACACTGTTGCCATAAAAATGTAATATTTAAAGAGCTCCAGGAAGGATTTTTTTTTATGTGCTTCCCCCATGATTCTTTCAAAGGGAACTGCATTATATTAATGTAACACCAATAAGCTCAGCTTCTGCAGGAAAACATTCAGCTGCATGGAAAGAAAGAAAGAAAAGAGGGGTTCTCATAGCATCTTCCATTAGGCTCTAAGTTCCCCACAAACCTATAAGTAGTTCAAAGTAAGTTGAATTGAAGTACTGCTTGCAAAATTAAAAGAAAGATTCCTCATGGCATTACCTCTTCAAGGCCCTTTTCTGCTCTCAGAGATCAAAGCTCCCTTCTCACCATTGGAAGTCCCACCATGACCTCCTTCTCCCTGTCTCTACAAAGAAGAGGTAAGGTATCACTCAGACAATTGCAGAGCAAGCCTCTGCTTCTCAAAGACCTCACTAAAGTCTTCTGTCATTTCAAAACAGCCTTGCCAGTGGCCGGGTTAAAATGGTTCATGATGCATTTGTGACACTGATAAAATAGAGTTTGCTTTTTCCTTTCTTAGCAGCATTGTTTGCCCAAGTGCCAACTTTGCCAGCTTTTCTGAAAGAGTAAATGCAGCAAGTGGGGCACAGGAGTGTTTGAAAAAGTACAAATTCAAATCACTAAAGGCTGTATTTCAATGTGTGCACACCAGTAAAGGGTGCTGATAGTGACAGTTAGGGCTTTTGTTGAGGTTTTTGTGTATAACTTCGCAGCAGTAGCATATTCACCTTAACATGATCATGAAGTTCACCCTTTGAAACACCAAAATAGTGTTTTAAAAATGATAATATTTGTACTAGCTGTGTGTAAACCTAGCTTTTCAATAACTAGTTTTTAATTGCTTTGTAATTATTAATCACTAAATTGAAAGAATTCAGTTGTAAATTACAACTGATTGTATTATTTATACATGCTGGTCCTTCTCACAGCAGAAATAAGACATTCCATTGCTTTAGCTGAACCAAAACATTTTGGTTAAAAGTATAAAAGTCAAATTTCAAGTACTCTTAACATTTAACATACAATAATAACATTTAAAACAGTATAAGTGTAACTTCAGATTTTATTGACAAGGAAATTTATAACAGCTGCTTGAAAGTAGTATAGGTCACTACTTCTTTGTCATTTCAGTGGAGATTTCATTGTTGTACCCCCACAGAAATGCTTTTCAACTGAATTCTAGTGTGAGCTAAAGCAGTGATGCTGGTTTGGGCTCCTAGCATCTTCAAGAGGTACCCTAGTGACATGCTCAGAGGTTCATATCAATGTAGCTCATACTATTATATCCATAGAGACTGATTAAAGTACATCATTGAGAACTAAATATTAGTATTTTATCTATTCTAACCTAATTTGGAACTCAGTTTTGTACTCATCCATGTTTTGCAGTAGTGCTTTTCCAAACGACTTGCTCGCATTTCAGACTGCCACATTGTCTAGCACTGCCTAAAATGTTGGGATAGTTACACAAGCAGACCACTAAGCCACACTCCAAGGTGTAATCACTTCCCAGATTCTAGAAGGTTCCTTAAAAAAGCACAGTAATTCTGATCTGGAGTCCTTGTTTTGCCAGAGTTCTGCCTCAATCTGCATAAATCCCCCTTCATTCCTCCTCCCTGCCTGTGCTTTCAGCAGCCTCTGGTCCATTTACAAGATTAGTTTCCTCATGCACCTGCCAATCATTCCCTCCTGACTGTATGTTCAAATCTGTTTTTATTCTCTACTCAGTCTACATGCTTTGAGTTTTCTTCTCTTCCTGAGAAGAGACAAGATAATGCTGTGAATACTCTTAGTCCTATCAGTTTTAAGTGGAAAACAGAAAAAAAAGAGCTATATTGCAGCCAATGGTCCTGGCATTAAGCTTTGTTAAATAACTTACATCCCGTGTAGCAGCTACTGAGTTTTATATCCTATGTTTTTAATAACCAAAATGAGTCCTCAACTTCTTGTTTGTGTAGCAGCCTCCTATCATGTCAGCAGAAATTGTTTCTGGTGCCATGTCAGCAAAGGAAAGACAGATTTTTAAGATATGAAATGGTTCTTTCAGTGTCTTGAGTAGTGCTCCAGACATAGAACTGCTTTAGCCGCTCAGATCCATGACCTATTTTTATCTTGTCCCCTTGAGAACTGCATCTGGTTTGCACTGTGGCCTTGTCCTGGGAATCTAGAGGGCTGCTGACATCATGCTTACCTACTTCTCCAGGTTGCTGTTGAGAGTGTTCAGAATCACTTCTTTCCAGTTCATCTCTGGAAAAATAGGGGAGCTGGCAGTGACGATGCTCTTCGCGTTTAGTCACTGAGGCCCTGGGTGCAGGGTTTGTGCTGTTTGCAGACTAAAGTGTGCCTGTTCCTCATGCACACAGAGCCCAAACCCAAAATAATGACTAGAGAACAAGTCTTATGAGGAGTGGCTGGGGGAACTGGGTTATTTAGTCTGGTTAGAGAGGGTTCAGAGGAGACCTTCTTGCCCTCTACAACTACCTGAAAGGAGGTTATAGTGAGGTAGGACTTGGTCTCTTCTCTCAAGTAACATATGATAGGATGGAAGGAAATGGTCTCAAGTTGCATCAGGGGAGGCTTAGATTTGATAGCAGAAAAAAATTGTGTACTGAAAGAGTCATCAGGCCTTGGAACAGGCTGCCCAGGATGGTGCTGGAGTCACCATCTCTGGAGGTCTTCAAAACATGGTTTAGGGGGCGTGGTGGTGTTTGGTTGATGGTTCTTCGAGGTCTTACACTTAATGGCCTTAGAGGTCTTTTCCAACCTTAATGATTCTATGATTGGAAGGACCTTAATGGTCCTGCCATTAAGCTCATTTACTGCATTCACTTTGTTAAATAACTCACGTCCCATGTAGCAGCTACTGATTTTTATATCCTATGTTTTTAATAACCATGTGTCCCAAAATGAGTCCTCAACTTCTTGGTTGTGTAGCAGCCTCCTGTCATGTCAGCAGAAATTGTCCCTGGCTCTGACGAATAACAGTGCCGTGTCAGAAAGGAAAGACAGAAGGACCATCTGCCTTCCAGTACCTGAACAGCTTCTACAGGAAGGCTGGAGAGGGACTTTTCATAAGGGTGTCTAGCAACAGGGCAAGGAGAAATGGTTTGAAGATGAAGGAGAGGAGGTTCAGACTAGGTCTGAGGAGGAAGTGTAAGGGTGGTGGCGCTCTGGTAGGGGGTGCCCGGGGAGGTTGTGGATGCCTTCTCTCTGGGAGTACTCAAGGCCAGGTCAGATGAGACCTTGATCAGCCGAGTCTGGTTGTGAGGGGAGGTTGGAGTAGATGATCTCTAAGGTCCCTTTCAACCTAAGTAATTCTGTAATTCCAGCCATTATTGTCCAAATGGATGTATATCCAAGGAACCATTTAAGCTAATGCCAGGGAAAGGGTGTCTTGTTCCCCTGCTGTGCTGTGTCACAAATAGAAGATTGCCATTTGGCTTTGTGGACCTCATGAAAGTGTTTGCCACAGCTGTTTCTGTGGCTGATTTGGATTTTTAGTTTGATTATTAGGTGAGGAGTGTTAGTGCCAGTGTTAGTTCAGTCCCCTTGTGATTCTCTTGTTTGCATTTCCAGGATACTGAGTTGCTTTCCGAGAGAACCTATGGTTGTCTTTAGATATATCCCTGCTTAGGACAAGGCTGGATTGAAGCAGGAAGGGATACTCTGTGTGAAAGCTGTTGTAGCAGCAGTACTTGTTTCACCTTTTCCCTGGAGGCTGCAGTTGACATCTGCTTTGTAAAGAGTATCTTTTCAGGATTGCATTCATTTTTGCAGTAGTTTATCATTACTTGTGAGAGAGCACACATGAGCACACCTGGAAAAGGAAGTTCAGTTGTCTGGCCTAAATTGCTGAATAGCACAAGGAGCTGTAGTCTTCCCCCCAAGAGAATAGACACCATCCTTGTGCCAACTGGTTTGGCCAACGTGGAGCTTGTCAGTGTCAAGAGTTGCTGAACAGATGCAGTTACACTCTGTAATTGTACTGCACTGAGATAAATGAGTGTCTATACTTTTATTCCCCAGTGTCAAAAAAGAGGTGGCTGTGCTGTTGCAAAAAGCTCTAATCTAGATAAAACCATATGGGATTTATATACCTAAAGTTTACTCCACCTTAACTATTCTTGCTTTCCCTACTATGCATACCTTTATCCCAGGGTATGTGTCCAGTTCCAGATCACAAAAGTGACTTGAAAGCTTTGAAATTGGACTCTACTGATGCTGCAGAATAAGAACATCCAGGCAAAGGTTAAATAAGAGGTAGTTAGCCCGACCCTAAATTCACTCCATGCTTTAATCTGGATTGGCTCCTGTGCATTGACAAACTCCTAATTAATTCAATTGGTGGTGAAAGGTACTGTTTAGAAATGAACATTGTGTTGATAAGGTGTTGAGGAACAAATTATCTTTTGGTAGTTAGACAGAATCAGCCTGTGAATGTGAGAAATTCAGTGCTTGACCTTTTATTCCTACCTTCTCTGAGACTGCCAAGAATCTCTAAGTGCTCCTGCTCCCGTTGATTTTGCTGGTGTGAACACCTGCCTATTAACAATTAGAGAAAAACTCACAAGCTCATTTCCTGGAAGGCAGGAGCTCTCAGACATAATGACTGCAGGCTTTATTGATCTGATGGGGATTTGGAGTGCTAACAGACAGCTTAAAGTTTCCACGGCCAAATAAAAATCCCTGAGTCCCTGAAGTCCTTTGCACAAATAAATTCTCCCTCTTTTACAGACTTCTCTGACATGTCTCTGTAAAGACTGAGCTGCAGATTTTTCCCTTAGACTTTCTGCAAACAGGCTTTTTCAGTAGTGATTTTTTCCCCCCTTCGTTCTGTCTAGGTGGACATCTCACTTAGGAGTAACTTTGAAGTCTCTCCTGGCATAGTTTCTGTTCACAAGTTAAACTATGCTCTGGAAGACAGTTTATATGTTTCTTCTCATCCTTGATTTCCTGGAAGAGCAAGAGGCTAAGCAACATCAATTTTATCAGAAATGTAAAAAGTCAAGTACAGGACATTCCCTCCAGGGACAGCTGTCTGCCCCTCGTGTGAAAGAGGTGGTGAACAGCTCCTGATACAAAAGATGCTGGCTTTCATGTACCAAACATTCACTGATTATAGAAGATTGCTGGGGAATAACAAACTACCACCTGAGAGTTCTCCAGACTTACAGCTCTTGAAGACTTGTGTGGTAGCTGCTGTTGCCTTGGGTATCCAGAGTTGAGGATGTCTGTCCTGTACATTGAAGAGTATTTTAAGGGCCAGCTCAGAACAGGATCTCTTCCCAGTAACTATGCAGCATGCTTGTAGCTTCTTCCAATCTTTGGGCAGTGAACCAGAATTAAGAAATCTTCCAGATGTACTCCTAGGCTCTGCCCTGGCCAGACTTGCTGCTGAGGAATGTTTTAAAAACTGGCAGTCCCTCCCAGTTGCTAGATTTGATGGTCAGGGCCTTGTGTCACAGTCCATGCTATTATGACTGCATGTTCACTTGTCATGTCATATATACAAATTCTTATTTGCTCCTTTTTTCTTCTGGCATCTTATTATCCACTACTAGCATCATTTTGGTGTCATATTCTCCTTGCTAAGCTGGGAATATTTAGGAATCCAGTTTCAGGGAGTCTGAGTCTCGGAAGTCAGAGCAAAATTGTGGACCTTTTGTTTGATATGGGACAGATGCAGTTTGTGAGTACTTCCTACATGCAGAGGGCATGTACCCTCTGAAACAGAAGGTAAAGGCAAACCTGCTTATCAGAGGTCTTAGGATACAGAGAAGAGGTTTTTCAACCTAACATCATCAGTGACACCTTTTGTAGATAAGCCACTGAGTTACCAGATCTTGTTGTATCCAAATCATAGATGTTAAATGAATTACTGTGTGGAAGCAGGTGGATATCGCTTCCTCATCTCTTTCTGCTGGGATGTAATCAGTGTCTGAACCATAAGGAAGATTGGCTGGGCACAGTAAATGTTCTTGTAAGTCCCAGGAAGGTCTTAACAGACCCTGATCCTGTACAGTTGGTCTCTGAGCCTCTGTGTTCACTGCCCTGGCTTACAGATTTCTTCATGCTGCTTGCTCATGAAAGAAGAAATAAGTGTTCAACATTGATTAGGATTCCTATGCCATTAAGTTAATGTTTATTTTGTGTATATTAGTTTTTCTCTGCCACACAAATGTTTGTGGTCATAGTGCTGCACTTCAGAAGAAAAAGTACCCCAGTAATCTTTATAGATGTGTGTACATAGATCTGAAGAAGTGCTTTAAGTTTAGTCCAGAGAGGATAACTGAAAAAAGCTTGATAACAGGTGACACAGAATGATCTTACTGTTGACACTGTCACATTCCAGAATTTAAATGTAAGGACCTCAGGAATTTCAGAAGTTCTTCAAGATGCTTCCTAGATTGCTTTAGAAATCTGTCATTCCGCCCATTCATGGGTGGAAACATCACTTCTTGCTGTGGCTTCATTGTTTTAGTTACAGCTTCAACAAGGAGAATCCTTTTCATAGAATCATAGAATTGTTTTGATTGGAAAAGACCTCCAAGATCATCAAGTCTAGCCATCAGCCTAACACCACCATGGCCATTAAACCAAGTCCCAAAGTGCCTTTTCTGCATGCTTCTTGAACACCCCAAGGGATGGTGACTCCACTACCTCCCTGGGCAGCCTGTTCCACTCTTTCAGTAAGGATTTTTTTCCTAATATCCAATCTAGACCTTCCCTGGTGTGATTTCAGGCCATTTCCTGTCATTTTATCACCTGATACTAGAGAGATCAACAACCACCCCACTACAACCTCCTTTCAGGTAGCTGTAGAGAACTATGAGGTCTGCCCTCATCCTCCTCTTCTCCAGACCTAACCATTCCATTTCACTCAGCCTTTCCTTGTAAGACCTGTTTTCCAGACCCTTCACCAGCATTGTTTCCATTCTCTGGACATGCTCCAGCAATTCAGTGTCCTTCTTTCAGTGAAGGGCCCAAAACTGAACACAGCACTGAACACAGCCTCACCAGTGCCAAGTACAGAGGCACTATCAGTTCCCCACTGCTGCTCACACTATTGCTGATCCAGACCAGGATGCTGTTGGCCTTCTTAGCTGCCTGAGCTCATTGCTGGCTCTTCATTTTAATGGGGCTTGCCATTGTAATGGCACTAATCAATCTGCTGCTTTTACAGCAAGAAAACAATGTTCCCAGTGATAGCTTGAATAAAGATGAAGTATAAATCTTGCTCTGAAATGTATAGGTAACACGAAGTAACAGATATTCTGGGACTTAAGAAGGTTTCAGACTTAAAGCACAGCTGACTCAACTAGAGTTCAAAACAAATGTGTTCTGTTTTCAAGACCCATCTCCTTTAGGACATGTTCAGTGTGTATGTCAACTAATGATGTGAGTCTGTCACTAATGTAGTTGCTTGCTGCCTTCATCATTGGACTAAAGTAAGACTGTAAAGAGATTTGGTTTTGAAATTAGCCTTTATTAATGATTTAGACTTTGAATAGATGAGTTGTTAGCTTCATTGAGAAGAATACTGGGACTAAACTATTGCAGACAACTACTAGTTTTACTATCCAGCTTTTCATTCTCCCATGTTAATCCTGTGTTCTTTGCTCTGTATCAATGGGGGACTTTGGCAGAGAGGAGGGTCACAGCTGCTTCTGTGGTAAGTAACCTGTTCTCTATTCTCTTAGCACCTGTGTGAGAACATTTTCTTGGAAGGCACTTTATTTCTCTTACACACAGTTCTCCACAGAACACTGTTCCTCCAAGGGATATTTCAGGGGCATACAGTTCAGTTTAAGAGGGCTGTATTTTGGAAGATTCTCCTTTGATTTCCAAAATTTATGGATCTGCAGCTGCCACAAGTTTGGGATGGTTTTTTTTTTCATCTGGTTGGTTTTGGTTGTTTAATGATGACTAAAAGAAGGGATGTATATTTGTTCTGTGTGGAATATTTTGCCACAGAGATTAAAGTTCTTAAGTGAACAGTATCACTCTGAAAGAAGGAACCAAGCCAGTGCTAGCAGGACTGTTTTCCTAATCACTTCTAATCACCTACTTAATGTTGATTTTTGGCAGTACAGGAATGATGAATAGGAAGCTTCATAAACATAGGTGTCTAGGTATGTGAATCCTACGAGTGGCACTGATCTTTGACCTGAGCAGTAGTCCAAAGGAATGGAAGTTTGAAGCACTAGGTGTTGTCGACCTGCTAGACATCCAGAGAGTTAGTTTTAAACCACCACACTACCATATCCTACCTTTTTGTCCTTGGAACATTGAATTAATAAAGGTTCTCTAAAGAGAGGAAGCACAGTTGAGTTTCTTGGAGTACACACACAAAGGGTCCAGAATAATTGTTGGAGTGTTGAGGATGACAGCATAGTAAAATAGTGGGGTTTGAAATTAGAGTTCTTTTGGGTTAATAAGAGGAGCTTTTATGCAAAATAATACTGTAATTGCAGGCTCATTTTCCTATTGCCTTATGGAGTCATCTTCAATGGCATCTTTGTTTTCTTACAATGGAAGGAGATAGGAAATCAGCAATTAAAGCAGACTTACTTAAATGAAAGGCTGTGTAGATGTCACAAGTCTGAGCATTCAGCTATGCACTTCTGGCTAAGATTGTTGGTTAGTTTCTTTATTAAAACCCCTCTAATATATTGCTGCTATGTCTACTTACTGCGTAGCGTGGCCAGGCTACTGACAAGAGGTGAAATTTCTCTTTTTGTTTCAGCTGTGATCTTTTCTCTCTTCCCTCTTCTCACCCAAAAGCAGTTTCTTATGAATGTGAACATAGAAAGGTTAATTACTTCCACTGTATTCTTGGGATCCCTGTTAGACCAATGGATCTTGTAAGGAAATACTACAAAAGCTGGTACTAGTCATTTAGAAAAGACAGAGTTTGCTCTGAACATGTATCAGTTGACATTCTAGTAGGGAAAAGTGAATTTATCAAGCTTTATGAAAATAAAAACCCTAGCTTGTGGTCTGAGTGTCAGCCAGACATGGGCAAGTCCACTGTTAAACTGGTGTCTCCTAGGAGAAAAATAATATGAGGGAAAATCAGCAGACATCTTTTATACAGTAGTAAATATGTTTCCAAAAGGAAATTGCTTGGGTTTATCCTATAATACCTGTTCCTAATAGCAGTCTAATATTAGGGGAAGATTAATGTTATCTGGTCACTTAAATGTAAAATCTTCATGGCAAACCAGCATAGATTTTGAGTTAAATCTCAAGACTCTTGCTTTCACAGTGTGTGTGTGTGTTGTTTAATCTCCCTGGCCAGTGTAGAGGATGTTGTGATCTCCTTGTTAAAGACGTCACACTGAGAAGATTGTAGTAGAGGAATAAATAGAACAAGTGTTAGGAAGCCAAGCAGCTCATCTTGCTTGGACTAAAATGCACTCCACACAAACTGCCTTCCCTATAGGTTTGTTTCTTCCAACTTTCAGTAAAGATGCAGTGACCATTTTGAAATGTTGCCTAGCTCATTTGAAGCTCTTCTAAGTACATTTGTATCCTTTTCTGGAATGTTTTGGGGGTTTTTTTCACCTATTTGTACAACTAAACTAAGTAGCCAATCTTTTTTTCACAAGTGTTTCCTCTGAGAGCAAATGTGGACAAGGGCTTCCAAAGTGCAGGAGGCTCAAAATTTCATTCACTACAGGTGAGGTTTGAGGTTTGAATGTTAAACTGTGTGTGTTAATACATTGCATAAAGGCAATCAATGAATGAGTGAAAAATTAATCCTTGCTCATTCTCAGCTGGGTCTGGTGAAGCTGGAGCTGCTGGAAAACTTATTCAAGTGAAGTTAGAAAAAGCCTGCTGCTGGATTCTGTTTTGTTCTAGAAGCTTTTTTTTTTTCATTCCAGGACTGTGTTCAAGGCTTTTTTTCTGCTCTGATCTTGACAGAGTCTGAAAAAAAAAAAAGAAACAAGACAAGATGCAAAAGAGTGGATGCTTCCCTGTAGTGACTGCCTGCTTGCAGTCCAACTCTGGGAGGCTTCAGTGGATGTAGAAATAACTAATCCCAAAATACAGTCCAGTGTGAGGGAATATCTCAGTGTTACAGGTCTGATTGTGGATCCTTGTAATAGAACTGGTTGAGTGTCATTCATTCTGGAAGCACAACTCTGCCTAGCACAGAGAGCTTATTTTTAGCATTTTAACCAAACCAGTTCAAGACTTGGCATTGTCTATGAAATTCAGATGAATGGCTTGACCACTGGCTGCCCGTTGTTACAGGAGTCTGAATGCAGGAGTGCTGGAACAAAGGTGGTATCAGGCTGTTTGGACTTACTTCAGCAAAATATGTTTATATTGGTTCGGCTCTTAGAAGCCCTTGAGTCAGTGTCGTGGAGTCAGTCATCAGCAAGTTTGCAGATGACACTAAGCTGGGGGCAGATGTGGCTGGGTTGGAGGGCAGAAGGGCTCTGCAGCGGGACCTTGACTGCCTGGACAGATGGGCAGAGTCCAATGGGATGGGGTTCAATAGCTCCAAGTGCAGGGTGCTGCACTTTGGCCACAACAACCCCATGCAGAGATACAGGCTGGGGTCGGAGTGGCTGGAGAGCAGCCAGACAGAGAGGGATCTGGGGGTGCTGATTGATACCTGCCTGAACATGAGCCAGCAGTGTGCCCAGGTGGCCAAGAGAGCCAGTGGCATCCTGGCCTGCATCAGGAATGGTGTGGTCAGCAGGAGCAGGGAGGTCATTCTGCCCCTATACTCTGCACTGGTTAGACCACACCTTGAGTGCTGTGTTCAGTTCTGGGCCCCCCAGTTTAGGAGGGACATTGAGATGCTTGAGCATGTCCAGAGAAGGGCGACGAGGCTGGGGAGAGGCCTTGAGCACAGCCCTACGAGAAGAGGCTGAGGGAGCTGGGATTGGTTAGCCTGGAGAAGAGGAGGCTCAGGGGTGACCTTATTGCTGTCTACAACTACCTGAGGGGAGGTTGTGGCCAGGAGGAGGTTGCTCTCTTCTCTCAGGTGGCCAGTGCTAGAACAAGAAGACACAGCCTCAGGCTGCACCAGGGGAGATTTAGGCTGGAGGTGAGGAGAAAGTTCTTCACTGAGAGAGTCATTGGACACTGGAATGGGCTGCCCAGGGAGGTGGTGGAGTCGCCGTCCCTGGGGCAGTTCAAGGCAGGATTGGACGTGGCACTTGGTGCCATGGTCTGGCCTTGAGCTCTGTGGTAAAGGGTTGGACTTGATGATCTGTGAGGTCTCTTCCAACCTTGATGATACTGTGATACTGTGATTGTGTACAAAATGGATGAGCACTTTGTGCAGAGTGGGCCCTGCCTGTCCCTGCCAGCAGTGCACAGCTGCAGCATTCGTCCTGAGACTTTGTCCTTTCCGATTAGCTGCTGACTGCGCCTTGCAGAATTATTGCTGCAGTTCCCAGAGCTGGCAATTTTGAGGACAATTTGAATACATGAAAAAGTGCTGTGCTTCCACTCCTTCCTTGGGCTCCTTTTTGCAGCTAATGAAATGGTGCAGAAGGAAACCTTGAATATGAGAGGATGTCAGAAACCGTCTGTCAGGGCAGCTCTCATGTTTAGAGTGGGGGAGATTCTTTAACTCAGCTGTCTGCTTGAAGAAACAGCCTGTGATACCAAGCATGATCTATATGAGGACTTCATTGAAGCACTTCATGCTCAAAATATACCTGAGTGTCCAGAGTTTAGAAAAGAAATCAAGTACTTTCACAGGAACTGTGCTGGAATCAGTATGAACCAAGAAAGGAATAAATGCACTATTTCCCCCCATGGCTCCTATTTTATATCTCTGGTGGGTTTAAGTTGTCTTAATGAACAAGAATATTATTGATAAGTTTCAGTGGGGTTTTTTTTTCTGCCTAGAAGCATTTTGCTTAGATTGTCAGAGGGGACACGGTCTCAAGTTGTGCCAGGGTAGGTACAGGCTGGATATTAGGAAGAAGTTCTTCACAGAGAGAGTGATTTCCCATTGGAATGGGCTGCCCAGGGAGGTGGTCGAGGCACCGTCCCTGGGGGTCTTCAAGAAAAGACTGGATGAGGCACTTAGTGCCATGGTCTAGTTGATTGGTTAGGGCTGGGTGATAGGTTGGACTGGATGATCTTGGAGGTCTCTTCCAACCTGGTTGATTCTATGATTCTAATCTGGTTTAGTTTGTGAGGGTTTTTTTTTTTGGTCCTGCTTTAAAATGCCATTTTAGACACAAAAATTACTTCTAATCCTGTAAGCAGTCATTTTTATTTCCTTCCTGTCCCCCCCCCCCCCGTCCATTAGTAATGCTTGGCAGTGATTCAGAACCACCCTGCTTTGTTGGCAGGATAAATGAGAAATCACCAAAGGCAAGAAGAACATGGAGCAGAGGGAACCACTGGCACCTGCTCTGTAGCATGATTGCAGCAATCTGTGCTACTGCAGGGTTGCTCCAAGTTGGAGTAAGATTTTCCATTAGCTGGTGAGCAGAGTTCCTGGCTGTTGAAAGAAAGCAGCAGCATTGTCTTTTAAAGCCCAAGACTTGAAGCCAAACACCTCTAGAGATGTCTTTTACTGCTGCACGATGTGGCTGTGGGCAAGTCTTTGCACTTATTTCCCAGTTTCTACAATAAGCAGTTACAAAAAAGCTGCTTTGAGGACATGCTTGAAGTTTTTGAAGCACAGTGTAGTACTAGGAATGAAGTTATTAGTCACAATGTCTGTTCAGTGGGACATGCTGCCTTCCAGTTATGTTCTAAGATTCACCTCCTGTCTGGGGCAGCCCAAGGTAGATGGTAGGGACAGTTTGAAGCTGTGTAAACTGGTGGCATAGTGAATGAATTCATGTCAAAACCCTGTCCCCTGCCAATTTCCAGTATACAGATCTGCTCTTAGGAGAATGTGATGTATTAGTACCTCCAGTAAATTACATAGTCTTCTGAAATACATGAATCTGATAAATCTGTGAATTACCAGAAGCAGGCTTTGGAGAGGAGTGATAGAGAGCACTGTGAGAAGAGACATGAGGCAAAAAAGGGGGGAAAAAATCATTAATTGGATTTGGGAGGGGAGGGTGTCAAGCGTGTAGTCACAACATAAGCACTGGCAGTTGGAAGTCATCTAGGCTTTTTGTGTTGTCAGTTGCTTATTTTACCAGGGGGACAGTTTCAGACCGAGATGTTGCTTGGAGTTCAGAGGACAGATAAACGGAACAGCAGGGGGACCTGCTGATGCTCAGCTGTGCCGTTTTCAGTAAACATCACTTTGCTCAATAGAGAAATGATGGCAGAGGCCTTCAAGGAACAAAGGCATCGACTGGCCACAAACAGTGCTGTATAAAACCGCCTTTTAAAAGCCTTTTAGCTTTGCCTTTTGGTTGGTTTGTGTTTTTTTTTCCCCACCCTGCTCTTCACACAAGGCTACAGGTCATTCAGGTGAAACTCTCTGGAAATGCCAGCTAAGCAGCCATGTTCATCTCATTAACATTTTTTGGTCAAAGAAGTCTTTGTTCCTCTGCTCAGGTCTGTGCCCTGTCAGTATGGGGAAGTGTGAAGATCCTTTTAGACGTGTGGAAAAAAAATATCCACTCCTAGAGTGTTGCAAAAATGACATGAAATCAAGCCAAGCTTTCTTTTATAAGCAAGCCACTATAATGCACATTTTAAAACTACTGAACGATGGTATGAAATAAAGAGGCATGTCAGGGTTCAAAATGCAGCATTCCATTACAGCTAATTCTGTTGCATGACTCTCCTGACATCCTGTGTTTGGACTCCGTAAAGAACAATAGACCATCGCAATATACAGGGAGGTGAATTCCTCTGAGGGCTTCTGGTTACAACCTCATCCACAAAAATGAAGTTACTCTCCAGACCCCCTTGATAGATTATTTCCATGAAACTCCCTCTAGTTCACTTATTGCTGAGAACCTTGAAATATTATCATAATAGTTCAGCTGTGCTGAAATGATTGAATGTTCCGAAGACGAAATGAAATTGTTTCAATCGCTGCATCGCTTTCAGCATCCACTCACTTGCAGCTGAAAATTGTTTGATGTGCTGAGATTAAAAAGTGGGCAAACTTATGCCAAATTATTTTGGAGTTTGAAGCATTTGACTTAATTTTAAGCATTCTGGATCAAAAAAGTCTCTATCCAGCCAGATTTGAATTGCAGGAAGGTTCTTTCCGTTGCCTTTCCTTCATCATAGAGTTTCTTGGAGTAGCTTCTCGAGCTGTCCTGTGATCTGTCTCACTTTGTGATATAGGTGAGGCATCTTCTGTAAGGAGGTCCCAGTGTTTTATATTTCAAGTGTATTTTTAAGTTGCCCTTCTGTATGTGGTGCCTATTAGCTTTCTCCTTAGTTACATTCAGTTTTGCTCTTTCCACTGAGCTACAAGCAACCCACTTCAGAATTGCATTCTGTGTTTTAAAGGTCACATTCTTTTCTCAGATGAATGCATCATCCCCCTTGATTCACCTGCTGTTTCTGCAAACTCAGAGTATTACTGATGACATTAATTATGTTAATATCCAAAGGGTTCTTAGCATGAGCTCAAGCTTTTCTAACACAGTAATTTTTTGAATCCATTTAAAATGCAGGGTAGGTGGGGAAGAGCTGAGTGTTACCACACTGGAAAACAGGAAATCATTTTCTTTGTGCAATTTGTGCTTCTGAGATGGTCTTGCAAGCAATGTTGAGGTTTTCTAAGTTATTGATTCTTTTACTACCTAGGATATGAAACAATCTCCAGATGCAATTGCATGATGTTTTTCCTGCTGAGGCATTAGTGCAAAGGAATTCTGTCAAGCCACTTCAAAACCAAAGAAAAGCCTGGAAAACAGGCATCAGAAGGCAGCACAAAACCGCTACATTGCTTCAGCCTGCTTTTATTTTGGCACTGTTATCTGGTTCTAGGAACCATTTTAACATCTGTTTCTAGAGAAAACAAAACACATTTCTAATAGTAGCAAACAAAGCACTTCTGCAGATCTGGTACAAAATGCAGCTGTCTCTCTCTCTGATAGGAGAACCTGCCCCATAGCTGGCTATTTGTCCATGTAGGTTTTATTTGGAGCTTATTCCCACTTAAACAACATTGTATTCTATGTGCCACAAGTCCACTTTGGGGTTTGCTTTAACTTTCATTGTTAAAAATCTTAGGTTTTCTTTTGGAATTTAGAAGTGCTTAGTCTTTTTAGGTTGAGCTTGCCTAGCATATGCTCTGAAAGCATTGTCTAACATGGCCTGTACTGGGCGGTCTTCTCATCAGCTGCAGACAGAAGCTGCTGGGCAGCATCTTGTTGGTTTTGTCTGAAAAAGTTAAAGGCTATTTGCCAATGCCTAAATTTTTTCCTACTGCTCAGCAGAGACAAAAATTGCTGGCATTTGTAAGAGAGATAAGCTTCTACAAGAGTAGGTTCATGGGCGCAGAGGGGTGAATCTTGAAACTATAGTGCCTGTATCTGTCCCTAGTTCAGCTGTTTGCAATCTACTGTACTGGATTTTCTTTTTTACCTTTTCCCACCCTGAGCTTCATCTCAGCAGGTCTGTAGCACTTGCCTTCCAAATCTACATCCATTCACTTCTTGCTCCTTTGATTTGAGGAAGAGAGGGAAAGCCAGTGAAATGGAAGCCTAGCAATAGTTTGCAGTAGCTCCATGTATTCTCCCACCCTGCCTGCCCATGCTGGATACATTTCTTTCCAGAGTTTAGGAGCTCTCCTTCTGCATTGTTTTTGTACAAGTACCTGCTTTTGTTAAGTCTATGACAGGTGTCACCAATTCTGATTTAAATAGTGAAGATCTGGAAAGATTTCACTCTGAATACTTTGAGGCAGTAAATTGACAAGAGTGAAAGCTAAATATAAACTATCTGAAAGCAAACCCTGTGTTTTACTTTGCTACAGGATTGCACTGGGGGGCTGTGGAGTAGAGATGTATGTTAATTGTCTGTTTTGATGGAAATAGTCAACAATCATAGAATGGTTTAGGTTGGAAGGGACCTCGAAGATCATCTAGTTCCAACCCCCAACACCTCCCACTAGAACAGGTTGCTCAAGGCCTCATCCAACCCAGCCTTGAACACCTCTTGGAAGAAGCATCCACAACCTCCCTGGGCAACCTGTTCCAGAGTTTCACCACTCTCACTGTAAAGAACTTCTTCATAACATCTAGTCTGAATCTCCCCCCTTCAAGTTTAAACCCATTGCTTCTTGTCCTGTCATTACAAGACCTTTTAAATAGTCCCTCCCCAGCCTTCCTGTAAGTCCCCTTCAGATACTGGAAGGCCACTACAAAGTCTCCTTGAAGCCCAACTCTCATAGCCTGTCCTTGTAGGAGAGCTGCCCCAGCCCTCAGATCATCTTTGTGGCGCTCCTCTGGACTCGCTCCAACAGTTTGATGTCCTTCTTGTGTCAAGGGCTCCAAAACTGTACACAGTAACTGTACACAATGATTGTATTGTTCAACCTAAGCTGTTTGAAAGCAGCTGTTAAACTGGATTGTCTGCATAAAATATTTATTAGCAAATGTTGATGTGATTTTACTGATTTTACCAAGGTATGCAAAGTGAAAGCAGCTTCTGTACTCGTTTGATTAGCATCTCCTTGCAGCTGCTCTGTTAATTGACCTATGGTGCATTTTTGTTGTAGGCCTTTGTAGGGTGCCTCAACATGAGCACTCCTAAGACAATATATATTAAGAGGTTCCAGCAGAAAGTTCTTTCATGATGAGAACATTGTTGATCTTCACAACAGTTACCCAAGGTGCAGAGTCTTTGTTAAGTTCCTACGAGGAGAGTGTGACATGGAGCAGTAAGTGCAGTAGTTTAAGAACAGGACCAACCTTACTCCATAGCAGAAATGATCTAAGGGGCTAATCAATTTCATCTAATATGGCAATATTAACTTCTACCTTACTAGCATCATTTTCTAGTGCAATCAAGGTAGGGTTGACATGGCTTTCAATAATATGTGTGGCTACCTCTCCAAGAACAGCTTCATCCATGCCTGTCTGATGTTGGGTGAAAAGAGGTGGTCATGTAAGATCTATATGGACAGCATCTGAGAGTAAAGATGTAAGGGAGAGAACAGAAAGGGAAGTCCAGAGTGTATGAGTGTATGATATTCTGTTGCTTGTTTTTTTCTGTGATGCCATAGCTGTTAAATATATCCCTCTGATTACATAATTTACTGTGAAACGACTTTGTTGGTTGCTGAGGACTACTGCTGCATTTTGTCATGTGGTTCATGTTAATCTGTGGATTTCCCCTGGCCTCTGTTGCACAGCAGTTTGTTCTGTGCAGGAGACTTTAAAAGCAGACTCTTTTACAGGGAGTACAAGAGTGTCAGGAGTGCTTTGAAGGGATAATTGGCTTGCTTCCATTTGAGGATTTAATGGAGCACCTTTCCAGTCCCCAGCACCTGCTGTCTTTGGAGAAGCACAGTAACCCATATTTTGTGCATCACTCCAGGAATGCTGGCTTATAAAAATACCTGCTCCTGTAAGAGCTGTGGTAGCACACTTTCTGACTAATCTGGAAGCCAAGACACTGTGCTGCTGTCTAAAAGTAGGGGAAGTTGACAGTGCTATACCCCAAGGCTCGAGTAGTGTTTGAGGAATCACTTCTAGTTTGTCTGTTTGGTTTGGTACTTCTGTCACTAGTCAGAATGCATAGATGCTTGTTCCTTCAGCTATGATTTTGTACTGGTTTTCAGCCTTAGGCTGGGAGGAAAGACTCCTCTTATCACACTGCCAATATGTATTCTTATGGTTTATTAAGCACCAAAGAAAGCACCATTTCTCTTGAGTGCAGACAGAATGAATTGAAGGACCTGATCCAGCAGAATGTCTGTGCGTATGCTTAAATTTAAGCACATGATTAAGAGTTCTGTGGGAAGAGGGATTTGGGAGATGTAATAAAAAGTGAGATTAGAGATTGGAAAGATTAGAGGTCAAACTGTGTGAGTGGAGCATAAGGCTGTTTGGGTGGTCTGTGTAGTAATCTCGTAGTTCGGTAGTTATTTGGTGTCATTTATTTTGGTCCTCAGACTGAATTGAAACAATCGAGATGCAAATATTCTTCTGCAAAAGTGTGTCTGATAAAAAGTATAATCTGCAAAGGTTGATCTTTATTTCCTGATAATGTTCTTTAAAGTTACAGGCTCATCCATGTCATGAGTGCCTGGTTGTGTCTGCTTTTCACAACAGAGGATGTCCAATCAGGAGTGAAAGCTGAGTAATCCAGATCAGAAGCTTTTCTGGGTCTGCAGCAGAGGTGTAAGTCTGAATCGTTCAGGGCTTTCAGCTCCACCCTCTCAACCTTCTCTCTCATTTATCCCATAGAACAATTCTTAGTAACAATTCTTATTAACACAACTGTTGAGATCCTGTTTGCACTTGGCTTTTAGTGAAGTGTGCTTAATGCTGCATTTCATGTGCAGAAAAGAAAGAAAGACAAAAACCCAAAAAGGCTGGCTAATATGGTGAAGGGACCTTCCCTTCCAGGACAGGCTGTGAACGTTAGGTTTGCCTTTATCATGAAAAATAAAGAGTGCAGCAGTGCCTAAGATTTTAGAATGGTGTAGCCAGCAAGGAATAAAATGAAAAATGGAGCATTTTAGTGGAAGAGATTACACCTACTGTTTGCTGCAGACTTGGAGGTACTCAAGAAGTGCTAAACATTACAACAAATAACAGGCAGGGAGAGGGGGGCAGAACTTCTTTAGCTTCATACTACTTTAATGATTAATTATCTTCCCACTCATTCTGTTCCTTCAGGGTTATTCTTAATTAGGAGTTTGGTGATACATGAGAATCTTTTGCAATGCTAAAGCATTTAAAGATAAGTATGTATATTGTGCTTTGTTTAAACAAAGTGATCTCTCTGACAGCTACAAACAAACAAAGAATTTCTGTTCTCAGAGCAGATATATTCAAAACAGCAAAACCTGAATTTGGCAAGGCACAAACCATTTCCCTTCATCAGACTAAGCAAAGTAGGTCTGTGAGGAAGCTAATTCATGTCATGTATATAAAGCAAGTCAAATTCCAGCTACTATAAAGCTTTTATGTAAGACTTTGCTGACCCAATAGGTGGTGGAATATAAATAGATCAACAGTACACCCTTCCTTCTGCTGTTCTACCTAATCCTTCCTCGCCTTCAGGATTGAAGAGCATTTGATCTATTGAATCTCAAATCAGACATTGTTTCCTAGAGAAACAATGAGAATGAAATTGTAATGGTGTAAGAGTGTTTGTGTGATTTTAGAATGAGAAGCTGAATCAGGAATACATCATTGTTTTCCCTTTTTTCCCCCATATATATTAACTTCACAAAGCTGTAGTTGCCTGTCTCTCTACTGCTTCTCCTTAGCTACCCCTGCCAGGTGGCTTGACATGAGCCTTTTCAAAAAGAGTAATTGTGTTAAACCTACATTAATTTACTTTCTCCTTTTCAGTAATACTTAAAATGCCCTCTTCATCCTGCCTGCAGGCCTCCACTGCAGCTCAGAAGATAGAGCACTTTTTATTTTTAGTAACAATGTCTCTCATGCTGGGATGGAAGAATCTTAAACCAATTAAACACATTAGAAGATAACAGTGTGTGTGGGTTTGGTTCAAGATCTCCATTTTCTTCGCTCTGGGGTATGTCCTAGTATCAAACCTTTCTATCCAAGATGACAGAAATCATATGATAAGCTGCTAACTAGGTAAGCAGTGCAGCTGCTGTTTTTGTCAGGTATTCCCTTGCCAAAAAATCACTTGTGATGGCTTTTGCCTTTTTATTTTTTAATTCCATTACAGCTCAGTTTGATAAATGATTCCTTTTTTTTTCTAAGGAAGTTTTTTTCTTCAGATGCCTGTTTCTTTTTATACATTGATTAAAAAATATAATCTCTTGAATGTGTTTCTTTTTTCCAATAGAAGAGGATTGTGTGTGTGCACTTCTAAGATGGGAACATTTGTCTTTCCCTTATAATAATGAATAATTACTGGGAAAAACTTGTGAACTGGCTGGAGTATTCTGATCTCTTAAGATGTGTCTGGCTCCACATATTTTAACTCTGTGTATACCCTCTGAATAGCAGGTTGATTTAATTGTTGAGGGTTTTTTTATTTGCAGAAATTGGAAAAGCATGTCCTGAACTTGCACATGTGTCTGTCTAGGCCAAAAAGCCTTTGGCTACACAGACACTAAACTTTTATTTCATTGGATACAGAATTTGCATGGATTGACAGTGTCCAGATTGCTTAAATATGAGAGATTTTCTAAGAACCATGGCTTGCTGTCATCAGCAGGGATGTCCTGAGCTTTTAACTTATTCTTCATCTTTAATTTGATCAGGCATGGGGCAGGCTGTCCTGCCTGGTTTTATTCTTACAGTGGAACATTAATACAACTGAAAGTCTGATAGCACTTTATAGAAGCCTTAATACCTCAAATATTAACACATCTAGCACTGTTCAGCATGGCAGCATAACTTGTATCATCTTGGACTGAATTGAAAGATAAATCCTTGAAAGGAGAAGTGCAAGGGCTGAGTGGTCTGCGATAGTGTTTTCTCTCACCAGTAGTAGTAAGTCACTATCACTCTGTAACTGTGTATTTCAAGTAAGGGTAGTAATTAACCTGTGAGGCTACAAGGGCGACAAAGCTTGTGGGGGGCCTGGAACACAAACCCTATGAGGAGAGGCTGAGGGAGCTGGGGGTGTTTAGCCTGGAGAAGAGGAGGCTCAGGGGGAACCTCATTGCTGTCTACAACTACCTGAAGGGAGGCTGTAGCCAGGTGGGGGTTGGTCTCTTCTCCCAGGCAAGCAGCAATAGAACAAGGGGACACAGTCTCAAGTTGTGCCAGGGGAGGTATAGGATGGATGTTAGGGGGAAGTTCTTCACAGAGAGAGTGATTGGCACTGGAATGGGCTGCCCAGGGAGGTGGTGGAGTCACCATCCCTGGAGGTGTTCAAGAAAAGCCTGGATGAGGCACTTAGTGCCATGGTTTAGTTGACTGGCCAGGGCTGGGTGCTAGGTTGGACTGGATGATCTTGGAGGTCTCTTCCAACCTGGTTGATTCTGAGATTCTATATGGACACTTCTTATATAATGCTTTTGAAAATGGTGAATGTAGTTGTGGAGTTCTCCAAAAATGGATAAGGGAAGAGGGATGGGAATAGAAGACATGGCAAGTTAAAAAGAAGACAGTCTGTTAGTTGCAGTACTGTCACAGCACTAGGGAGGCTGTATCAGTTCCTGTGTAGTGCTGGGTTTGCTGTTCTGGTTAGAAGTGTTTCATCTCCAGTTCAGAGGAACTCGTCTAGCGTGTGGCCAGACCTGTGAGCTCATAACTCTTAACTGCTATTGTTAGTGAACAAACTGCAAGTAAATACTTTTGAAAATGGTCATTTTTTTAAAAGGTAATAGAGGTTTTTGATTATCAAGTGCTCCATTTACTGAATTACTGTACAACTAACAGTTGAAAGTGTTTGCATCGCAGGGTGTTGTGAAGATAAATGAATTGATCAGGGAGATGTTCAGACTGTCTCATTTGTTATTTCTCCCTTGCACATGGTGTTTGATAAATTGCACACTTGCTTTCTATGCAGATTGCTTCACCCTGGCTAGTTTGTATGTCTGTCTCTGGGAAGATTATCAAAAAAGCTTGGGGTTTTGGGGACATTTTAAATTGCAGTTAAACTCCATCCTGTGGGTTTTGTTGGCTGAGGATTTTGGATTTTTTCACCAAGTGAAGTGCCCAGCCTTGCCACAGGTTCTTCTTGCCATGCTGCTGCTCATTCTTCTCTCTCTGATTTGCCTATCTATAGCCCCCATCTCCCTTGGTTTACTAGCTGGGGAGCTTTCTGCCAAAACACAGAGGTGGCATATGGAATGTTCGGATCTGAGGATGATGCTTTCTGTGTTCTTCTCCTTTCACTTTTGCCTTAGTCCCAGAATAAGTGGTAGGTATTATGTGGTTTAGAACAAGACTAGAAGGACACGAGCAGGCAGCCCTGCACTCCCTCTTGCTGTGCTCCAAGTCAGTTTTGGAAGAGGTAAGGCCGTGCCGTGTAAGCAGACCCTGTGCACACATTCCCACCTTTCTCCTCCCTCTTGCCCTTTCAGTGGAACAGGGAAAGTCTGGCTAGCCTTCAGAAAGGGAAAAGCTCCTCACATCTGTGCTGAAGCTGCCATCTTCCTTTCCCTCCTCCACACACACAATTTTAAAACAAATGTTACACTGTAATGCAAAATTTGCTAAAGCATCTGTTTCTTCCCTGGAGCTCTGGAAAAATGTGATCAATGTGACAAGTTTGTGTGAGTCTGCCTGGAAACTGTGTATGTTAGAGGATGAGTTCAATATGCATATTTCTGACAGCTCCTATTTATACCCACATCAAGGTCCATATTGTCCCTCTTCTGTTTCTCTACCACCCCAGCCAGTTGATCTCTGCTACTTTCAGATAGTTTCTTGTTTAGGAAGAGCTGAGAATGAGGGGTGCAGTGCTG
Organism: Pogoniulus pusillus; assembly: GCF_015220805.1. Classification (NCBI taxonomy): domain Eukaryota; kingdom Metazoa; phylum Chordata; class Aves; order Piciformes; family Lybiidae; genus Pogoniulus; species Pogoniulus pusillus. The sequence goes on along the minus strand of NC_087289.1, from coordinate 5,482,644 downwards.
TAAACCAGCAAAAGGAAAGGCCTGGAACAGCACTGGTCTGCCTGGCCTTGTCTCACAGACCATGCTCAAACTGCATAGAATCATAGAATCAACCAGGTTGGTAGAGACCTCCAAGATCATCCAGTAAAACCTAGCACCCAGCCCTAGCCAGTCAACCAGACCATGGCACTAAGTGCCTCAGCCAGGCTTTTCTTGAACACCTCCAGGGATGGCGACTCCACCACCTCCCTGGGCAGCCCATTCCAATGCCAGTCACTCTCTCTGTGAAGAACTTCCTCCTAACATCCAGCCTAGACCTCCCCTGGCACCACTTGAGACTGTGTCCCCTTGTATTGCTGGTTGCCTGGGAGAAGAGACCAACCCCCACCTGGCTACAGCCTCCCTTCAGGTAGTTGTAGACAGCAATGAGGTCCCCCCTGATGCTCCTCTTCTCCAGGCTGCACACCCCCAGCTCCTTCAGCCTCTCCTCATAGGGTTTGTGCTCCAGGCCCCTCACCAGCTTTGTTGCCCTTCTCTGAACACCTTCCAGCACCTCAACATCTCTCTTGAATTGAGAGGCCCAGAACTCAAGGTGTGGCCTGACCAGTGCTGAGTACAGCATTTGTGCTGGTGACCCCTCAGAGCCACTGCAATGAGCTGTGTAGCAGGAGGCTGCTGCAAGGCCTTGGGCTTGCTGATGACTCCATCCCTATGCAAAAAGCTGATGTGCAAGCTTCTTGTTCTGATCTGCCATGTCTGAGTTGTTATGGGAGACATTTTTCAAAGGCATGCTTAAACTTATTATTAATTGCCCCTTTGAAACTATGAGCATTTCATGCTCAGCTATAACAGTGACTGAGTGATCCGGGCTTTCTGAAAGCCAGCACAGCCCCACTTCCTGAGAGTGAAAAGACAGGATCTCTCTTTGCTTAGCACTCAGCAGCTGAAGAATTCCCAGGAGTGGCACTTAACAGGTCAACAGCAATAGAACAAGCCTTGATATCAATGTTTCATCAACTAGGAAAGAAAGCTTGATCCAGTGTTACTCTTTTTCTGATGTTATCTAGCAAACACTTTTTTTCTAGCATTCCTTAAATGCTGGAGGACAGAAATTGTTTATGTGGAATGACTTGTAATTGATAGCAGTGTTCTTGCTTCTCTGCAGCACACTGACATTGCCTTTAGCCTTTAAAAGTGATGAAAAATGATAAATAAGGTTAACAAGCTTTAAACCGAAAACTAAATCTATGACTGTACAACTCTTGCTGCATCTATTCTGGTCAGAGGTTGGTCTGTTGATTTATTTTCTGTGGAAAAGCATCTCTTTTCCTTGGCCTCCAGAGAATCAGAAGATGTGACTGGAACTCAGCTGGTGCAGCCTATTTCAAGGCTTAGTGAAGAGTATAGCATTTAGGGATGTAAAGAGCTTGTTTTCCTTAATTGCTTCCCAATCAGAAATTGGATGAATCTTCGAGATGCAGAAACAGGGAAAATCCTCTGGCAAGGAACAGAAGACCTGTCTGTACCTGGAGTGGAGCATGAAGGTACTGTGTAGCCTTACTGTGTATTTTGGGGCTGAGTGGTGCTGCATGTCTCAGTTGCTGGTGTTGTGAACATACCCCTGCTTTGAGCGGCAGATGTCCTGACTGTGACTTCACACCTTCAGAAGCTTCCACCTCGGGACACATGGGAAAGGGTAAGAGTGGGTCAGTGGCTTGCAAATAGGACAAGTTAAACAATGGAAAGCAGGGAGCTCAGCTGGGTAAGGAATGAGTGGCTGAGCTGTGCTAGGTTGAGCGTAGGTTACAAGCTAAGATCAAACAGAGACCCAGTGGAAAAGCAGCATATACAGTTACCACCTTGCCTGGCCACAACTGTCTTAATATTCTTCTGCACTGGATTTGACCACTCTTTTAAAGTGGTAAATGTGGCACATTTGCCCTGTTCTCCTGTCCTTCTACTGTTGCTGGGATGGCCTGTAGCCCTTCCACTTCTGCCCTATCAGAGTAGCAGAGGCTATCACTATCCCCATTTGTGACTGTGATACGTAGCATCTCCTGCCAAGAGCTCTGCTTTGGCTCTGTGGAGAGTCTGAGCTCACTAAATTACTATTTTAATTGTTTTTTTGTATTGTGTGAGCTGATCTCCAGTAAGTGGAGTGAACTTGATCATTTAATTCTGCTGGTGAGATGGATGTGGTTTTGGTTAAATGGAAACACTGAGTTCTGCCTGGCACTAGTAGGACTTCTCCCACAAGCTGGAAAATCCATTGTGTCTGAAGGAGGCAACCAGTGTATAAAGGTTGTCCTCTGCTCAGAGATCTGTAGCAAACCAGTGTGAGGCCAGTAGTCTTCCAGCAACACACCTGGTTTCAAATCCAGCTTAAGATGCAAGATAAACAAGTTGCATTCTTCTCACTTGGTCCCCAGTCAACATCCATCTGCTTTATGGCAAGCTTTCATTACTAGGACTGGTAGGTTGTCTCAGCTTAAAAGGGGCCTAATGCCAGGCAGAGAGGATGCAGGTCAGAGCCAGGGGAAAGCAGAACTGTCAGTAATTACTTAAAGTATTTCCCACACTTTGTGCTCTTGATACTTGCTAACCTGTATGCCCATTCTCATACCAGCAGTTCTGCTGATAGGCCTTAACAGATATTTACTCTTGCCAACTGTACAAGAAACAAAGGGAAACATTCCAGCACCTTCATCTACAGTTGTAGGAAAGCAACTGAAACACAATTTTCAGAAGCAATGTAGCAATTCAGGAGTTCAATAAATGTCTTTAGCTTAGTGATGCTTTGCCTTCTTGAAATAACTTTATTAGGTGAGTTAGGAGAAATGAGGAATCAGGCCTTAGAGATCAGAAGAAAATCAGCCCAGAAGTACTCCCAGACTTCTCTTTTGTGCTGCAGAGGCCTCTCCTTGGACCCGTGGCTGGTCTTTGAACTTCCTTCACAGAGTCTCACCAAACTGGTGTACTGCCATGGTTCAGAGCAAGCTGCAGCAAGGTGTGCTTTGGGGCAGTGGGGACAGCTGCAGATGGGTCTCAGGAGAGTCTGATGCATTGCCCCATTTCCCTCCTGCCATCTTTCTCACTTTGGCAAATCATGCCACCTCACTGTGCCTCACATTTCCCTCACATATAAAACAAGAGCCCTCACCTCCATCAAAGGAACTTGGGAATTAATTAAAACATACTCTGGCATGAGATTAATGCCCATTGTACAAGGAATTGTTAAGACCTTATCGTCTGTGCGCTTCAGTCATCCATCTAGAAGATGGATCACTGCAAACTGGAACAGGTGCAGAGAAAGAGCTATTAGGAGAAGGCCCTGAAAGGATTACGGATGGGAGGATAGTCTTTCTTAGGGGAAGAGAGAAAAAAGCCATTCTTTGTTTGGCTTTGAAAGGAAAGGAGGCTGAGCTCTGTGGATTATTCTCAATAAATAGGCCAAGAAAGGGGAGAGGTGCCCAACAAAGGGGGATAATCTGACTATGAATTAAAAGAAGGTGTGGGGAAATATGGTTCGAGTATATGCCTGAAACAGAAACAGTGAGGGCAAATGGTCAAAATAATTGTTTGGAAACAAAGGCCACATTTGCCTCACAGTCACTGTAGAGCACTGGTGTGTGTGTGTGCATGTGCATGTTCTGTGGCCCTTTGGGTCATATCACAGTTTAGACACAGCAAACAGATCAGATACAGAGGAGAGTGAATAAAATGCAGTTCCTTTAAACAGGGCTTATGTTTGCTTTTTAGACAGGACTTTGATTTGATTTAAATACAGCTTTCTTTAAAAAAATAAACTCCTAAGTTTCAAACCATGATACTGTGTTCCTGCCTGAACTTAGCACTTATATTAAATAAAAGGCTGTTAATGCAGTGTTGAATTGCTGCCAGAATCTTGACATTAGACTGCTGAAGGTAGTGAAAATCACTGCCTGAGCACCTGAAACTGGAATTAACCATCTAAATTGGATTTTGACAGCGGGAACTTTTTCATGTGCCCAGTCAGCTCAGTTCAGTGACAGTGCATTCGAAACTGGGAGGCAATCTGGGAGATGCAAATCTGTAACGTTTGGTTTCTTCCCATGTATGAGCAAACCTTGGAGTAAGCTGCTGAGGTCAAGCACTTGTCGAATCCTAGTGTTGCTCCCAGTTACCACAGCCAGCTTTCATTCAGGAAATGCAAACAATCCTTTCATTATCTAAGGAAAGATGTGGCTTAAAAGATCAACTAAGTTTGGGTGAGATAGCTTGCTTTCTTACATGTCCCCAAAGTTTTAGATGATGCTTTGAATAAACTATATGAGAACATAGAATCATAGAATCAACCAGGTTGGAAGAGACCTCCAAGATCATCCAGTCCAACCTAGCACCCAGCCCTAGCCAATCAACTAGACCATGGCACCGAGTGCCTTATCCAGTCTTTTCTTGAACACCTCCAGGGACGGTGCCTCCACCACCTCCTCGGGCAGCTTAAATGCAGTTGCACCCCCAAATCACTTGCTTAATAGCAAATAAGAGCTGTGCCACTCATCACTTTCTAATCAGAATTAATTATCTGAGAATTATATGTTACCTGTGTAAGTGCTTAAGTAAATGTGCAGCAGTAGCATATCCTCAAGTCAACAAAAAGCAGTAGCAAACTTAGGATGAGATCTGTGCTTGCCCACATTTCTGCATGTTTTAAAGTGGATCTAATTTCATTCTCTTCTTTTTAATAGGGGGGGAAAAATGCTTAAAGGTCAAATGAACTTAAAGTACTTTCAATTAAAGTTTCCTGTTTGATGGCATAAATATCAGTTAAAATCTCTTAGATCAGAACTTTAAAGACTACACAGTCCTACTTTTATTAAAGGTTGGTTTCATACCAAGGTTTGCTGTCTCTGGAGGTGTTCAAGAAAAGACTGGATGAGGCACTTAGTGCCATGGTCTAGTTGATTGGATAGGGCTGAGTGCTAGGTTGGACTGGATGAGCTTGGAGGTCTCTTCCAACCTGGTTGATTCTATGATTCTGCTCTCTGAAGCTAATTTACATTAGATGGATTTGCCTGAGGTTTGGTAGAACCTTTCTTTTATCAAACAGCAGCCTGCTGTCACCTCATGGGTGTTTTGATAGCCTCCTACGTAGTTAGGAAGTCTCTGGCTCCTAAAGCCCATGCCAGCTGTATTCCCTTCCCTCTTTGTTTCTAAAAAATGTGTGTGAAACATTTTCTGCCACGCAGGCAGGATCATGTACAGTCACACCACTGGAGTATGACAGGCTTGAGAGAGTCTCAGTACATTGACTCCCCCCTGTATTCTCCTGATGAAGACCTTTCAGCACATTAATCAGTGCTCACAAACTGTCCCTTCTTTTACTCCTCCACCTCTAACAAAGTCCTCATGAAATGTCTCCCAGGTACAGTTTGCCACTTGCTCACTTGGAGGGCCTAGAAACCCCAGGCTGCCCAAATGCTCTCTCTTTTTAACTCACCGGTTTGGCTCTGATTTTACTGCCTCAGTGTTTGGGGAACAGATGTTTTGTGCACCTTTACAGGACCACTTCAGAGCCGTGTGAGATGTCTGGAAGAGTGCTGTTGGGCTGACAAACAGCCGTTTGTGGTTTGTTGGGGATGGGCAGCCTGAAAGGAGAGAAGGAGAAGTGAGAAGGGCTGACACGCTCGGTGTACCCAGCAGTCTGTTGGCTGCTTGTGGTCTTCAGCACACTTCCTGCAGTGAAAATTCAAGTTGCATCTCCTATTTTTGCCTGAAGACTTATGAGGGTTTTGTAATGAACTGTTGAGAACCAGGAGTCTGAGAGATCAGTGTTGTATCCCTGGTTCTGTCACAAGTTTGGTTCCTGCCTCTGGGCAAGGTGCTTAACCTATTTGCATCTTGTGTTTGGCTCCTGCAGATGTGAAAACAAAGTCCTTTGTGTTTGCGTTTCCCCTGCTGCTGTTGCTGTCCTACCACTAACCATTATTTCAAAGTGTGTTCCAGTAGCACCTGCAGCAGCTGCGTTTGTTTCACTGTGTCCAAATAATGCTTCTTTGTCTGTTTCACAGCTCGAGTTCCTAAAAAAATCCTCAAGTGCAAAGCAGTGTCCCGGGAGTTAAACTTTTCCTCAGCAGAACAAATGGAAAAATTCCGACTGGAACAGAAAGTTTATTTCAAAGGGCAGTGTCTAGAAGGTAACCCAACTGCTTGCCCTGCAGCCCTGCTGCAGCGCAGGGGGTGACCACCACCCCCTCCCCACGGCATGGCAGGGATTAGAGACACTCAGCTGGGCTGAATGGGGGGATTTTAATTTTTCAGAGTACCGCTGAAGCACTCATCTTGTCAGGACTAATGGGCCACAGCATTAGGGATAGCATTTCATAAGTGTATTAACACTTTGTTATGTAAGCAAAAAGTCTGGGTAATCGTGCTGCAGGGCATCAATCCACCCCGGGCTGCCTGAGGCCAGGAAACAGGTTATGTGAGAGTCACCCATTATGGACACTCCTGCGTCTTCCTCACAGGCTGGCCACCACCAGACTGGAGGCTGGACTTAAGCAAAGCAAAGCAGAGGCCCCTTACAGCGGTGCCACCAAGCATTTTGTCTGTGTGACTCCGCATTTGATCTCTCTCATTACGATATTACCCTTAATCTGAGCTGAAGGAGGGGGAGTTGACTTTCTTGTCCTTTGGGCAACCAGTTGTACTCTTGTCTCAACGGGATCTGGGGAATGCCTGCAAGAGGGGGAGCATGGTTTCCCTGTTCCAAAGGAGGTGTGATGACATTTCCACTGAATGCTAAGGAAGTGGTGTGGCTTTATCATTACCATCAGCTGTTTTAGAAAGGGAGGATCTGCTTTGGGAGAAGGGCAGGATCCAGTGCAGTTTAAGCTGCACAAAGAAGTTTAAGTGGCTTTAAATGTAAATGTGAAATGTTGGCAGCACCGTGGGACAGTTCAGGGAGTTCCCCAGTCTGTCAGGTGAAAAGCAAAAGGACTGTTTGTGGATTTTGTCTTCTTTCAGCTGCCTTTGGATCTTCTTTTCCTTTGCAGAATGGTTCTTTGAATTCGGTTTTGTGATTCCTAACTCCACAAACACTTGGCAGTCCTTGATAGAGGCAGCACCTGAATCACAGATGATGCCAGCTAACGTTTTAACGTGAGTGCCTTGGGTTTACAGAATCTGAGAGCCGGCAGAGAAACAGCTGCGTGTGGTATTTCCTCGGGGGCCACAGTGAGAACGAAGAGAGGGAGCTGCTACCAACTCTGATCACCCTCACCACTGTTAGCTGTTGAGAGATAAAAGGGGCTAACCCAACCTCATTACCTTCTTTCCCATAGGTCCAATTTGCATTAATATAACACCAAAAGTTTTGAGAGAGTGGAACTGATCCTTCATTAGAGTTGCTTAGGTTTTTTTTGAAAGGTGAACTGTGAAGAGAATTTTAAATGCTTTACAGCTAAATACCCTTTAAATCAGGGGAGAGGGGGGAAAGACATGTTTGGGTCATTTTCAGATCCAGCTGTTGATCGCTGGCTCTTGTCCAAGGTGGCTGCCTTTTCATGCAGTGTATTATGCATAGGAGCTGCTCTAGTGTTTGTTTCACCATTTTGCCAAGCTTCATGTATCTTACACTGGAATATGAACTGTGCATTTAGACACACGGAGTTGTATCTGGGGATAGAATACTCTTAACAGGTAGGAAACAGTCACTTTACAGTCACCTGTACTTTCCTCAGAAACATCTTGTCCTGGCTGCTGTTTGCTCGTTGTCTTCTGATTAGATCAGCAGTCCCTAGGACTGGTGTGTCAGAATGCTGCATGATGAGCATTGCTCTGAGTTTGGACAGCAAGGCACAAGCTTTGGTAGGATGATGGAAAAGGCTCCTGGGAAACCATACTTGCTGACAAAAAGCCACCTTCCCTGCAGTGCTAGATGGGTGCTGGCAAGCACAAGAGGAGCTTCTTGCCAGCAGAGACAGAAGGGGGTGGAAATCTTGCGCCAGCAAGAGGCAGCAAGGAGCAGCTAGTCTCACTGCAAGGTCACTGTGTCCTCTGGAAGACCTCTTTCTCCAGCATTTTCCCTCTCATTCCCTGCCTGGAGGAAAGCCAATTGCATAGAGCAGGCACTGGGATGGGAACTACCATCACTGATGCCTATGCACAGAGAGTGGACTCAGAACATCAGTGTTCCAGCGGTGCTCCCTGGCACAGTCTGCTCAGAACCTTGTAGGTGCTACATGTGTTGGCAGCTCCCAGGCCTGGTGGCTTTTCAGGCAGTAAAGGAGGAGCTAGATTGGGGAATCAGAATAAAGAAACAGACAACAGGCAAACTGGTTTTGACCATCTCAGGAAATCAAGATATTTTCTGGACTGGGAGTTGTGAGAGTCCAGTTCTCAAATGACCTTCAGGATTTTCCAGTGTCTCATTCTTTCCCTGGAGTCTGTCCACTTGTCGTGGGCAGCCCAAATCTCTCTCTTATTCATGAATATGTTCTGAAGTTATTCTTGAGGCTTTTCAGTAGAATCCCTAGCCTAAAAGAACCAGCTTTTTTTTCAGGTACCAAGACTTGGAGAGCCCCTCACTTTCTGATATTCTCAAAGACTTCATGTCTCAATGCTTCCAGAGCAGGAGAGAATGGAGATGTGATACTTAGTGCTCATGAAGGCTCTCTGTGTGAAGGATTCCCAGGATGACTGAATATCAGAGTGAGAACAATCCCAGATGCTTGAATTCAGGCACTGCCCACATCAGGGCAAAATCCTTATGCTTTGCAGATACCAAGAGCTGCCATGGAGCTGGAACTTTTTTGGTTTTCAGGAACTAGGTTATTTAGCCATGGCCAGACCACACTGCCCACACCAGTCCTAAAGTTGTTAATTTTTGTCTACCAAAATCTCCCAAGCCAGCAAGTTCAATCGTCAGAGCTTTTGTCACACCCAAATCTATATATAATATATAATATTTCCATTATAGTTTGTGTAAAGTATGCTTGTGCTTTTTTTCATTTAAGCATAGGAGGGAAATGCCATCTTCAGTTGGCTGAAGTAGCTTGCTCAGCACTAGAGGACAGAGATAGGGAATAAAACCTGAATTCCCAAAGGTTTTCACCATTTGCTGCAAGAGAGAGGGGCCTGAAGGTGCTGGGGCTGCTCGTTTATTTTTATCCCCAGAAGCAAGCAGAAGTTTGCAGTTTGTGAGCATTCCCTGCAGTGCGTGATGCTGTGCCCAGAAGAGGAACAGCAGGGGAGGGTTGGAGGGAGCTGCTCCACGTAGGAATGCAGCGGGGGGATCCTTCAGCCACAGTGGCCCTGGATCAGGACACAGTGCTTACCGCATGTGGCTCCAAGCCAAAGTGTGTGTGGCAGGGAGTGAGATGTCAGCTCGGGTTCATGGGAGCATTGAGAGGAGCAGTCATTTTCTACTGTGCAGGCACTCTTCTAATACCTTTTCTTTCTCCTCTTTTCCTTCCACAGTGGTAATGTTATTATAGAAACTAAATTCTATGACGACGACCTTCTTGTAAGCACTTCCAGAGTGAGACTTTTCTACGTTTGAGATGGGGCTTTTTGGAGCTGTTTTAGTTTTCCTCCATACAGTTCTTGGTGCAGAACCCCCCTGACTATCCAGTGGAAGACACTCCTGTAGGCGGTGACCCTGGGGACCAGCTCAACGTGGGTTGTGACCTTTGCCCATCAGTTATTTTGCTTTCTCCTCTGACAAGACCAGACCAAACCCTCAGAGACAGGACCATGAGCTCAGCAATGCACTGGAGAATAGAGGCTGTCTCTGAGCATGGGCAAACGATGGTCATGCAGAACCAATACTGTAAATTGTTAGTTGCATCCTTTGTACTTCTCTGGATCCTGGTATAGCCTCCCGTTTCCACTCACACCAAACTCTCTGTGAGTTTCATCTGGGGAGGGAATTAAGTTACCCTTTTAATTTTCCCCCACGTGGTAGGTTTTTCTCCTTTGGCTGGGTTTCTGTGTAACTGGTTGACACTTCCTCTTTCCCTGAACCTGTAAAATAGACTGTGAGATCACCTAATGTAATTAAACTGATTTCTCAATTAAAACATTCCTACCGTCCAAAGAAGGGAAGCGATGGCAGTGCTGTGTGGTTTCTGTTACAAAGGCTCCTCTCGCTCCAGCCAGCAGCAGAACAGGCCCCTTCACAGCATTGCTTCTTCCACAGTCCCCAGAGCCTTGGTAAAAACTCTTCCACCAGCTGACAATACAGGAGGGGGTTCCTGACTGCTCTGACCAAGGTTTCTCCTTGCCTCCTTTCTGTCTGTCAGTCCCTTGGAGCCGTTTGGCCTGTCAGCCTGTAGTGCTGCTCAAGAAACCTGGGCACTGCTGCATTTCAAGTTCCTGGGGATGCCCAAACCCCTCTGGAAAACTTGTGTTCCCCTGAGCCCACCAGCACCAGTCCTGTGCTGGGCTGAGCTCCCTGAAGCGTAGCTGTGGCTGTGGTTGCCAGTACCAACAATCTCCACACACAGAGTGGCAGTTCTGCTGTGACAGGCTCCTCAAGCCCTGCTGTGTACTACCTTTCCCCTTGTCGACTGTCATTAGGCCTAGCACGTGTAAATCCTGGGAAGGGACATCTCCAGCTTCTGCCCTTAAACATCACACACAGCACTTTGGTCAGCCTATCCTGTGGCTGAGCTTGAGATCCTCCAGAGTGTCCCAGGGAAATGCAATACATTGTTCCAGATCCTGAATGCAGTCACCAGGTGCATGTGGAAGGGATGCAGCCAGCTGGGTCGTTTCAGGTGAATGGAAGCTGGACCATTAATCCCCATGAGAGGAGCATTAGCCATTGTAGCAGCTTTCTCGTGAGACCTTGCTGGTGGAGTTCAGCCTGCTGCACTCGAGGGGCAGAGTCTTGTCAGCTTCATGGCCTGACCTAGTATACAAAGGGATCAACCGAAGCTGCCTTCTGCACCCAGCCTGTGCAGCACCCAGTGGTGGTGATGTCCAGCAGCTGACAGACAAAAGAGGTCCAAAAAGGAAAAGCATAAAAGGCGGAGGGACTTGGGGGCAGGTACTGGAACATGTTCTAGGGCAGGTGCTCTGTTAGACACACATGAGGGGTGTAAGAGGCAAGGTGAAGGCGTCTGCTACTGCTTCCAGGGCGCTCTGTCCCTCCGGCGGTCCCCCCGGGCTGGGGCTGCTGCAGTTCACGCAGGCGGCGCCGGCTGGCCCCGCGGCGGCTCTGCGGCAGAGCATTGCCGCCCTCCAGTGGCGCCCTGGGGAATAGCTGGCACCTCGCCCTGCCCTCTCCCTTCGGCAGCCTCTCGCTAAGTCCCCAGCACCCCGCGGTGCGGGGCACAGCCTGCCTGACAGAACCCATACAGCAAGGGCCCGAGCCGGAGGAGGACAGGGGCCGGACACAGCCGGCAGAAAGGCCGAGCGGGGCAGGAGAGGTCCCTTGGACAAACGGGAACCACACAAATCCATGGGGTGCATCCACGTGTGCCCAGGGAGCTGGCTGGTATTGCTGAGCCACTCTCCATCATTTCTGATAAATCGTGGAGAACAGCAGAGGTGCCTGAAGCCTGGAAGAAAGCAAATGGTACTCCAGTCTCCAAAAGGGGCAAGAAGGAAGACCCAGGAACTACAGACTCACCTCCAACCCTGGTAAGGTGATAGGAAGCAAAGACGGTAATCAGGAATAGCCAACATGGATTTACAAAGGGAAATCTTGCTTAGCTAATCTGAACCCTGAGACAAAGAATGTGCTGGGAATGCTGCTCCCTGACAGCTGGCTGCTGCCACACGGGGTTTGCCTCCTACATCAGGAAGGCTGTGAGTTCCCCCAACAGCCTGCAGGAACCTGGTGGTGAGGCCAGGGCAACCCTGCAAAGCCTGGACAGGCAGCCAGAGGCCACAGAGACACATCAGGAAGCAGAGGAAAAAGGGAAGGGGAAGTAGAGGAAAAAGGGAAGGGGAAGCAGGCAAGAGCCACAGCTGTGCACGGGCTGGCCTCAAACTAGCACACTGGCACAGAGAGATTTGGGGTGAAGCCTGTAAAGAGCAAGTTTCCTCCTCACTGCACATCAACCATATCTGCCCCTGAGAGCCCTCTGAGCTGGGCTTCTGCACAGCCTCCGGGTGAAAGCAGCGAGGCAGCACAAGGGAGGGTGATGCACAACACGCTTCTGGCTTTGGGGGAGCTCTCTGAATGGTTTTGGGGTCCGTTACGCCACGGAAGGTCCCTGAAGCAGGGTCATGGGATGCAGGCTGGCTGTGAAGGGCGACCTTGGCCCTGGGTGTGCCCAGCTCTTGCCTGCGCACTGCGATCGGGATGACGGGGAAACTGAGTCAGCTCCTCGTCCCCACCACACAGCAAGCACCAGGCTCTCACACCCTCGCTGCCCACCACCAGCATGCCAATAGGGTGCTGCCTACCCCAGCTGCCACCCGGGCACCTTCTCCTGCTACCGTGGGGGCTCTCAGCTGCCTCCCGCTGGCGTGCTGCCCCATATCTGCCCTGCCCAATAACGCTCAGACGGAGAAGCAGAGCCGTCCTAATGCGGCTAATGAGCTGATTCACGGAGGTTACTGGCGAACAAAAGGTGCGCAAACAGCCCAGGGCCGCGTTACGTTCGCTGCCTGCTTTGCTACTCTTACTTTCCCATGGGTGCGGGCAGCACGTGGCAGCAGGCGGCACGCAGCAGCCGTGGGCAGCCTGCGGGGTCAGACAGCATCTCACCCCACCTCATCGAGTCCCATCCTCTTCCAGAAGCACTGGGAGAGGACACGGGAGGGCTGGGAAGGTGCAGGTCCCTCTGTCTCTTTTGTGGGGCACAGATCTCACTCCTAGGTTATCAGGACAATGCAGGCACTGAACTGCTGGGACGGAGGAACTTGGGGGCTGACAGGTGACTCCGACACAGCCCTCTCTGTCTTCAAAGAAAGGAGCACAGCTGGAGCAGAGGCATGATCAAAAGGTCCCTTTTCAGCCTGAGGTTCCAAACTTCCCCTGCTCTAGGAAGCCTCCAGCCCCTCAGTACCCTGGGATCTGGATGCAGTACCTGTTGGTGCTCAGCACCTGTCACATCCCACTGCAAGCCTGACGGCCACACCTTACTTGTACCCTGCCTCTGCAGGAGGGCAGCGAGACCAACCATCTCCCTCTTGGAGACCATCTCTTTCTTCTGGCATCTAGTGCTGTGCCAAAATCCTTCCTGCATCACCCTCCCCCTGACAAAATCCTGCCTGTGCTCCCAGCACTCCAGTGTCAGGCAGGGCACTGAGGAGAGGGCGTGAACAGCTGTGAGCAAAGGAGAAGGGGACAGTGGGATGGTGCTGCAGAAAGCTCTCCTGGTCTCTAAAGCCAGTGTGGAAAGGGTTGGCGCTCCCCTGGGTGCGCAAAAGGAGAATGGCAACAACTTTTGAGAAGGAATTAAACTCACAGCAACTATGGAAGAATGGGAACAAAGAAACTGTCAAGGAAGGAAGCCACAAGAATGGTGTAAAGACCCTGACAGCAGACTTACAGAGGGGGCTGCTTGGCTAATAGAGGAGCAGAAGAGGGAGGGTCTGGGGAGAAGGCAGTAGCCTGATTTCCGTGGAAGGTCAACTGGCTCAGGAACTGGGAACATTTTCACCCATTGATGTTTCCAGGGATCCTCGCAGGAAATGCTCTGGCATTGAAGAAGGACATTTGTGGCTGCCCCAGGCCGGTGAACACGCTGTGGTCATCTGTTCATCCCCATTGCCAACAGCTGGCCTGGGTTTCCTAGCAGGATGATCTCGGCAGGGTGACCCACGGAGACTGGGCAGCCAAAGCCCGTCCCCACGGGGCTGCCGCGGCTCGGGGGCGCTGCTCTGCCCGCGGCCAGCACTAGATGGTGCTGCAGCACAGCAATGCTGCCCGCACCGCGCCGGCACAGCCAGCGGCGGGGACTCGGCTTTGGGTCCCCGCGTCCGACAGGGGCCCTGCGAGAACCGCCGAGGACCAGCAAGGGCGGGTCAGCCTCATGCCAGGTAGGCTGATGGGACACCTGGGATGGGCCGTGCCACCAGCTCTACCCCAGGAGAGAAGCGGCCTTTGTACGCGGCTGGGTGAGCCAGCCGGGAGCCGCCATGGGTACAGCGGGCAAGCGGTGAGGACCGGCGCTGCTCCGGCCGCGGGGCGAGGTGTGCCAGCATCTTCTCCCGGGCACAGACACCCCTCTATCTCACGCCAGCATTCCCACTTTCAGCCCTACCCCTGCCAAGCCGGGGGATGCAAGAGCAGCCCCGAGAGACCAGCGCCACGTCTAACAGTGTGGTGGGGCTCCCCATGACCAAACGCAGCTCCCCAGCCTTGAATGGAAACCAGCCTGGTCGGTGAGATGCCCCATGGTCAACCTAGGGTGAAGCATGGGGGGCAGGGAACTGCAGATCCAGTGCCTGCTCAAGGGCAGGTGCCCCATATTTGCCCCTTCTCACAGCCCCAGGGCTCGCCCCACTGGGGCACTTTGCTCGCACAGTCTATCCCGGGGATGAGCCTCTGCCCTGAGGGATGTCCCAGGGAAGCAGCTCATCCCTGCCACGGCCGTGACCAGGGCTAAGAGGGATTTGCCCCAGGACAGGGATTCAGCCCCTGCAGTGAGTATGGTTTGGCTCAGCAGGGGTCTGGGCTGCTCTGAACCCATCTCTGCCAAAGAGATGCTCTGAGCCCCTATGGTGCCTCTGGGGCATTGCTTGGTGTTGTAAACAACCTTGGGCAAGCTCAGCAGGTTACCCAGCCCCATGCAGGACCACACTCCCTGCCACTCCAGACAGGCAATTTGGAGCCACGTTCCTTCTCTGCCCGTGGATCTTGGAGTTGGCAGTACCCAGACTGCTAGTCAGGGACTGAGTGGGTGGCTCATTCTTGTCCTGCTCAGCATTGCCCATGGGTCGTGCACCAGGTGAGCATCCATGACTGGATACAAACTACATCATGCCCTGCACCTCCTGCCCTGAGTCATGAAAGAGGGGTGCTGTTTTCCAGCTCCCTGGAAGACCAGGCCTAGAAGCTTGCTGTGCCTGCTGCAGAAGAGAGTGGGGCAGAGAGGTGCCCACAGCACAGGTTTCAGATCTTGAGGACCTACACTGGGCTGGGGACTGCCAGGTTCCTCCAACTGGCAAGTCAGAGTCCAGGACCAGAGCTGCTCCAGTGGACAGGGACAAGAAAAAGACAGGAAATAGATCTCCTGTATCTGCTCTTCAGCATGGGCTGGGCTTTCCCTCGGTGCAAGCATGCAAACATCTCTATGTCACTTCAGAGGTACAACTTTACTATGTGGAATGAGTCAAGACTGGCCAAGGGCCTGCAGTTTCCCCAGCCTGCTCCTGAGGGGTCTGCTCCCCTGGGACACCTCACACCCTGAGCCAGGTAGCAAATGGTCTGCCAGAGGAACAGCTCTTGGTGTCTGTTTTCAGCAGTGCCTCAGAAGTTCTTCTTCTCTTGTGATCTTGAGGAGTTATGCCCAGAAGGCAGTTTCACTCAGACTCCTAAGTAGATGCCAATTATTTGCCCAGACGCAAAGTGCACCAGTCTAGTTTGGAATCCAAGTCCTGCATTCCTCACAGGCAGGTTCTCCACTAAGCCCTCAGGGTGCTCCAAATTTCATGAAGGTTGTCAAGATGCAACAAGAGTTTTGGATGAGGCTAACTGAAAGCTACAGCTGGTGCAAGACAAGCTTTAGCTAATGAAACAACTTCTAACCTACTACAGGCAGGTCAGGACTGCAGATAGAGCTGCTGGTCCTCACCCAGTCCAGCTGCCCACGGGGCATGGGCTCACCTGCACAGGTTACACTGGCTGTGACCTTTAGTAGCATGGCTTTACTGGTGTGTTGGGTTTCAAGGCAGCCACCTGGAAGTTACTCTCAACTCACTTTGTTTTTCAGCCACACGCAGGACACCATTGCTCCAGCCAAGGTCCAGTCGCAGCAGAGTCCTTGGGAAGGGCTGCTTGTGGTCAAAGTGGCCACATGTACACTTCAGCACAGCCTAGGTCCTTCCAGGTCTGTATGAAACACTGCAGCTCTCCTGACATCTGCATTTGGGAGCTACCTGGGCTGCATTCAGTGGTCAGCAGCCAGCTAGTGCACTCCAGACCAGCTTCGGCTGTTTGTCTCCGTGGTCTCCAAGGCCAGCATGACCAGCAGTCCAAGCAGGATTTGGATCAGCTGTGACACACAGGTCACATCTGCAGGCAAAGGGCAGCACAGGCACTACTTCTGCTCTGCAGGTTATGGTTGAACCTGCGACCTGTGAAGCTCCAGGTAAGGGCCTCAGTACCACACCATGTCTGAAGGCA
This sequence comes from Pogoniulus pusillus, assembly GCF_015220805.1. Classification (NCBI taxonomy): domain Eukaryota; kingdom Metazoa; phylum Chordata; class Aves; order Piciformes; family Lybiidae; genus Pogoniulus; species Pogoniulus pusillus. Next base: position 5,466,377 of record NC_087289.1, on the reverse strand, counting down.
GACAATTGCTGCTTGCTCTTCACCTCCAGTCCCAGGACATCAGCCCACCATGAAGGCCAGCTCACATCATCAGGCAGTGGAGAAGTCGTCTTCTTCTGTATGCCAGAGGCAGGTAGGAGTCCCCAGCTCCCAGGCTGGTTTACAAGGGAGACTAAAATCTTCAGAGGTGCCTTCAGCTACCAGGACTCCTGCAAGCCCTGTCCTGCTGAGGGGGATCTCCTGCGCCAGGTCCCCATCCCAGGACATCATCCAGGTAAGAAACCCTGGCAGCATTTTGGATTCACCCAGAAGGCCCTGTATGGCACCACACACTAGATGAAGAGCCACCTTCTAGCTTGCATCCCTGCTGGGATCTTACAGGCAGGAGGCTTTTCCAAGGGCCTATCCCTCCTCTACCCTACAACAGCTTCAAACATAGGAAGAGCTCCAGCACTGAGGAACCTTTATACCCCTTGGTGGGGTGTGGCTGCCCCTGATTGGCTGAGATGGCTGACACAGGGCAGCTGTGGATTGGCTCAGAGAAGTCTCTATCACTCTTGTGATTGGTGAGCTGGCATGCGAAGGGTGAGACAGCAGCAGAGACAGGTGGCAGCACATGGTTGGCTGGGGGCAAGTGCCAGGTAGTGGATTGGGATTGGTCAGGCTGGGGTGTTGCTTGAATGTGGTTGGTGGAGGCAGCACAAGCGAGGGAGAAAGATGTGGGGGTGAGGGAAGGACAGGTGGCAGTGTGGGATTGGCTGACAGGCTGTGCCAGTGCCTGGGGATTGGCTGGGGCTGTGTGGCTGGGCAGAAGATGCCTGTGGTGGCCTGTGCACTGAGCTGTGCCCAGTCTCAGCCCACGGTGCTAGGACCAGCCTCTCTCCTCCTGAAGCAGCACCTGCCCTCTGCACTGCAGATACAGGAGCACGTCCAGGGACCACAGGGTGGGAAGAGGGGCTGTCAGATGCCCTAGCACCCAAACACAAGTGGGTAGAAAGCAGACCTCAGGCATCCTCTGCTTGGCTGGCCAGACTCACCCTCTCCATCACTGGCCACAGGGCTCAAGGCAGTCAGGTGAGGACTAGGAGCTGCATGGGCTCGTTTCACCTGCCCTCTTCATATCCCATCACCAGTTCATCCAGCTGGGAGGCCAGGTGCAGCCTCCAATTTCACCCAGCATCCCAGATCACAGAGAACTGAACTACCAAAGACCCCTCAGGATCTGGTGAGCTGCAGCTTGTAGGGCAGCTCCTGCTCTGCGATGTGTAGCTAGTAAAGCCACTGCTGGGATCCTTGCAGCAGCTGTGTGCACAGGGTGCCTGCGTTTCAGCGACATGCAGAGCCTGTTCCCACTGGTTCTGCTGCTGGAGAACCTCATTTGAATAATTTGCCTTGCAAATCTGCAAAGCAGCTCAGGCTCAGTCTTGTCGGAGCCCATCGTGCTGCATGAGCCCTGCGTGGGTCAATCACGGTGTGGACAGAGGCACAGCACCCAGCACTGCACAGCAAAGCACCATCCAGCTGCACGGTGACAACTGGCACTGCTGTTTACCGCTCCGATGCGGGGACGTCCCTCCAAGGACAGCAGAGCACCTGCTAACCGAACCTAACTGGCCTCTGGTCTTGCCACGAGCACCCCATCACCCAGGCAGGCAAGAGGCAGGCCTGTGTAGCCTGTGAATTGAGGCAGTAAATCTGATAAGCTATCAGATAGCACCGTGATTAGTTGGCTAATTAAGGACAAAGAGCGAGGTTTTGTGCTTATTTGCCGCCGGTGTAAACAGTGTGAGTGGGCTGCTCCTGGGCGCCGGGACCCTTGCAGGCAGCACACTGAACACAGAATGGTTCCTCCTCGTTAAGGAACAGAAAAATCTCCCCCCACCATCCCGACGCTAACTGCAGGGTGGGAGGAGGAAACGAGGCCATCTGGCAGGACTTCGAGTGGGGGAAAGGGGACTCACTGGAGGGGTGGTTTGGCTCCTGCAAACAGGTCTCCACACACCTGGCAGAGCAGGCTGAGCTATTCTGAGCTCCAATGCCCTAGAGGAGGAAGGGAAAATGAGTTGGAGGAAAGAGCAAAGCAGCAGAGGTCTAGGCTAAGTTAAAGCATTTTTGATTGGGTTAAGGCAGACAAATCCCTGCTAACTCAGCACCCCAGGAGCTGCTAGGCAGCTGGAGCATCCCTCTGGGACCAGTTCTGGCTAAATTCACTCCCTGCCAAGTTCTGGCTCCTCCAGCAGCCGTACCTGCTGCCAGCAATGCTGTAAACAAGCCCTGTGCTGCCTGACAGCCAGAGGAAGGGGAAGTGTTTGCATGGCCTCAGTGCCTTACTGTCCCACACCCAGAGGGTCACCCACCCACAGATGTTGCACAGGCAGCTTTTGAGGATGGCTTTCTCACACTGCCCCTTCAGCAGGCACCCATGATCCACGATTGCAGACAGATGGGACTGTCGAGCACCCCATACCCCATCTCCCCTCACTTCCATTTAGCCTGTATGCCTAACGGTTTCCTAGTCTAACCTGTGCCAGTCTAACTCGAGAGCAGCCAGAGCAGGTGGGATTCATGCAGAGGCCATGCTGGGTGGGAGGCACAGCTGCAGCTCTCCAGCCTTCAGAACAACTGCCTCACCTGCTCCACGAGCAGCAGGACAGCACAGACACCAGCTGGAACCACCTCCCCAAGGACCCTCCCCCTCAACAACACCCTCGCACCCCTCTACCCTCTCCAACTCTTTCTCCCCGTCCCAAATTCCGAAGCAAAGAAAGAAAGGAACGAAAGAAAAGAGAAAAAAAAAATAAACTAAACCAAATGAAACAAAAACCAAAACAAAACAACCAAAACAGCAGCAGTTGGGAGGCAGCCTTGTTAGGACAACTCAGCAAAATAAAATTCCGGTTTATTGTTGGACAACATTGTTTCACACATACATCAAACAGGCCAAAACAAAAACAAAAAGAAAAAAAGGAAGGGAAAAAAAAAAAGAGGGAAAAAAAACTAAACAGCAACTTCAGACAGAAAAAAAAAAACCAAAACAAAACAAAGAAAAAAAGAAAAGAAAAGAAAACCTTTTTTATCTTTGGCCTTGCCACCTCATACAAACCACAATCTATGGTACAGCTAAAGTACATACACAAAAAAAAAGTTACTGGAATGCTCAGAATAAGATTGTAAATTTTTTTTTTTCATTTTTGTCTATTTTTTTTATAAGTTTTTTTTTTTTTTAATTTTTTTACAAGGTTTTGTGGGTTTTTTTTTTGTTTGGTTTTATTTTTTTTTTTCTCCTTTAATTTTTATTCTCCTTTTGAGATAATTTTTTTTTTGTGGTTATTTTTTTTTGTCTTTTTTTTTTTTTTTTTTTTTTTTTTTTTTTTTTTTTGGGCCTGGTCACACCACAAGTAAAGTCAGAGATAGGTTAACAAGATAAGAGATATACACTTCAAAGCCCCCCTTTTGGTCAATCCGAGATCACTTAAAAATGGTGGACCTCCTAACAATATGTACAAAAATATAAAATGTAAATAAAAAATACAAACAAATTCTCCTTTAAAGTACTTTTAAGAAAGAAAGCAGGGCCTTGAAGTTTTGGTGCTTGGGGGGAAGAGGGTCTGTGTGGAGGGGGGGGGGGGAAAAGGGGTAGGGGGGTTTTGTCTCCCCGCTAACGGGCCAATCGTTTTGTATTGTTTGTTGAGTGGCAGCGCCGTACTGGGGGGGGAGGGGGCTGAGGTTCACTCTACTTGGTGAGGATGACCACGGGGAAAGAAGGTCTGTGTGTGTGTGTCGTTTGTGTGTGCGTGAAGGGAGAGCTGCAACGGGAGGGAAAGGGGGTCCCAAGGGTGAAGAGGATGCGCTGGCCTTTTTTGTTGGTTTGTTTTTTTTTTTCCTCCTTATTTAATAAAAAACAAACAAAAAAAAAAGAACAAAGAAAAGAAAAATGAAACAAAATTTGCTGCCTAGTCATCTTCGTCGGTTTTCTGCTTCTTGGGATCGACGTCGTCATCCTGGGGGGAAAGGAAAGCCGTCAGAAGAGGGGAGAGGGAGCATGGCGATCAAGGGGGCTGGCTGGCAAGAGCTACACCAAGTTAGGTAGTGGGGCAGAAGAGGCGTCTGGGAGACAAGGACAGAGCAACACAAGCACTTCCCTCTTACGCAAAGTCCTTTCTCACAGCTAGCTCAGAAAGCCCCAAGCATCCACACAAACACACACACTCTAGCCCACCATGAGCACCTAGGGGCTCCCCAACCCAGGGCTAGTGGCTCCACAGAGCAGGCAACCTGCTGCCACTGTGTAGACTGCACTGGGCCATATGTCTGGAGAGGCACCGGGAAGGAGTCACAGCTCCCGAGCCCAGCACGGCCATCCCAGCCCTGCTGACACTGCCCCTGCACTCTCTGGTGACGTCGGAAGCTCCGTGTGACTGCTTATTCCTCCTACCTCGTCGTCCTCAGCTGCCCGTTTGCCTGTGGCTCCCTCAGCTTCGTCATCTTCATCACCGTCCTCTTCCTCACCTGCACAAAGGAGAAGAGGAAGAACGTGAGACCCTGTTGGAGGGTTACGGCACCGTGCACTTCTCCTCTAGGTGTAGTAATCCTGGCTCAGTCCCACACTGCGCTGTTAAGTGGCCCTGCTCAGGACAGCAGATGTCCCAGGGCACTGGCACTTTTGGAGCATCCCCCAACTGAATGGCCCAAAGGGGAAACAAGGATCAGTGGTACTAACCCTGGCTCATGCTGTATTTGTACCAGAAGCAACACAAAGCCAGCACCTACCACAAGCACCCAAAATCAGAAAAGGTGAGGGGGAGCAAAAAACTTTTTAGTGGCTGCTCTGCCTAACCACTCCAGATTATTTCTGCTTCCCTTCGCAGCTATTAGTCCATCTTTAATGAGTTAAGAGAGCCAGAACGCATTAGTTCTGAGTCAGAACACTTTCTAATTATCAGAACAGCAAACAAATGCTACCAACTTATCCTTCAGCCAGAGAGGATGAGCAGAGAGCTTTGGGCTTTGACCCACTTTGAGCTCAAATAGGCCAGTGGATCAGAACGACTGAGTCCATTGCCTTCAACGAGCTTTGAAGGGGAAGAGGTAGTGTCAGGGCAAGACTGGAGGCCCCAGAGGAGAAACCTCCCAGCTGCCGAGACGAATCTCTTGTGTAAGAGCAGACCCTGTGAGAACTTAGCCTGCTAAGGCCAGTAAACGGGCTTTAAACCACTGCCACGAGCTACACGTATAGACAGCCGAGGGGGATTAAGGTCAGCCCATCCTCCCTTCCCCTCTCCTCTCCCTGGCCTGTGCCCAGCAGCAGCAGCAGCATGGTCCATGTGGTAGGAAGGCCCGAGATTAGCTCCCAGTGATGGATCAACACCGGCAGCTACCACACACACCAGGCTGGCCGGTGGGTCAGGTGACAGTGCCAAGCTGATTGGGAGCATTTTTAGTTCTTTGAGCTGCTTTAAGGCAAAGCAAATAATGAGATGGGATGGGGAGACAGGCAAAAAAAATACACCCTCAAGCTGCCCCTCTGCTGCCAAACTCTGGGATGGAGTTTGGTCACACAAGTCAGAAGAAGCTGTACTCACTGCCTTTAAATCGCTCTCCTGCAGCATTCAGCTGCTCAGGTACAGCTCTCAGGCACGGAGGGATTGAACAGGAATCCAGTGAGGCATTCATGACCCCAAGTACTGTGCTCCACATTGTGCCAGTGCTCGGTGAGTTGGGAAGAGTGTGGCTGGCACTGGAGAACCAAAGCTCCCTGGGCTTGTCACAGCAGTATCCACCCCACACATGCGCCTGCAGCACATACATCTCCCTCCTGCCCAAAGCGAGCAGGGAGAGGCAAGTACTCCCCTGCTTCTGCCTCCAGCCCAATTTCAGGGTGGAAGGTGGGCTCTGGAGAGCATATGGCAGCACCGAACTCGGTGCCCAAGGGTTAAAATACCGAGTACAAAGAGGGTCACGATTCTAAGCTCTTCTTAGTGAACCAGTTCCTGCCAAAGGGCACAGCAGGAACCGGCCTAATGGTCTTTAAATTTCCAGCCCTCTCCTAGTCTCCCCCAACTAACCAACAGGTTAGTAGGTCAGCATACAATCTGAAAATTCACAGGGGATTAACCTAGGAACAGCTGATCACTGGCCCAAGTTCACCTCAGCATAACAAAAATGGTTTTCTCCCAGTCTTAAGAAGCGATAAAAATAAACAATGTTATTCATCCAAGCAGATCTTGGGAGAAAGAATAATAGCAAGGAGGGTGAGAAGTGATTCAGCAGCAAGTCACTGCTAGATTTCTGGATGCTGCTGCCAAAACCCACTTCCAGACTGGGTCAGGCCAGGAAGCAGGGGAGGGCAGGGAGATGGCAGGCCACTGCAGACAGAAGGTTCAAAGCTAGGCTGTCCCCTCCCACTGGAGGAGCGCAGAAGAGCCTCAGGTTTCTCTGCCCGCTTCCACACTACATCCAGTCCAAGAACAGGCTGGGAGAAGGAACCACGTCATTATTTCCACATGCTCTACTCCATGAAAAAAAAAAGGATGGTGACCTATCGTCTGTGCCTGGGCCAAGACACTGCCAGCCAGGGCTGTCCCTGTCCCCCTGGCTGGCACTCGCATCTGCAGCAGCCGCTGTGATCACAGGAGTCAAGGGCAGGTTTCACTGCTCGCACGGAAGGGCTAATGCGCTTATTCAGTGCCACGGTACAGTATCGTCTGGCCCAAGGAAGGAATCTGCCCTCAACCTGCTGGAAGGGATTCAAGGCTGACTTCATTCCCAGCATTGGTGGCCTGGGCAAGCAAGGAAGGGCTGAGCCTGGCTGGTGAGAGCCACCCGGCCACAAGCATGAAGAGCGAGATGCTGCTCTCAGCTTCTCCTCTGCTTCCTGAGAATCTGCTGTTCTGCTGCCATGTCCAGGGCAGGATGCAGCTGTGGGGTGGGGATGGGGGGAACAAAGAAAGTTACCATCACCCTCTTCTTCTTCATCTTCTTCCTCACCACCTTCCTCCTCCTCTTCATCTACTTCATTGTCCGCCTCTTGCTCTCCATTTTCCTCGTTCTCCTTGGCAAGACAAAACATCACTTAAAAAAAATGCACTGGGGAAGGGAGAAGGGGGAAGAAATGTTCAGCTGAAGTCCACATCCCCACCTTTCCTGTCTAAAGCAAAGCACCAGCCCACCAGAGCCCCAGGTGCATATCTTGCTTCCTGCCTGCCTCCACACGAAGCAGGCAGCCCAGGCATGAAGGATCATGTCTACAGTAACTTCAGGCTGCAGCTCTGAGACCAGGGCAAAGATAGCAAAGGCTCTGTGTGACACACCGAATGCAGAATGAGTTTCCCCCAGCACATGAAGAACAGGAAACCAACTGGTTTATTTCTATATTTCACCACTCAGATGGTGATATCATGTAAATCTGAGATTTGAGTTTAGCTTTTTCTCTTTCTAGTGCACCAAGAGGTAGTGGCATTGGACACAAACTTCACAGAGGTTCTGGGCAGGGGATCAAACCCCAGCACTTCTTTTCAGCACAGACATGAACTGCCCAGAGGCTCAGAAGAGTCTATTGAACCTGAAGCACTAAAGGCTTGAGGGCTCTGCACAGCACAGTGCTGCCATTTGGAGTGGTCTACTCCCAGCAGGGCTGGGAACAAGGTCACAGCAGAAGCAAGAAGGGAGAGGAATATCTGGTGTTGATGTAAGAGCTGTCTCTTTCCCTACAGATTGTAGTCATACTCACAGCATTGCCATTGGCTGGTGCGTCTCTACCATTTTCTGTTTCTTCAACAACTTCCTTCTTCTCTTTTAGATCCTAGAAAAAGCAGAGAAGCAAAGAAGTCAGTCTTATTCCAGGTACCTGGGTCAAAAAAGCTGCAAGACCAGATGTAAAAAACACAGCCCAAGACCAAGCAAGAGCTGTTTTCACACCAACTTGCTCTGCGATTTGGTCGCCACATTCCAGCTCCTCCTTGGGAAATGGGAGAGCACAGGGGTCTCAATCCAAGCCAGCCCTGCCAGGGAACAGCTATCCAAAGAAGAGGCTGCTCTGTTTCACCTCTGAGTTCCCAAATGCACAGACCTGGCTGCCTGCATATGCTCAGCAGCAGCAGAGCTGGCTGATTGCCCATCTTAGCACAGTCCACACAAGCTCCTGCAACGCCACGGAGAGTCGGCAGCCTCGTCCAACATAGGAACTCTGCCGCCCCAGGGCTGAGGACATCCACAGCTGCTCGGTACCCTTGCAGCAGGAACAAATCCCAGGGACTCATTAGCAGAGACTGGTCTCTGCCCTGCCTCAGGAAAAGCATAAGGCAAATATTACACACCGTGTCTCTCTCGTGGCAGCAGAGAAGAGACTCCAGTATCCAGCTCGCAGCTCTAAGTGTAACAGGATGGGGTGGAGGAAGCGTCTATTTTTACACGGCTCCAAGAGCCACGCTTGGCTAGTTTGGTTCAAATCTCCACCATGAGCAGTGAGGAAAGCGAGAAGCTTGTGTGTTTTTGCTATTGATCACTGTCAAAATGTCATGCCAAGTTGCTCGGCGAACAGGCTGAGAGAATCCAACTTTATGTTCCCGTATAAAGAACACTTGGATTTAATGCTGGCATCTCTGCCTGCATCCTCCTCCCCTTCTGTTCCTCCATCAGCTGGAGCAAGATCCTTCAGCCAAGGAAAGCAAAGAGGCCCTTCCCTGGGGCCAGAGGAGCACAGCCACACAGCCTGCTTCCACAGCGACCACAAGGTGTTTAGAAGTTGCTGGCAGGTCCCTACTTCCCTGCAGCAGCAGCTAACGACTTTGCCCCTCCGCCCACCTGTTCTCTGTGGCTGCCTCTGCCTCGCAGCAAGGAGACACTTTCACTCCCACTGAGCCACTGTCACTCCCTCGTGAGAATGCCACAGGTAAGGGTATAGCCTTGGTCCCCTCTACTGTGATGGCTGCTAGTTTGGGAGGGTTTTTACTGCCCTACAGGTTACTTTGACAAGGCAATGCAGAGGTTTTAGACCACCGGATTATTTACTCCACTCAGACCCGATAGATGCTGTTAGCAGAGGCACCCAAGCTGCCAAGTGCACTAGAAAAGACTTCCTTTGGAAGCAAGCTTTGGGACCTGTTGATGGAACCTCACCTATCAAACCAGCCTCCCAGGAGCCGGGGGCAAAACAGACACACAAACTCCCTCCTCCTTTCATGCTCACACGTGAATCCCAGGCCATCTCCCCCCTACTGTCCAATTCCACTGCAATTTTACACTGTCAGTGAGTGCACCACTGCCCTCCTGTGTTCTGTGGCAGACGCCTCACATCAGGCACATGGGCATGATGGCAACAAAGCATTTCCCAGGTTAAACAAACCAAGCAGTCAGAGTTTCCACAACTCACTATGCCCAATGGCTCTTTCCAAAGAGTCCTTTACAAAAAGTAAGCAGTTTTCCCAATAAAGGAACAATTCGTTCTTGGGGATTTTAGCTGGACAGATCTCCAGCCACTACCTTTCCCACACCACTGCAGCTGCTCTCCGTTTAACTACCATCAGGATGCCAGGTCATGAAGTCTGTGCTAGCAACAGAACTGCAGAGAGGACCACAACTTCTACCTTTCCCCAAGCCAGTCCAACACAAACAGATGTGCACTGCAGCCTGCACCCAGTAGCAGGACTAGCATTTCTAATTCCAGCACCCTGACAGAACGTCTGACAAATTAAGTGTGGCGAGGCTGGATGTCCATGGAACAGGGATGGTGCTTAGGCACGCACAGGCCAACTGCCCATGTGGCCGTGGTAGCAAGGCCTCCCGGCAGAGGGCAGGATCGCATCGGGAAGGGACTCTGGAATCCGCTGCCCGGCCGGAATGGTGGGGAACTGTCGCGCCGCCTCCCGCCGGCAGGGGGCAGTACAGCGGCACCACGCGCCTTCCCGCCGTTCAAACCGCGCGCCACTCTTTGCGCCCCTCTCATTGGCCACGCGCCAGCGCGCCGGCCCGGCGCCCCGCGGGATGCCGGGAAATGTAGTCCCGGCGGAGGCTGCGCGGCGGACTGCGGCTCCCAAGGGGCGGCGCGGGCAGGGCTGCATGTGGTGGGCACCCCATGGCACAGCGACAGAGCACGGGGGCGGTGCTCGGCGCGCAGCCACCGCCCGGGCGGGGCGGGACACTCCTCCTACTCCGCCCCGCCTCCCGGGAGCGCTCCGGACGGCGAGGCGGGACGAGGGCGCACGGCCCCGATGGCTCCGTGCTTTTTCCCGGCCACCGGGTGGGTGTGAGGGTCACCTTGCCGCCGTGCAAGCCTCCACCCGCTCCGCAACAGAGCCCCGTCCCCGGGAAAGAGAGCCAGTTACGAGGCCACTTTCCTCCACGCTGTAAAGGGCAGGGGAAGGTTACGGCGAACTTGGCCCCGTTCCCCCGTAGAGGGATGGGGATCGATCCGCCTCGCCGCTTCCCGGCTCCGGGAGAGACGGAAGCAGCGTGGCCCAAGACGCGGCCCCAGAGCGGAGGCAGGGCAGACGCGGGGAGCGGGAGGAGCTGTGTGTCGGGGGGTACGGCTGCGGGAGCGGGAAACAGAAGTGAAATCGAAATCTGCCAGGGACGGCTTTTTGTTGGTTGTTTTTTCATAAACCCTCCTCGATGTTTTTTTCTTTTCCTCTTCCCAGCACCGCTTCCCTCGGGAGCGGCATGACCCGGTGCCGGCAGGGACGCTGGGTGAGGAAGCCCCCGGGCACATCCACCCCATTTCTAGCTGCTTCCTCACGTATCCGCCGCCCGAGTCGGTCACCCCCACAACTTTACCGGGCGCAGTCCTGGACTCGATGGAGCGCATGGCGCTCACGGCCCGACGGGGAGCGCATCCCGGCCGGGTGCCCGGCGCCCCCGGGGGACGTTGCGCCGCGGCTGGCAGACAAAGGCGTGCGCCAGGACCCGCAGCTGAGACTCCCGGGAGAGCTTCCCTCGGCCGGTACTAGCGCTCCCCCATCACCCCCGGCACCCACTCCCTAAGTTATCCTACTGCGAGGAGTCCGGACTGGAGCCCCTCAACCCCACTGCACCAGCGCACATGGGGCAGATCTACTGTGCGAACTGCCCCCACCCGGGGCAACTCTGAAAATAGCAACCGTGCCCCGTTCCCCCTCGCCGCCTCCAGAGGCGACTCCAAAATAGCAGACCCCACCAACTGTGGCACCACCGACACAGCAACTGCCACCCCACCCTCCAATTCCGAGGGGCGCAGCTCCCAGACAGCAACAGCTCCCCCTTCCTCCGGGGCAACACCGACACAGCAACTCCCCCCCCACCCCCGGTTCCCCGTCATCAACACAGTACTACTCCGAATGAGCAATCTCCATCCACCCCACCCCCCTTTTTCGACAGAAACTCCACAACAGTCACTGTCCTCCGCCCCCGCTAAATCCCCCGTTTCATGTTCCGGAGTGCCCCCCCCGCACCCCCCTCCGTCAGGGACAGGGCTGAGCAGGACTCAAGTTTGACGGAGCTGTCAAGCTCCCAAAGCAGATTGAATGGAGTGATCGCTGCTCGCCGCCGCCATCCCCCCGCCGCAGACGGGCGCCGAGCCGCAACCGTGCTTCTTCCCCTCTGCTCCTCGCCACGCTCCTCGAGCTCCTCCGCGGCACGACGGCCCTGCAGCCGTAGCCGACGTCCCCAAGAAGGTAAGAGGGAACGGGCCGCGGAGCCCGGCGCGGCACAGTGGACTCGCCGCATCGGCGAGCACGTTTCCCGCACGCTGTAGACAAAGAAACGGCGCAAGCAGCTCCGCACGGCGAGCGCGGTGGCGGCGGCCCCATACCGAACCTCGCCGCTAACTTCAACGGGAGAACGGAGACGGGCGGGAAGGCGGGCGAGACTTAATTTAAAACAAAAGCAACAAAAAAATGAAGGGGGAAAAAAATATAAATCCCAGAAAATCGCTTGGAAAAAAAAAAAACTGCAGGTGAAAAAAGACGACGAGCAGGGCGCGATGTGCGGGGCGGCGTCTCACCTTGGCGGAGATCTCGGCGCTGGTGTCCACGGCCGTGTCGGACATGGCGGGGGCGTGCGGGGCTGTGGCGGGGCTGTGGCAGCGCGGGCGGCGGCGCGGGCAGAACAATGCCAAGATGGCTTTGCGCGAGCCAGTGGGGACTCACGCGGCGCCACCGCGCCTCTTATAGACCCGGGGGCGGCGCGCGCGCTGCCCAGCGCCTCGCTCATTGGCCGTGCGCGCCGCAGCCGCCCGCAACTATTGGCCGCGGCGCAAACAATGGGCACGGCCGCTTAAAGCGGCAGGAGCTGGGGCGCCGCCGACACTGCGGCGATGAGTTCGGGTCCGGTCTCAGCGTGGGCGAGGCGCGGGGGGGTGAGAAGGGCAGTGGGTAGTAGAGCCCCGCCCACTGTCTTTCCCCTCCCTGTCGCGCTGTCTCCGCCCCCGCCGCCTCCGTCCCGCCCCGCCGCGCCGTGTGAGGCAGCCGCGGGAGGGAGGAGGAGTTCTCCCCCCATCCTCGTCGTTGCCTCCCCACCCCCCAGCCCTGTTCCCCGCCGCAGCTAGTCCGCATGCCTGCGGAGGGGCGGGAGGCGTACGTGCCCGCCCGCGGAGGGGAGGAAAATAATAAGAGTTAAAAATAATAATAATAGTAATGCGGGAGAACCGGCGCTTCCCCACCCCCTACCCGGCTCCCTCCCAGCCGCCGGGGAACGATGCCCGCACAGGGGTAGCCGGTGGTGTTACCCCGGCGGTGACCGAGGGGACGCAGGCGGGTGGTAGCGGGGAGCCCTGTGCCCACGGGTCGCCACCGGGGTAACCCGCCCTCTCTCCTTTCCTCCCCCGCGTAACCTGCGCCGTGTTTTGAGCGCCGCGGAAACTTCTGCTACAACAACCACCACCGCCCCCGGTGGGGAGCAGGGAATGGGCGGCCGCCTGAGCCCGCCACGGGCGGCGGTCGCGGCCTCGGTCTCCGTGCAGAAGTGCGGGATTCCCGCCTATTTGGTTATTGCTGGATTTAAAAAGCCGCACCGGGGCTGCCCCACCGTCTCACTGCTTTCCCCCCCCCCCCCCCCCCCCCCCGAAGAAAAAAACACCTTTCACCACGCCATGGCTTGGCACGCACCGAGGGTTTCCCCGCACACCCCTCTTCGCAGTCTGCCGTTACGCACACAACCCCCGCCCGTGGGCACCGGGACACCTCTGGCTGCCCACCCCCCCCCCCCCCCCCCCCGCGCCGTCCCGCCACCAGGTAATGGGGCACGGGCACAGCGACGGAGGGAAATCTGCCACACTCAAAATGGCGCCGAGAGCCTCTCTCGGTGCAACCACACGGTTTTGCTACGCCCGAGGAGCCGCTTCACGGTCCGCAAATGCCCCACGGGCAAGGGAGCGCCAAGCATAATCGCCTCCTCGTGGGAAAAACACAAAGGAAGGGGTGATGGGGTGAGGAAAAGGACCCCCAGACGGAGAAGCACCTCTGCCACACTCAACATGGCCGCTGAGCCCAGGCAGTAGTTGGCAGAGCCTGTCCTCGGAGGGCGGGATATATGGATCGAGCAATGTTGATTGGTCAGCAATGCGGAGCGAACGCTGTGCTGACGCTTTGCGACTTCTTATTGGCTGAGTGGTCTGTCTGTCTAAAGTGGAGTAGCTTTGAAAACCCGGAGCGGGCGCGGGCGGAGTGTTGAGGCGGAGCTGGGATCACCTGGCAGGGGCCACAGAACGCCCTGCAGGTGTGCGACCACCCACCCGGAGGGCTGCCACGGGTAGAGAGTCAGCTTCTTCCAGCTGCTAGGAGCCGGGCTGTCCTCGAGTTCCCCTTCTCCACCCCCAGGGTCAGAATTGCTGTGAAGAAACTGTAGCAGCCCCTGCGCCACCTGGCACCAAGCCTCAGGACACAAGGTGTCATGGCACCAGTTTCCTGTGCCCTCCATGTGCTTGGTGACCGGACACTGAGACTGCAGGGCCCCATTTCCAGGACTGAATATCCCCCTACAAACCATAATAACACCACAAACAGGCTTAGTGATGTTTGGTTGCACCATGGAGCATTTTGCTTTAGCATCGTGCCTCTCATGAGAGCAACACTGAAGTGATGATGACGGAAGGAGGGGTTTGAGCTATAGGGTTGAGACAGGAGTGGCAAACACCTTGACAGCTGAGAGATCGTATCAGCTGCTGATGCTTTGCTAGAGCTGGGCATCTGCTGCCCTGGTCATCCCCCAGCACCTGGGGCTGCCTATCCAGCTGCAATCCCGAGTCAAGTGCTGCCAAAGGAAACTCTCACTTTGCATCCTATCTGGTCTCAGCAAAGTGGTGACCCAGTCATAGCTTTTGGGCACTGCCAGCAAGCCAGTGTTTAGTCAGGAGAGGCCTTTTGGGGACAATGCAGTTCTGACATTTGTTGTCTCACTCTGACCTGGCGGTGGAGCCAGGTGGGAACTGAACCAAAGCCTCTCCACATGCTTGGCGTAAGGAGAGGGTTGTGGAAACTGGGATTTCTGGTCGCTGCTGGCTACGCCTCTCACTTGGTGTGTTCAAGACAAGGGCAGCTCCTGTCCGCTCTTGGAGAAGGCACTCAACAGCCACTGGGTTTGGGGCAGGTCACTAACAAGGCTGGAGGCAGGAGCGCCCTCTGCCACAGTCTCAAGCAAGGGGTTGGCAGACGATGAGTCTAAATGCGTCCAAAAGAGGAAAGAAAAAAGCCCGCCCTAGCCCGGCCCTGAAATAAAACCACTTCTGCTACAGCTTGGCTTTAATGTGTGCCTTCTCCTCCAACCATGTATGCTCCTTTGGGCTTGGGGTTCCCACGTCTCGTGTACGGTTAGAAAGATATGTGGGATATTTGGGGAAGAAAATTAGGAATTCCCAAGGAATGGTCATGTTAGGATCCCAGAGAAGACAGAGAGAGAAGTAAAAAAAAACCCAACCAAGGCCAGAGTGGAAGCTAAACTGCCTCAAACCTCTGTCAGAAATGCATATATGGCCCCTTGGTGCCACCTCTTCGTGCAGCAGGACAACCTGGCTGCATAAACCAGGGAAGAAACAGGCTCAGCTCCACGTTTGGTGCCTCGGCAGTCCAAAAAGAAACAACAAAAAAAAACCCTGTTGCCTGTAAAAGGCAGCTTCTGCTTTACCTCTTCTCCACCCGTCCTGCCGGCCAGAGCTTGGGAGCGGCTCCACAGGGAGCAGCAAGAGGAGGAGTAGGAGGGTGGAAGGGGACTTTGCGAAAGTGCACAGGCAGCAGGGACCGAAGTTTCCAGGGCTGAGCTCTGCCTGGGACCTCACTCCTCTGAGGAAGGCGATCTCTTCGGCGAATGAGTTGAGGTAGTGGAGGAGGCGGTAGGAGGTCTCCCTCCTCGTCAGCCGTTTCCCTAGCTCAGCAAGTAGCAGCCTCTCTAATCCCCGGCGAAGATCCTGCTGCTCGGGTGATTATTTCATCGCGGCAAGCTGCTCCTCGGAGGAAATTCTCATTACCCTCTTCGGAGAGGGAGGGGAGGGGCGACTGTCACTCAGCTGCTCTGGAAAAAGCAGAGGGATGAGCCTGCAGCATCCCCGGGCTCTGGCATATGAGATGTGGTAGTGTTTCTAGGTCAGGCTGGTGATGCGGGATCTGAAGCCGGCAGAGATGACATCCTGACTGTGTCACCTTCTGTTCCTCGATGGCCCACGCGGGGGACATGGCTTCTTGGACTTCTGCTCTGTGGGGCCTGGAGGAGCGCTACTGGGCGGCGGGGGTGGGGGACGGCGGGAGGGTGATGAGGAGGCGGGAAGGTTATTGTGTGCACTCACGGGAGGGGATGAAGGTGTGCAGTGTACTGGGGCTGGCTCATGGGTCCAAAAAGCGTTTGCATGAGACTACTGGGCCAGGGCTGAGACCTTGCCGCAGGAGGCAGAGACTGCTCTTGGAAAGCACCATCCACCCCAGCCCAGAGAAAGGCTGAAGAGGTTACCCTTCCCCCCACACCCCAGGCTGCTGCTCCTCCATCCATCCTCGTGCACCACGTAAACAGGAGGGAGCAGGTCCCTGTGGCGCACTTTAATTAAGGGATGGAGACACCAACCTTGCCTTTCCCCAGAGGATTGCAAAAGACCCAGGCGGGATCCACACTTCAGCTCATGGCTGTCCCTGCTCTGACACGCGCTCTGCCCTCTGCATTGCAAAACAGGGCTCTGACTCACTGCCCATTCCCAGCCTCCTGGTCACCGAGCCTGGAGACATTTACAGGGATCCCTCAGAGGGATGTAGGGCATCTGCTCTGCACCTTGCTGCTGGCACCCAGGGCAGGATGTGGTAGGCAGGACACGACACTGTCCTGCCAGCACTCCTGTTGGGTCTCTGCATGGGGCACCACAATGAGTTCGACTTTCTAAGGGGGCACTTGGTGCCATGGTCTAGCCTTTAGCTCTATGGCAAAGGGTTGGACTTGATGATCTGTGAGGTCTCTTCCAACCCTGATGATACTGTGATATGGAAAAGCAAGTGTGACCTTTTCAGTTCCCATGACGCCACCTGGCAATGACGCCATGGTCCCTTGATGGCCAAGAAGCTCACTGGCTTCTCTGCGGCTCTGGGAAGCCACCACTGCAAGGTGGCAAGGGATCACCCTTTTCTGCCTTTCTTGGCTGGGTGCTGCCAGGAGCCAGAGCCAGGCTGAGTGTAGCCATACACCCTGGCACTGTTGCTAATTCTGCTCTTGCCTACAGAAAGGGTGGGGACACGAAGATGGGACAAGGGAAGCAACCAGTCCAGAATGCTGGCATTTCCATGGAGCCCACAATGAGAGGAGAGGGCTCAGCCTCACATCCCTGCCTGTTAAGGGCCAGTGTCAGGGATCCCATGACCAAAGAAGAGGTATTCAAATCCTCATTTCTGCCTGCCTGTGTGCCAGGATGACCCCAGCTTGAACCTGGTAAGCTGCCAGCCCCCCACAGCCAGGTTTAAAGTCAGCATACCAGGTTACTGCCTTTTTCAAGTGAAGGGTGAGGTAGGCGTCAGGGCAGCCTGCCCCAGAGGCAGGAGGAAGAGACCTGTGCCCCAGGGTGTGGTCCTGGTGAAGCTGGAAAACAGTTGTTTCTCTCTTTTACTGAGTTTTGTGGGTTTATTCCCAGTTTGAAGGCTGGCTGTGACTGTGAGCCCGAATGAACAACACTGTGGATCAGAGTGAGGGCAAGGGCCTATCACACACAGATTACACGCCCACACTCTGCCCCAGACCTGCGGCCAGAGATGTGGTTTCACTCCTCAGGGCTCCTGTCTCACTGCTGAAAGTAATGTGCAGAAGAGGTTTAAATGAAGAGAGAGAGGAAGGTGGGAGGGAAGAGGTGAAGGGCAGATTCTCTTCGCTCCCTGCCTCTGCCAGTACTTTGCAAGCATGGCATCTTGGCAGTGTCCTCAGGAGGAGAGAAAACAGCCTCTGCACATGCTCAGGGCTGGATGTGAGTTGGGGCAGCCCTAGACACAAACCCAACCCTTCTTCCTCCAACTGTCCACAGGAGGACACCCCTCCCATGGGAGACCCCACCTGACTGGGGCCACCCTCTTGTCCCAAGACGGCCATGGGGCACTGATAGGTATCATCCTGAAGGCACAATGCATGGAGAACGAAGGCTCCTTCATCTCATCCCTCCTTGCCTTGTTGGCACACCTGGGAGAAGACAGACATAGAGCACACAGGCACACTCACAAAACCAACCCCAAATCTGGATCAGTATCAGAGAGAATTAATTACTGCCTCATGCATATTCAGATGAGAAACTCAACTGAACCTGGCGGCAGTTTGGCGCCTGGGGCGGCCCTGGAAAGGAGAATTCCTCTGGAGAGATATAAATCACCTCTCCCCTCTATTGCTTCCCCCATGGAGTGCTACCTCCTGGGGAAGACTGAACCTTGATTTCCCTTTTTTCCTCCTTCTTCTTCGTTTTCAATCTGCGCGGGGCCCCTGTAATTACAATGGGCTGCTTTAGGGCTTGAGTTATTTATTGGGTAACAGCGACACACCTACCTGCCTCCAGCCGCCTGCCTGCCTGCCCGCGTGTCACAGCTTGTCCTGACTACCCAGCAGTGCCTGCTATGCCATGCTGTGCCATGCCATGCCGTGCTGTGTCACGACGTGCTGCTTTAGCTTGAGACAGTGCAGGCGGCAGCAGCAGCAAACAGGGACCACCAGCCTTAAGTGAGCCACTAGAGACACATCTGTGGTGGTGTGGCCACGCTCTTGGCTTACTGCAAAACACCATCTTGGGCACATGTTTGTATGATGCTATGGTGGGTGGAGGATGCCACCAAAGCTCACATTGGTTGTGGAATCTTTGGCTCCATTTTACAGATGGGAAAAGTGAGGCATGGAGTGGGGAGATAATTTGCCTGGAGTCACCCCAGGAGATTGATAGAAGAACCCAGACCTCTGGCCAATGTACAGCTAGGCTGGGCAAGAAGATGCCAACCAACAACTTGGGCTGGTGGGACCCATCCCATGTGCCTCTGCTTTGCTTCCCAGTGGACCCTGGCTCCACATCCAACTGGCCATCCCTGCTCCCCCATTGTGCAGCCTTGTGTGTTTGAAGGAGATGAGCACTGGGGGCTGGAGACCACATGGCTGGAGGGAATTAAATAATTGATGGACCAGAAGTCTCGAACAGCTACCAAATCTCCAGGGACATCATTTGAGAAGCAAGGCAGAACCCTGGACAAGCCCCTTCTCTCTGATATGATGCCAACATGTCTCACTCCTTTCTTTGCCCTCTGGTGGGCTGAAGAGATGGGGTGTCAGTGATGGGAGCGTTCCTCCATTTGCCTTGCCTCGCAGCTCACCCTGCTGTGCTGCTGGACAGCTGGAGGGACTGGCCAGCTTCCAGGCAGGGGGGGAGGAGCTGCAGAGGAGGAGGTCACCACTCCCAGGCTGAAACCCTTCTGCATGGGATGGCTCCCACTGAGCAGCACCCTCAGAAACAGCAGGCTGAGCAGGGGGGAGGAAACAAACCTACAAAATGAAGGCAAGTTCTTTTCCCCATACAAGAAGACGGGACCACCAGAAAGCAGCAAGCTCTGCACCAGCAAAGGAGACAGCTCTTCTGCCACAGCCAAGCTGTGGCCTCTTTGCTGTGGGGGCATGGAGAACGGATGTAAAACTTGCAGGAG
Source organism: Pogoniulus pusillus (assembly GCF_015220805.1). Classification (NCBI taxonomy): domain Eukaryota; kingdom Metazoa; phylum Chordata; class Aves; order Piciformes; family Lybiidae; genus Pogoniulus; species Pogoniulus pusillus. The sequence continues at coordinate 5,447,304 of NC_087289.1, read as the reverse complement.
AAAAGCAGCTGGATAAATGCAGCATAGAAATCAGAAGGAATTAAATGCAACGGTCCTGTTCCCTGCTCTAGAGGTCACTCAGCTCCAATGCCTTGGCAACTGGGAGAGGATCACTGCCCCACAACTCAATTCCTGCTCTCTGCCCTGAGCATTGGGACTGAAGGATTTACCATTCACTAGTGGCACAGTCACACCAGGCACCAGGGGGGTCACAAGGCGAGAGGGGCAGCCCAGGTGAGAGGGCTGCAGCCATGTGGATCCTGGGCATCTGCCTCACAGGGTCTCTGTGCTGGGAGGAAGAGCCTTTCTCACTCAAAGCACCCATGCAGAACTGCCACAGGATTTGTCAGGCTGCAGCATGAAGCATCAGCCTGTGCCAGACGTGTTTGTCGATATTTAATCCACCAATAAAAGCAGTGCATGACCAAATTGAATATTTAATTTAATATACACTAACCAGCAGCCAGTTGGCATTCCACCCAAGAGAAAATATTTGCAGCCCTCTCTCTCTTTTTAACTGATTTTTTTTTTTTTTGGTGAAAAGTTGTTGGTGGTTTTGTTTTCTTTTTTTTTCCTTGGGATTTATTCATATCTTCTTTTTTTTCCCCCTTTTCTCCTTTTAGGTGCTGCTGTTATGATCTGAAAATTAGGATTTTCACTTACCAGCTCAGGTAAGCTACTTAACCATTTGGACAAGTCTTTAAAAAAAAAAAAAGAGAGAGAGGGAAAGAAGAAAAATCCCTTTAAAATCCACAGAAATAGCCCCCCCCCAACGTCAGTAATTTGAAGAAGAGCTGTTTCTTTCTCTTCCCCCGCCCCCCGCCCAGTATACAACATGAAACGGTTGAAAGTGTTTGAAGCTGGCAAGAAAAGTATTTCTAGCTCCTGATGTCATGAAAATAGAAATTGGCAGATTTTTCACGCTGGGTCAATGTGTAGTGATAAGCACAATGCCATACCTTGAGGAGCAGTGTTTGTTGGTAAACAGATGGGAAGCAGCCTATAGTGTCCGCAGTCAATAACGTACAGCCAGTGTGCACTGGTGAGGTTCCTGCCGGAGCAATAAATCTTGCATCTTCTTGGCACAGCCTGGACCAGCCTGTGTGCGGGCACTGTTGAGCCTGTCGTGGGCAAAACCCACAACGCAGAGGACTGCAAGGAATTATTTAGAGAGCATCCTCGTTCGTCTCTCTTAAACTGCCCATTGAGTCATTTCTGCTGCTCCCATTTCAAGAGGACGGAGGAATCCTTCCTATTTTCCATGCCAAATATAGCAGTTTTTCCAGAAATGCTCAAACACACAGGCCAGGAAGTTTCCCCTTTCTGAGTGAGTCACTGGAAGTTCAGGCTGCAGTTTCATGAATGCTTCAAGCTGATCGAAATCTGTGTGGCTGCCAAAAGGAGCCATCCAGCCCTGCTCAGCGAGGAGCTTCACTCCCTCCTGTGCAGCAAGAGATAGATTAAGGAATGGGTTGCACTGAAGACAAATCTTGTTTGTTTTTTCTTCACAGGAGCTGATTATCAACCAAGTCATTTGGCCAGCTTGTCCCATAGCTGTACAGACTTGAGGCTTGTCTGATCTGTGAGGTGTGTTGTAAGGATGTTCTTTACATTAAACTGACTAAAGGCAGAGGCAAGCAGAGGAACATGCAGTGCCCACGGGGGCATGACGGACATCACCTGTGTCACACAGCTCATCTGCAGAGCTGATGTAGGCTCTGTTTATGCCCCTAATCCTGGGATGGGAACACAGGGAAGTCTCCTAATTGTATGTGATTTCCTTGGGTGCCACCTCTCAGATCCAGGACAAGGATGTGACTGGGGACATTGAGACCAATCTATATCTTGGGACTGTCCTAGCCTTGCTAGCAGGAGCTAGTGCAGGATACTCAGGCATCCTGCTCAGTGGAGACACCTGTGACACACAGGCTTTGGAGAGGACAGATATTTCAATGTCTTATTCTGGGGGCAAGACCACTCTCCTCCCACTTCTTCTCTTTCCATCCTCTCGAATTCCCACAGCACTTTTCCTAGCAACTTTCCACACTGGTTTCTGAAGCAAGGCAAGGGAGCCTTCTTTCCATTTTTGCTGCCATTCCCTTCCAATCATTGCAAACCCATGGGACAAAGTTTAAACAAATCTGATGGGGAGATGAGGGAGTGATGCTAGACCTTCTTGCAAGTGTTCTGGAAACAAATGGCTAAGCAGAAGAGGGATGCTCACTGGCACCTCACCAAGAGCCAGGGCATTGTAGAGCCAGGCCTTTTGTTAGTCACCAGAGAATCCACACCAAGAACCACATCTGAAGTGTGGTTTTAAAGCTGAAATTTCCCTAATGCTGTTCATCCTTGGGGATGCACCTCAGCTTCTCCCAGCTCACTGGACATCATCCTGCCCTTTCCTTAATTGGCATGGGGCAAATGTTGCTAATGCAAAGTTCATGTCCTGGCCAGTCTGGGTTTTTAGGGCTGCAATTTGCTCCCAGAGCTTCAGCATGGTAAACCAGCCTGATCTGTAGCATGTTTCCAGTACCCTTGGCTCTATGAACTGCTTTTTTAAAGAAGGGTAACTGAGGCCAGCATGTACCTTGCCAGGTGGTGTGGGCTTGATACAAAGGAGCTTGCACCACTAGTGGAATATTTCTGGAGGTCAGCAAAGCAGAAGAGGTTAAAAACCCCTGCTCTAGAAACCTGCATTATTGTTTTCCTTCTCCCTACATTTGTTTTGTGAGTTGTTTTGGGTGTTTTTTGTTGTTGTTGTGGGGGTTTTGTTTATTTGTTTGTTTTTCCAGAGACAATGATCACCTCTTTGCAGAGAAGCCTTGCTGATGGGCAATTTCTCTGCCTGCTTTGGAAAGGCATCCCCACTTGGATGGGGAAGGAAGCCTCATGGCCAGTTTACTCCCACTGGCTCTGATCCAGTCAGGCACTTACGTAGGTCCCTGTTCCAACTCGGAAGCCGGTGGATCCTTCCCGGGCTGCCCTGGGGACTAACAGGTTTTCCTGCCCCATCTCCTGGAGAAGCTGGGAAAGGGAGAAGAGTCCAAGCTAGGACCAGAGCTGACTCCAGTGCCCATCTCTGTATCAGATGCGCAGGGGTAGTTCTTCCCTGCCCTCTATGGGATGCTTGCTGTTCCCATGTGTTGGCACTGCTGGCTGGGTGGCAAAGCTATCTCCTGGGCAGTCCTGATGCTGAGTGGGCCAGCCTCGTCATGGACTGTTGGCTGCCACCAAGGAAAGTTCCTCCTTCACAGGGCTTTGCTTCCTCTCTCCAGCATTTTCCATCTGCCAGGGAGAACGGGACCAGCTAGGAAAGCCTCTAGACAGGATGTGCTGACATCTCTCTTTGCCTTCCTTCTCCCCAGGGTCCCTAGGAGATATGGCAAGAAGCCACCATGCTGAAACTGTGACCCTCTTGGGTCCCTACAGCTTCTGCCCTGCTATGGGGATGTTTTCCCACACAGAGAGCCAGGCAGGTGTTAAACGGTGGTTCCTCGCAGATCTGAGAGACTCTGGATATGGAGGTATGCTTTGAGGAGGGCACCTTGCATCTTAGCTCAAGCAGGTACCTTGGCTGCCCCTTGGTGTGTGTTCCCAGCAGGGGGGCGGGTAAGATACATGAATTGTATTGGGGAGTTGGACTCGATGATCTATGGAGGTCCCTTCCAGCCCCTAACATCCTGTGATCCTGTGCAATTGCTCAGGCTGGACACCTTGTGACAGCCAAATTCCACAGCTGAGACCTATGATGGGTGTCTGCTTGAAAGAACCTGGTGGGAGCCAGGAGCAAGTCGCACCAAATGGCGCTGCTGGGGGCTGAGACTGCTCAGCATATGCTGAGCCCAGTACAGTCTTTATTCTGCCACCTTTCACCTCTGATATCTGGCATTCACCCAGGAGACAGACCTTCCCAAGGCCACAGCAGCAGAGATTCAATACCCACCACCCACAAGCTAGGGGAGCTTTGGCATACATAGTGCCCTGAAAACCCATCCAGAGGAGGAGGTGGGGGACAGCAGGGGAGCAGGATGGTACTGAACACTTGGAGGTCAGCCTGTACAGACAGATGACTTCAAGGGACGCTAAGCCCCTTCCACTGCATCTCGGTGCCAGCTGCCCCAGGGTCGAACAGGCTCTGCCCGTGGTGGGGGTAGTGTGACCCCCGTGGCCCCTGCGCTGAGCTGCCGCCTCCCATGCGCGGCCGCCCCAGCAGAGCAGGCGGGCAGTGGGCGACGCAGGACGGAGCGGAAATGCAGCTGAGGCCCCGCAGAGCTGCTGTTTATCTCCACACCACTCGCACGCCCTCGGTCGGGCTCCGGAAGAGTAAATCACCCTGGCCTTCTCCAGCCGTGCCTTCTCCACCCCGCCCGGGACGGCGGGGTCCCCGCCAGTGCCTCCCACACCCCACAGCCGTCGAGCCCGGACTGAGAGCTGCTCCTTTAGCATGGCCGAGACTCCGTTCCCAATCCCCGTGCGAGCGGGGCGGGCTTTGCCCCAGGATGTGAATTTGGGCGCTGGAATTTATCCGCGACTGTTTTGGCTGTGGCTGAACTCCACCTCCGGGCAATGACATGTTGTTTCCATAGTAGCTAATGGACTGGAGATGGAAGGGGGGAAACACATACTTGCACTAAAAAGGGACTCGTGAGTAATGTGGTTGCTCGCAGCGCAGAGCAGGAACAACTTTCTAGCACTCGACGGAGCCCCTCCTTCTGCCGGCGCCTGGGAAGTGTCAAGAGCAGAGTGTGTGCGCAGAGCGGTGCGGCAGCGGGCATGGGGACAAAGGGGTCTCTGTGGGTTCCCGGGGGTTCGGGGGTGCAGGGTGCTGGGGACGGGGTGTGCAGGACAGCCTGTGCGAGGAGAGAGAGGACGTGGTGAGCACCAGAGCCTGCGAGGAGAGTGCAGCGCAGATGGTGGGGCCACACATGGCTGGCACGTGTCTGCTGCGGCTCCGCACCCTTTTGTGTGCAGATAGCAGAGGGAAGAGGGAGCAGGCCTGGGCAGACTGGTGCTGTGGTGGTCTCCCAGGGTGGAGGCTGAAGTGTGGCTGGGGCAATGCAGGCCACAGGTATCAAGACTGTGCTCGTCCATGGGACAGTAAAAGGCGACAGGGATGAATTCTGGGAGATCCAGAGAGGCAATGACTCTTCGTCCCCCCTGGACCCCCTATGCAGGCAGAGGGTGGATCTCAGGGTGACAACAGGAGGTCAAGCCCAGCTCTGCTGCTGACACCCTCACAGCCTCCCAACTGTCCCCAAGTCTCACTGCTCTCCAGAGTCAGGGAGGACTGGATTTTTGTCCCACACTGAAGCCCCAGGCTCCCACCTGGCCATCTGGATGCACCACCGTGGGGCCACCACCCTCTGATGCTTCCATAGCACTCAGCTACGCCAAGGACCAAGTCTACCCCAGGGGGATAACCACTCCACTATCCACGTGCAAATGGAGGGCAGCTCCTGGGGACGTTCTCATGCCCATCTCTGGCTGACAGCCCTGGTCAGCACCTTGGTTGCTGTTACAGCATTCTTCTTCCACTTGCATGTTCCCCAGCTTGTTTGGTTGCGTAGCTCCTGCCGTGTCCGGCTCTTTGTGTTGTTTGCTGTTAAGTAAATCACTGGCAGCTCCCCAGAGTGCTGGGTAATGGCAGGATAATTCCCAGCAAGACCCTGGTAATTCAGTTGAAGGAAAGCAGAGCAGAGGAAAACAGCACTATTAGCCATTATCCTGGCCTCTCAAAGGCCTCCTTGCCTGCAGAAACACCGCGTGGTGCAGCAGGCATGCCTGCCATGGCTTCCAGACGCTGCAGGCCATGGGACAGCTGCAAGCAATAGAGAAGGGCAGGTTTTACCCTTCTCATACCAACTCTGCCTGCCTGCCATGGGCACAAGTGGGTTGATGTTAGTCCCAGGAAGAGTCCCCTGAGAACAGGAGGCACGCAGTATGCAAGTGCCCATCAGACAGTGCACAGGATGCTCCAGCTTTGGGTCTCTCACCGAGCACATGGAATGCGTGTCAGGGCAGAGATCTTCAGCTGCAGAAGTGACCCTTTGGCCAAGTCCCACGGGGCAACTGATGTGCTGCCAGTGGAGGTCTGGTAACTGGAGTAGGGAAGAGGATAGTCACAATGCTCTGCCTGCCACACTATGGTGGTGGCCACCCTGGACGTGGGGGAGCTTTGTCACCTTCAGCAGCAATGATAAAGTCCTTTCTGAACAGCCTTTCACACCTCCTTGTTGTTGGGGCACTCTGATCCTGGCTGGGGCTCACTGGAGACCAAGAGCAGGGTTTCCAACTGAGGTTTTCCAGGGGCAGCTCAAGCACCAACCCTCCTCCACTGAGCCACTCCACATCCACATCTGTCTGTCAGTGCCAAACAGCTTCACCTGGGCTTTCCAAAGAGCTCCCAGCTGTGTCTCTGAGTTGTGTGGGTGTGTGACACAGTGGGGGAACAGACCCTCCAAAGAACTTGGCAGAGGGCTCGAGGCAATAGACTGCCTGCAGAAGCTGCCTGCTTCCTTCCAGCTCTTCAATGGGGCACTGAGCTCCTTGCAAACCTGCCCCTGAAGTGGCTGCTGGCGCTTCTGAGAGAGGCCTCTGTTTGCAGAAGTGCCAAACTTCCCCCCCTTGAGCCTCCTAGCAGTGGGAGGGAGCCTGCAGCCACCAGCAGCAGCCCCCCGCCTGGCTCCCCACTCCAGCAGCCAGGGAGGGTGAGGTGTGCTCCTGCTCCACCCAAATCCACGCTCACAGCCCTCGGCATGCTCACACACACAGGGCACCCACACACGCAGGAATGCGGACACAAAGGTGCATGCACACTGAGACAGAGAGGCGCAGGTTTTCCGATGCTTCCCATTGGTTGGCTTTAGAGCAAAATCCCAGCTTTGTCGGGAGCAATAAAGGCTTCCAGGCCAGCCTTGTAGTAAAAGCAGTAAACTTCAAGGGGGGAAAGGCCCTTTGAGTGTTTCTGCAGCGGCAGTTGCCACTGCCTGACAAAGGCTTTCCTTCTGCTCACTTTATGCATGTGCACATTTGGTGCTGATTAAGAGTGTGGGGCTGCAGCTCCAAGTGCGTGGGGCAGCTCGGCCTCCAGCACCCGCAGATGCACCCACCCCCACTCTGCACACCCACTCCTGTCCAGGTTTGCCTTCCCAACAGCCAAGTGGGGTCTGGGAGACCCTCCCCAAAGTGCCATGTCTTTGGTTGCTCCCCCCACACGCTCCCTAAGAGGGGCAAGTCCCTGGAAGAGAGCTGTGTTTTGATAGCCAAGCCTTGCATGTGTTTCACAGTGATGCTCCTTCCTCTCTGCTCATGCAGTGGGAAACAAATGGCCCAGGACACAGAGGGGCTTGCAGAGAGATTGGGAGCAGCCTGTCCCTCTTGGAGAAGCAGGTTCCACTGTTTCAGGCTGTCCCCTGAGGAGGTCCTAGGAGCATTATGGCTGCCCTCACATGTTTTGTGTCCAAGGAACGGATTATGGCCCTACCCTTGGCTTTCAGACTCTACCACAGCCTCACACGTGGAGTGTCTAAAGTGGAGAGCTTGAGCTCGCCTCAGTAAAGATGTCAAAAGTCCATCCTTTTGGAAAGCAAGGGCTTGCTTCCATTTCAAAGATGCAGTGATCATTTCTGCGACAGCCTCAAGGGCAAAGTCTTCATCCTTAGCCCCTGTGGGCTGCAGCCCTGCGGTGCTGCTGCGGGAAGCACAGGACAGGTTTGACAGACATCCTCTGCGGGAGCCACCGGACGAGGCTGTGCTCACTGCTGCCTCCTCGGGGCAGAAGTCTTCACGTCCAGGGTACTGTGCTGCTGCTGCGGGGCAGCCAGAAGCAATGGTGGGAAAGAGGAGATGGCAGAGATGTGGCCACATCTGGAGTGATGAGATGAAGCCTACCAGCTGGAGCACAGTTTTACTGAGGGCTGTTCCAAGGTGGCCACTGAAGGTGAGATTTTACCACCCCTATTATAACCATCTACTACTGGGCTGCACCCCCCCTGTGAGGGCAGGCTGAGAGAGTTGGAGCTGTTGGGTTTGGAGAAGAGAAGGCTTCGAGGAGGCCATACTGTGGCCTTAAGGTATCTGAAGGGGGCCTGCAAGAAAGCTGCTGAGGGGCTTTTCAGAATGTCAGGTAGTGACAGGAGCAGGGGGACTGGATCCAAGCTGGAGGAGGGCAGATTTAGATTAGACACTGGGAACAAGTTCTTCATCATAAGGGTGTGAGATACTGGAACAATCTGCCCAAAGAGGTGGTGGAAGCCTCATCCCTGGAAGTTTCTAACAGCAGGCTGGAGGTGACTCTGGGCAACTTCATCTGGTAGAAAGTGTCCCTGCCCATGGCAGGCAGGTTGGAACTAGATGATCCTCGAGGTCCCTTCCAACCCTGACCATTCCGTGATTAGCAAGCAGGATGGAGAATCTCTTTCAGTGCATAGTTCATCCTCCCACTTTTCACCAGTCTCATTGTGTTAGTGACCTTCCACCAAATAGCAAGGAAAAGGAGGTGCTCTGTGTCCAGAAGTACCTCTCAGTGAATAAACCACCACATGACAACCTGTTGTGTCACTTTTAAGAGGGCAGCTCTGGCTCAGCTGCCATAAGGCACATGAGCAGCTCTGATCTAACAGGACTCTACATCAGGGTAGGGGCTAGAATTTTCAGAAGTAGAAACCAAGTTGAGACCTCCAAGGAAAGCTGTGTTTGCTCTTTCAAGTTGGTGTCAGTTCCACGCACATGCCAAACTTTTACATATCAGAGAGGCTCCCAGGTCTTCGCTGCATCCGGGCCTGAGTTAGCCACACTTTGGCTCTCCACCCTTGAGTGTTTTACACTATTAAGTGTCCCCAACCTAGGGAGCCCATTTGCTCACCTCTAGGTCTTGATGAAACAGGTGGAGGTGCAGAACATTTGGGAGGATTAGACCAGAAAGAATGGTCACCCCTCCCATGTGGCTTCTTTTACACCACAAGCCATTGTATTTTGCCCACTTACTCCTACAATGGATGTGAAATCAAACACCTCTTCCAGAAGGGAACCAAGTCCTGATCTGGAGATAAAACCATAGAGTCTCAATCTCTCATTAGCTGGTTAGCTCTGATGATTAGTCATGCCTCTTGTTGAGGAAGCTTGATAATTTCTAATGTGGGTTTACCCTGGCTTTGGAACTTAGCCATTGGTTTGTTGCCTATATTAAAGCATTTAGCATTGAAATGGAAGCAATTAGGCTCCCGAGAGCACGTTAAATTCAGGGGCAATGTTTTTAAACCAGGGGCAATGATTTTAAAACTATAGCAGGGTAGGCTTACATTAGTCATTAGAAAAAAGTTCTTTACTATGAGGGTGGTGAAACACTGAAATGGGTTGCCCAGAGAAGCTGTGCATGCCTCATCCCTGGAACTGTTTAAGTCCAGGCTGGGTGAGGCTTTGAGCAACCTGGTCTAGTGGGAGGTGTCCCTTCCCATGGCAGAGTGGTTGGAACTAGGTGATCTTTAAGGTCACTTCCAACTCAAGCCATTCTTTGATTCTATGATTCCTAAGTTCAGGGTTTTGTCAGTTACTCTAAAGAAAAGAATCACAGGGCCTTAGATGGAGACTAAGGCAGAAGATTTTGTTAACAGAGCAACAGAATAATCAATCTCTCAGTGTGTAAAGGTGCTACAATAAAATGGGTGTGGATGGAGCAATGAGGGTATTTTAGCATCAGCTATCCTCACAAGACATGAACAAAGTCAGGCTGTGTGCACACCACCTTCTTTAAGATACTTGTGAGTTCAAGCACCAGTGGTGATACATTAAGTGGCCCTAATACTTCTACTAATGCGGAACTGATATGAATGTGATGTTAGCCAGCAGAGGTAGGTATCTTAGGTATGTGCTGTGGGATACCTTCTTGGGGTATGTCGAGATGAATATGTATGTTTGGATTGCTGTAGGGGATCAAAGGGCGTGTCTGAGGGTTTTGTTTCCCAGGGTGAGGTCTCCAACACCTGTGGTGCATCTTCCTTCTGCCAAGCCAGAGATACTGGGAACATGATGCGAAATGGTTGGAGGTTTTACTTTGTTAGAACGTGTCCTTCATGTCAGCAACAGGCTGTAAAGTTTGTCTTGTTGGTTACTCCTCTCTAAATGTTCAGTGTTACCTACAACAACTGAAATTAGCTTCCCTGTGGCCTTAGGAAAACACTTGTACACCTCTTAATCTCTGTTTCATTTAGATAACCAGAGTAGACATGTGTGCTCTTGTTTTCTCCCATGCTCAAGCTTCCTTGTCGTGACTCTCTTCTACATCTTCTCCCATGTTTTATCTCCACTGAAAACAAAACAAGATGAAACAAAACAAAACCCAAAAGCACAGGCAAGGCTTCTGCTTCAGCTCTCTGTTTAAACATCCAAAAATTGTGCTACTCCTTTTAGTCTCCTATCATAGTAGAAGTTCTAGTTTAGGGGGGGGTCACATGCTCTGAACCTTTCAATCTTCCCACTTCTTACATGAAGTCCACAGTATGATCCTTGCTCCTTCCATTTCAGTTGATTGAACAGGTTGAGTTCACCAAAGGAGCAAACCACTGAGTAGGTCTGTGATGCTCTTATCTTATCACCCCTTATGCTGCCTTGTGCCAATGTTACCAACTATGAGGTTTCAAAAGCATCCACCTTACAGTGGAAGACTCCTGTGTATCAACAGGCATCAACTATTTGTGAGGCCTATCTGTAACTGGCTTCTGTAGGAAACACTTTATCATATTGTATCATGGAGTTCTCAGTCATAGGAACAATGCAGTGACTTTGACTTGCCAAACCCAGGGTCTTTTTTGTGCACCAAACCTTGATGCCACAAACCCAGAGCAATTCATTATGCAGCTTCTCGCTGGTTAGTTCTGTGTTGGTTAAAGCTCAGGTTCTCCTCCGCTCTTTTGCATGATGCCAGGTTAACAGGTCTGATCTATCCAGTGATCTCATTTGCCTCCTTTAGAAATCCTGGCAAAGCATTAGCATTTCTCTGATCTTCTTGCAAATAAAGATTGGTAAGGCAGGACGCCCCTGCCAGCTCTCTAAGGACTCTTCTGGGCTTTTGAGTTTACTCATGTATGTGCTCTTATATCTTTCCAAGATTCCAGTGGTCTGTATGGTATCTTGTTTGATAGAAGTAGAACCCCCTCCTGCTCTCCAAATGGAATTACCTACTGAGCACAATAACTTTACATAACACAGTTGGTTTTATCATCTCCAGGGCTTTAGGTGGAGACTTTATCAATGCTGCCACTTCTTTTGTTCTCCATCTACCTGCAACTCTTTCTTGTCATCCTCAACCCTGCCCAGCATGAATATTTCCCTTGCTCTGTTTTAGCTTTCCTAATCAATATCTCAAGTTTCCATTTTATTGACTGATTTTTAGTGTCCTCCCTTCCAATTGTGATGTGTAGCTCTTTGGCTTCCTGTTCACCACTGAGTCAGAAGGGGCTTATAGCCAAACCAGTTTCCTCTCTGTTTTCCCTGTGACCTGTTAGCTATCAAAAGCTTCTTCTGGAGAGTTCACAATATTTTATTACTTTTTTTTTTTCTAAATTATCCCTCCCAACTGGTTGCTCTCCTACTTTCTTTCAGCTTTGGAAAAATTAACTCTACAGAGCATCACATGTAAATGAGCCAGAACTGCTCTTTTTTTTTTGCCCAGAATAAGCAGAATCAGGTCGTGCTGACTACTCCCCAGGCAACCTTCCAGCCCAGCGACTAATTAATCTGTATCTGTCATAGCAAGGTTTGAGTCATGTTATTGTATGTTCTTCATGGTTCCTTTCTTGGCAGATTATGACCTACAGTTTCATCAACCTTTCTTGTTTTTTACTAGTTGACCTGTAAGACCCTTGGGATGGTCTTCACTCAGGTGTAATTTCTCCAAACAACACAGTGTTTTATCCTGGTTCCCCTGATGGCAGGTCAAAGAGTAGAGAAATGCTCCTGCTCTCTGGTTTGGCTGCCTGATGCAGAGCCCAGCAGGCAGGACTGCTCTTGAGTGTTGACCTCAGCATGTTGTTCCATGTGCAGTCCAGATCTTGTGTTTTGCAGTTATCAATAACTCTAAACCAGGAAAACATAAAGCTCTCCCTCCCACACAGCTCTCACACAAACTGTCCTTAGGTAGTTCCCCTCACGTGAACCATATCAGTGGCTTTGATTCCTACCATCAAGTTTTTCCTCATCAAGGAGGGCTTCCTCTTCCTGTGCCTTGGTGAGCACACATCTAAACCTGGAATATATGTAAACAAGATCTCTTCCAGATGTGTCCTCTGCCACACATTGTGTTTCAACTGCTTTCACCTCCTCAGCATCTTTGCCTTGCACTGTCAGCCCAATCCTTCGCCAGTCTCTCACCAGCTTGTCTCAAAGCCATGGCAGTCACACAGCAGAGCCCCAGTCTACATGGAGCTCTGTCTCCTGCACAGCCTAGGGCTTCATCTGACCAAACCGATGCAGCCAGTCACGTGTGACACCTTCTTCACTTTCTTTTGGGGCTGGAAGAGTCTCTGCGGATCGGCATGGGACTTTATCCCATAGGATGCTCTCTGTACTGGTGTAGGTTAACAGCAACAAAGACATTTCATCTGACTTCAGAATCCCACCTGGCCTCACTAGTACATCTCCCATCCTTTCTTCCAGGGAAAAGCACAGCATACCCTACAGCTCCTGAGTTTTTAAAATATCTCCACTTAGTTTTCACTTCTCAGCCCCAGACTTCAATTCTGCTTCTCCAGTGTGTAATCCTTCTCCTCCAAATGCCTGTGGCACCACCTGTCTGGGTACCCAGACAATCTCCATGGTGCCTGCAGCCTCTCCCCAAAGATGCATCTGCTGGGCTCTGGAGCAGTGCTGGGACACAAGTACCTCCTGATCTGGAGCATCTCTCCCGTTCTCTGGGCTGTTTGGTGCACTGATGCACTTCCTAAGGTATCTCAGCACTGGAGCAGACACCATGGGCATCTTGTGGAACAGTAAGCACAGGGGGTGTTTAGCATTTGACAGCCACCTGCATTCACTGTGGGGAAGGAAAAAAAGCAGGAGGTAATTTCCAGAACAAATCACTGAGCCCCAGGCTCAGTGTGGTATGGGATCCTCCTAGCCCTGAAGCCAAGAGGCCAAAGCGATGGGCTTTCCTGAGGGAGAGAAAAAAGCCTGGAGCATCTCCTGAGATCTTGGGGAGGCCAGGAGAGTGCAGAAGAGAGCAGAGCAATGTCCTCCACTCTCCATGTGTTCTGATGTTCTGATTTGGATCAGAGCCTGACCAGGTTCAAGTGTGCCTTGGCTAGCTGGGAGAGGCTGGCAGCCTTGAGGCTTCAAGTTGTCTTCTGCAAAAGGAGACAGCAGCCTGGCTCAGCAGAGCCCATACTCCAAGCAATTTACTTGGCCTTATGTGGGCTCCTTCCTCTTAGGGGCTAACAGCACCCAGGAGGGATGTCCCTCACACCTCTCTGCCTCCTCCAGTGTGTGCTCAATGGCTTTTGTGAAGTTTCCTGCCCAGACATTTTTTTTTGCCAGCAGTCCTGTGAGAAAACCTGCCAGAAGTCTTCTGTGTATCCCAGCCCCAGGAGCGAGACAGAAGGATGAAGGGGATTGGAGCAGACACACAACTCATGTTGAAGCCTGCCTGCTCCCTTGCCACGATGCCAGCCGTTGTCCTTGCAAGTGCTGCCTCCTGCAAAATGGCTTTTCCTGTGGTGTCCTTTGTCACCCCTGTCCTGTCTCCAGGGGACTTTTCTCACTCCTGATCAATGCTGGTAACTCCTGGCCTTTGCACTACTGGCCAAAGGCTTGCTGGGGTGCCTGGGCAGCACGATCTAGCAAGGGAAGGTAGTTAGCATGAAGCTTTCTCTCTCCCTGCCCTGTGCTCTTCATTGCCAGGGAAGGTGAGAAATGCAACACACAGCCAGCAAAGCCAGGCTGGAAACAACTGCATCCATGCAGGCAGGCCAGAGACCAAGGGCACAGTGCCGGTCCTTTGGCCACTTGTTCCCCAACTTTGCCTTGCCTTAGGCAGCAGGGACGAACCACATGCAGCAGCAGCAGCAGCAGCAGCAGCTCTGACAGGCTGCCGGAGGGTGCCATGCCAGGACGCAGATCTATCTCGCTCCAATCTGCAGCTAATTCTTAATCTGGCGATGAGCTTTGGGGATTTCCCAGCACTGACACACTCTGTAGTTGCAGGAGCCTCTGAATTAAAGCTCTGATCCTCCCTCTGCATGAACACAGGCCTCTGAACCTGCAGCAGAAGGAGGTGGTTTATAGTCTAGATCCTATGACACCAGCTTCCCCTAAAGCCACCTCTTTTGTGTATCCTGGCTTCCCAGAGAGGTTCAGCTGCAGGCAGTTATTTTTATGGTCTATTTCTTGGTCCTTTGCTCATGCAATGAAAATGAGTAACCCAGAAGCCAGATGGGACAGGTATTCCTGTGTAGGAGCAACTGGCCTGTTTTAGGGGCAGGAAAGAAGCTCAGAAAATAAAATAGCTTTTAATGTAGAGGAAAGCTTGCTAAGACATTGTACAGCATGAAATATAGACTGCATGAGAAGGAAAGAGAAGTAGAGATGAGCATATCTACCACTGCCCCATGGTAGCCAGCCTGGATGTCTCCCAGATGCACAGAAGTATAGGATCAGGAGCCACAGGGTGGGGTTGACCAAATGGTTCCTCTAATCTCTGGCCACCAGCAGCACAGGGACATCCAAGTTTTTGTGTCTAACAGACTTCCATAGGTTGTTCTCCCATGACTTTGTACACTTTTTTATTGGCCATGTGTAAACCCCTGAGCACCCAGGGCCTCCTGCATCAGGTAGACCTGTGGGGAGGCCTTGCATGACCTATGCTACCCATTTCACATCTCCACCTTCAGTCTGCACTTGCTGCTCCAATTGCCCTTCCGCTGGAGGTAGCAGGAACTATTACCCCTCCTTACCTTTTCCTTGCCACCTGGGATACTTTAACCTTTTATCATCTCCTCTTGGTGTCACTTCATCCATGTGGGCATCACAACCATTCGTTGCACAGAACTTCTTTAAGTGCCACTGAGCCATATCCAGCTCTAGGGAATTCTTAGGAAATGGGAGGACCAGAGCAGCATGGGCAGGACCTGCAAACAGCTTCACCCTCCGTAGTGCAGGGGTGCAGACTGCAAACCACTTTGCCTTCTGTGGGGCAGGGATGAGAGAATATAGAGAGGCAGGGATGCAGGCTGCAAACTGCTTTGCCCTCCACAGAGCAGAGATGCGGGGATGCAGGGATGCGGGGATGCAGGGATGCGGGGATGCAGGGATGCGGGGATGCAGGGATGTAGGCTGAAAACCCTTCCGTGAGGCAGAGGCTGAGGCCAGCCCGGGATGCCCGTTTCGGGGGGCAGTGGGGCTCGCTCGGGGCGCAGCCCGCCCCGGCCCCCCCGCCGCGTCGCAGCTCACAAGCGTGGAGCAGGGCGCCCTCTGCCGTGCGACAGTGGCTCTGCGCTCGGCCCGCTCCCGGCAGCGCCGTTACCCCCCCAGAGTGGGCGAGGAGGCAGCGCTCCCGTTCCCTTCCTCACCCCGCTTCGCCCCCTCCATCCCGATCCCCCATTCCCACGGATGCTGTGACAAGCCCCGTACGATTGTCCTTCTCCACGCGAGGTGCAGGATCCAGTCGCGGGGTCGGGAGCTTTTCCCCCGAGGAACTGGAGTAGAAGCGTGTTCGTCCTCCCCAGCTTTGCCTCCAAGGCTCTTTCAGATCGCGGCTCCCAGTGCGAGGTCTTTGCGACGGGTCTGGGATGTGAGTTTGGCTGCCAAGGACTTTTCCGAGTGTGTTTTGTCTCGTGGGGCTCCTTCTCTCGGGCCTCGCCACCTCCCGGCCCTCCCCAAGAATCCCATCTACTCGGGTCTCTCCTCGGAGGGAGCTCTGTATCGTCTGAGCATCCTCATGCCGCTTTACGGTCCCTCGTTTGACAAAGCAATTCCAGCAAAGCTGGCAGCCGTGAGCTCAGGCATCACAGTGGCCAGCTGGCTCCTTTCTTCCTCTGCTGGAGGGCTGTGTGTCCCTTGCGTATCTCCAGCCCCTTTATGAACCTGAACGAGGCTGTGGATTTGTACTCAGGCCCCGAGCTGCAAACTCGGGCTTGGAGAAACATCCCCTGCGGATGCCTCCGCTTCCCCAGGGGGACGTCTGGCAGAGCCCGACACCAGCCGCAGGCTGATTTATGCCGCCGCCTGAAATAAAGCGCTGCCCGTCCTGCTCCTCACGCCGGGTGAGTCAAGCCCGTTCAAAAACCAGTTTCAGGAGGAAAGTTCTGTGATCCCGTGGTGTGAACCAGACCTATGCAGACAGGTAGGGAGGCACGCTGCACGCTCGGGCAGGGCACAGGACTGTTGTTAACAGCAGGGATGCAGGCAGCTATGGGGGCTGATGCCCTGCTTCTGCAAGGGTCCACAGGCAGGTGCTCCTCACAGCTGGCTTAGAAGAAATGGAACAAAGGGGCTTTTACTAAGTCCCCAAGTCCCCTCCATCTAGGTGGATCTGGGCATCACCACGCTGGGGGTGCAGCCACCTGTGGCACCTTGTGGGAAGTGGTGCTGGACACTGGGCAGTGCCTACCCTGTTCATGCCAGCTGGCCCCAGATCAAAGCCAGGATCTGTGTGACTGTCCTCTTTATGCTCATATCCTCAAAGTGATGCCCACTGCCACCCCTAGTAATGTCTTACACTCTTCATCCCAGCAGCTCCAACTCCAAGACGGCCCTGGAGGTGATGGTCTTTGTGTGCCTTTAAGATGCTGCGACGCTTTGCCAACGCCAGCTGCTCCCCAGCCACACACACTCCCCTACAATGGCCTTTTCATGTGCAGCGGCCGTCTGAGCAGTGAAATGCCCCTTCAGAGCAGCGCCGTGCCCGTGCCAGCTGTGACTCTCGCAATGCGGGTGCTTTCTCAGCATGGCACAGCATCCTTGCCAGCTCCGGCGCGAGCGATGCCAGTGAATACCCCAGGGCTGCAGAAGTGTGGCCTTGCACAGTGCAAACACTGCATCAGCAAAGGTCGCCGGGCACCACAGCTGCCCAGTCCTCCCAGCATCTCCAGGGATGTAGGTGCTGCTCTCTTTCTCCTGCACTAAATGCCTGTCTCTGCTCCAGGTCACCTGGTAACACTGCAGTCATAAATCCCGGCCACCTGCCCAGCAGGGCAGCACGAACGCTGTCTCGTTAGGTGTAGCTAATAAAGCAACAACAACCACAGCAAAACCAGCTAATCCCCTGTGCTGGCGCTGGGCAGTGAGGTGCCATATTGCACCGGGAAGGAGCTGCCAGGCAGCCAGGCTGGGCAGGCTGCAAGCAGGGTGGACAGGAGCCTGCGGCCATATGGAACCAACCTTGGCTCTGCTGGGAATTACAGCAGCGATGTTCCCGGGGAGGAAGCTGGTGTCCCAGGCCTGCTGGGTGTATTTGCAGCCTCCAGAGAAGTAGCATGTCCTTGGGCATGGGGAAGGGGAAGAAATGGGTTCAGAAAGAGAAGCAGCATCCCTGAGGATGACTGCAGGGTCAGAGGGGTAGATGTGAACTTCCCTTCCAGCCCTGTGGGGCTGTTGCTATCAGCAGAGGAGTATAACACCCAGAGCCAGGCACCTACCAATCCTCCCCTCAATATGTAGAGCATGGCTGTCCTTGATGCTTTTCTCAGCCCAGTTTTGCCCCAGTTAGGACTTAACTCAGCCCAAACACCAGAGCACTTCCAGTCTAACACACCCCAGCTAAGCATCTTCTCCCAGCTCTGGTCTCTCCAGTGTGGTGGCATCATGCCAAGTGCCACAGATGTTCCATGGGTACCCAGCTGCCTTCTATCCCAAGGGATGACTGCAGCAGCTGGGAGCAGCTCCCACTGGTGACGCTGTTATCACACTACTATCCCTCGCTACTCTGATCATGGCTACCCTGGGCAGCTGGGCTGAAGTCAGTATAAATGTCATACCTCCCTGGAAGAGGACATGGCTCTTGGACAAACACCGTCTGCTCAGGTATGAGCTCTCTGGCTCCAACATTTTGGAAGGAAGGTCCCTTTCTTAGTATCCTCCCCAAAATCTTCCTGATGAGAGCAGTGCTGCGAATTGCACCTATCTTGAATTGTGACTCCTATGATGAATCACACCTGATGTGAGGCCATGCAAATGTCCTCATCGTGTGCCCTTGCCTTCCTCTTTTGTCAACCTTCTCTTCTCTCAGGAAGGCCTGAGGTGGCACACATCTCTTGCTGCTGACCATTGTGTTCATATCCAGGCTGGGAAACAGAGCATCCTCAACTTGCTCCTCAGGGTGGAGCATCTCTTTCAAATGAGTCACATGTGCTTGTGGCAAGGTCCCAGAGTGTCCCAGCAAGGAGAAGCTGCTCTGCTCTTAGGAAGTGCAATGCTGGATAGAAACACTCCCTAATGCAATGCACCCTTGAGTGCTGGAATTCATTGGCCAGTCTTAGGTGCCACAAATATCAGTGGATTTGAGCATGAAAAGGAATTCTGTATGTCATCACTGCCTATGAGGGTGTGTGATGAACTGGATGGAGCCCATCTGACTGCAATGCTTTCCAGCACTGAGACTGTCTTTCCTTCCTTGCCATGGACAGACCTGGCCACAACACTCCATCCCCAGCTTGCCACAGGCATCTGAGATGAGGATATACTGCAGAAGAGTGAGACATTCAGCACTTTGGCTTCTCCCTCAAAACACCACCAGCCTTTCAGCTCTCACAGGTATATTTCCCAAGGAGTAGTGCATGCTGACCACTTTCTCTTGAGCTGCAGCCCAGGATGGTCATGAATAATGTATCAGTTGCCTCCAATCAATGTGCCTCACCCAGAATTACCTCCTCTTCACCAGCCTTCCTCCAGTGCCTTTCTCATTCTGCACAACTGGACCTGCCAACACTTGTCACTTGTTTGCTGGTGGCCCAATGCAAGAATGGTCAGGACTCATACCTAGTAGAAGAGTGGAGCTTGAGGCATCAGCAGCCATGACCAGCTCCGTGGATCATTTCATATCCTGTTTTCAGTGGGAAATTTGGCATCTCCAGGATCTTCCATCCTTCTTGGTTTTTTTTCTGCAAGACAGAGAGGAGCAGCAGGAGTAGGTATATCTCCTTTCCACAGCAGCAGAGGTGGGGTGGGTTACATCTAGGGGCCTCAGCTGGAGAAGAAAATGGACCTGGGAATGCAGGACCTGGGAATGCAGGACCTGGGAATGCAGGACCTGGGAATGCAGGACCAGCTCCATCAGGACATGGAGAAAGCAGGGTCAGCTCAAGGAGCTGGATGTACTTTGTGGATGGGGGGGCAGCCTCTTGCCATCACCAGGCCATTTGCTGTGGAGACAAATGGGTAATTTTTATTGCATGCTCCTCTAGGATGCTGTTACCAGGCAGAGCTCCCCTGATCACAGGGAACAGAGCCCAACCCTTCTGAAAAGCCCTGAGAGGACACAACTGAAGCCTAGTGGGGTTTGAAGCTCAGGGAGCTGAACCAGCAGCAGGAGCATAGGCTGAGACAACCTTGAGCAAAGCAGGATCAGTGGAGATGGATGTGGGTAAGGACTGGCCGCTCCTTGGGGTGCGTGTCTGAGCACACGCACAGCCACTTGCCTGGGGTTTGCAAATTCAGGCTGATTTATCCTGCCTCCAGGACTTTGGCCAAATAACATCTTGGCAGGAATTTCTTGGCCAGACACAGAGTCAGTTCTGGCCTTGGCAAAGATAATACTGAACCTTTCAGAGAGGCCAGGACCAAGAAAGTCTCCAATTGCCTTACGCTTCCAGTGGGACGCAGGTACCAGGGCTCCAGTCATCTACGCTAACTGGGCTGTGCCCAAACATCTTCATCCTCTGCAGCAGGTTGTTTGTGAGGCTTGCATGGCACCTCTTGGATAGCTCCTAGCCAGCAAGGAAGGCAGAGGGATGCTCCCAAGGCTGGGAATGCTGGGATCCTGCTGGTTCCCACTGTATTTCCAGATCATTTTGGGTCAGGGTCACCTCCGTCTCTCACCCACCCAGTCACTGCTTTCACTGGCTGAACCATAGCCTACAGCCTCACCTGAATGCAGAGAGACTCATGTCCTCTACTGTCTTCTCCAGCAGCTCAACACTTGGCTCAGCATCTCAAGTTCTCTGTTCCCAAAATATTTCAGGATCATACTATTACTAGCAGGGCCAAGACCTGATCTCTTGGCAGCACTGGAGATTAACTCCAAGGCCTTGAGCTGGCAGCAGAAAGAGAGGCAAAGGCTGCTTGGACCTGTTTCCAACTGGGCCAGGCACACGGTCAGTGATGGAGGTACTCACTCCCCAAGGATGTCACTGACCTTGTGGCCACAAGGAAGGTGATTGCTGATGATCACCAAACAGTTATGAATGGACAAGCCTCATAACCTCCAAGGACAAGAGCCAAGTGATCTCCAGGCATCACACTCATATAAAGTGGCCATGCTGGAGAGCAGGGACTGAAAAGCCAAGCTCAGGCAGCCATGCTGACCTATTGCTTCCGAGTGCTTTTCAGCATGTTGATACTGCATGAGGATGTTCCTCCATCCAGATGATGCTGTTTGATGACAGTTCCATAGTCTCGGTGATTCACAGCCAGGAACAACCCCCAAGGGCACATTCCTTCCCAGGGAGCTCACCTGCTTCATCCCACTGTGCCTGCACAATTTAACCTGCTGCCTGCTTTTCCCAACTGACGCTGCTTCACTCCATCTTTGGAAAGCTTTGGCTCCCTCCCTTTCTTCCTCCTGTCTCAGAAGAAAGAGATTCCCAAGGTGCTCAGAACAGCAAGCCCAGAAAAGCAGGGCACTTCTTCAGCTCACCTAATTGTTGGTTACTGTCCCTCTCCCTCAGAGCCTAATTAAACAGAGCAGGAGGAAGGCCCAGGAGAAGCTGCTGAAGGCTCAGGAACACATGTACATGTTACTGAGAGGCTGGTGAGTGGCCTCATTCTGATGAGCCACTTCAAAAACAACGAAGGTGAGCAATGCCAGGGAAGAAGCCAGAGCAGACACCAGACCTAGTGTCCAAACCTGGCTGCACATGTAAGGGATGATGTGTGCTTCATGCATGCTTGCTCCGAAGTGATCTGCAAGACAGCTGTCAGATTAACAAGAGTAAAGAAGAGAGCTCATCCTGGGAGCAATGTGGTAGGGATGAGCATGTACAGGGACTGATGATTAGGCCTCTTCTTGAGTTCTCAGCTCCCAGCTGGAGCATCACCTTCATTGTCTCCCACCCTGAACTTCAAGTCAACCCTTTTCTATTGAATTTTCATCTTGGCTGACTTGAACCCAGTCACAGGAGTGCATGAGACATGAAAGACTTCAGACTGATTTCCTGTCTGCTTCAGCCTTGTAATCCTGCAGAATCACAGGTAGAGTTCAAGGGCCATCTGAAAAACCCTGAACAGACCTGACTCTTTCCCCCATTGCTTTGAGAAGATTTCAAAAGACCCATTTCAGCTTTGAATGCTTGACTTAAATTTGCTGGGAGCCAGGGCTGCCCAGCCCAGTCACCTGGCTGCAGTGCACTGAAAGGGAGGGCTCCCTTTCCAGCAGTGGAATAACTGCAAAGCTGTGGTCCTTGGGAAGACATTACTGCAGGCAGAGGAGCAACCAAGCTGGTGTTCTACAGAGGAGTCTGTTCCAAACACAATGCCAGCCCTCACCTCCTCACTGGGTCACTACCTTCCTACAGCCAAAGCATCTCTGGTTTAGATGCCACTCTTGGCTGGATACACATCCAGACTGCCCCATCCACCCAGTGTCCTGACCGAGGTGGTGCACATGCAGGCATGTGGCTGTGCGCAGGCACAGCCTCACTCTATGCATGCCCAAGGCGCCTGAGAGCAGCAAAGGAAGGAGCCTGAGTGCAGGCAGCATGCAACACTCAGATGCTGGAGTGGTGCCCATACTCCTGCCTGCTCACTGGTGAGTGTGGAACTGGCCATCTC
The DNA here is from genome assembly GCF_015220805.1 of Pogoniulus pusillus. Lineage (NCBI taxonomy): Eukaryota > Metazoa > Chordata > Aves > Piciformes > Lybiidae > Pogoniulus > Pogoniulus pusillus. The sequence goes on along the minus strand of NC_087289.1, from coordinate 5,425,332 downwards.
GTGCTTTTCTGCAGCTCCTGGCTTTCCTCTTGCCTCCTGCCAGTGACGCCACATACATTTTCCCTGATGACAAATAGTCCCTCAATGTCACCAAGTGTCGTGATCCTCTTACACTCCCTGCTGAAAGAAGCACTGAGGTCCTGGGTGGAGTCAGGCCTTTCTGGCTCTCTATCTCCCTCCCACCGCCAGCCTGGCCCCACAGGGATGCTCCAATGGGCAGTGAAGCAAACCTGCCAGGAGCCCATTTAATAAGAAGGGGGCTTCACACCAAAGCTGGAATGGACGTCAGCAGGAGCATTTGATTTGCCAGGATGGTCGAGTCAGCTCCATCCAAACTTCTCCTGTGATGTATTTGTTTGTTCTCTCGCTGTTGCCTGGGCTGTTGTGAAGATTAAAGAAGGCAGCTGGATTTGGTAGCATCTTTCTCCTTTAGGCTTCAGCCCATTTTGGGCTTATGCATGGCTTGTGCATGGCCTGGGCTGGGCAATGATTTCCATCAGACTCAGGAAGGTTTTTAAGCAGTGAGGTGAGTCCTAGGGATGGACAAGTTGTCCTAAAGCTGCCTACTCTCCTGCCTGGACCAGGATGCCTCACTTCCTTGGTGAAGCCTGTCCTCCCTGTAGCCATTCCCAGAGCATTCATCCCGCCCCAGCAAGGCCTGGTCACTGTTCTGCCCTGCACACCCCTGCACATGCACTCACACACACATGCATGCTCATGCTTCCCAGCTGCCTATACACACCCCTGGTGCATCCCCTGCAGCTTTGCTCCTGACAGAACGTGCCCAGCACTAAAGGGTGATGCTTCACATGCAAATCTGAAACATTATTAAGAGAAACCAGGTCAGGAACTCTTCAAACTCAAGCCTGGGACATTTTTAAAGCACCCAGGCTGCAGCTGTTTTCCCATTCCTGCTCTTTATCTTCGTGTGGTCACAACTTGACACCCAGAGGACAGGGGGGGTGAAAACAGCCCCAACCCTGCTGCTGGGATGAAGACTCCAACATTCAGTGGTGCACCCCCACTAGCCAAGGCTTATGACCAGCTCTGCTGAGGACTGCATGTGTGCTGCCCCCAGAAGCTTGGCAACAGCAGGCTGGTTGAAGCCGAGAATTGCAGCATGAGAAGTCTATGAGGAGTGTGGCTCATGCTCCAAGGCACTCTGGATTAGGGACAGGGATGACAACAGGGGTCCGGGTCCCTGTGCCTCGGTTTGTGTGTGCAGTCATGTACGTGTGCATGGGGCCTGCAGAGTGATGAAACAATTGGCTACTGAAGACACACCTGTAGGAGTACCCTGTCTGTACCTGCTGCAGCCTCTCTGAAGCAGGCAAGGCTGTCCTGCCACCCTGAACACTAAATGTGCTCCATCGAGCCTCAAAACATCCGCCTCCTGCCCAGGACCCTTCAACAGCGGCTCTGGAGGGGTGGGAGGCCAACTCCCACGCGTGGGGCGCGGTGAAGAGGATTGCCCTGCGCCTCGTGGGCTGCATCCAGCAGCAGCTCCGCTTTGCTGTGCTGCCGCCGGAGCCACCAAGGGCAGTTCCCCACCGATCTCGGGGTCTGGCAACTCGACAAGCACCTGCCTGCCCGCAGCCCCCAGGACAGGAGCGGGGCAACCGGGATGGGGGCCAGTATCCCGGCCAAAAGGGATGGATTATTCGGTACAAGCATACCCCCTGCCGACGAGCTGGAAAAACACAGCTCCCCGGACACCCCACCTCCCCCCAAAACAACAGCAGAAACAAAACCAAACCACAACCAACCAACCCAAACGAAAACAACCAACCCACCCTAAAAGCGGCGGATAGAGTCTGCGTGGAGGCTGCGGGGCGGCCCCGGAGCGAAGGCTATAGCGGCTGGAGCGGGGCCGGAGCCGGGCGTGGACACCCGCCCGTCCCCGTGCCAGGCCTGGCACCGGCGAGTTCGTTTGCACAGCAGGTTCTGCCGTGTGCAGCTGCTCCGGCTCGGCCTCTCCGCTCAGCGCGGGGGCTCCCTGCCAGCGCACTGCAGCCCCGCAGGCGCGGGGCGGGAAGGGGGCGGTGGGGGGTGGCGATGCGCTGCCTGCGGCATCCCCGGGCTTGGTTTCCCCGGTGCTGGAGGTTGGTTTGCACTCTCCTCTCCGGTGTGCTCCTTGTCGGACTGCCTTTTCTTTTTTTTCTCCTTAATTCTTCTTCCTCCCCGCGGCGTGGGGGGGCCCTGCCGGCAGCGCTGCCCCGGCCCGGCCAATCAGGGCCCTGTGGGGCTGGGGGAATCGGGCTATGGGCTTTAAAAGCGGAGCCCTTTGTGCGACGGAGCCCGGCGGGGCCTCCGCACCGGCAGCCGGTGGGGCCGGGCCGGGATGCGGGGCCGCCCGCAGCAGGCGCCGGGAGAAGCTCTGAACCACGCCGCGCCGGCGGCTCAGGACCCCAGCATCCCCCCCTCGGCAGGTATTACTTTCTTCCTCGGCGTCCAAATAAACGTGCGGCAGCTCGGCTTGCCCTTTTGCTGGCTCTAGGGTGGCTGTTTGGGGTTCTTTTTTGACCTCGTTGGTTGGTGTTTATTTGTTTGGGTTTTGGTCGTTGTTTGGTTTTAACCGTCTGGTCTCCTTTGCCCCTGCTGCTTTGTTATGCTAGGGTCTGCCGGGTGGGGCTGGTGGTGTGCGGGGCACAACAGGCTGAGGTGATGGGGGCTGCTGGTGGAGCTGGGGGTGCTGCCCGCTGGTGGAGGTGGAGATGGGGGTGAACACAGAGCTACTCTCAGCGGCTTGTCTGCTGTAAAGTTGTTCAGGGGAGTGGGATCAGCGCCGCCTGTCGCTGCTGCCCCAGGCCAGCTGCTGTGTGTGCACCTCAAGGTTCTCCTCCCAGTACCCATGGGCAAATGCATCCCAAACTCTTTGGCTTTGAACAAACCTGCTGCCCAGCTTAGCTCTTCCCATGTACTACCTTTGGGTGGGGCTGTAACCTGGCCTGGGACGTCCCTGCAGCTGCCTTGTCACCAGATAGTGGTGGCTCTGGGCAGCAGCTGCAATCCCAACCAGCCCTGATGCAGTAGGACCTGCTTTCATCACCCGCCCGGCCCTCTTCTGCATTTTGGCCGATGCCCTGATGCAGTCCCAGAGCTGTGCCATGTACTTGAAAGCAGAAAAGCCCCCTCCTGGGCTGAGCAGTGATGGTAGGCGCTGGCCAGCAGTACTGCAGGCACTGGATCTGGGGTGTCATTCCATGGCCGTGACCCTCTTGCTGGGGTGGGAGGGGACATGTTAATAGCCCATACAAGAGCTGGGAGATAGGAGAGGGGTCAGCTATGTGGTAGTTAGCCATCCCACCTAGGTTTGCACTTTGCTCCTAGTGAGGCCCCAAGAGTGGTGGGCAAGCATTCAGGCTCAGCTGGAAAGTATGAGCAGCCTCAACCTTTGCACTGTGGGAAGTCGCCCAGTGAACCACTGGTGAACTTGGATGCCAGAGCAATGCTTCTGTGCCAAAGCCACCAGCCGAGTGTGAGCAGAGCACGGAGGAGACATCAATCACAGACACCTCAGCGAGCCACCTCTCCAAACCCTTGTTACAGGGCTGCAGCCACCCTTACTGCTGACTGCAGTGTGGCTGAGTACCCACGCAGTGCAGCACACCTTGGCAGAGCTTGCAGTTTCCCCCATGGCATTTGGGATGGGGACAAGCCCTGGCTGGGGACCAAGGGCAGGCACTCTCAAGAAGCCCCCATCTGCAGGCAGCTGTTTGCATGAGCAGGAGCCAGAGCTGGGGCTGACCGCAGAAGCCTGCTGTGGCTGCGAGGGGCCTCGTGGCCCCAGCAAGCAGCTCAGAGGCTGTTACACAAGTTGAGAGGAGCCAGGAAACCAGTCAAAAGACTGCAGAGGGCAGGGAAGTGAGTCTGAATTTTCTTTCTTGCTTCTTGAGTCACCAGAGCTGACTTCCCTGGCTGTGAGTTACTGTGGTGCCGTCTGCCGGGAGCCTTGGCTGGGCTGCTTCTAGCAGCTTCTTGCACCTGAGCACTATCTGGTCCTTGTGCCCTGTCCTGGACATCAAAGTTCCTCTTGCTCCCATGCTCAGCCTTCATGTGCAGCTCAGCCCTGTGGTTTCCACACTGAGTCTGTGGCTGGTATCACCACAGCCAAAATGTGCAGCTGTTTTGGGAAGGGGTGGAGTGATATGAAGTAGACTAGCCACAAAGGAAGAAGGGTATTTGTGTATGTTCATGCATGTGAATGAGTGGCCAGTGCCTGCAGCAAAGCATGCCCAGGCTTCTGCCACTTTCTAAACCCACAAGATGGACACATGGGCCCATCTCTGAGTGATGACCACCACCAAGCTCACCATTCTGGTGTGGCCAGCTCCCTGCAGACCAAGCCGTAGATGAGCATGTGGGATGTCACTGCCTAGCACAGAGGAGCAGAACCCAGATCTGGTACACTGGAAGAGGATAAGCTTGCCAGGAGCCTTTGGAAAAAAAATTAGTTCCTGGCAACAACCCTTATTGCCACACACGCTGCCCCAGTGCCTGCTGAAAATACCCTGGCAGTCAGATTTCCTCTGGCACAAGCAGAACACCAGCGGGTAAAGGGCCTTGTGCCAAGGTAGATGGACATTCCAGCAGGATGGGGCATTTACAGCCCCGTGGCTGTCTTCTGCAGAAGAAAGGCCTCATAACTATTTGTAAAGCACCTTCAGGTGACAGAGGCCAGGCACTGCATAGCCCCGCGATGCTGCCTACAGACTGGAACCTTTGCTGCAGTGGGGCATGGTGACTGGTTTTACTGCCCTGAGGCAGGGTCCATGGGATGAAACCCACACTGCTCTCTGGGTTCTATTCCCTGCTGCAGCCATTGTCCCTGTGCCCTCCTTCCCAGCCACCTTCCAGTGCTGCAGGGAGGCAGAGCATGGCTGAACCTCACTGGGTTCCCCCCCCGCAGCCAGCTTCCTGCCTGTTTGCTTCCTTCACTCCTGGCCTTGCTTTTCAGAGTAGCCTCCTAAGAAAACAAAGGTTATGCTGTCATGCTTTGCCCCTGCATACACACACACAAACACACACACGTGTATGTGTGGCTGCAGCCTTTCTCATCAACTTTGACCACATTTCCATCCCAGCTGACAGAGGGGCGGTAATCTGCAAACATGCTTAGGTCAACAGCGCTGGCAAAAATGAGAAACTGGGGGAGGGAGAGGCAGACTTTCCTTTCCTTTAGCACAGAGCTAGGCTGCTCTGTAGCTCAATCCCTTATTAGACAGCAGAGAAGCCACACATGGGGCACCCAGGACACACTACCTGCAGGAAAGGCTTTGATCTTGATTCACACCTAAGCCATGCTGCTGCAGGAGCTCCTCGGGAACTGATGGCATGACTGCCAGCCTGTTCATCTCAACTGAACCCTGACAAGCTCATCTCATAGCTATGGAGGAACTGAAGTGCTGGATATAGGTATAAAAATGGTGCTTTTTTTGTTCTCTGAGGGGCATTAAAAATGCTGGTTTTCTTTCATGCAAAATGGCAATGTGTCCCTCCTTGCTCCTTGGCAACTGCCTGTGCACTCCCTGCCTGAACCAAGAACCTACCCCATGTCTCCTTGGATGTGTTCTAAGTGCAGTTAGGGCAGGAGTGCCAGGGCCTGTGGCCCCTGCCCATTCTGATAGAGAAAATCTCAACATGGAACTCTCTGGATGGGGCTCCAGCTCCAAGCCTGATGGTGCCAGTGCTGCAGCCTGGCTCCTAAACACCCTGGCAGCCCCCAGCCTGCACCCCACAAGCCCCAGAGATGCTAGTGGGGGGAAACTGAGCTCCGCCAACCCAGAGTCAGCAATCTGCCACTGAACGTGCTCATTCTGCAGTTCCTTACTCCATTCTGCTTTCCAAAACAGCCCAAACCCCACTGCAAAATCCACCCATCGGTGTTCAGGTTGAGAGCACAAGGGTTACAGTGACTTAGCTGCTGTAGTTTTCCAGAAACTTCCTCTCTGGACTTGGCATTACTGCAGTGTTTCCATGCTGTCTCAGCAGTGGGGTGCCCACAGGAACAGTGGCTGCAGCCTGCACTGTGCTTATCAGAGCCTGGGGCAGCGCTGGGGCTGCCTGCAGGCCTGGGACATCTCTCAGGTAACTTCCCTCACCCCATCCAAGTCCTTTAAAAATGGTTTAGTTATTAAATCACATTTTGGGAAGACCTTTAGGTTGAGCAGGTAAGGACAAAGTGCTCCCAGGCTGCACACCAATGGTGAGTCTGGAGGGTCAGAGCTCCCTCGCTGCTCAGTTGCTCCTGGACACGGCTTGGGACGAGTGTCCTTTTCTGTCCCCCAGGCCAGTGCTCACGGGGACCACGTGCCAAGTCAAGCTCCTCTTCCTCAGATGTGGCTCCTCTGGGACTGTGCCCACTGCTCCTGGGCGATCAAAGGCTGCCTGGCACAGGGAAATGTGGCAGCCACCTGCCAAGTCCCAGCTCCACCAACCCCACCGCCCCATCCTGCAGGCTGCTGCCATGTTGCCCCATGCTCCCCTCGGCAGCCTGGCTGCCACGTGTGCCGCCCGCAGCCTGGCACGCCCGCAGCCTGGCATGCCCGCACCCGCTGCCCCGCAGCAGCCACCCGCCGCCCCGCAGCAGCCACCCGCCACGAGCCAGCTGTCCCTCCGCCCTTCCCCACCATCCAAACGGGGTTTTATTGCATCCGGTTTTGCAACGACAGCAGGGATGGGCCCACGGCAGGGCTCTGGCAGATCATGTCCCCCAGCCCTGGCAGACCAGCTTCGGCTGCTGACCCTTACGGCTGCTTTTTTTGACACTCAGTATCGTCAGGACGTGGTTTATTCCCAGGAAGGAAGCCCTGCTGGAGCACACTCTTAAAATGCTCTGATGGCCTTTGCAGAAGGAAACCCTCAGGCTTTGCCAAGCAGCAGCCTGAAAGGAGGGTAGGAGGATGCAAGGAAGTGCTTGTTCTTTGCCAGGAGGCTGCACCAGTGCCCCACATTGCCCTCCTCCCCACTCACCCCAGCCTGTTCAGGGGCCACTCTGTTGCACGGAGGCTGGAGGGGGCAGATGGAGTCATCTCCTGTGCTGAGGGGGTTGAAAGCATGCACTGCTCTGGCACCCAGCCCAGCGGCAATTACTCCAGCAGCATCGTGCGCAGTGATGATGCCACGCTGCAGGAATGGCAGGGGTGGCTCGTCTTTGCTCCCAGAGCTCTGGGCAGCTACCAGGCTGCGATGGAGCTCATCCATATGCACCACACATTGAGTCCTCCTAGTCTTTGTGGGGGGTCTCAAATCTTCCCGGCTGTGACTCCCCAGCCTAATGCTGCCTTAGATGTTTTCCCTCATGGCTGCAAATGAGGAACTTCTGCCTTGCAGTAAGTGGGGATGTGGGGAGCACCACGTGGGAATATTCCCATAACCTGGTGTCCTGATCTCTGGCATGGTTTTGGCCCACAAGCAAGAAGTGGGCTCTCATCTTGACTACACATGGGACATTCCTGGTCTTTGTTATCTCAGAGGAAAGCTTGAAAATCGTCCTGTAGGCTAAAAGGAAACAAGCAGCTTGGGCTGGTGCTTTTTCCCAGAAGTTTGAAGACAGCTGTGGTGGTGGAACCTGGCGTAGCACTTTCCAGCCTCTCTTCAACCAGAACTCACTTCTCTTTCCCCAGCTACATCTCTCGCTCTCTGAAAAATACCTCTGCTGCCATTGTCACCCTTGGCCCTGCCATGCAGCCAGGCAGCAGGATGTGATCTCTGCCACACTGCCTCTCACCTCCCTTCCTCTGCCCCTGCCTGGCAGCAATGCCATGGGCACCGAGTTGCACTGGTGGATACTGGGACTGTGATTCTTGGCCAGGTTCCATGCCTTGCAGCCCAGGCTGTTAGCTCAGACTCCCAAGGCTGGGGATGCTCACGCTCCTTCTCCCTCCACCCATGGGCACCCTATCCCCATTTTCTCACTCCACCCTTGCCTCTGCATCTGGGTTTGCTGCTGCTCTGTCCCAGGGAAGGGACCTAAGGCTCCAGTGCTTGTCTAGCACACAGGGCTGGCCCTGTAATACTCTTCTCCTTACAGACCCATATTAGCTCTCCTCCTCTTGTGATCTTGTTTGGAGCCTTATGGTTATTAACCTGAGATCAACAAGTGACTCCTCTTGGTGAACAGGCCAGCTAGTACTTGAGGGGTGGAGAGAAATGAGGATAGCGAAGAGGGAGCAACTTTTGAAGAGATCCAAACCTGTGAAAAAAAGATGCTGAGAGAGCTGAACACTGTGCTGCAGCATGCAGATGCACAGGAGAGCAGCTGGTGGGGCAGAAGGTGACCCTGGTCCCCAGGGCCATTGCTTGGTCCTGTGCTGGGGGATGTAGCTCTCTTCTCCTCTGCTCCCAGCTGCTTCTGCATGAGGTGGCATGCAGCATCCTTATAGGCACATCCTGCCAGTGCAGGGCATGGACAGGACAGAGAGTTCATTGCAATGCTGAACTCCTTTGCAGGGAGGTGATGGAGAGGGGAACTGAATGTTTAATGCCAGCAAAGTGCCTTGACACCAGAGGCTGAAAGGCACTGGAAAATGGATGTGAGCCGTGACCAGAGTACTGCTCACTGCAGGTAGCTTGCACAGGGCAGGATGGCACTGACTCTGAATGCTCTGCTCTGGCTTCTTGCCCCCTCTGCTGAAGGCATGGGTTGATGGCCGTGTTTAGCACCCAGCAAGAATACTGTGGGGTAGAGGAGGGCAGACAACAGGGGCTGGGGGGCTTGTGCACACAAAAGCAAGTGCTGTTGGTCTGATGATGACAGTGGGCTCTGGCCCCAGCCTGTTTACAGGTGACCTATGACCTGTGCCACTGCTTCATGTGATTTCTCCTCAGAAGGCTACAGGACGTGTGCAAGTGGGACAGTACAAACCCCATATCCAGGAAGATGTTTTGGTCACATCCATCTTGGAAGGTTGGGTGGTGTTGAAATCCAAGGAAAGCTGGGAAAGGACTGTGTGCAGTGGGAGGCAGAAGTGACGGGACTGCCGCGGCTGGGACAACACGAAACTGGACAAGAACATGGAATCAAAAGCGAGTGGAAGATGAGAGCAGAGAACGGCGCCTGCAGCAGGGCTTCGAAGGTCTGGATGCGGCCCCGGCAGGCGGGTCTCGGGGCCAGCCGCCTCCCCGCATTCCGCGGCCTCGCACGCCCTCCAGCGCCGCCCGCTCCAGCCTCTTCCCGGCAGCGGCTGCGAGCCGCCTCTAGCCCAGCCCCGCGGACACCGGGGGGCGGAATGGCGCAGCGGAGACCTCAGCGCCCGCCCCGCGTTCCCGAGCCAAGCTTCTGTGGGGTCATCACCGCGGGGTTACGGGTGGGACCACGCTGTTACCCTTGCCACCGCGCTGCGCCCGAGCACCCTGCTGCCTCCACCCACAGGGTGACAGGGCTCGGCTGCTCCCAGCCGTGCAGCCTTCCCTCCGGGCAGCACCTCCTATCTCGTTGCCCCCCTAAACCAGCGTTCCCTCAATGGTTGTTCTCCAAGCACGGTGGCCCTGGTACAGCATCGCGGTAGGGTATTGGAGGCTTAAGGCTTCTGTCTCGTAGGGAGGAGGGAGCAGGGAGCAGCCTGTGCAGCACCCCAAAAGGTGCGTGGGGGTGCACACACACATACATAAACAGACATGCACGTCCAGCTCTGCACCTGCACACCTCGCACGCCACGGAACAAATGGAGCCGCGCAGCCTGGACACACAGCTGGGTGCCAAACATGGGTGCCCCCACGTGCACACCCACACAGGCTGCCATGTACCCCTGTTCCATCGTTCATGTGCACACGTGTGCACACCCATACGCTCTGCACGCTGCCCGGAGCGCACACATGTGCACGGCCACACACGAGCACGTGGCCATGGGCTGGCTCTTCCGTGCCATTATGCACTTACGCCCAGCTCGGGGGGTGCACTCTCCCACGAACCCATGCCATGTGCACAGCCTCTGACGTGGGTGCACAGGTGATGCACGCAGAATCACGCATGCACACATCACCTGTGCACCTCTCCGGTGCACACGCAGCACACTTCTGTCGTGCGGTGTTCCTCAAGAGCCACTGTTACCGTAAGGTAGCACTCTCTGCCTGGGTAGGATGTGACCTGGGAAGGGAGTATGGGAGGGCTAAGGTGAGGAGAGACGGCCGTAAAGCCCCAGCGCTGCTCCCACCAGGCTGAGGCCGGAACAAACTCATCACACATGTGCATGAGCCAGCCCCGAGATGATGCACCTCTTCAAATACAGCCCGGGGTGTGTGTGGGGAGGGTGCGTGTGGGGTGCGTGAGCTGGCCGTGGCGGGGCAGGAGGAGAGGCGCTGCCGGGCGGCGGGGCACGGGCAGGGCTGTCGGCTCTTTGTTCTTCCCGCTGCCGGTCCTCCATGATGTGGAGCGAGCGCGGGCGAGGCCAGCGCCGCGAAATGGCGGCTGCAGAGGCGGGGACGGCGGGCGGGGAGGAGGAGGGCAAGGCGGCGAGCCCTCCCCGCGCACGCCGCCGCGCACACAAAAGGCTGCAGGGAAAACACGGAGGGCACGGGGTGCTGTGCGGAGCGGCGTGCCCGTGGCTCTTCGGTAGCGGGGCAGGTGCCCGTCGTCACCCCGGTCCCGCGGCGAGGCCGCTTCTTTCCGCACGGGCGTGCGTTCGCCACCGTCGCGGTACGCACGGCCCGGGGGAGGGATGGGGTGGGGGGAGGAGTGAGCGGGGCTAGGGCAAAGAGGCTGCAGAGCGGGGAGGGGGGCGAAGGAGAGGTGGAGAGGCATGGGGTGTTGCTCCGTTGTCCAAACCCGTGCTAGCCAAGTGCCCCCGCATCCCCCCACGGGGGAAGGAAGCGTGTCCACCTGGCTCTTGTCCCGTGGTGGTGAACACCACTAGGAGCTGGAGCTGGCCACCGCTGCTGGTTCTGTAGCCCTCCTTGGTGGGCACTGTTCCGTGCCCGACACTGCACCCCAGTGCCCATGGGCCTGTCCTGCTGGGAAGGGCTGCAGGCCCGGCTGCAGTGCATGATGGCGGCACAGCCATTGAGCGGGTGCTGCCAGGCACCGGGATACACTCGTGTCTGTGCATGCCCTGGCTTTTCCCGGGACAAAGCTGTGCTCCAGCAGGATGGGAAAACTCAGCAAGCCCAGGCACAAAGCAGCTTTGTGTTGGGCTCTTTGTCTCACGGGGTGCCATGCTTCTTCTTGGGTGGCCAAAAAAGCAGCCCATGGCTGGCACCCCGCGGGTACTGTGCCCCCTCTCAGTCCCAGGTTAGGAGGCTGTATGTTGCTGCAGAGGCTGGTCACTTGGCTTTTCGAGTTGGGGCCCTTCCTGCAAGAGAAAGTGGCGGTGGGGAGGGAGGGGACCTGCTGAGCTGAGAAGCCTGTGTGTCCCAGCAGGTCTGGCCTCTTGGGCAGGTTGGGCTGGTTTGGAGGAGCTGCAGGGCTGGGATGGCTCCTGGGCAGCCCTGAGCCTCCTGCTCTCTCCTGGTAGCCACAGTAGGAAACTTGTGGGGTGGTTGGGAGTGATTCACATGCATGGAGCAGCCTAGTAGGTGGCGTGGGGACTAAAACCTACAGAACTGGGAGGAGGACAGCCTCCCAAGAAAGCTGTTGCTTGACTTTGTTCAGGTCTCAGCCTCGTGGGGATGCAGCCTCTGCCTCAGCAGGTGGGTGTGAGTTGAGCATCGCCTGCACTGAGCAGGTTTGGAGTCACTGCAGGCTGGGGGCCACTGTGGCCCCCTTAGCGTCTTGTGGCTAGGCCACTGACAGGGCTGGACACAATAGATTTGAAGGAAGCTGCCCACCCACCCAAGCCACCTACAGACCCTGCAGCTTCCCCAAGCTCTGAGGACACCTGGTGCAGCAAAGCCTTATAGAATCCAGAATGGTTTAGACTGGAAGTGACCTCAAAGATCCTCCAGTTCCAACCCCCTGCCATTGGCAGGGACACCTCCCACTAGAACAGGTTGAGTGCCACCAAGGAGCCAACCCTGCACATCCCTGTAGGTCTCATTGCTACTGTCAAGTGTCACCTAGCAGTTACCCTTCGCTGGCTGAGGGCAGAGGCTGTGCCTAGCTGGAGAGGCCAAGCACCTGTAGGCCAGCTTCAGGTAATGCCACCACCCCACAGAGGGCAATATACCTCCACAGGGTGCAGGTTTGTCACCTGGGCCAAAAAAAGTGGCATCAAGGCAAGGCACCCACTCACACAGTGAGGCACACATGCAGGGGGCTTGTATGCATACCTGCAATCCCACATACGTGCCCACCTCTGTGTCTGCACAGCCCAGCCAGTGCACATGCGTTCCCCCACAGCTGCTGCCACAGGCAGGTGGGTGCACGGCAAGCCCGTGGGTGCACACAGGCACAGGGTGAGTGCGAGGCTCAGTGGGACACCTGGACCCATGCGTGGGCTGTTGTGTGCGAGCACGCATAGGCACGCAGGGTGATGGGGTGTGCCCATACAACTGCTGAGTGCCCCACTCCTCCCAGGGGCAGCAGAGCTGGACCAGGCTTTGATTTGTTGTGCCCAGCAGGGATTTTCCTTCTTAAGCCCAAGGGTCATTTTCAGCTTTGCCACAGGTTCTCTGGGGAAACCTTGGGCATGTCACTTAACCCTTTCCATCTCTTTCCGCTTGCCCAGGACAGGGGCTAGAATGGCTGCCAGTAGGGCTTGGGGGGAGGTGGCCAAAAGGAGGGAGGGCAGGGCATGGGTCCTTCCCAGGAACCTGAAACCTCCCAGGGCAGGCAGCTGCTCTCAAAGGGGTGCGTACAGCTGCGGAGGCTTTGGCCGCCAGCCTGGCTCACACAACCGGAGATGGAAGAAGAGCTAAATTTAAAGGCGTCAGGGAGGGCCGGGGGGAGGCTGGCTGGCACAGGGCTCTCCAGCTGCCTGCATGGGAGGCGTGGGCCATGGGCATGCTTTTGGCTGCCACACCCTTTTTTTTTTTTTCCACTGGGGCGTTACTGGCCTGGCACGGAGAAGTGCTGGCTTCATCAACGGGAACCGACACAGGGGGCTGAGCTTCCGTGGTGCCGCACCGCCCGGCATCCCTTCCCCTTCGTGGCCCAGCCGGTTCACGACAAGCACTTACAGACACCCATACCTGCAGCAGCCTTAGTGCACACACTGCATGTGAGCGCAGCTGGACACATGCTCACACCCCGGACTCCCTCACCCAGGGCCGGCCCCCCTCCCATCGTGGGTGCTAGATGCACACACCTATCCAGTCCACCCTGCAGCTCTGGAGCTTCACACCCTACAGCATTTTAGGGTAATAAAAGTACCATCTAAGGGTGCTCACAACTTTTATTTAAAAATTCCTTTCCAAGATAATTTTCAGGGCTTTAAGCCAGGCACGAAGTGCTTGTGCAAGCCTCTTGCAGGCAGAGTGGAAAGTTAAAAAAAGCCCACAGCCAAAAAGTAGAGGCTACATCAGCCCCAGAAAGCTGCCTTCAGCCGTGCTGGCCCCTAAAGCCAGGAATCATCAGGATCAACAGGAGTACCCGTGTTTTAGGGACCAGGGAGGCATTGATCCAATGAGGTGCCCACAGTGCTGCCCCGGCACCCACAAGCACTGAGGCAGCAGCCTGGGGGCTCCCATCCCACCTCCCTGCCAGACCCAGGACCCAGCAAACACCAGTGGACTTGGAGGTGGCTAAAATGAAAATAAACTCCAAACTGGGACGCTGTCCAGAACTGCTTAGCGTTACTTAATTCATACCCGCGCTGTGCTCTGCCCTCAGCCCCAGAATATCCTAACATAGTCACAGCCGTGACTGCCCGCCCCAGCCTTGCTGCTTCCTTATTTTAGGGAGGAGATGGTGTGGCCAACTCCTCTGGCCCTTGAACAAATTGCTGCTTCCCACCAGGTTTCTGGTGGGTCCTTGGGGAATTTGAGATGTGGGTGGTGGAGGGAGTGTGGCTGTGCTGGTGTTCATGGCCCTTGTTATAGGGCTACAGCCCTGGTTTTGCTACAGCAGCCCAAAAAACACCCCAAACCCCCACACGTGGGCTGGGCAGGACAGTGATGGTGCCACAGTGGGACACCTCGTCACCCCTGTAAGATGCAATGGGGTCCCCCCATGAGGTGGAACAAGGGCACTCATGTACTGAGTCTGGCAAGTGCTTGGTGCCAACATCCCTTGAGGTCAGAGCAAAGCTACCTCATTTTCCAGTGTTCCACTACTGCTATTACCCCCAAACCCTCTTCCCCTACCCAAACACCCCATCCCCTTTCAATGGAGTGAGGGGGGCTGGTTACAGCATTGTGACCTGGCCCTTACCACAGGGTGCAGAGTGATTTTCTGACTCTGCTTGCTTCTGCCCAGATATTTTTATCTCTGACAGTGGACAGGGCTGCACTGAAGCTTGCAGTCACTAGCAGGTCTAGGGATGAGGGCTGGGGGTGTGCTAGAAAGCTGGGCTCAGAGTCTGTCTGCAGTGAGGAAGCCAGGTGACATCCCGGTGTCCTGGGACTGCAGACAGCAATGCCACTCTCTAGAGTTTGCTCCATAAATCCTCAGCTACCAGAGAGCTGGTATAGCAGAAAGTAAAGCCAGCCTGGACCTCGGCCCTGGGAGAGGCAATCCCCCATTATCAGGAATGGGTCTGGATTGAGGGACAGCAGCTGCCACTTTTGGGGCCGCGGGTGAAAGGGAGGGAGAGGCAGGGGCAAGAGTAGGTGGCAGCAGAGTGACTCAGCCGGGGGTGGCAGCAAGGTAAGGTGTTTGTGTTTAGTTTCTAACGTTACGGTTTCCACAGCACTGGGAAGCAGTCTCAGGGGGCCAGGGAGGGCCCGCTGGCACTGAGGATGGGATGGGGCAGCAGTGGGACCGGAGAAGCTGCTCAGCTGCTAACGCCACGACAGCTAAAAATACTGCAGGCTATTGTCGCCGGCAACAAAGCGGCTGGCGTATTTTTAGAGTTATCTTCGCTGCCATCGGCTCTGCTGCCCTCCCGGGAAGTGCTGTGCCTGCTCCACCCGGGCGCTGCCCTCTGGAAAGCAGGGCAGAACTTCCCACCTGCCCCCCAGGCACAGCCCCCACACCTGCTGTGCCTCAGTTTCCCTCCTGCGCCCTATGGTAGGATGTCATGCCCCATTCCACCGCTGTCACCAAACTCCCTCCACCCCAGAAATGACCCGGAGCAGCCGCACTCCTCCTCTGCGTGTCCACACTGTCCCCTGCCTCTAACACACGGGGACACATGACTTGCGGGGCAGTCTTCTCCGTCCGGGCAGCTCCAGTCCAGCCCAAGCAGCTGGAAAAGGAGGAGAGACCGGATTCAAGAGTCGTCCGAGTGTCACCGGCAGACGGGTGACGATCCCTCCTCCCTTGCAGGGGCACCAGCCTTCCTGCTCTGCTCATTCCT